>NW_028318326.1:4455625-5205000 GCF_062004578.1 Staurois parvus | reverse complement strand
ATATCAGTCAACACATTCTTTTTATTGTTTAGATATATTGATGATGTTACTCAAATGATACTATATTGCATGTATATAGCAAGGAAGAAATAAGGCAAGTCTGTAATATCCTTGTTTTTTTTTCTTGTTTTTTTTTCTTGTATTGTCTTTTTTGATAATTACCTGTAAGTGCTGTAATTAAATTAGAATAGTGCAGTAATTAATAAATATTGTCAAAACTACAATAAAAACCATCGGAAATACACTATTGTAATAAAGCATGCTGATTTCTTAGAAAATGGACAGATTTTGGTTGCTTTATGCAAACAATGCTGGGACATTCATGAAAAAAAAAATCTACATAATGTCCTTTGCTATATATTGGCATCAAATGAAAACCAGGAGAGCTGAGAAATGTAACAAGATTTGGGTTTGGTTGGAATGATATAGGTTAAAAAACACAGCCTGGGGCTGTAGCACGGTATAGAGATCACGTGAACAAATAGGTTTAAATTTTAAGGCAGTGCCTATACTTCTGATTATAAAGGCACTTTACTTACATCACCAACCCAAATTTGGTGCCTCGTTCAAATAAAAAAAAAATGACAATTGACCCACTCTTAATTTGGCAACGTTGTTGGATTTGAAACATTTTCAGAAGTTCATTGCCCTGACTTTAATTGGTAGGTGAGTGCTAGCCTGCACCCCACTCTATCGGGAATACTGTGCTCTGCTACTGTAGGTGGAAATGTCTGCAAAACCGCAAGATCAGGGTTAGGACAGACTGGTCCACACAGACAAAGGGTGAAGGATATATCTTAGCTCCTGAGTCCTGCACAGCCAGCCACAGAGGCTGAAGAAGCCAGGTTTATGATAAATTGATACACAGGTAAGATCTTGCATGACAAACGGAAGCCTTTGAACACATCGTTGTATGGAGCCTTTATCAAGCTATGCTATAAAGATTTATTATGTTTTCAGCATTTGTAAGCATGTGGGACTTTACTAGAAGAAAACATATGGGCTCCAATAAGCATTTTACCTTTATTAGACCAGGTGTACATTCATGAAGAGTGCATTTAATGCACTATAGTTCTTTGATATTGCCCATATCCATTTTATTTGCATTGAAGGGTTACCATTTGAAACATATGTATAGTATATATAGGCACACATTATATTATACTAGGTATGGACCTCAATGAAATAAATTCTCCTTTTGCCTCTGTCAAAGTAAGATTAAACACCACATTAACAGAGTGTCTTGGGCTATTGGGCTTGGAACAGACAGGCTGATTTATGTATATTTACAGTCAATTTAATGTTAATGCCACTTCTATAGGCACAGTCCTCCAAACCCATGTACACACTTATATAGGTGATATATGCTGATTTCTTCATGTTTTCCTTCTTCTATTTGACATTCATTTTCAATAATATGTTAACATTCTTTTATTTCCCAAGAACCGTTCTGAATGAGGAGAAACATCCATAAGTGCTGGAATTTGTATTCTAAATTCTGACATGATTTTCTACCATTTCTTCATCTTTTATCATGTGTTATTTCAGCTTGTTGTCTGTATGTGTATTTATTGTAGCCTAGGAAGCTTGACCTACCTGCAGATGGATCCAGTTTTCATCTCCCATCCAGATACCTGTGACCTTTTATATTTTTTATGTATAAAACAACACATTCATATTTTGTTCTCTTTTATGACTTTGGTTGTTGTGCTTTCCATGGTGATAATTTGCCATCCATCCGTTGAAGATAAAGCACTATTATTTTGGCTATTGAGAAGGAAACGGTTACCCCTAAATATAAAGAATTATCATTTATAGCCAAACCTTAGAATAAGGAAAAATCCCCGACGTTCTAAGGCCTCCAACCTGAACAATCCAAGTCTAGCGCCCAGTACTTACCTTTATAGCCCAGCACATTAATATGGAACAGAGAGGGAGGCTACATGTACCATTTTATTCAAGTCAGTGGCCATTTCTGCTCCTTTGTTTGCCCTCCAGCTCATGCCAGGCCAGGTAAATCACATTAGAGAGGAAACGTTTCATTTCATTTCACCACAACCCCAAAATGTTATTAATATTCAGAATAATGAACACACTGCTCCTTTCAAACCTTTTATACATCGCCCTCCTATTTTAACATTAGTTGCTCCCAGAAAGGGTTTTTTATTTTTATTTTCATACTTCTGATGCACATTTTCAGATGCTCATTCGGTCCTATTATAGGCGCAGTATGAAGTAAGATGGAGATACCTACCTTGAAGGAAATCATGCAGCGGCACTTGCTGTAGAGTGATCAAGAACGCTTCTTCGCGCTGCATTAACGCAACCTTTTTTTTTTTTGCTTTTGAAACGCATCTGGTTGCAATGAAAGTATATGGATAATGTGAGAGTCACGTGAAAAGCGAATACATGACATAAGATGTTATTGGACCTGCCTTGTCCCAGGTACCCCGTACAATCGCTCAGCTCTGTATCACCCAGCTCTTCATAAAGCTTGAAAATCGCTGCTTCATGGCTGGATTGGGCTGAGATAATGAGGATTTGGAGGAAAGTTGTTAGTGTTCTTCTGCTCAGAGCTACTGCGGGCTGTTCAGTTGGTTGTTCATTAAGCGGTGAGTTATTACTATACAAGCCAAAGGTCATTGGAATGGCTTATGGTAGCTAGATTTGTCTCTTATGTGGCCTAGCTTGTCTTTGTGTGGGATCCATAGAAGGACTTTAGGCAACACATTTTATGGAAAGATACATTACATAGACTAGCCATGATTTTTATATATTGCCTAATGGCTGTTTTGACTGATTTTATACATTGCTATCAGGATGATAATGTATGTGGAGTTTTGATTTCTGTGGTTCTCTGTTTTTCATCTGCTTTTTCTATTGCTCTGGATCCATATGAATAATCATGGTGAAATATATAATGACCTATGTGGACAACGTTGTTATTAAATGCATTTATATTGTTTAGGGCAGTCCCTTTAATGTAGGGCTATTGGCAGCAATAGGAGATTGGCCTCATCATATCTGTGCATAGACCTAGAACAACTGAAATATCATTCTTACACAAACAACGGTGTGGAAGATTTTATGCAGGAGGGAAATTGTATTGTGTGCATCCAACTGGGTATACTCCATATCTGGCTGTTACAAATGAATCTAAAGAATATATATATTTTTCATTTTTTGCAGCTCGTTTAGGACTGGGAGGAATAAGGCAGGCCGTTATCTCAAGAAGGTCAGATACAAAACCTGAGCAAGGCAGGCACTACGGTAAGTGACCTTCAGAATGTACCTATCACAGTGCCAAATTAGTTATTTGGATCATTCAGGGATTTTTGCGAGGTTTTGGGCAACCTATCCATCCCTCTTTTTGTGGAGCAACTACAAGTCCAATCGTGTCACCCCCATCTGTGGAAGAAGCGCTTGACCCACCAATCCCGCTCATATGTTTTCTGTGCAAGAACTGCTCTCCTGGTAGTTGTAGAAGAACTACAAGTTCCATCACCCCCTCCTATCTATGGAGGAACTATTATTCAATCTCCTCCTTATATTTAAGGAAACATAGCATCATGTCCTCTTATTGATGGAGGAACAATTGTCCCATCACCCACTAATATCTAGAAATAAATCGTACCGTGCCCCCCTATCTATGGAGGAACCATTGTCCCATCACTCCTTTACACTTGTAAATAAAAAGTTGTGTTATGCCCTCCTGTCTATGGAGGAACTACTGTCTCATCACCCACTAATATCTATAAATAAATGACACCATGCCCCCCTATCTATGGAGAAACTACTGTCCCATCACCCACTAATATCTACAAATAAATCACATCATGCCCCCCTATCTATGGAGAAACTACTGTCCCATCACCCACTAATATCTATAAATAAATGACACCATGCCCCTCTATCTATGGAAAAACTACTGTCCCATCACCCACTAATATCTGTAAATAAATGACACCATGCCTCCGTATCTATGGAGAAACTACTGTCCCATCACCCACTAATATCTGTAAATAAATGACACCATGCCTCTCTATCTATGGAAAAACTACTGTCCCATCACCCACTAATATCTGTAAATAAATGACACCATGCCCCTCTATCTATGGAAAAACTACTGTCCCATCACCCACTAATATCTATAAATAAATCACATCATGCCCCCCTATCTATGGAGAAACTATTGTCCCATCACCCACTAATATCTATAAATAAATCACATCATGCCCCCCTATCTATGGAGAAACTACTGTCCCATCACCCACTAATATCTATAAATAAATCACATCAAGCCCCCCCATCTATGGAGAAACTACTGTCCCATCACCCACTAATATCTATAAATAAATCACATCATGCCCCCCTATCTATGGAGGAACTATACTTGTAAAAAAGTCGCATCATGTCCCCCTACGGAGGAACAATTGTTCCATCACCCCTTTATATTTATAAGACATTCGCATCATGCTCCCCTATCTTTGGAGGAACAATTGTCCCATCAACTCCCTAGCTCAATAAGAAAGTGGCATCGTGCCGCCCCCCCCCCCCATCTCTGGAGGAAAAATTTCCCCATCAACTCCTTAGATCTATAAGAAAGTGGCATCGTGCCCCCCCCCCCGTCTTTGGAGGAATTATTGTCCCATCACCCCCTTATATATATAATTAAGTCGAATTATGCTCCCCCTATCTACCTATCTACGAAGGAATTATTGTCCCATCACCCCATTATATCTATAAGTAAGTCGCATCATGCTTCACTGTCTGGAACTATTGTCCCTTCACCCCCTCATAAGTAAGTCGCATCATGCCCCCCTATCTATGGAGTAACTTTTGTCCCATCATCCCCCTACATCTATAAGTAAATCGCATCCTGTCCCCCTGTCTATGGAGGAACAATTGTCCCATCACTCCTTTATATCTATAAGAAAGTCACATCGTGTGGCCCCCCCCCCCCCCCGTCTTTGGAGGAACTATTGTCCCATCACCCCCCTTATATCTATAAGGAAGTCGAATCATGCCCCCCTATCTACGAAGGAATTATTGTTCCATTACCCCATTATATCTATAAGTAAGTCGCATCATGCTTCAGTGTCTGGAACTATTGTCCCTTCACCCCTCATAAATAAGTCGCATCATGCCGCCCTATCTATGGAGTAACTATTGTCCCATCATCCCCCTTCATCTATAAGTAAGTCGCATCATGCTCCCCTATATGGAGTAACTATTGTCCCATCATCCCCCTTCATCTATATGTAAGTCGCATCATGCTCCCCTATATGGAGTAACTATTGTCCCATCATCCCCCTTCATCTATAAGTAAGTCGCATCATGCTCCCCTATATGGAGTAACTATTGTCCCATCATCCCCCTTCATCTATATGTAAGTCGCATCATGCTCCCCTATATGGAGTAACTATTGTCCCATCATCCCCCTTCATCTATATGTAAGTCGCATCATGCTCCCCTACATGGAGTAACTATTGTCCCATCATCCCCCTTCATCTATATGTAAGTCGCATCATGCTCCCCTACATGGAGGAACTATTGTCCCATCATCCCCCTTCATCTATAAGTAAGTCGCATCATACCCCCCTATATGGAGGAATTATTGTCCCATCATCCCCCTACATCTATAAGTCACATCATGCCCCCCTATCTATGGAGGAACTATTGTCCCATCATCCCCCTACATCTATAAGTCACATCATGCCCCCCTATCTATGGAGGAACTATTGTCCCATCATCCCCCTACATCTATAAGGAAGTCACATCATGCTCCTCTATTTAAAGAGGAACTATTGTCCCATTATCCCTTTATATCTGCAAAGAAGTCACATCACTCCCTCCCATCTATAGATGAATTATCTTTCCACCTCATTCATCTGTAAAGAACTACAAGTCGCATAATGCCTTACTTCTATCTGTTGAAGAACTGTGTGATTCATCTAACCTTTTCAGATATCTAGAGGAGCTACAAACCCACCTCATATTTGTGAAGGAACTACAAGTTCCACCAAGCCCTACGTTGCTCTGCTAGGTGGGGTCTGCAATTCCTGCATCAGATATGGGGGATTATAAATTGGTCCTGTTGATATTTAACAATGGACACACATTTTCGCTGGAAAATGATTGCATAATCACATACCTAGAAACCAACAAACATTATTTACAGCACTGTAATAATAAACATCCACCCAAAACACAGTATAATAATGATGGCATAAAGAAATAAGATCCATTTCTGCATCTACACAGTGTGCAATGACCATCAAGGGCGCTTGGATGGTTCGGAGTCTACAAATATGTGCAGATACAATCTCCAGACAGACCGATTTCATATATATTCACATAATTCACATGTGTGAGAGCAAGCTGCTGATAAAAGAGATATTCCAAGGAAAAAAAAAATCCAAATAGCCCAGCGACAAAGTATCAACATCCTCCATCTATGATGTAAACATTCCCAAGATGTGTGATCCAAGAGCCAGAAAAGAATGATTCCTCAAAGAGAATTTTACAGAATTTCTTCCAAATTTTCCCATTTTATAAATCCTTATTTTTTTTAATCCATAAGAAGGTGGCAGAAGTTTGTCCGCGTCCTGCTAAAGGCAAGTTCTCCGAACAAACTGGCCAGGCCACCTTTTATAATTCTGCTCAACAGGCTTGTAAAAGGGAAAAATTTGCGGAGTCGGGGATTCTTTTCTGGTCTTCCTCCTACGCTCGGCCTGTTTTACATTTGTGAAAGTTCTGGGGATGTTTCCCCCTCCTCGCTGAAGCCTACCCTAAGAGCAGCAGTCATAAATTTCTCTCCATAGCCCCATGACAGGTGCATTGATATGCTCTGTGTGGACACTGCCTGCTTAATAATCAAAAGCACTGCTTGCTCATGCAACTTCTATTTAACGTGGATCATGCAATGTGTGCTCGGAGCAGGGAACAAACTTCGAGCACAAACCCCAGAAAACAAGTAATTTAGCATGTTGCCTTTGTGGAACTTTGCAACTTGTTGTAGTGGATGAGATGGAGCCTCCTAGATCTAATATTCCAAAATAAAACATGTTTTTTTATATTGTCCCCCCCCCCCCATGGTGCTCCAAGGCAAGAGAAAGGGAACTGAAAGAGCTCTCTGTGTGAAATATTCATTTCTATTTTCTGCTCCAAATTGTATTTCTTAGTTATATTTCTTTTATATGTTTATCAATGTGTATTTCATTAACACACCAGCTCTGGAATATCTTTTCTTGTGCCGGTAAGAGATGAACCTCAATACGTTTGCCCTTTGTCCAAGTGATTTATTGCACGTTGCTTCTTATTTAGGTTCAAGCAGAGTTCAGAAACAGTTGGATCTTTCTAAAAAAAAAAAGAAAAGGCTCTTGCAGGCTCTTACTAAACATAATTCTATGTATAAGGCATTCTAGAATCTCTATAGGTTGTTTGTGGTGTGTGTGCTGCTGTGAACAATGTGCTGGAAAGCAATCTATGGCTGATAGTGTCTTCAAGGTTCCCAAAGTGATCAATTCATACCATTCACTACTGAAGTCCAGCTTCATTTATTCCACGGTGGATAGATGATGTCACCCACATCGTTTATAATATCCCCCTGTTTTATTTTGCACATCAGACCACACTGTTTACATTGTCCTCTTCTTACTGTAAACAAAATTGTATCTAATGACCTTAAACACCACATTGCCAACAATCACTTTAATATAGATCAGGGGTTTAATATTTTCAAGTATATACACAAATGGTGGATTTATTTGCAGATTTTAGTCATTAATCCACATGGGAGGGAATAGCTGGTTGAAACAGACACTAAATAAAAGCTGAATTGCACTTCTGATCATTTACATGAAATATACTAATGATGCAAAGTGCAACTTGCATTATATTTTATAGTTTATTTGATTAAACTATACTGTTTGTGTAATTGCTTTCCATTTTTCTTCAGTCGTTATGCTAATATGGACAAGATAATAAATCTTGTGGTATTGGCAACGGTGCCACTATTTAAACAATTACTGTCACAACATGCACGCTATACCTTGCAGTGAAAATACACAACACATGCAGTTTAGCTGCTATTTCTTATAAAAGGCATCAAATAATTACATTTCACAAAAGCTGACATAGCGTTTTTTTTCCCCTCAAATGGATCAAACACAAGGATGTTGAATAGAAGTAGTTATAATTTAACTGGAGGAGTTACAAGGCCCAACTTACAAAGGACATAGAGCCTTTTTTTGCCTGCAAGTTTTTCAAGTTCTGAATGTAGTTCAATCCATCAAGCTATATACAGCTCACACAGGCTGCAGGGTGGAGGGGCAAGTTAATCTTTATCCAAATTTTTAGGCATGTCAGATGTGGGTGCTTTAAAAATATTACAAAACATATCTTTATCCAAAGAGTGATGGGTTGTTGGTCACCCTTGAGAAAAGGGATTTAATAGCTGTTGAAAGAAAGAAGGAAACATATTAATACCCCAAGCAAATCCATTTAAGCCAGAGCATGTGTGTACACATAACACTTCCAGTTTGCCACTGAAGGATTTCCAGACAGAGAATGAAACTTTTTATGGGGATAGAATAACAGTGCAAAACTATGAAAAGGCCTAACTGCATTGATTGGTTATGCCATTGTACAGTCCTATATATATATAATTATCATTATACAGGATTTATAAAGCATCAACAGTTTGCGTAGAGCTTTAAAAAATGAAGGTAGACATTACAGTTACAATACAATTTGGTACAAGAGGAAACAGGGGGCCCTGGTCGGTAGAGCTTACAATCTAGGAGGAAGGGTTGAGTGATACAAAAAGGTAATAGCTGTGGGGGGATGAGCTGATGGAGGAAATAAAGGCAGTTTACTAGGTAGAAGCAGGATAGGCTTCTTTAAAGAGATTGGTTTTCAGGGATCGTCTAAAGGTGGATAGATTAGGAGATAGCCGGACAGATTGGGGTAGGGTGTTCCATAGGATGGGAGAAGCTCAGGAGAAGTCCTGGAGGCAAGCATTGGAGGAGGTAACACAGGAACTAGAGAGCAGTTTAATATATGTTAAACTGAATACTGTGGGATGCTCAATAGCCAAGTGCAAGCACCGAACATTGCTTTGTTGCACTCCAAGCATATTTATACATTTTATCTCAAAGTATCAATAATAATGCAGCTGGAGCTAAGACTCTCCCTATTGCCATGAACTTGTATACATTTGCATTGCATATATGTAAAAAAATGTTCACAGGATGTGATAAAAAAAAAAACCCTTTTGCTCCAATATGTTGCTCTAAGAGAATTGCATGTAATACAATGAGATAGATTTACTAAAGAAGTGGATACTGTTCACTAGGCAAAATGGATGTTCCCCTTAGTAAATAAGAGAAAGCTGTGTTCACTTCAAGCAACCAATCATGTGTAAGCATACATCCTGATTTAATTTCCCTTGCACACAGTTGGCTATTCAAAGTGCACAGGGTCACCTTATTTACTAATCTAAGTGAGCAGCCTCTAATTCAGCCCCAATACATGTAAAGCTGCACCAAGAACCCATGGGGGAGATTTATTAAAGCTGGAGCCCTTTAAATCTGGTGCAGCTGTGCATGGTAGCCAGTCTAACATTGGTTTGTTAAAGTAACCTGTGACAAAAACATTTGGAAGCCGACTGATTTTTATACACAGCTGCACCAAATTTTGCACTCTCCAGTTTTAGTAAATAAACCCCATGTGTTTGTGCGCACAGCACACTGCATGCAAATCTCTTTTTAGGGATGCTGAGCTAATAAGATATATTCTCCATGCTTTACACAATTCTTTATCACCCCATTGCATTCTGTTTTCATGAGTTTGTAAGATTGTTTTATTGATTTGACATATTTCACTGGTAACATAAATGTACTTTTGTATCCTTAGGGGTGGACTAAAAAGTGACAGAAGAGGTCAATGCTCATTGATAAGGGTGTGAGTTCCCTATCACTGAGAGAAAGCAGGATGCAGAAAACAGCTTACTATGAGAACTCTGGACTTTTTGGTGGTTACACATATGCCAAGCCTGAATCCTACAGCTACAGCTCCAGTCACCAGCCTTACTCCCAGTCCAGTCTAGAGAATGATTATCCAAGCTCAGCTTGTTCAATCCAACCATCTGCTATCAGGCCCCCAAACCATAAGACTAGCGATATTAGTGGCAGCTGCATGAGGACATCTTCTAATCAGAATGCCAGCCAAACCACCAATATGAATGACCAGCCTCACCAAGCTTCATCCCTACCCCCCTCCTCACCCAGCCATGGCAATACCTCAACACAGAAAAAAAGCAAATCCTCCAATGCATCCAACTCCTCCCAGGTTACCATGAGTAAGCAGATCTTCCCTTGGATGAAGGAATCAAGACAAAATACAAAGCAGAAAAATTCCAGCACCCCTCCAGGTATATTACTCAGTTTTATAGCCTGTTTGTTTTGTGAGATGACCAAGAAGGGAGCCTCTAGGCCCAGCGCAGGGGAGACTGAGATATTTGTTGTGACGGATTGTGATCAACACGAGTTGGTTTCAACACACCTCTGTATAACAGATCCCCTACTATTACTGATGTCTATAAAGCTAGTGTGCATGAAGGCTCAACTGCATTACAGTTTGCTAAGGATAATGTTAAAGTTCCCTGCCTATATATTGTACCAGATGCATGGTGACTGGATTTTTAAGGGTTGTGTTTGATTGAAAGCTTGTAAACAAAATGTATAGACCTTATGGATACATGGATCAAAGTTCATTTCATGAGAAGTATAGAATGTATATATCACATGGGGGGCTCAACACAGTCATTGGGGTAGATATTTAGTTCTTGACCAGACACTTAACCACTAGTCTCACTTTTGAGACATCAATTGGTCTTCTTTTCAGTCTAAAAAAATGACAGAATATATGAGATGTAGAAAGGTGTATGATGGGGCAATGATGAAATCCATTTGATATCAAAGAGAATGGTTTAGACTTCTGGATTTCTACAATGTGCTCAAATCTTCTTCAGGCCTAGGCTACAAAGTGTGTGTGTGTGTGTGTGTGTGTGTGTGTGTGTGTGTGTGTGTGTGTGGGGGGGGGGGGGGGGGGGGAGCCTAAGAGATGTGTGTAAAATATATGGAAAGGATGATGAGAGGGCAGGAAAAAAATTAATCAAAAATACTTTAAGATGGAATACTAATTCTACATCAGCCTTTTTCAACCAGAGTGCTTAGGGTTCATTCATTCAGGCTTCTTCAGGGGTTCATTGACAAAATGTCTAACAATTGCCCCACGTTGCCCAAAAGTTGTCAACAAGTCAGGATCAAGCCTGCCTTTTTATTACACAAAGCCCCAGGTGTTTATTGTGCAGCAGCACACACTTGGGAACTATAAAGGTCAGCCACTGGTATCCTATTGCAGCCCCCCAAAAGTGGAGGAACAAATCACCTCTAATGTTGGGTGCCTCACATGTGTTAATGCTATTGCGATATTTAAAACAATTCGTTTAGTTGTTTTTTTTTTACATTTAGGAACGGGGTACCCTCGGATTGTGCATAGCTTTTAAAGGTTGTCTTGGCTGGGAAAAAAAAAGTTGTTAACCACTGTTCTATGTTGTGTGTTGTAAATATTGGTGACTTGTTGTCACAACCAAGGCTATATAACCCATTATTCGTCATAATTTGACTTTAAATATATCTGTATTACCCACATTAATATGAACATAAATAACTCGCAAATAATAAGCAGAGGTGTAAGTCTCACACATGCTGTTTGTGTTGTTTGTGTTCCAAAATCATTCAGTCTCAGTTATAGTTATCATAAGCTGGAACTTTTTACAGCTGAGAACTTTCCTGGTCCACCTGATCCATAATCGCAACATTATACAGCCCATCCTCATTTCTGTAAAGGCTGAGTTGGTATTTCTAGTCGGGAGATGGTTGAAGATGGTCCATGATAGATGATTTCATAGGGTTAACCATTAACCTCTTTCTTACACAATGTTTACATAGTTCAGGGGACCCACAGCTGAAAGCCAGCAGCTAAATGCGTATGGAACCTTGAGCACCAAATTTCTGTGTTTTATTTTTCTATTTTGTTTTGTAATTTCAAGAAGTAACACTGTGGCTTCCTTTCCACTTCAGGAGACAACTGCGAGGAGAAGAGCCCCACGGGCCCCTCATCCAAGAGAGTGCGGACCGCGTACACCAGCGCCCAACTGGTGGAACTGGAGAAGGAATTCCACTTCAACCGCTACTTGTGTCGCCCACGCCGGGTGGAGATGGCCAACCTGCTTAACCTAACCGAGCGCCAGATCAAGATCTGGTTCCAGAACCGAAGAATGAAGTACAAGAAGGACCAGAAAGCCAAGGGGATCATGCACAGTCCAGCGGGCCAGTCTCCAGACCGCAGTCCGCCATTGAGTGGCTCCAGCCATGTGGGATATTCAAGTCAACTCCCCACAGTCAATAGCCTCAGCTACGACGCCCCATCACCTACATCGTTTGCCAAATCCCAGCAAAACATGTACGGCTTGGCTGCCTACACAGCCCCATTGAGCAGCTGCTTGCCCCAGCAGAAGAGATACCCTGGTGCAGAGTATGACCATCACACCATGCAGAGCAACAGTGGCTTTGCCAACCCCAATTTGCAGGGCAGCCCTGTTTATGTTGGAGGGAACTTTGTTGATTCCATGCCAGCTTCTGGTCCTATGTTCAATGTGGGTCATCTTTCTCACCCGTCATCTGCCAGTGTGGACTACAGCTGCGCTGCACAGATCCCAGGCAACCATCACCATGGACCTTGTGACCCCCATCCCACCTACACAGACCTAACTTCTCATCATACGACTCAGGGAAGGATGCAAGAAGCGCCCAAATTGACGCATTTGTAACTTACAAGAAGGGAGAGAGAAAGAGAGAAGCTAACTGTAACTCCTTTTAAATTACCTCAATTTTTTTCTGAAAGAAAAATTGTTAATGTATCTTATTATTCTGAGTGCCAACAGCTTAAAGGAATGTTCTACCTTTCAGCGACTCGTATAGTTCTAGGAAAAAAAAGGGACCCTAGTCTTTTAAGCATGACAGTGCAATAACTGCGAAGCAAGGCACAAAAAAAAACATTTTAATGATGTACTTGAAGGTAAGTCTGCTAGAATTTAGTATTAGCCAGTGTCATGCAAAAAGCGTTTTTTTTTTTCGACCAAATGGATATGAAGGGGACATGACTTGCATATGAACTTTTTTTTTTAAATTTTTTTTGCTTTTTATTTATGAATATTTTAGTGATGTTGGAACTGCATTCAAATAAGTAACATGTATTTATTTTATTATATCTTGAGCAAACATTTTTTGTTCTTATTTTTAGCCATTATTTATCCTCGTCTAAATGTATTTATGTGAATAAGTGAATTTTAACGAGAATAACTTGAAAGAATGATTTAAGTCCATTGTGGTCACCTTGACACCTCTTTGCATTAGATGGAAGTGTAACACAGTGTAACCCTGAACAATAGTGACTGGTGTTTGTAGGAGCACACAACAAATGTAGTGTATCACAATGGGCATATGACATTTTGAAAAGTTATTTTTTTTAATTGTCTAGTACCATTCCAGCAGTATTTAGAATAAAAAATATATCTGAACTGTAGTGTATCTGTTTCAGTAGTCCAGTCAACTAGAAAGTGACATTATTTTTTTCATGACCCAAATGCAAGCTGCATAATAGGACCATGCTTTTTCCATTAAAGCCACAATCAGATGTCTTGATAGTTAACAATATTTTATTTTTCGAAAAAAAAACAAAACTGTGAGGAGTCTTTTTAAATTTTTACGTGTCTGCAGTACCACCTCTTCACACGTCTGCCTGGTTCATAGTTTGTGTGGCTTTCATTGTTATTCTTAAATGAAAATTTGTATATTAGATGTACATTTGGAATTCAAAGTGTAACAATTTTAGAGAAAAATCAGAAAATAAGAGGAAAAAAAAGGAAAAAAACGACAATCACCATGTAAAAAAGATAAAAAAAAAAACCATCAGTAGCCCAGTGTTTTCAAGTTTATCAAACATTCTTGGGAAGGGCTTTTTTTAAACAATGAAATTTCGTTTACAGGGTATGATCTACAGTATTATGTAGGGTTAATATAATAATAAAAATAGTTATAAAAATGATTTATTTTATTTATGACATTGGCTGATCTCTGGTGACAGTTGACTCGCAATGTATTGCTTATAAGGGAGGTTGAGATAATTGAACAGCCCACTAAGATTCATTATTTTGTACTCAAAGCAATCCTCTTCCTACGCATTCCTGTTTGTTTGGCAAACTAACATAACTCCTACTCGTAGCCGTGAAAGGAGATCAGATTCCCGGCCAGCGAATCTCTGACCCCTCGTGTTCTACACACAAGAATACATGGTCAGCGACCACTCCAAAAACCTCGCCAAATAATGAGCCCCCATAAGAGCTGGTTATTGTTTTCTTAATATTGAGTTCAAACTGCAGGGAGAGCAAAGAAAACACACTGTACATGTGCAACGCATTAAATTGTCCCAATAAAGTGGAATTTACAATTATATCTGGATGATCTGTTTCTTTATTTGCATTCTACATTGGATCTTTATAGCAGTTAAAAATTGCTAATTATAACACTGTATATATATATATATATATATATATATATATATATATATATATATATATATGTATAAATATATATATATATACACACACACTATATATAGTATTTTTCTATTAATATTATTATTGTTATTATTATTATTATTATTATTAATAATAATAATATTTATTATATATTATTGTATGTGTGCTGTTGTGTATGTGTGTATATATATAAATATATATGTATACATACACACACACACACACACACACACACACACACTATATATATATATATATATATATTTATATATATATGTATATAAAATTTAATTAATGTGTATTACATTATAGATTTAGTATTTTTATTATTATTTATTTATTTCAGGTACTTATATAGCGCCATCAATTTACGCAGCGCTTTACACATATATATTGTACGTTCACATCAGTCCCTAACCCTCAAGGGGTGTACAATCTAAGGTATTATTATTATTACTATTATTAATCATAATAATAATCACAATAATAATAATATAATATTGTATGTGTGTTGTTTTGTTTGCGTATATATATATATATATATATATATATATATATATATATATATATATATTTACACACACACACACTTTTTTCTAAATGGAAATTGCCTATAAAAATTAAGATTAAAAAAAATATCCCATATATACATATTTATTTACAGAGGAAAGAAGCAAAATGTACATATATACATATATATATATATATATATATATATGTATAATATATATAATATGTGTAGCTTGTGTGTGTGTATAATATATATATATTTTTTTTCTTGTGCAATACCGTCTTTAATGGACATTTATGAAAGCTGGGTCAGAGAAAAAAAAAAGGAAAAAAACCCACACAATTAAAACTAGACTAGAAAGTGTGTAATTGGGTTAAATATATTCAGGCAGCCTATGTGCCAGGTAGAATGCAGCATTGTGTCCTGATTTTGAAGCTAATTAAAACACCCTACTCTGCTAGAGGGACGAGCTTGCCTGGCAGCCCTCGTTGGAGTGGCAGGGACATGGTTAAATCCGCTGGTTCCAGCACTGTGAAAAGCTTGGGTTAGCTCATCTCAGCATCTGAGCCATGTACTGTACAACAACATCCTACACACTACAAGGGCAAAGAATGCAGTGTGTGGGAGAGTAGCCATCCCTCCCAGCCAATTGATTAACTATACTATCCCAACCACAAATGTGGTTTCCAATCCATGCTTGCAAAATATGACAAGAAACAAACATTTTTAAATACCTGCTTTGTTAGAATACCAATTAATCACCCTTTGTAGAGAAGCATGTGGGGTGTTGTACAGTGTTATGGCCCAAAGCATTTTTTATTCCTACCTCCATTTTGTGGTTTGCAGCAGTGAGCCCCTGTTCCATTACTTACAGGGAGCTCTACTATTTAAGCAGAGTGTATTCACTTAAAAGATACCTTAATATATATTGCACTAGTATTTAATGGCCCTACACTAGGCTGCAGTGCAAGTGCTTAGGACATAAAGTGCCTCTCAACCAGAAGCAAATCAATTCAAACTGTGTTAAGAAAAGAAAAAGAAAACATTGATTTACTTTATTGGATTGCTCAGGAAAACCTCGGGATTCACATCCTCAGGTTAACCCCTTCAAGACCGCCATTGTTATCCTTTAAATCTGAGAAGCAGGAGCTGAAATCCTGGGTATCCTGAACAGAGATATGTAGAATTTCTGCCACCACTGCAGTGCATGACTAAAGAAACTACTATGGCCTTCCCCCAGTCATGGATATCTTGCATGACACAGATGGCTGGAAAATTCCAGGCTCTTTCTTCAATAGTCACCCATCTCTGGGAAGAGGAAGAAAGCACAGCTCTTGCCGCCATTTTGAGAAATGCTTGTGTCAGGGGTTCCTTTATCCTCTCACATACAGAGGCCCTTCTTCCATCCTCAGTCCCTCCTTTCCCAGCAAATGGCTACTGTTTAAGACCAGAGGCTAACTAATCGTTAATCCCTCTCTGAAACACATTACAGCTCATAGTATTGTGTGATCACGGCTCAAGATGAATGAGAACTTAACCTCACAAGCCGGATATTTTGCCTTACAACATTTAAGAAAAAAAAAAGTTTTTTTCTAGTGCACATACTACATTTAAATGATACATAAAACATTTTACTTATCTTATTTTTTCTTTATATAAAATACAAATATGACACCTAATTTCTATAAATTCATGTCTGTTTTTACACAGAGTAATATTATATCAAGTGTTTGTCCAATCTGCAGATGGAAAAAACAAACCAGACATTTTAAAAAAAAAGTCAGATAAGACCACACATACCAAATAAACACAACACCACAGAGACTTGGATATTCATATGATTATGTTTGTTATTCTAAGGTCCAAAATATCACATGCAGATGGGACTTTTAGGCCTCATTCATGTGGCTGTAAAAAAAAAAAATAAAAAATTGCTTTTTCAACTGTTTTTATTTATGGGTCTTTATGGAGACATTCACAAAGATGCGTAAACATGCACTGTATTCAGACGTGTAACACAAAATTCAAAAATCTGCATCTGAAGACATGCATGCACACATATCCCTTTGAAAAAAGAACAGGACAATATTACACATTTAAAAATGGATCTATTTACTAATCATTTACGCAGGAACTTTTGTTTCTTGCCTAATGACCAGTAACAAGTTTTACGGGTGTGTTAGGACCATGTCAATGTGGCTTTAGTGTGTGATAAAAATCACATAAATAATACAAAAATGCAAAAAAAATATTTATGCATGAAGAAGCATTAGCTACAGCCTATATAAAGAAGAAACTTGTGATATAAACTTATATATATCCTCATATATGCAGGAGTCTTATTATTACCACTGTCCCCTCCAATTGCCAGGTAATCAGATTATACTATAGAAATAAGGTAAATATACTATGCTATCCATTAGCCATATTTTACAGTGGGAAAAGCAACACTCCCTTGACAATTACAATTTGTGATGTGGTGCTTCGTTGTTCAGTGTTAGCCCCTTATGCATTCTCTTTTCTCTATGCAATATTTTGAAGCCCAGACTGTCATTCTGGCACCTGTGGCAGAGGCCAAAACAGTTGATGGCATTGAATTACTAAGAGCACAGGATATTCACTTAGAAAGTTGCATATTCAGTTTTCAAACTATGCTCACATGGTTGATAAATAAAAATAGTGAATAAAGGTGAAGCTGTGTTCCGCTGAATGCACTGTCACATGCAATAAAAATGTGAACAAGATTTTTGCATGTATATGGTTAGATGATTGCAATGAACACGGCTTCACCTAATTCACTAAATGAACATTCCCTTTACAATGTACACATGTACTCTACATAGTAAAAAGTCTTTGTTTTTTTAATAAATCACCCCATTTGGATCTTTGAGTACTTGCAGGCTGATATGAAGTGGTTGCAAGGGGTTTCTTGAACTGTGCCTGGTTGACCTCCCATCTGATGGTTCCTACATAGCTTCAAGGCCATTGCCATTTACCAAAGCTGACAGCATGACATCAATTTTTTTTTTAGGTGTCTGTAAGGGTGTAATTCTTCCTACTGACCACTAATGTTAGCGGCATGTGGGCAGGACCAGGACAAGGGGAGGGCAGGAGGGGCATCTGCCCTGGGCACAATGGTTTTCTGTAGGGATGGGGGTACCTGTTGCAAGGCTGACAGGAGTAGTGAGAGCGGCATCAGTTCTCCTGTTAGCCCAGCACTGGGAGTGATGAGGAAAGAAGGAAAGAGCCAGGAAGCAATGCAGGCTGTGTTCTCTCTCCCCCGCCTCCTATCTGCCAGTGCAGCGCTGCTGTATTCAGAAAACCATTTGGCAGTTTGGCATCTTTGCCCTGGGCACTGGATCACCTTGTCCCGGCACTGAATGTGGTTCACTGATCCCTGATGAACTGGTTTTAGTAATGGTTTCCTGAGACCTGAAAATTATTTTAGGGGTTCCTCCAGGATAAAGAGGTTGAGAAAAGCTGCTGTACAGTATCAACCTTAAAAGTCATGTGACAACTTATTTAAAAAAAAAACTGGATTTGCTGCTTTCATCTAGGCAGCCCCACAGAGCATCAGTGTCACCAAGGGAAATGCTACCTGGCAAAATTATTAAGAGTTTGCTTCCTTTCCTCAGTGTAATCTAACTGCACTTAGCATAGCAATCAATGAACAAAATAAACGAGGAAGCAAAGGAAGGCTGAAGAAAAACTCTACATTTTAGCCTGGGTCCACGCTAGCAGGAGGGAAAGAGGTCTAAGTAATAAGAGATAATTTGCACAGCAGTTGTTAGGCATTAGGAATGATTTAGATAATCTTTTCCAAACACCCAATAAGCTGAGCAATGGAATGGCTGCACAGCTCAGCAGATAAGCTTTCGTGATTTACAGCTCATGACTGGGAAGTATTGGAGGAAATTATAGACATGAGGCTGATATTCAGACCATTCAGAATGCCCAGCGAGACTCTGGAATGAGTGCAATGAGAATTCTTAAAATGCTTTGGATCATCACAGGAGCTGGATCATAAATAAAGGTTCACCTACATGGTTTAGAATGGTTAAATAACTATTAATTAGAATGCAAATGACCAAAGTAGGGCTAATTCAGATGAGCAAAGTGCAGTAACCCAAATCAACCTAATTAAAATCTTATTTTTTTGCTTTGATTGCTCTGAAATGATTCTCAGTAAATTTTATTGGTTGCTAAGGGTTAGTGCTCATTGTATCTCATCTTAGCTCAGCCTTGTCTTATGGAAATAGCCCAGTTGTTGGGCCACAGCAAAAGTATGGAAACCCTGCATAACTGAGAATTCTACCCACAAACTTTCTGCTCTAATGTGTTCCTTTGGACTTGCCGGGTTATAATACATAAAAGCAAGGGTCTCCAAACTACGGCCCGAGGGCCAGATGTGGCCCTTTTCTAGCCTTTATCTGGCCCTGGGGGCACTATTCCTCCCAATGATATGAAGCTTTCCTCCCACTGACACCAACAATGGGGCACTATGTCTTCCACTGATAACAGTTATGGGGTATTATTCCTCCCATTAATACCAATGATGGGGCATTACTCTTCCTCCTACTGACCATCGTCCCTGAGGCCATGTTTATTCTCACTGATGCTGGACCTGAAACATTTTATACCCTCACTGGCCACACTCCAGCCTTCTTAAAGTCTGAAGGACCATAAACTGGCCCTTTGTTTGAAAAGTTTGGGGACCCCTGCATTAAGAGTAACTAAACCCAAGACCATAAATATAATCTATTACAAACTGCCATTCCTTGGATGTGGTGGCTGCAGTAGTTTTCTTTTCTCATGCTGCATTTCCTTTATTTTGTACCTGTTGATCCTGCCAACAACAAACTTCCTGTGACAACATTCACTCACGATACTTCATCTTTGGAGGAGCAATGTTGTCACCTTAGGCTGATCTCCTGATCTGGACTACAGAACACTTCCCCTCCTTTCATAGTTGTGCGCAGCCTATTGTAGGGTGTGTACACATGTGCATGTGTGCGTATGTATATCTATATACTGTATATAGATATACATACAATCTTCCTTTCAGCACTCTGCCGTTCTGGCACATTATCTCCCTGCAGGCAGATTCAGAAACAAAAGTGCTTCCACACTATTCTTAAAGCAGAGCCTCTCGGTGGGAGATCTTTCCCAGCTCCACACTGGTACACAGCGATAATGCTAATGTGAATGGGGTGATTAGGATGTGCCCAGCCACTTCCGGCACACCCTGTGCGCATGCCTATACCTTTTTATTTTCATAAAACAAGGAAAAAGTGTTCTGTAGTCCACAGAAGATAACTGGAAAGGCTAATATTATTGTTTAAGATTTCTGTTCAGTGGAAAGGAAGTTACAGGGACACAAGGTTTCTGGCATGATCAATAGGAATCATTCTGTACTTTCAGAAAATGTACCTAGCCTGAAAACGAATTCAGCCTCCATATCTAAGGACTAGTTAGCTGCAATATATTACATTTATGTTCTTGGATTTAGATATCCTTTATGAAAATTACATTAGGAAACGTGTTTGGTGTTGAAATGTAAACAGTAAATTAATTTACTAAATGGCTTCATTATAATTTACTAGCCTGTACTGTCTGTCTAGATAAATTTCCTGTTTATGAATACTGAAAACATTATGGAGTTGGCTGCACAATCCTTTAATAATTAGAGAGCATGACTTAACGAAAGCTTTTTTGATAGCATAACAAAACCCCACAGCAACCAATCAGTAATCAGTTTTTAGAAATTTAGTGTAGTCGGGTACAAGGCCAACCTGTGACTAAAATATATGAATCATACTGACCACAGACAGAACTTGGCAAGCTTGGTAAAGCAGCCATTTCACCTAAAGTCTCCCCTGGATTTTGGTACCATGTTGTCTGATGGATGTCCATAGGCTACAGTGAGTTTTGTACATCACATGTAAGCTCTTACAGGCAAATAAAATATACCAGACAAACCACAATGACCGTTTGCTAGTGCATGCCAGGCTCCGACATGGGCATATCTCTGAAAATGGTGGTATAGGAGAGATATGATATTTCTCTATCATGGTTGGCAGCCTCAAAGATGCACTATGGACAAGGGATATCAATTACTCACTATTGTCAAAGATTTCCCACCATGCTGCAAAATTTCTACAAAAGACGACAGACTCTTCCAAAACTCACAAGTATACTTTATTGCATGTTAAAATGGAAGTCTGGACAACAATTTATAAATCATATCTGGTTAAAGTGTACCTAAACACCAAAACTTTTATTTTTGTTTCTGTTTTAGAAGGGTCACAACCTCTGTCATGGTTTAACTGTTATCTGTGTCCCCATTGGTGAGCTTTCCCCTTACCCTTTTATCCCAGTGACACCATACAAAACATTAAGGGAATGGGTGTAACTAGGACAGAAAGACACAGAAAAATAATTGCTACACTTCCCCATTCTACTACATAAAAATGTTTTTGTTGCTGTTTCTGTATTCTCCTTTCCCGTGGAGGCACAGACAATTACAAAATCTGACCGATGTTCAATCTCCTCCCCATTTTTTTAATAATGGAAAAATATTTTTTGTTTAGAGTTTTACTTTCGGCATAGTCCTTGTCTAAACAATGATATTCCTTAAGAAGAACTCAGGGCAAAATTTTTATTTTCCCATTCAGTGGGGCTGTGCCTGCAATGCATTAACTGCTCGTTTTGTCGAGTGGTGCAAGGAAAAGCTATACTTACCCTATCCTTTGATCCTCCATAAAACAGAGCTTCCCCACATCCAGCGGTGGACTGGTCCTGCCATCCTCATGTCCAAAGTCAATCTATGGGCGTGATGAAATCAGAAACAGTCCATTCACAAGACCGCTAGCATGTGGGTGGGGGGAGGCAGGATTGGCAGGGACCAGTCTTGCACTCGGAGGATCGGCAGATTCGGTAAGTGTATCTCTGCTCTGTAATCCCTAGAAAAAAACAAGCAGTTAACCCATGCAGTGTGGGCTAAGCCCTACTGCATAGGAATTTAATTTTTTCACCAGAGTTCTTCTTTAAAACTATCCTATGTGCAAGCCACCAGAAAACTATTTGCTTTATCTATTATTTTACTTGGGTCCTAAACAGTAGCAACGAAAGTGGAAGTTACTAAGGTTAGGTGCACACCTTGCAGCACATTTTCAGTTTTGAAGAAACGCACTACAGTTCATTTAACATGATTTCCTATGGGCCACATTCACATCAGTTACAGGTACAGTACTTATATAGCACCGACATGTCACAGAGCACTTTACATATATTTTACATTCACTTTGGTCCCTGCCCTCAAGGAGCTTACAATCTGAGGTCCCTAACTCACATTCATACATACACATACTAGGGACAATTTAGACAAGAAACATATCTTTGGAGTGTGGGAGGAAACTAGAGTACCAGAAGGAAACCCACACAGGCTCAGGGAGAACATGCACACTCCAGGCAGGTAGTGTCGGGATTGGGATTTGAAATGCTTAGCTGCAGTGTTTTTTTTTTTCTATATTATTTTTGATACACTGTATTTATCTGAATGCATTATTTATGCCCGTGAACTCTAAACTTAAAACATTAGACTGGCCAATTCCCTAGCTCAGCCTCCTCTCTCCTTGCACATCATAGCTCTCTCATCTGTCTCTTTCTAATTACTCACTGTGCTAGCCCAGCTCCCTTGCCCCTCCCCTCGTATCTTTATGTAACCTTTTATGTAGCTGCCAGGGATGGAGGGAATGGAATACTATAGAGTGTAACTTGAATAACAGCTCTGAGTCTGCTGGGGTTGCTAACATCACATCTAAGTAGAGAGAACCCAAGAGTCTCAGGGCTTTTGGATGTCTACACAAGGGAGTCTTTTACAGGTGAGTAACATGCATAAAATACATTAAATACACATCTAGTCTTACGAGAAAGTTATTGTTGAAATAATGAAAGGCAACATGGTCTCTAGGTAGGGGATGGTTGAGAGATTGACATTCTTTTCTCCATCTTGTGTTTCTCCACCGTTGTACATTAATGAATTATAAACTTTAAAGTTAAACTCTGGGCACAAAAAGAGTTCATTTAAGTATATTCCCCAATAGCCACAAAGCATATAAACCCTCTTTGTGTGCATCAAATGCCTTTGCCAACCCAGTTATTACCTTGTAAAGGTTAGAATGACATCAACACTTTGCTGTACATAGCCTGAGCAGAGAGCAGAGCTGTAGGAGGGACCAAGCAGACTCCACCCACTACATGTTGCCTGCAGAAAACTACAGGAGGGGGCGGAGAGAAGACCAGTCACTCTGCACAAGGAGAAAGAGCACAAGTAAGGGGTCTTTATTAAAGGACGCTCCTGCAGCAACGTTTTACACTAGATTACTGCATTGATCTGGAAAAAATGCACAAAACACACCAAGAATCAAGTAAGCATACACATGCTTCTTGTATTGAGACAATATTTGCTTATGCCAAAGTAAAGCTTTATAGCTCTACATAAAAGTAACAATAATAGGCTACAAAAGTAAGCTCCAGGAATCCATGGAAAGAAAGATATTTCAGACAATATTATTATTATTATACAGGATTTATATAGCGCCAACAGTTTGCGCAGCGCTTTACAATATAAGGGAGACAGTACAATTACAATACATTTCAGTAGAGAAGGAATGGGAGGGCCCTGCTCGTGGAGCTTACAATCTAAAGGAACGGGGAGATGATACAAAAGGTGATAGCTGCAGGGGATGATCTGGTGGAGGTGATTCAAGTACAGATCTTAGGTGGAGGTGGGGTAGGCTTCCTTGAAGAAGTGAGTTTTCAAAGATCGCCTAAAGGCAGACAGGGTGGGGGCTGACTGGACATGCTGTGGTAGGGAGTTCCAGAGGATGGGAGAGGCTCTGGAGAAGTCCCGGAGGCGAGCGTGGGAGGAGGTGATGAGGGAGCTAGAGAGGAAGATATCATGGGAGGAGCGGAGTGGGCGATTTGGCCGATATCTGTGGATGAGGTTGGCGATGTAGCTAGGGGCAGTGTTGTGGATGGCTTTGTAAGCTGTGGTTAGTATTTTGAATTTTATATGTTGGGTTAGTGGAAGCCAGTAAAGGGATTGGCAGAGAGGGGCAGCAGTCGCTGATCGGTTGGTAAGGTGTATGAGTCTAGCAGCAGCATTCATAATAGACTGATGGGGGGATAGCTTGTGTAACGGTAGACCAGTGAGGAGGGAGTTGCAGTAATCGAGGTGGGATATAAAAAAGGTGTGGATGAGTTGTTTTGTGGTGTCATTGGTCAGGAAGGGGAGGATTTTGGAAATGTTCCGGAGGTTGAGGCGGCAGGATTTAGCCAGTGAGTGGATGTGGGGCCCAAAGGAGAGGTCAGAGTCTAGGATTACGCCTAGCACCTGGCATGAGGGGAAGGACCAATGGTTGTGCTGTTGATCTTAATGGTAAAGGAGGAGGAAATATTACAAGCTCAGTTGAAAGATTGAGTTTGAGGTAGTGAGGTGACATCTATGCTGATATGTCGCTTAGCAGATTTGTGATACGTGAGGAGATTGAGGGGGTGAGCTGGGGAGTGGAGGGATAGATTTGGGTGTCATCAGCATATAGGTGGTATTGGAAGCCATGGGAGGTTATCAGTTGGCCCAGGGAGGAGTTATAGAGAGAGAAAAGGAGGGGCCCAAGAACAGAACCTTGGGGTACCCCAACAGAAAGGGGAAGAGGAGCGGAGTAGGAGGAGTTGTATGTGACACTGAAAGTGCGCCGAGAAAGGTAAGAGGAGAACCAGGAGAGAGCAGAGTCACAGAGGCCGATGGAGTGGAGTTTACTGAGGAGGAGCGGGGAGTCGACTGTGTCAAAGGCAGCGGAAAGGTCAAGGAGTATGAGTATGGAGTAATGGCCGTTGGTTTTAGCAGTTAGTAGGTCATTAGTGAGTTTTAGTAAGGCAGTTTCTATGGAATGTTGTCAGCGGAAGCCAGACTGTCGGGGATCAAGAAGGTTGTTGTCGGTGAGGTAGCAGTTCATACGGTTGTGAACAAGGCGCTCGAGAAGCTTGGAGGCAAACGGGAGCAGGGAGATGGGTCTTAAGTTATTCAATCAGGTGGGGTCCAGCGAGGGTTTTTTGAGGATGGGGGTAACCAGTGCATGTTTGAGTGGGGAGGAAAAGGTGCCCATGGAGAGTGAGAGGTTGAAGATGTGGGTTAGAGAGTTTAGGATACAGCAGGAAGGAGGCTGCAACAGTCGTGAGGGGACAGGATCCAGGGGACAGGTGGTGAAGTGGGCCTTGGAAAGGAGATCGGTAACTTCCTCGGTGGTAACAGGGTCGAAGGAGGAGAGTGTAGAGATTGGTGTTGAGCATGGTATGTTGGTTAGAGGAGGAAGCTTGACACTGGAGATCTCATCACGAATTGTGTTGATCTTCTTCTTGAAGTGACTGGCAATCTCCTGTGCAGTAAGTAAGTAAGTTGGTGGGTGGAGGCAGTGGGGGGTGGAGTAAGGAATTAAGGGTAGAGAAGAGTTGACGAGGATTGGATGAGAGGGTCTTGATGAGAGTGTTATAGTAGGTTTGCTTAGCAGCGTGGAGGCTGGAGTTGTATTTAAGAAGAGCGGATTTGTAGAGAGTAAAGTCTTTCAGGGATTTAGTTTACGCCATGCTCGCTGAAGAGTGCAGCTGCGTCTCTTGAGACTTCTGGTGTCATCTGTTTGCCAGGGTTGAGACAGGCGAGGCCTGGTTCTGCATGTAGAAAGAGGAGCAAGTGCATCCAGGGAGGATGATAGATAGTTGTTGTAGGCAGATGTGGCCAGCTCTGGACAGGACAGGGGTGCAATTTCATCATAGAGGCGATCACTAGCGGAGTGAAGAAGGTCAGGGCTGAGGTGATGGAGGTTTCCACAGGTGATGGTTTGCTGGTTGGAGGCATGGGGGGTAGGAGGCAGGGAGACAATATATGGGGGGCAGACATTTCAGAAGTTTTCGCTTCAGCCTTGTCCTATCCTGCAATGCCTAATATTATAAAACAAAACCTGCACTCAACTATATAGAGAGTGTTTTCCAGTTCTGAAATATGTCTTTTAATCAAGCATGTGTATTTTAGGTTTACTGGACCATGGAAGCGTATCAGGTAAAAAGTTATTGTACGCTGGAATTAAAACAAAAGCTTTTTGGACTACAATGGACCTTTACACAAATATTTATTCAATATGCATTGTAAGAAACAATAGACAGAGCTGTATCCTATAACAATCGGTTTATTCATACAAAATACAAAAAAACATAAGATCATAAAATATATTTTATGGTTTTCGTAAGAATAAACTATTTTTTTTTTAATTGATTAAAGCTCTAATGATTTTCTTAGGAAACACATAGACATTAAATAAATATTTGTATATTGTTCAATAGAAGTCCAGAAAGCAGGGTTTTGGTCCAGTAAAATAATTGTTAATTTCACTGGAGACTGTGTACCTTAAGGAGGTTAGCTTATAATATAAATAAATAATATTAATAATAAAAAAATAATAATATATATATATATTTTGTACTGTGCGGGTTTATCTATCTATCTATCTATCTATCTATCTATCTATCTATCTATCTATCTTTCTATCTATCTAATTGTTTTTATTTTTAAATTATATTTTTAAGTGTGTCGCCATACATTGATATACACTGATTAATTTTGTTGCACCAAGGATTTTATTTAAAGCTCAGCTTAAAACAAAACTTTCTTTTTTCTTGCTTTGAATAGAGCAGAGAAGGATATAGAGCCTCTGTCTTTTTTGTCTGCGTTTCTACTGGGGAGATTTGACCTCTCAGGAAAGTAATAGGCTACCTCTCCAATCAAGACACAAGCAATACACAATTTTAGGAGAACACGGGGGGGAATAGTGGGTGTGCTGGGGATTGGATTTTTGCTGCTAAAGCATGCTGTTTTTTAGATAAATTAAAGAATAGTTAAGGATGCAAATAACCCTATTGACAAAGTAGGGGCTCATTAAAACTAGTAGTTGTTGTTGGTGGAGGTGGTGGTGGGGGGTGCGGTATGCCCCTGCTGTTGAGTTGTGCTTTTACCAACCCCAAACTGCTATCTGCAGAGGCAGTGGCTGGGGGTGTACACACACTGCGGCAGCAGCAGAGATTATAGCCCCTGTCGCTTTTAGCAGGCATTGCACCTGCTGAATGCGACCCATTCAAGTAAATGAGGCTGCTCTGCAAGCACCCCGCAACCGCATGCAACTCAGTGCTAGTGTGGGGATCAAGGGGTTAAAGCAGGCAGTAAGGAGGCAATATTACACCTCACCACCTGTCAACTGCTCTCTGAAGAGCAAGCCAAATGTGGATTGCTCTTCAGAGACCTTGATGTGCTCCTCAGTCTTCATTATATGTAGAATCATTACTGCATTGCTGTCTGCACCTTTGGGTCCTAGTGACATTACTCGTATGGGCATCTTGGGAACCTAAGCAAAGCAATAGTCCCCCAATAAGGACAAAGACAAATATGAAAACATGACAAAAAATGTATCTTTTTACCATTCAATTAAAAAAATAGGCTTGAGTTAGCCTTTAATTAATTTAAATGGCAAAATATGAACCAGCACATCTGAAATTCAGCATATTGGACTTTTACACAATAATATGCAATGCAGCACATTGATATGTCCAGGTCCTACTGAAAATCATGTATTTTGCTCTTATTCATGCATTATACGGCTTTTGAAAACGCAGTTAATTGTTGGCAATGCATCTGCTGTGAACAAGGCTGTAATGGAAACACTGTGGGTTTTAATGCGACCAAGATTTTCCTAACCGATCCTATAATAAATATACCTGTTATGACTGATATGCAGAATAATCAGGAGACACATTTTTCTGGGCAATTATCTCAATCGTGTTCATTACGGAGGGCTTGAGAAAACAGCGCCTAATTAGCCATGGGCACGGAGGAGCTGCATTGTAAGCTTTTGTGTGGATGTGTTTGTTTAGCAGAGCAATTACACAACTATCCCAGAAGTGGAGAGAATCAAACAATGGGGGTAATATTCGAAAATGTGTTAGTAATTTATAAAAAGACTAAAATATTATCATGTTTAATTTACTTAAATGTGTGACACCTGAAAACAACTCTCCATTAATTATTAGCTGTGAAATGGAAAAAAAGAGGATGCAAATTATGACTATTTTCTAAAAAAAACCTATAAATCGACAAAAATCAATACAATATAAATTCACAACTTTGGGTCCTACTCCCTTAATAGATGTTCATTTATATAACAACTTCATAGTATATATTGGTCTGGCTGCCTCTTGTTCAGATACCTTAGGTGCAAGTTTTTTTTTTCTAGGCCTCTTTATTATTTATTACAGGTATTTATATAGCACCAACAACTTACACAATGCTTTTTCATACTTTCCAAGGTCCCTATCTCACATGCATACAGTGAAGGAAATAAGTATTTGATCCCCTGCTGATTTTGAATGTTTGCCACTCACAAATAAGCGATCAGTCTAAAAATCGAATGGTAGGTTCTGGGATGATTCCTCACTGTTCTCATGATCATTGACACTCCATGAGGTGAGATCTTGCATGGTGCACCAGACTTAGGGAGACTGACAGTTGTTTTGTGTTTCTTCCATTTGTGAATGATTGCACCAACTGCTGTCACCTTCTCACAAAGCTGCTTGGCGATAGTTTTGTAGCCCAGTCCAGCCTTGTGTAGGTCTACAATCTTGTCCCTGACATCCTTGGACAGCTCTTTGGTCTTTGCATTGGTGGAGAGTTTGGAATCTGATTGTTTGATTGCTCCTGTGGACAGGTGTCTTTTATACAGGTAACAAAATGAGATTAGCAGCACTCCCTTTAAGAGACTGCTTCTAATCTCAGTTTGTTACCTCTATGAAAGACACCTGGTAGCTAGAAATCCTGCTGAATGATAGGGGATCAAATACTTATTTCCCTCATGAACATGCAAATCAGTGCATCATTTGTTAGACATGCATTTCTTTTGAATTTTTTGTTGCTATTCTGTCTCTCAGTGTTACAATACACCTACCATTCAATTTTTAGACTGATCATTTCTTTGCGAGTGGGCAAACATTCAAAATCAGCAGGGGATCAAATACGTATTTCCTTCACTGTACATAAAACTCATACTGGGGAAATTTGGACAAGAACTAATAAAAAGTGGTAAAAACGCACATCAAAAATTGAATGCATTGCAGCTTACCAATACTTAGATGTAATGGCTAATTTAGTTTTCTTTTTAAGGGTTTTTCTTTATTTTCAGCTGGTTATCCAGGCAGTATCATACTGCTGTTTTACGGTGTGCCCACTTTTGATGAAGGAGCAGCAGAGACACCTTTGGACAGCAGCATTGTCAGTATGGAAAGAGGGTAATGTTAAAGACATATTAAACTCAAAACCAGAAATTTAATAAATGGCAGCTTACCAATTATTAGATGTGGTGGCTGTATTATTTTTCTTTTTTTGAACTTATTTCCCTCTGTAAACACATGTCCTGTAGTCCTGTATTAGAGTGCCCCCACTCTGGTTGAAGGAGCACAGGGCCACCTTTGGACAGCAGCACTGTCAGTCTGGGGGGAGGGGAGTGTTAGATGTACTAGCAGATTTATATACACTAACAAACTGAACCTGACCTCCAACTAACACTTTATATGCAGTTACAGCAAACATTTTTTGGAATAAAAGTTTTACATAAATAAAAGCTGACCATTGTAAGAACCCCTGTCAGTGGTAAATGGTCCACATCAACCCCCTAACTGCTATATCTGCGGAACAGCTTGTTCTGTTAAAAAACAACAGACTTACTGGCTAGATCACCAGGTGAAAATAAAAGAAAAAAAAATCTAAAAAATGAAACTAATGCAGCCATCACATCTAAGAACTGGTAAGTTGCAATATAATAGATTTTTGACTATTGTAACTCCCTCCTCATTGGCCTACCTCATCGCAGGCTATCCCCTCTTCAGTCTTCATGAATGCTGCTGCCAGATTTATCCACCTTACTAACCGTTTTGTATCTGCCACCCCTCTCTGCCAATCCCTCCACTGGCTTCCCATTGCCCAACGGATAAAATTCAAAACATTAACAATAACGTATAAAGCCATTTATAACTCTGCCCCAAATTACATCAATGATCTTGTCTCTAAATATCACCAAAACCGTACTCTCTGCTACTCGCAAGACCTCCTACTCTCTAGCTCCCTTGTCTCCTCCTCCCATGCTCGTCTCCAGGACTTTTCCAGAGCTTCCCCCATCCCCTGAAACTCTCTACCCAAATTTATCAGACTATCGCCTACTCTGCTCACTTTTAGGCGATCTCTGAAAACCTATCTCTTCAGGGAAGCCTATCCTGCCCTCAGCTAATAATGGAATCTTCTTCTCTTCCAACCAGTCCATCTCCCACAGTTACTACCTTTTGTACCACTAGCCCCTCCCTCCTAGATTGTAAGCTCTAAGGAGCAGGGCCCTCCTTTCCCTCTTGTTTGGAACTGTATTGTTGCTGTATTGTCTCCCGTTATATTGTAAAGCACTGAGCAAACTGTTGGCACTATATAAATCCTGTATAATAAAAGTAATAATAATAATAATTTTTGCTTTTGGGTTTAAAACCATGTTAAACTAGCAGATTTAGATGGACATGACTAACAAATTGAAGCTGTACTCCAGCTCACACTTTTTAAGCATTACAGAAAACACTTTTTTTCCTTTTAGGATAAAGGTTTTACATAGATGAATAAAAGTTGACCATTGTAAGCACCAAGCTCCGTTCAACGTGTTTCATCTCGCTAAGGTGACTTCATCAGTATTAGAGCGTATATATGTGAAACATATACATGTGTCAGCAGCGGCTGTCCTTTTTGGTTTACGGTGACCTTTATTTATTTGATTTGTATATTAAGTTGCACAGGGGTTCTATAGCTATTATATTTTTTTTAAATGCTCACTTTGGTTAGCAAGTTATGTGAAGCTGTGTTCATTTCAATTATCCAATCATGTGCAATCAAAAATACAATTTTTAAAATTTCCCTTGCAGGTGATTGGGTATTAATAGTGAACATATCTTCACCCAATTTACTATGCCATGTAAACAATAACTTACTGCAAAATGGACATTCTCTTTGCTGAATGAACAGTCTCTATCCTTTAGCAAGTCAGCTTCAATGATTGCTGGGGGAGGCAGGAGGAGACATTTGTTCACTTTTGGTGTTTGCTTGTATTGCACCAAAACAAAGAAAGTCAGAGACAGTGAGAGACATCAGTGAAATAAGTATATATTTGAAGTTAGATGCAATCATCAATTGATGGCACCTCACCATTGGAATCCAGTTACTGATATGGAATTCTGGTGTTTGTTTTGTAAAAACTTTGTTCTTCATTGAATAGATGGAAAGATATTGAATAGTGAAGAACTTCCTAAAGAAATGCAGAAAACTATCCATATTCATTCAAAGTCAATTACACACCATAGAACAAGTAGTTGTTGGATTGTGAGAGGTGCCCACAACTGACTCCTGTGTAAGTCTAGATTCCATTTGTTGGCTTGTTCCCAACAATGTCTGGCATGCAACGTTGATTGCTACTGATCGCCATAACAGCGCGCTGGAAAGCACAAAGTGAGTAAGTGTGACAAACCCTGCCATTGTTCAGCTCCACTCTCTGGAAGGAAATGTTAATCCCCAATTTTAAAAGCTTGTGAAAAGAAAAACAATAAATATTGGAAAGTGTATTGCTTTTGGCCTTGTCTTGCTAAATAAAAAGATTAGACTAAAGGTAACTAAATGTGCTCAGTGTGCTACCTATTCAGTGCAAAGCCTCCTACCACACACCTTCCATTATATACAGTATTTTTGGGCAATATTCCTAGGGTGATCTGTTATCCACACCACCAATCTCTATGCTTCAGTTTTCTATCAGTCTGTCTGACACATTAATGAACGTGGATGCATTTGTACTTACAATATGGCTTGTGAGAGGTGTAACAAGAACCTTTAGGACCATGATGCAAGAAATCATGAAAGGCCCCCTAACCCTGTCCTGGGTCCCTTGCCACTGGTCCCGGGGCCATTTACTCCCATTGCAGGGCCCTTTATTATGGTCCAGCAACAGGACTTTCACATGTTCTGCAGCAGGCCCCCTTCCTGCATAGTTGCCAACCTTTCCAAAGAATTTCCAGGGACACCTTTTTTTACTATGTGTTCAGCCAGCCATTGTAGGCTGAGAAAGTATCTAAATTAGGGGTGAGCATTTAAAATAGGTGTGGTTCTACAAGAGGCACCTAATGCATACCCCTTTGCACATCTCTGCACAATTCAGAATTCCTTTGTACCCCTCAGCATGCCTCCATACCCCCCATATATCTGTTCCTCCCAAATAACCACTGTACCCCTAGCATACCTCTTTACCACCCAGCGCACTTCTGTAGCCCCTTGAACACTGCTGCACCCCCTAAACACAACTCTGCACCTCCCAGCATCCTCTATAACACCCAACACACCTACAACCCCCCCAGCACACCTCTGCACCTCCTATAATCTTCTTTATCCCCCCAGTATGCCTTCATACACCCAGCAAGCCTTTGTACCCCCCAGTACACCTCTGCAACCCGCAGCACACCTCCAAACTCTCCCCCTATACACCTCTGCACCTCCCAGCATTCTCTGAATTCCCCAGCACACCACTGTATCCTCCATGTCTTCGTAACCCCCAGCATGCCTCTGCACCCCCCTGCTCACCACTACATGCCCCAGCACATCTATGTACTCTGGTGCCCATCTCTACACCCCATACACCTCCGTACCCCCCCCACACCTCTGCACTTACCAGCATTCTCTGTATCACTCTTTGTACACCCCAACAAGCCCTCTGAACCACCAGCATGCTTCTGTACCCCCCAGCACATCTATGTACTCCACCATATATCTTTGCATCCCCCACATCCTGAACACACCTCTGTACCCGCTTGCACATCTCTGTACCCCCAAAAGCCCCCAACACACAAAACAGTTTACTTTCAGTATCCTCTGTACTCCTCCTCCCCCCAGCACATCGCTAAAATCTATTTAAAGAGGAGCTTTTGTCACCTCATGGCCACTCACCTCTGCTGCACATATTGATCAACAGCTCTGTAGTGCCCATTATACAGTGCAGTGGGGAATAAGCTTCTGATCAGCAGCTATGTAGTGCCCGGAATCTCCCTCTGCCCCTCCGGCCAACACTTCATGCTATACAGTGAAGAAGGGATGGTCTTCTGACCTGGGCAGACACCGGCTTCAGTACACAAGTAAGTCTGTCTTCTTGTGTATTGAAGTCGGTACCTACCCAGTTTAGAGGCCACTCACCCTCTCCACTGTATAGCTTGAACTGTTGGGCAGAGGGGCAGAGGGAGATTCCGGGCACTACATAGCTGCTGATCAGAAGCTTCCTCCCCTTTGCACTGTATAGCAGGCACTGCAGAGTTGCCAATTTCCCCCCTCCCTCCCATCCACTGCATAGTGAACTCAAAGCCAGAGGTGCAGTGGGAGATGGCGGGTCTTTGGGCCCCCAACAGTGGCGGAGCGCCAGGGCCCAGTCGCAAGGGCTACTTTTTTGATCCTGGTAGTTCCGCCTCTACTTGCTGTCTTAAATTAAGTGTCTGTGTGTTTCTATAGATGTACATGATATGGGGAGGCACAACTCCAAACTCTGCATGCACGGGTGACTCCACAGGACGCTGCAAGAGAAAGAAGCCACCCTGAGACAGGAAACCCGGGACAGCGTCCATAGCACCAGTTTAAAAAAACCACAGGAAAGGATTAAAAGATAAAGATGTGGCATACTAAGTAACTGACTAAAATCAGTTCTTGAAAGTACTCAAAAATTTAAGGGTTTTATCCCTTTCCCCCTGGAGGTCCCCCTGTTGTTTTTCCTTTTTTAATATATATTTACCCATCTCAAAAGTCTTCAAAACTTCTCCTCTTTGGTCTGATGGTGGGGTGAAGGACATCATATGATGAAAAGGAAGTACTGTGTGGGACAGCTCCATATTGAACAAAACGCAATATTCCCCACATTCCGGAAAATGGCTATTCAGTATTACTGGATGACCACGGGCTGGGAACCATAGAAAATCCAAGTAAAGAAATGTACAGCACACCAAGGATTCCTCAAAATAGGTCCAAAGCTTTATTTTTGTGGTCACATGGTAAACACAAGACAACATTTCGGAGCCATATAGAGCCCCTTCATCAGGCAGGTGACAAGATTAAAGGGAGCTCCAGAATGAAGGTGAGTATGTTGTGCTGTAAGCTTAAATTGATTTTATTCAATGAAGTGTGCAGAAGACTATGGCAATCAATCAGACATAGTACCCCAAACTAAAGAAATGTGATTGGTTGCAATAGACTAAAAGCCAATACTTTTTTTTTTGTTAGTCTTGGATAGAGTAGGAGAGGGTTAGAACTGCCAGGTTTTTATTGCTGTCTATTTCACCAACATGGAGATTCACCTTCTCTATTGAGACCAGAACCAAAAATGAGAAAAAATTCTGAGCTGACTCCATAAAAGAATTGAAGAGACAATCTTCCAATGGGGACACTTCTTTCAGTAACAATTAAGATGGAGTTTCTGATTACAAGTATTGATATAGTGCCAACAATTCACACGGCACTTTACATATTGCACATTCACAGCAGTCCCTGCCATCAAGAAGCTTGCAATCTAATGTCTCACCCAGGGGCGGACTGACAACTCATGGGGCCCCCGGGCAATAGGGGATCATCGGGCCCCTGTGTCCTTGCCCACACTCAAAAAAAGCCTATAAAAGGTACCAGGGGCATTTCATGGGGCCCCCTACTGCCCCCGGGCCCTCGGGCAGTGCCCGAGTGCTCCAATGGTCAGTCCGCCCCTGGTCTCACCTCCTCAGTCTCAGTCCTATCTCACATGTATACAGCACACATACTAGGGCCAATTTAGGCAGGAGACAATTAACCTATCAGTGGGGTTGATTTACTAGAGGCAAATATACTGTGCACTGCAAGTGCAGTTGCTCCAGAGATTAGTAAATGAGGTAAAGCTTCACTTTGCAAAAAATACCCAGTCACATGCAAGGAAAATAAAAAAAAATAATTTTTACTTGCATTCGATTGGATGGTAGAAATCATCAGAGCTTCCCCTCAGATCTAGAGCAACTGCACTTGTGGTGTACAGACTATTTGCCTTTAGTAAATCAACCCCAGTATGTCTGGGGTGGGGGAGGAATTGCACACCAGCACAGGGAGAACATGCAAACTCCATGCAGGTGGTGCCCTGGCTGGGAATCAAAGTGAGGACTTGATTGCTGCATAGTGGACGAATGCATTTCGTGCTTGTGTGTTAACATGCTTTTAACCTATTGGGCTTGTGAGTATATTTTTATTTGTTCCATCAATAAAATGCTAACGATAATGCACTAGGCGCTTGCACCCTCTCTCTTTCTGTTTTTCTGGTGCTGCAAGGTATACATGCTAACCACTAAGCCACCATGCTGCCCCCAACTTTGGCAAGATTTCCTCTTACATTCTATTGTGTGTATACGAATGTAAAAGTAATCACCCTCAATGGTATACAGATGAAAATAAATCTCTGATGGGGATGTGAACTATTTCCTAAAAAACTTGAAAAGTTTGTTCTTTAGATAAATTGCGAGTTACTTAATGTGTAAGTTCATATATATTTCTGCTGGAATCTGAAAGGGATCAGACAATCAAAGTAAAAAGGCCTGAAACCACAAATATAGTTCTTTCAGGCAAACCTTCTCAATTAAAGGACAACATTGCAGCTTTGCCAACAGTGGTGTAGTATATAATATAGTATATAATTACCCTTCACCTTCGAGGAGAGCATTTCTTTCTAATGACAGATCCCTTTAAAGTACATGAATATGTTTGGATCATGGAGATGACTGCAGGTCACTGATATCAGAGCAGGACAGGTTACCCACCAAATCCAGATACACTCTCAATAAATTAGCAGTTGAAGTAAGCGCTGCAGTCCTGCCAGGCAGCAGTGGGGTTCTATTAAGCCTCCATCAATCATGCCATGTTCTCTCTATTCTCTACATCAGTCCCTCCTACTCCAGAGCAGGACCGGGCCAGCTGGGATTCGTCCAGGAATCACAAGCACAAGAGACCAATGCTTGTGAGATTTCATTTTAATGTACCATGGGCAACACAGATATTTCATTTATTAAAGATCACGGGGTCGGTAATTAGTTATCTGTGTCATGGAGAAATAATAAGCACTTGCTGCAGTTCCTTCTGCAGAATCAGAGCGAAATCTGTAAATATATAACACATGGATGAAAAGATTATTGCTTTCATTGCAGACTTTTTTTTACTTCAAAGAACATATTATTATTTGTATCTACAAATGCTGCATGATATAATTTAAAGCCCTACTGAACATTCAGTTTAAATTAGCTAAATAACCCAGGTGCATCAAAGCAAAAAGTCTAACAGTTCTTTTTGCCAGAAAACAGCCTCAGCCTGAGTAGAAAAGTCTATCCCCTGCCAGCATGCTGCAAAGAAGAATCTCTGCTGTTTGTAAAAGAGAAAGAAAGTAGCCACAGCCTATGTAGAGAAGCCTGTCCCCTGCTAGCATACTGCAGAGTGACACCCTTCCTTTCTGTGTGGAAGCAGCAGTCTTTTTGCAGGGGCCAGACACTCTCTATGCTGAGTAGAGCTAAAGCTCTCCAATTAGCAGAGATCATGAGCTTTGCTGATAGCAGAGCTTTAGGTCTGAATCAGCAGGGGGTGTTTAAAACCGCTGCAAAGAGACCAATGCTTCCATACAGAGAGCAAGGGTCTCACTGCCCACATGGAAGAAAAATATATTTGAAATATATTTTAAAAATATTTTTCCCAAATATGTCTTTAAAAATACAAAATCTAAATTTTTGGAATGCATTTACAAATATATGTAAAAATATATGTTAAAATGACATTTTTTTTAATGTTAAAAAAAATCTGAAGAATATATTTAAAAAATATACATTTTTAAAAATGTTTTTCATTTATTTTGTAATATATAAAAATGCATTTCAACATGCAGTATATATATATATATATATATAAATATATTTTGAAATATATTGAATATGGCCAAAATCGTAGCATTTCAAATATATGACAATATATTTGGGAAGAATATATTTCAAATATATTTCAAATGTATTTTTCTTCCATATGGGTATGCAGCAAGCTGGCAGGGGACAGGCTTCTCTACTCAGGCTTTGGCTTCCTTCTAAAGTAAACAAACTGTAAGGGCTCATCTTGCCACTTGCTTTTTCTTGGGAGAGTGCATGTGATCAGTACAGGGCCAATCAGTACTGGTCAGACAGAGGTCAGGGGTTCTGCATCCTCCTAGAGCAGAAAGAAAACACCTACGAGCTTTAGCTAGTGCTTGGCTGAACACTGACAGAAGTCACAAGACCGCTCTAACTGCTGATGAGAAAAGGTATTCAGCAATTTATATTTATGAAAATAATTGCACTTCTATGATCTGTGTACTGTCAGAGATCAGATATATTGAATGTAGCGTCCTGGGTTTAGAAACACTTTAAAGTGTTACGAAACTCAAGATCTAAAACAGGATCTGTGAGGCACACAGAATAGGCTTATATAACTAACTACTAACAGCTTATCTCACTGTAACTCTGCTCTCTCCTCCTATCAGCATGCTTCTTGTCAGCACATAAACTGTTTCCTTATGCTGCTTCTTCCTTTTACTCTCCAGCTTGATTATACGGGAACTGCAAGAGGCTGATACCAGGTCAAATTCAGGTGCTTACAATTAAAATACACTCCTCGGCCACTTTATTAGGTACACCTTGTTAGTACTGGGTTGGACCCCCTTTTGCCTTCAGAACTGTATTAATTCTTTGTGGCATAGATTCAGCAAGGTGTTGGAAACATTCGTCAGAGATTGTGGTCCATATTGACATGATAGCATCACAGAGTTGCTGCAGATTTGTCAGCTGCACATCCATGATGCGAATCTCCTGTTCCAGCACATCCCAAAGGTGCTCTGTTGAATTCTGGTAGCTGTGGAGGCCATTAGAGTACAGGGAACTCAAGAAACCAGTTTGAGATGATTTGAGCTTTGTGACATGGTGCATTATCCTGCGGGAAGCAGCCATCAGAAGATCGGTACACTGTAGTCATAGAGGGATGGACATGGTCAGCAACAATACTCAGGTGGACCGTGTCATTTAAACGAGGCTCAATTGGTATTAAGGGGCCCAAAATGTACTAAGAAAATATCCCCCACACCATTACAGCACCACCATCACCCTGAACCATTGATACAAGGCAGGATGGATCCATGCTTTCATGTTGTTTACTCCAAATTCTGACCCTACCATCTGAATGCTGCAGCTGAAATCAAGACTCATCAGACCAGGAAACTATCTTATATTATTCAATCTTGGTGAGCCTGTGTGAAATGTAGCTTGTTTCCTGTTCTTAGCTGACAAGAGTGGCACCCGGTGTGGTCTGCTGCTGCTGTAGCCCATCTGCTTCAAGGTTCAACGTGTTGTGGATTCAGGATGGTATTCTGCATACCTTGGTTGTAACAAGTGGCTATTTGAGTTACTGATGTCTATCTATCATCTTGAACCAGCCTGCCCATTCTCCTCTAACATAAACAAGGCATTTTTCCCACACAATTGCCGTTCACTGGATATGCTCTCTTAAACTGTAAACCCTAGAGATGGTTTTGTGTGAAAATCCCAGTAGATCCGCAGTTTATGAAATACTCAGACCAGCCCGTCTGGCACCAACATCCATACCACATTCAAAGTCATTTAAATCCCCTTTTTTCCCCATTCTGATGCTCGGTTTGAACTTTAGCAAGTTGTCTTCAGCACGTTTAGATGCCTACATGCATTGAGTTGCTGTCATGTGATTGGCTAATTAGCAATTTGTGTTACCAAGCAATTGAACAGGTGTACCTAATAAAGAGGCCGACGAGTGTATATTTGATTTTTATATTTTATGTCTGTCTAGAATCCAGTTTGAAACAAGAAGTTATAGCTGCCAGCCAGAAATAATTTTGCATATTAGAACTTCAACTTTTCTGTGCAGGTTATCATCTAGTTGGTATAATTTGTCTGTGACTGTAACGTTTACAGATTTTTGCACAAATGTAACATTTTTATTCCTGCAGAGCTTCAATTTAGTTCTGAAATGAGTAAAAAGCTGAGCTCCTATTTTGTAGTGGATGTGTTCTGGTCTTCAGTCAGTCAGCATAATGTAGTGGGGAGCTGGGGCAGACTGACAACTCATGGGGCCCCCCGGGCAATAGGGGATCATGGGACCCTGTGTCCTTGCCTAAACTCCAAAAAAGCCTATGAAAAAGGTACCAGGGGCATCTCATGGGGACCCCTACTGACCCCGGGCCCTTGGGCAGTGCCCGAGTTTCCAAATGGTCAGTCCGCCCCTGGTGGGGAGAGTAAGCATGAACATACAGTATAGTGTATGACAGTGCCAGCTATTGAATTATTACCATTAGCTGCTCATCCACTGAATGGAGGATAGGTCATAGTGCTTATTAGTGATGAGCTTCAGATTTGGACCCACTGTGATTCAACTCGAATTCAAGCCATCACAGTTTGTAGAATAGGCAAACTAAAAGGCCTGATTTGACCAATTTACCTGCTGCCGAAACTGCAGCTGCTGCAACCTGAAGTCATACATTTTGCTGGTGGTATTTCTTCTGCCACTAAATGACAGTTTCTGGCTACCCGCTGACTCCTTTCAAATGGTATTCATGCCAGCCGGCATTCTAGGTAATGTCATTGACCAAATTTGGTAATGACCATATGATGTAATGATGTCACCCAGAATCCCTGGCTAGCTTGTTAATATTCCGCTCCTGGTAGGAAAGGGTTGTCATGGTGTGGGTCGTCATGTTTGTGTTGGGGCATTAAAGTGTTACTAAACCCACAACAGTAAAATCAGTTTGTATATGCAGTAAAGCATGCTTGTTATACTGGCTGTGGAACGTAAGGGGTTAATCCTCTGCATTGGGTAAAACGGATATTTGATCCTATCTTCTCTGATCATCCCCTTCTTCCATGTTCCCCCTTTCATCTCCTGACAGAACACAGCCTCAGGGACACTCTGCACATGCTCAGTTTGTTGTGTACTGCTAGAGAGTTTTTCTCTTTCTGTGGGAGGGTGCATATGATCAGCAGAGGGCCAATCATCACTGTCCAGACAGAGGGTCAGGGGTTATGAAATCTCACAGGGCAGTGAAAGGAGAATGAAAAGTCCTCCTACAAGCTTTAACCAGTGCTCAGCTGGACACTGATAGAAGTCACAAGACTAACTACTGATGAGCAAAGGTATTTAGTAGTTTATATTTACTAAAATAATGCACTTCCATGTTCTATGTACTGTGGGAGACAAGATATAGTGAATGCAGGGTCATGGGTTTAGGAACACTTTAACAATGGATCTACACTATTGGATGACATTGGATTTATATAGTTTTTTTTCCAATATTATAATAACAGACTTTTTCAAGTATTTTTAAATGAATGAGTAACATGGGGTACTATGCATTACCTTACTCATTATTCTGTGGATGCAGATATCTGATGGTGCCTTTAGTTTAAGGGACTTCTAGATTATCATATGTCCCCCCCCATATCCACTGGGCAGGGATGTAGGGATAAGGTTCTTGTCCCCATCAACAGAGCAAGGTAGTCTCCCAATGTTGAGGGCACATGGCCTGGCATTGTTAAGGAGGATGAGGGAGCATGCTTGCTGCCTTCTCTTTCTTGACCAGCCAGGCTGCATACCTGCACCCCGCAGACCTCCATATCCACTGGACAGGGATGTGGAGATGAGATTTTTGTCCTCATCAACAAGGCAAGTTGCTATCCCAATGTTGGGGGAATGTGGCCTGGTATTGGTAAGGAGGAGGGGAAGCATTCTTGCTGCTCTCTCATTCTTGGCCAGCCAGGCTGCATACCTGGATAAGGGTTTGATATAGATTTTTAGGAGGACCTGCTCATAAATCCACACTGCAACACTCTGTAGGATAATTCTGGTATGTACATGTAGCAGGCTCCTTGTACAAGAGGATTCAGAAGGAATCACATGATCAGCAGTCAGTCCTTTCTCTCTCTCTCCTATTTGTAAAACCTGGGCATTCTGCCAAGTTCATGACTCATCCACTACACAGCAAAGAACGCTGGGAGGGGGAGGGAAGGAGGAAGTGAAGGGGAGAACAGAGAGACACGAGGCTGGAGAAAAGACAGGGACACGTGGAGCCCGTCCAAGCAGAGGAGGAGGCACTACAGCACCCAGCGCGGATAGAGGGACCCTGCTGTGTGTTCAGAGTCTGGTGAGCTGTCCCACTGGAGAGAGTAAGACACACCATTTACACTTTGCATATAGACTGGGACATCCGCACCCCACTGCTGGGATCTCACCCATCCGGGGCCCTGTGCAAGCCACAGATCCCTCTGCCTGCTTTGCCCCTCACCACCAGTGTAATTGAGACTGTCTGCCCCGGGGACTGACACATACTGGGAGATTGCATCCTGCGACTGCCCCTGGTCTTGGGGTGCTTTGTGTTGCTTCTAGACACTGAGATTGGACCCTCTCAGCCCAGAAACCTAGTGAAATCTGATGTAACCCACACCAGCTGAAACTCCAAAGAAGCCTTCAGCTGCTATTTACTTCATTGTAAGGACTAAACGTGCACCAACTAGAGCTCCACCGTTACAAGGACTGAAGTGGGGAATCTGGCTTAGTAGCTTTATTAGAGGTACCTCTTTATTGCATCCTGTTCTGACTCTGAGGTGATTTTTGGCTAACGCCCCTCAGAAGCAGAATCATACACCGGTGTGGGTAATACATTTCATTGATAGAGTATAAGTAAGTTTATTTGTTTGATATCAGTTGTATTCTGCTTAAAGTGCGGCTCTGCCATCCGGAGACTCTTGGCTGTGAAGCCCTCTAGTGGCAGACCAAATTTACTGCATTGCATAAAAGAAGAAAAGTAAGTTTTGAAGTTGAAAGGGGAACCCCACCCCTCTACACTGCATTTAATTCTCCATAAAATTGTTCTTGTTTCATTTAACCCTGTGTCAGCAAATTTCTTGGCGGGGTATTTGCTATTCATTACCAGTTGTGCCAGAGGGATTGGGTTTGCTTAGGGTTGGATCTATTGAGCGCAGGACCCATAATATATTCCAGCTTGTCCCAAGGGGCAGTGCTACACGTGGGGGCTCGTCCGGGATCCTTGCTGCTCAATTACCCAACAACCACTCAAGCAGTGCCCTATACCAACTCCTAAGATGGACGCCGCAGCCGCGACCAAGTGGTGCAGCAGGGAAAATGCTTGCCCAGAACGGAGTGTAGTGGTCGAGTTCCCCAGAGAAATGGGGACCGAAGAGCTGATTACCAAGATAGTGAATGCACTACCCACAGAGGGAAAGAAGACATGGGTGATAGATGTGATACCCGCCTCAGACACCACCCTGGCATATGCCCTGCTAGAGTGAGAGTGGAAGAATGGGATCCCTGACAGTTTCCAAGGAGCCAATATCCAAATAGAGGATGGGACAAGGCTCCAGTTACTTCAGTTGAACACCCCCGGGCCTAGTTGTGCAAAACCTGAGAGGGAAGAACCCCTGTCCCAGACACCTCTAGCCACCATAGGCCCGAAATTCCTCACTGCATTGGGGGACTTCATGTTAAAATGCCGCAAAGACCCCTCTCCATACACAGGGATGTATCGGAAGCTCCGATTCTTCTCGGGTAGGCAACCAATACCTACCGAGGAGGATGGCTTTGAAGAGTGGCTAGACCAAGCCATGCAAGCACTAAGTGAATGGGACATTCTTGAGGCCCACAAGAAACAGAGGATTACGGAGAGCCTAAGGGGCCCTGCATTGGAGGCCATTCACAACCTAAAACTTAGCAAACAGGATTGCACTGCTCAGGGCTATCTAGATATTTTACAAGATGTATTTGGGCGTACTGAAAAGGCTTCAGACCTCATCTATCAGCTAGAGCATACCTACCAAAATGAAGGCTTTAGAAAGCAAAAGCCCTGATTTGCTTCTTACATCGTCAAGGGAGGCCCGGCGGCTACATCGTGAGTGGGATCGGCTACAGTTATGCCACGGAGTGGTCTACCGAAGGGGCCCCTCTGATGATCCTGAAGAGAAATGGCAGCTATTTTTGCCCGCAAAACACAGAGAAACGGTGCTGGCCGCTCTCCATGATGACCATGGCCATCTGGGACCAGAAAGAACCTTTTGTTTGGTAAGAGACCGCTTCTACTGGCCCTGCATGCGGACAAAAGTTGAAAGTTACTGTCACTCCTGCATCCGATGTATTCAGAGGAAGACTCTGCCTCAACGAGCTGCCCCAATGGGCCACCTTCAAAGTCAGGGACCCATGGAGTTGGTGTGCATTGACTTCCTGTGCCTGGAGTTGGATCAGAGTGGACAGGGAAATATCCTGGTAGTGACTGACCATTTTACCAGGTATGCCCAGGCTTTTCCTGCTAGAGATCAGTTAGCATCAACTGTGGCAAAGATTTTAGTAGAAAGGTTCTTTGTGCATTACGGACTACCACAACGTATCCACTCAGACCAAGGGAGAGATTTCGAGAGCAATCTCATCAAGAGACTCTTGAGTCTACTAGGCATCCAAAAGTCAAGGACTACTCCATACCATCCTCAGGGAGATCCTCAGCCAGAGAGATTCAATCGTACCCTCCTGAATATGCTCGGGACTTTGACTTCAGTGCAAAAGCAACACTGGAGTAAGCATGTAGCAGCCATCGTACATGCCTACAATAGCACTGCCAACGATGCTACAGGATACTCTCCTTACCGGCTGATGTTCGGCTGGGAAGCCCGACTGCCAGTAGACTTGGCTTTTGGAACCTCTGTAGATCATACCTCTGCAGCTTCCCATAGAGGATATGTGGACCGCCTAAGGAAAAGCCTGAAGATTGCTTATGAGAAGGCTCAAGCCACCTCAGACGCCAGGGGACAGAGAAACAAAGAGAACTTTGATCTCAGAGTGCGAGTACAGGACTTACAATCTGGAGACAGAGTCTTACTGAGAAATCTGGGTATCCCTGGAAAACACAAGTTGGCGGATAGGTGGCGATCAGAGCCCTATGTCATCTGCAAACAATTGCCTGGATTGCCAGTTTACCAGATTCGAGCGGAAAAGGGTGTTGGCCCACTCAAAACCTGGCACCGCAACCACCTTTTGCCTTTGTCAGATGCAGTCCGTCTACCATCACAATCTGATCCACAGTCTACCCCCTCAACTTCTCAGAGGACTAGACCTGTGACCAGGTCACAACCCACACCACCTCCTGCAGATGAAGAGGACAGTGAGAGTGAGGAGGTAGGGACAGATTTGCTGTGGCCATCTGACATTTCCGAACCCACCATTCCTTCTTCCACTGGAGTGACTGACGTAGTTCCTCTTAGGCCAGAGGCTCCTGAATTTGTGCCTCAGGCCCAACCTGCAGAAGACTTGCAAGAACCTGAAGACTGGTGGTCCATTGTTGATGAGGGAGAAGATGATGAGGGAGCTGAACTGGGAGAGACAGAGAGCGTCGAGCAAGAAGCGAGGGTTGATGAGTCAGTAGTGTCAGAACCATTGCTAGAGCCCAGAGAACAGAGAGAGCGTAGAGTTATTCAACCCCCAAAGAGACTGACATATGATGTGTTGGGTGAAAACTCTGAGGAAGTAGTACATGCTTCTCAAAGGAATCTCGTGACGCCTGGTTCTCCTACAGCAGTTTCGGTAGAGAACAGCCCCAACTCACCCCCTGGCACATCTGGTTGGGCCATTCCCATTAGTGTGGCCTATGGGCAGGACAACCCTCACTCTGCTACATGGTGGGAGGTTCCTCTGCCAGATTCTTATGCAAGTGTGAATAATTTAATTTCCTGTGTGTACTAACTTTGCTTTTTCTCCGCGTGTATATAAAAAGCATGTAACAGGTTGCTTTTATTGCTGACTTTGGAGGACCAAAGCTTCTCTGGTGGGGGGAGTGTGTAGCAGGCTCCTTGTACAAGAGGATTCAGAAGGAATCGCATGTTCAGCAGTCAGTCTTTTCTCTCTCTCTCCTATTTGTAAAACCTGGGCATTCTGCCAAGTTCATGACTCATCCACTACACAGCAAAGAACGCTGGGAGGGGGAGGGAAGGAGGAAGTGAAGGGGAGAACAGAGAGACACGAGGCTGGAGAAAAGACAGGGACATGTGGAGCCCGTCCAAGCAGAGGAGGAGGCACTACAGCACCCAGCGTGGATAGAGGGACCCTGCTGTGTGTTCAGAGTCTGGTGAGCTGTCCCCTGGAGAGAGTAAGACACACCATTTACACTTTGCATATAGACTGGGACATCCGCACCCCACTGCTGGGATCTCACCCATCCGGGGCCCTGTGCAAGCCACAGATCCTCCTGCCTGCTTTGCCCCTCACCACCAGTGTAATTGAGACTGTCTGCCCCGGGGACTGACACATACTGGGAGATTGCACCCTGCGACTGCCCCTGGTCTTGGGGTGCTTTGTGTTGCTCTAGACACTGAGATTGGACCCTCTCAGCCCAGAAACCTAGTGAAATCTGATGTAACCCACACCAGCTGAAACTCCAAAGAAGCCTTCAGCTGCTATTTACTTCATTGTAAGGACTAAACGTGCACCAACTAGAGCTCCACCGTTACAAGGACTGAAGTGGGGAATCTGGCTTAGTAGCTTTATTAGAGGTACCTCTTTATTGCATTCTGTTCTGACTCTGAGGTGATTTTTGGCTAACGCCCCTCAGAAGCAGAATCATACACCGGTGTGGGTAATACATTTCATTGATAGAGCATAAGTAAGTTTATTTGTTTGATATCAGTTGTATTCTGCTTAAAGTGCGGCTCTGCCATCCGGAGACTCTTGGCTGTGAAGCCCTCTAGTGGCAGACCAAATTTACTGCATTGCATAAAAGAAGAAAAGTAAGTTTTGAAGTTGAAAGGGGAACCCCACCCCTCTACACTGCATTTCATTCTCCATAAAATTGTTCTTGTTTCATTTAACCCTGTGTCAGCAAATTTCTTGGCGGGGTATTTGCTATTCATTACCAGTTGTGCCAGAGGGATTGGGTTTGCTTAGGGTTGGATCTATTGAGCGCAGGACCCATAATATATTCCAGCTTGTCCCAAGGGGCAGTGCTACATACACAATATTTTGTGCTTGTTTTTCTTCTGAAGGTCATGTGGCCTGATATGGTTCAGGGAACTGTGGGGCTGCATGCTCACTACCCTTCCCTTTCCTGGCCACATCTTAGACTACATGTCTAGTAAGGGTCTGGTGTGGATTTTGGGAGGGAACTCACACAAAAAATAATGGCATGGGGTCCACTTAAAATCTATACCAAATTAGCCTTGAAAAATGGCAGAGAAAATTACAAGCCATCTGCCCTAAACGTCAATGTGTTTCAGGAGCTATGAACCCCAAACTTTGTTTGGTTCACTCAACACTTGTGTTAAAGTGGTTATAAAGCCTCAAGGTTTTTTACCTTACTACATTCTTTGCATTAAGGTAAAAAACCTCCTATGCAAAAGAATCCCCTTCTGCCCCCCCCTTTTACTTACCTAAGCCTCAGCACGATCCAGCACTAATCAACTCCTGTGACAAGGGAGCAGGGGACAAGGCCATGTCCCACTGTCTGTGTCGGGAGCAAGCCCACATGAGTGCCCTCCATGGTAATGGGTTTCCTATTAGGGACACCAACAAAAAAAGAGGAGCCAGGAGCCACAGGCAGGGGACCGAAAAGAGGAGGATCGAGGCCGCAGAGCAGGTAAGTATAGACATGTTTGTTTACAACAAAACATTTTTTAAAACCGCTTTAATTTGTTGTATTTAGTGATTCCAAGAAGAGTATGACTGAATTTCTCCATTTCTATTTCTAAAACATGAGGCAGTATACTCTGATGGCAGTATGCACAGAATGTTAATCTAGTCTGCAGTATTATTGGCATGCTAGACTGTAAATTATATTTTGCTAGCATAACCTTGTTGGTCAGACTGAGCAACACAATGCTGGTTTCTCAATATAAAATATAAATCATAACTCTAACTTTCTAATAACCTATTAATATCTTTGCCTTTCCTATATTATACAAAACAATGAAATCAATAAAGCTGAATTTCTGGCAGATACAAAATTCCAATTTGTGCAGGAATTTGTTCATTTAAAATCTTTAAAGCCCAACTCAAGGTAACCTAAAAATTATCCCATGCAGTTTGTTTGTGCCTGCACTGCAAGGGTTAATTCAGGTGTAGGAGACTTGTTAAAGCAGATTTACTTACCCGATCCTCCATTCCTCTGTGCTGTTGGACTGGTCCCCACAGTATCTTCTCTCCTACATTCCAGTGGTCTAAGGTGTAGACATCAACTTCCATAGCCCAATCAACTTCCGGAGTGTGGGGAGTGCCGTTTGCCAATGGAATGGGAATGGAGGATCAGGTAAGTGCTTCACCTCTTCCCTATACTAAATGGGCAGTTAACCCTTGCAGTGTGGGTACAGCCCCACTGCAAAGGATAATCTTCAAATTTCCTGAACTTGGGCTTTAAAGTGGTTCTCAAGTCTAAAAGTTTTTTTTACCTTAGTGCTTTTTTTGCATTAAAGTGGAGTTCCAGCTGGAAAAAAAAGTCAGCAGTTACAAAAATTATAGCTGCTGACTTTTAAAACACAGCCACTTACCTGTCCCTCATTCCAGTGGTGTCCTCACCACGGCTGGTTTCACTGGCCATCTTCTCTCCCTGGTACCGGCATCTTCAGTGAGGGCACCCGGCTGTGACAGCTTGCGGCTTCACAGCCGGTGCCCACTGCGCATGCGCAAGCAGGGCTGCACTTTGTGAATGGCCCCGTAGTCTTCTAGGACCTGTCATGTGTCCCAGAAGACTACGGGGAGAGAGGGGGGGGAAGACAACTTCCACTTCCGATCGCCTAGGCGATCGCATCGGAAGTGGGAGCGGGTATTCCAAAATGAATTGAATCCATTTTGGAATAAGGCTGTAACATAACAAAATTTGGCAAAAGTTAAGCACTGTGAATACTATCTAGATGCACTGTATTATCACTGTGTAGTTAGCGGTTTCCTGGAGTTCAGCTTTAGCCTGGGTTCACATATTTCAAGCCACATCCAGTACAACTTCCTTCAACAGTTCAGGTGCCATTCAGGTGCAAATTGTTAATGTGTATGACACTAGAAATCACAGCTGAACTGGGCTGAAAATCATACCAGACCCTTTTTAAAATCGTAATGCAGCTGGTCCCCACATATGTGAACCTGCTCCATAGAAAAGCCTTGCGGTTCACATGTCATGCGAGTCAGATGCAGTTCAAAACGTTTCCAATTCGCATATATGTGAACCGGGGCTTAAAGCAGAGCTGCAAACAGTTCCAAAAGTCCAAAAGTATTAAATTAGTACATTCATTGAGGTTGAGTGATAAGTGAGCATTTACTGAACTTAGAAAATATGGTAAAGCCATTCACTTTATATACAAACCAATGTACAAAGGAAATAAAAAAGGATATTTTCATGAACAAGATTAGTGATCAAAGTGAACAGAACTTTATCTTATTTACTAAGACCAGTTAACATCCATTGTCCCAGGTGAACAGTTGTTGTTCTTTTGGTGTATTAATCTCATAACATACAGTACATAATTCTGCCTTCATATATTATTTCTGTACTGTAATTCCTTGCACAGTTGGACTGGAGAAGACTAGGAGAGAGAGGAGCAGCCATGTAAGCATTGGGCTCTTCTGCCTTAAACAGTACTGTAAATTGCAGGAACAAAAGAAAAGTAATGACCTGGTCGGTGTGGTGTTGCTACTTTGTCCTTCATTCGGCAGGTTTGGGGTGGGTCGGCAACCAAGCTCTATTGCTCAATTACAATGAGGAAAAGTGAGGTCACCAACCTACCTGTGCTGTTGAGCAGGATGACTACATGGCTGTTTGGACAGGATTACAATGTTTGGCAGGTAAGACAGTTCACATACTGAATATGTATATCAATATTGTATTAAGCTCTTTACCAGGAGTCCAACTTTACCTCTGCACATGGCACAGCTTTCAATGTCAAACGAGATATCGCCTGTTGGGGAAAATTTATTTTATAGCATGTCATAGCATTTAGCTGAGTGAACTGTTTTTATTCCTTTTGTAAATCAGCCATCATGTGTATAGAGGATCCTTTATAGCAATGGTCCTCGATCATTGTTTGGGAATTTACCCTTTATGAAGCTCTCAGTAGGTAGTGAGTTCATATTTATCTGACTTCTTTCAACTTTTCATTCTTAAAATCATGAGAGGCTAAATGGTTAGTACTTCCACCTGGCAGCACTAGGCTTGATGGTTTGAATCACAATCACGGCACCACCTGCCTTGAGTTGTCAGTCCGCCCCTGGTGGGAACTTATCTGAGAGGCAGAAATTGCTCACTGCTCAAGGAACCCCTAGCAACCTCTGGAGGAACCCTTGGTTTTCCACGGAACCCTGGTTGAGAAAGGCTGGTCTAAAATCTGGAAATTAAGTTTCCTAGTAAGGTCCCCCTTGTCAAACCGGGAGAAATCCTTACTAGAAGCCTAGGACCACCATTCTTCTCAGATTTATATTGAGATTGTAGCAAAGACGGTTTCCCTGGGTCTTTGGGCTTTTGCAAAAGGAACATTCATGAAAAGTTTTTAGAAGTCTTGTTGGCCCCTTCCCTTCAAGTATATGGCACTGGACCATTTTAAATCCTTTCAATTAAATTCTCTCTGAACTTTATTAAACTCAACAGGGTATGGCTAGGGTAACAGAATTAATTGTAACTTCCAGTGGTTTTACTTAAAGTGGTTGTAAACCTCATACATGAAATATGAACAAAGCATATCTCTCTATAGTATGTAATTGTCTCAATTGGGAGCACTAAGTGTCATTTCAGTCTGGTGCTTAGTTCCTCTGCTGTCAGCATGAATAATTTCTGACAAGTTTTCTTGACACAAAGAGAAAAAAGGTGACGGGGGAGGGACCTCCAGCAGAGTTTAGAGCCTTACTGTGAGTTGTCTGGAGGGGTGTGTGTCTCTTCCCTCAATTAGCTCTCTGCCCCCTTTTTTTTGAAAGCTCAGATAACCATTATAAATTCTGGGCTTTGAACAGCTGTAGATAAAAGAAAACTTTAGAAAGACAGGTATGACTTATGTAGGAGGATTTGTTTAATGTCTGTGTATCACCTGAGACCAGTCACTTGGGTATATGTTAAGGTTTACAACCACTTTAAAGGAAAATGTAGCAAATGACTCAGATCCTAAATAAAAAGACAATAGCTAAAGTACACATTTAAAAAATGGTCATATCAAATTCATTAACTCTTATAGCAGTGAAGCAAAGCTTGTGTAGGCCTTTATAAAACTAACATTCTCCAAATGAGTCTGACATATCTGTAGATGAGTAAAGCTGGCCATACATTGATAGATATTTTTCATTCTACCTGTGGGTTGAAGGAAAAAATGTAACAGATTCCTCCACCTGCTTTAAACAGCACAGATGGATGAACCTCCCACTGAGGCTATTGTATTTTGTTAGCCAGTGCCTCTGGCTGTGTCAGCAGCCGACTGGCGGTAGCCTCTAGCGGCCCACTGGCCGGAGTCTCTCAGGGCACGGAGTCTAAGCCTCAGTCTGCTGGTTCACTAGAGCCCCTGATGGTGGGGATGGACTTGAAGCAGCCTGAGACCAGGTCGCGACCCCCGAGAAACACCAGCTGTGGTAGAGGCGGTTGCCAATGGCGTAGAGCAGGTACGAGCCAGACATGAAGAGGTATGTGTGGTCAGACAGGCTAGGTTGGCAACAGTGGAGCAGACAGTACAGAGCGGTAGGCATAAGAATAACAGGTCAAGAGCCGGGTTCAGTAACAGGAGGTCAGGTAATCAGGATCAGGCAGAGAATAGTCAGGATGAGCCAGGGGTCAGAGTAGGAGAAGACAGCAGTATCAGGAACAGGCTGGGTCGGCAACAAGGTAATCAGGAACACAGGAGCAATCAGGAACACAGGTACAGGGAACAAGACCATAAGGCGATTTGAAGATGCACAGGGCTGATTTAAATAGGGTGCCCTGTGCCCTCATTGGTGCCAGGCGCGCGGCCACGATTGTGAGTGCGCATGCGCGGCCGTGATCGTCTATGTCTCAATGCTTGCCGGCTAGTACGAGTCGGCGATCTGCGCATGCGTGCACCTCCGAGCGGCCGGGATCCCTGACAGGCTGCCAGAATATAGCGGGGGCTGCCAAGCAGTGACTGCAGATGATTGGCTGAGAATTATCCTCGTGGCTCCTTGGATTTTCGGATCAAAGGATGTCAGGTGGTAGGTTGCGGACAGGGCTACCCACTGCTCAAATTTTAACCGGTTCATCAGAAATCATCCAAAAATCGATCAATGTATGGCCTCCAGATTTAAGATATGAAGAATTAGATGTAACTAGACCTCAATGTAAGTTAAAAAAAAAGATAATTATTGGAGTTCAGCTTTAAATCAGTAATAGAATAGATTTGAATATTACTTCTCTCTCTAAAATATGTCTCGCTCACAACTTACTGTCAGTGAGTGAGAAATGGACTGCTACACAGTGCCTGAGAACTTCATATTTAAAAAATGGCTAGTTATTATCATTCTGCCACGAAAATAATTACCATTGTAATTAAGGTAAGGTGATGTATAAGATACAAATGTACCTTATGGAGGTTTTGCATCCGTCTGATACAGTTTTCTTTGTGTTTTATTTCTCATGATTTCTATTTCCTTTGCTTTTGGTAAACTGCAGGACATTAATCAATCAAGTACAACGTGGTCTGTTGTTGGATCTTCCTGGCCTGTGTGATGGCAAGAGGTCCAGATGTCTAAATATTCAGTCCTAGAAAGGGGAGGAATCATAAGAGGATGATGAGTTGGCATTATACCATAAGACGTTGATAGCATGTTACACATACTGTATATTTGTTTATACTTTTTAATGAACATAATGCAAATATATGTAGCGCCCCTCGAGTTTAGCAAGGGGGAGCTAATTGGGTTTTTAGGTAGAGACTTAGTAGCAACCTAGGATGAGTTAGCCTGGGTGTGAGTCAGCCAAGTTATTTTAGGTCAGGGCTGAGGGCTCTGCAGGTCAGTTCCCTGATAGCCCCCCCTGCTTTAGAAGCTGGAGAAGTTTCTAGAAGGTAGTGGGTGGGGGTGAGGAGAGGCTGATCTGCATACTTATGGGATCTTGGCCAATCCTCAAGCAGGAGTTTTGGCATGGGGGCAGGACAGCCCTCAAGCATGAGATATCCTGATCAGCAGAAAGAGTAGTGTTGGGTGAACGATGGAGTGAGGGCTGGAGTGTGGAGCCTGGGAGAGGGCCCAGGGATGGGGCCTATCTGTAGACTGGTGCTGGACAAGGGAGTCTCCACTGTACCTCTTCCCGGAAGGACAGCCTAAACAGCAGGGAAGGAGCTAGCCCAGCAAAGGGCCTGAATAGCAACCAACCAATTGAGCTATCAGGAAGGACAGTGTGAGTAACCTTATGCCCCCCTGGGCCAGATAAAGGGAATGGGCAGTCAGGTGGAGAACCCAGCTAGCACCTCATCTGGAACGGTTTCTTAAGTTGTCAGTTTCTGGGTCCCCTTGCCCAGGGATACCCTCAGACAGCTGGGTGAAGAGGAGGATTCATATGGGGTTTGAGGAGGTACACCAGGAAGCTGGAGAGCTCTTTAAAGGAGAGACTTTTTGTCCACGGACTTGAAAATAGTTGCTATGAAATTTGTCCTCACAGTTCACAGTTTCCATCTCATACACCCCTCAACCACGTCCAAGATCTAAACCCCTTTAATATAATCACAAAACCAAGCTTAAGGACAGTTTACTGTCTCCAGTGTGCAGGTGTGGAAGAAAATTTGTGTTGTCTTGCTGTGCAGAGTTGTAGGACCTAAAACTCAGCAACTCCTAAGGGGGTAGTGCTACATATAGGTAGAAGATCAATAACCAGTAGCATCTAACAACAAATTAATTTTCATAGTTAAAATTACACCTAAATGATGTATGATTAGATAATATGGATTACTGCACACCAATGTACCTTGTGTAATGCATTTCCAGGCAAGTCAGAAATAACTGAAACTGAGAATTATAAATAAAGGTGAATCAATCTGCAAAATTATTGCAGGTGTTTATATAGCACTGACAATTTACATTCACTGGCCCCAAGGATCCTATGATCTAAGGTCCTTATCACACTTACTAGGGCCAATTTTCCAACCCAGCATGTTGTTGCAGAAAACCTAGGCAAGCACAGGGAGAACATGCAACTCTAGGCAGATGGTATCATGGGTGTGATGCAACCCAGTGCTGTGAAGTGCTAACCACTGAGCCACCGAGCTGCCACACACAAACCTGATGGAAATGCACTTTTTCAGTGAACTTCAGCTTTTGGATACATATAAATATAAGTGTGCTGATATGTCCAGTATGTGGAGAATTATACTGCTGACTGTCTTGAATCATAAATGCTGCTATTCTACACAGATTTGACAGCTCTGAGCACACATATTCAGTACAATAAAATCATTTTTTGGCTAAATAGTTAGCACTTCTGCCAGGCAGCACTATGGTTGTTGGTTCAAATCCAAACTACAGAGCTACCTGCCTGGAGTTTGCATGTTCTCCCTGTGCCTGCGTGGGTTCCTCTTGGTACTCTGGTAGTTGGCGCTATATAAAGACCTTTATAGAAAATAATAAATTGGAGAAGCTCAGTTTCTTCAAGTTCACTAGATTCTCCTAAATTGTTGATCATCAGATTACAAATATTCTGAAACAACTGTGCAAGAATGTGATCATTTCTTGACAAAAGAAAGGTACATAGCAGACAATAACCAATTGTCCTCAATTTTATAATACAACAAATCTAGTGCTGACCACAGCTATTGCTCATCCCATAAAGAACATAATACTCTGCTCCTGAGACCTTACTTGCCCTCTGATCTGCTTTACTCACCAACCTGGCTTTAGCACATAAACTCCCTTGAAGTGATTTTAATCACAAAGATGGAACATCAGAGTATTTTGTGCCTTCTGGAATGGCTAGCATTGGGGAGTTTGATGGGAAAGGGGGGGGGGGGGCAGAGAGCTGAGAGATCAAAATTTTCAGTAAGATAGGACAAATAAGACCATGATGGGGGATATGAACTATCATAGCTTGGACTGCTGTGAGGGTGTGAACCCATTTTGGGTTCTATGCCATGCAGCCTGTAGTTCTCACTAGGGGCCTCTGCTGGTGAGCTGCATGAATTGCAGCAACTGATTCCTGCCCATGTTGTCTGTTTACAGGCAAAATGTTGGTGTTACTTGAATCAATATGTCCAAGTCTTTGTTTGCTTTGCCTCTTCTTCAGTGGACACATCAGTAAAACATCATCCTGAAACTTCTGAATCTTATTTTGGGGATTATAGGGAAGTAAATAAATTGTATTTCTGGCCTTTCTTCACCAAAAAGGGAAATGTTCAGGGCCGTCTATATTTTTTTAATCAGATAGCTTTTATTGTATGTTTTTAAACACTTTTTATACAACTTGTACAAAAACAAAAAAGTAGAAATAAGGTACAGATGCCCATTTTGTAGAGGAGAGATAATCCTGGGGTGACAGCAAGGAACAAACAAGAAAAAGAAAGTGGAGGGGGGAAAAATGGATACTTCCACTATTGATAGCAATATTAACTATGATCCTTTCAATGCTCTATATGTAATTTGACCCTTCAGCCCACTTGGGTGCATCAAATCTCGACACAATATATATCCGAAAACAAGAGGAAAGATTGGAATTCCAACCTCAGCTCGCTAGTTAGAAAATCATACAGCACTACTGAGCATCTCTTTCTTCTTGGTCTCCTTCCAAGCACATATTAATTCACAGAATTAACACAGTATAAGTAAAACATTAGAAGAATCATTGATCACAAATAATAGCCTTCTGTGCCATTGCTGGTGTACACTACCATGATAAAATAAACAAGAGAAGTGATCCTGGACTTTCTTTTATGTCTCTTTTTAACTTTAATATAAACAATATGAATTAAAAAAGTATATGTTGCACGTACTGTTTTCTTAATGACTATGGGGGGAGATTTACTAAAACTGGTGCACACTGCATCTGGTGTAGCTGTGCATAGTAACCAATCAGCTTCTAACTTCAACTTGTTCAATTAAGCTTTGACAATAAAACCTGGAAGCTGATTGGGTAATATGCACAGCTGCACCAGATTCTGTGTGAACCAGTTTTAGAAAATCCCCTCTTATGCGTCTTGCAATCAGAATGGCAAACAATACAAATTAAAATGACAAAATATATCAGAAAGCAATAATAACCTAAATTTTTTTCATCATGAATGTATTTCAGTAAACTTTACTGTGCCTCTTATTACACAATAAAGCAGACTGCGTAACACATCACATACAAAGAAATAGTGCCAGTCACACCATTGTGCATGCGCTGTGATGACCAAATCTTCCCTATATCCTTCCATATTCATAATAATAAAATAAGAAAAATAACATCACAGTTACATAGTTCTCCTAAAGACAAACTGCAGTCATAACAAAAGCACTAAGTTACACAGCTCCTAAATTTTTATACTTTCAGATGTGTGTAAGTGTTGGAATCATTGGGCCCCAAAAAACAGTGAGGGCATTTTATCAAAACTAGAGCAAGCAGAATCTGTAGCAGATGTGCGACCAATCAGCTTCTATCTTCAGCTTGTGCAGTTAAAGCCCAAGTCTGGGAAAGTTAAAGCAGAACTCTGGGAAAAAATATATACTGTATATACACTATATTGCCAAAAGTATTGGTACGCCTGCCTTTACATGCACATGAACTTTAATGGCATCTCTGTCTTACTCTGTAGGGTTCAATACGGAGTTGGCCCACCCTTTGCAGCTATAACAGCTTCAACTCTTCTGGGAAGGCTGTCCACAAGGTTTAGGAGAGTGTCTATGGGAATGTTTGACAATTCTTCAAGAAGCGTATTTGTGAGGTCAGGCACTGATGTCAGACGAGAAGGCCAGGCTTGCAGTTTCCACTCTAATTCACCCAAATGTGTTGTATCGGGTTGAGGTCAGGACTCACTCATCCATGTCTCTATGGACCTTGCTTTGTGCACTGGTGCGCAGTCATGTTGGAACAGGAAGGGGCCATCCCTAAACTGTTCCCACAAAGTTGGGAGCATGAAATTGTCCAAAATGTCTTGGTATGCTGACGCCTTAAGAGTTCCCTTCACTGGAACTAAGGGGCCAAGCCCAACCCCTGAAAAACAACCCCACACAATAATCTCCCCTCCACCAAACTTTACACTTGGCACAATGCAGTCAGCCAAGTACTGTGCTATTGGCAACCACCAAACCCAGACACATCCATTGGATTGCCAGACAGAGAAGTGTGATTCCTCACTCCAGAGAACACATCTGCAATGCTCTTGAGTCCAGTGGTGGAGTGCTTTACACCTCTTCATCCGACACTTTGCATTGCACTTGGTGATGTAAGGCTTGTATGCAGCTGCTCGGCCATGGAAACCCATTCCATGAAGCTCTCTATGCATTGTTGTTGTTCTAATCTGAAAGCTATATGAAGTTTGGAGGTCTTTAGCTATTGATTATGCAGACAGTTGGCAACTTCTGCGCACTGTGCGCTTCAGCATGCACGGACCCTGATTTGTCATTTTACATGGCCTACCACTTCAAGTTGCTGTTGTTCCCAGTTGCTTCCACTTTGTTATAATACCACTAACAGTTGACCGTGAAATATTTAGTAGCAAGGAAATTTCACGGATGGACTTATTGCACAGGTGGCAACCTATCACGGTACCACGCTTGAACTCACTGAGCTCCTGAGAGCGCCCCATTCTTTCACAAATGTTTGTAGATACAGTCTGCATGCCTATGTGCTTGATGTTATACACCTATGACCATGGAGGTGATCGGACCACCTGAATCCAATGATTTGGAGGGGTGTCCCAATACTTTTGGCAATATAGTGTATATATACAGGTACCTCCATAGTAATCAATACATTGTCAGTGGTATTTTATTTAGTCCTGTTGTCAGTGAGAAATCCAGTATTCCTTACTGCATGAAAGGTTCTCTATCCCCCTAATATCCTGTTTACAAGACTGGAGGCTGATATGTCCTTTTTTCTCTCAGCCACTGGTCTTGTACATTCCTCCTTGTAGTTCTTTGAAAGCAAGCTTTCCTGCTTTCTCTAGTGGGCAGACCCGTAAGTCTCAGTGCCCGTTCACATACAGTTGTGTTCAAAATAATAGCAGTCAGACATCACTAACCTGATCAATCACTGTTTTTGGTAGAAATTATATTTCTACATGGCAAATAATTTATTTTGAACACAACTGTATATGTGGATTGGATGTGGTTTGAACCGCATCCAATCTGCATGACATGTGAAAAATCATTGCTTCCTATGGTGCCTGTTCACATATGTCCGGTGCACTGGCGGTGTGGATTCAGTGGGGTTTTAAAAAGAGTCATGTCCAATTTTTGAGCAGTGCAGTGCAGTTCATTTGCTGATTACAAGCTATTGATTTCTATGGGAACTGTTTCTAAACCGCATATATGTAAACAGAACAAGATCCTGAGCTAATCCTGTCCTGAACTTGACATAAACCTGATGTGAACCTGTGAACAACTACTGTATTCATTAGCTGTGAAACCTGAGCTTCAATCTGCACTGCACATATGTGAATCAGTTCTCAGACTGCCCAGTCTGATCCACCCACTGTCCAGTCTGTCCCACCTCCTATGACAAGAGTGTGTAGTGATGTGGGTCCTATTTGTAGAACAGTACTGATCTCCTGCACATACACCCATAGTCCTGCCAACTCGGGACTCTAAATCCCAGGGCATGATGGGAATTGTAGTCTCAGTAAGGGACGACAAACACTAACGGGATGCGACATCTTCTGTGACCCTTCTCCCAGAGCCTGGGGATTCCAGAGGAAGCTGTGGAAAAAAAATGACGTCACTGCTTTTTTAAACAGTTTTGAACATGACATCAGCGATTTTGCTTACCTATGTAAACATGGCCATTATATAGATTTTACCCCATTCCGGAGTTCTTCTTTAAAAATGATCCCTTGCAGCAGGGCTGCATCCACACCGCAAGGGTTGATTGCTCATTTAGGTCTAGGGGACAAAGAAAAGAAGATCTGCTTGCCCAATCCTCTGCTCCTCTGCCCTGCTGTACCAGTTCCAGCAGTGCCTTCTCTCCCATACTCCAGCGGTCTAAGGTCCTGACATCATCAATACCAATGCAGGGTTTTGCACTGGACATGATGATGCCATAGGAGAGTCCAATCGCTGGAGCACAGGAAAGTGCCAGCTCCTGTGGGGGTGGAGGATCAGGTAAGTTAAAGTGCTTTTACCCTCCTCTAGAATTAATGAGCAGTTAACCCTAGCAGGTGCAGCCCAAATGCAAAGCAGGAATTTTAAATGTTCAGAAGTTGGCCTTTAAGCTTTGAAAATGAAAGATAGAAGTTTATTGGCTGCTTCAGATTCTAATGTTCCAGGTTTGGTACATTCCCCTCAGTGTTTTTTTGCAAAGAAAAAGGTGCTGTGTTGGTTTCATTGTATATGGCAAATTTAAATGTGAATAATCAATAGTAAGTATTTTTTTTTTAAATGTTATTATTTTGTATTTGAGCTTCACCTGAAATATAACTCTTTATTCCACACTGGTCTAAATCATGATTTCGCTTAAAACTGCAATGAACATCTTGTCACACTGAATGCTCTCCATTTTCCTGCCAGAAATCTGTCCTCCTACAATAAAATATAACAATGGTAGGAATGCATTAACCACAAAAAATACTTACTGCAGTCAACTATAATAGACCATGGTCCCTGGAGATGTGCTATATGTTGACCCTATCTCTTTGTTACCTAAACATTGTTTTATGTGAAGCGATACAGTGAGTAAACATTGTATCCAGATAGTCAGCTGAATAATTAATGATGCAGCATCACTGTGTGATCTGTTATATTTGGTTACAATATATGGACTTGCTTTTAAAACCTGTGATAAAGGTGCAGAACAGTGACTTGTGGTCCCCACAGCTCACCCCTCCCTATCTGTCATCCACACAGGCTACACGATAACCACAGGCCGCAGGAACCATTGGAACTAAGTAATATAAATCTCTACACAGCCACAATACTCGATAGTGACTTCAAAGCCATGGATATATTAGTTTCATTACTCATAGAACTTAGATAAATCTCCCAGGAAAAGCCACAATGACTAACTTTTGTTGATGATCTTAAAATGAGATCAGTTAGACTAAAATAAATATCAATACACCCCTATGTAATTCCTGGTTGTATTTGATTTACTGTTTTGGCCAAGGTACACATTTGTCTTATTAACATTTCAGCTGTAGTGGAATCTCCATAATCCCACAAGGTGTTGCTTTACTGGAGTTCCTGGGGAATTACCTCCAGATTCCAACAGCCAAGTGTGTTCTACATTATATTTCTTGTTATTATTTTCTATATGGGTCCATGGCTCAGTTTTATGGTCTGCAACCCACAGCATACTGTATATTAAATACTTACTTTGGTCCCTTACAAGTTGGAGGGACAGTCTACACACATTGCACTAGTTGGGCAGTGAGAAGAATATGAAAGAATTATCACCTTTTTATATCAGCTCTTTATAAGGTAATGAGATGGGAGAATTGCAGAGCTACAGGTATACTCAAAACCTACCAGAGGATCAGCTGGTGGGACCCTATACCAAACACAACCCCAACAACATGTTTAAACAGGGGCGGACTGACCATTTGGAAACTCGGACACTGCCCGAGGGCCTGGGGTCAGTAGGGGCCCCATGAGATGCCCCTGGTACCTTTTTCATAGGCTTTTTTGAGTTTGGGCAAGGACACAGGGGCCCCATGATCCCCTATTGCCCGGGGGCCCCATGAGTTGTCAGTCCGCCCCTGTGTTTAACAAAACAATGTTTAGGTCAATGCTACTTATTAGGTCAACTTGAGGTAGCAAATATAGTAGTCTGTTGGATAACCACCAATTTTATTCAAGGAAACATTGGTACTATACTAAAATCACAAACGTCTCATTCATACTGTTTTATTGTTATTATTATTATACAGGATTTATAAAGCTTCAACAGTTTGTGCTGCTCTTTACAGCTTGAGGGCAGACAGTACATTTACAATACAATTTCATACATTAGGAATCAGAGGGCCCTGCCCGTTAGAGCTTACAATCTAAAAGGGGGGGGGGGGAATCAAGTGATACAAAACATAATAACTGTGGGGGATGAGCTGATGGAGAAAATAATGAGCACAGTTGTTAGGCAGAGGCAGGATAGGAGATAGTTGGACAGATTAGGGTAGGGAATTCCATAGGATGGGAAAGGCTCTGGAGAAGTCCCGGAGGCGAGCATAGGAGGAGGTGACAAGGGAGCTAGAAAGCAGGAGGTCTCGGGAGGAATGAAGAGAACGATTAGGTTGGTACTTTGAGACCAAGGTAGTGATGCAACTGGGGGCAGAGTTGTGGATAGCTTTGTAAGTTGTTGTTAGTATTTTGAATTTCATTCATTGGGTGAATGGCAGCCAATGGAGGGAATGGCAGAGATGGGTAGCAGACATTGAATGGTTGGTAAGGTGAATGAGTCTGGCAGCAGCAGTCATGATGGACTGGAGGGGGGGATAGCCTATCTAAAGGTAGGCCAATGAGGAAGGAGTTGCAGTAGTCGAGATGAGAGATAACAAGGGAGTAGATTAGGAGCTTTGTGGTGTCATTAGTTGGGAAGGGGCATATTTTGGAGATGTTGCGGAGGTATGTGTAGGCAATATTATAAATGACAGTGGTTGTACCATAGAACATGCCCACCCAGATTTGGCAAATTGAGCAGCTAGGCTGCCAGTAAATGATGAACTATAGTGTCTCATCAGGTAGGCTAGGTTCTCCACGCCAGTTAATCAAATGAAATTTTAGAATACCAAAATCAAGATCCAGTCCAGGCAACGAGTTAAAGTGGAACATAATTGTATCTGAGCACCACAAACAAAATCATTTTTAGTATTCAAAGCAGACACACCCATCTGTCCATGTCTCCATGTTTTATTTTGTAGAGAAATCACTTTAAACTCCCCCTAGCATTTCTAGCCACAGTTAACTTGAGTAAGGACAGATGATACACGTAGTATCATGGGCAGCACAGTGGCTAAATGGTTAGCACTTTTGCCTGGCAGTACTAGGGTCGTTGGTTCGAATCCCAACCACGGCACCACCTGCCTGGAGTTTGCATGTTCTCCCTGTGCCTGTGTGGGTTTCCTCTGGGTACTCCGGTTTCCTCCCACACTCCAAAGACATTCTGGTAGGTTAATTGGTTCCTGTCTAAATTGGCCCGAGTATGTGTATACATGAATGTAAGTTAGGGACCTTAGATTGTACACCCCTTGAGGGTTAGGGATTGATGTGAATGTGCAATATATATGTAAAGTGCTGCGTAAATTGATGGCGCTATATAAGTACCTGAAATAAATAGTATTTACTTTCTGGAATCCATCTGCCCTCAGCTCAGGCATGCAGGCAGGAAGGTGTGCTTAACTGAGAAAACTTATCTTCTCTTATCCAGATGAAAGAAAAAATGCCCATGAAGACACCTGGCTTGTATGATCATCATCATTTTGACCTAAGCCAGAAACCAGGAAGCAACTGATGAAATGTAAAAAAAAAAATCAAAACAAATAAATACCATATATAAATACCATATATCATCCTATCTATTTACCAATGCCAACAGCATAATGAATATAGTAAGTTAATGCTGATTGAGAGTGTTTTGATTTGGTAACATTGTAACTGAGCACAAGGATCACTCATTTTGCCTTTAGTCCGAGTTTTATATACATCACTACAGCCATACACAGCAGACTATTCACATCTCTTGGACAGAACTGAAACCTGTTTTTTTTTACCCAGTATTATGCAACATCCTTCTCTGAGAACTATAGTGGGCAGTGCATTTAGAAAGCCTCACATTCAGGGCAAGTCAGAAGTATGGATACTGGCAGCCAAAGGCATTTGCAAAGCAGTGCATACAGTGACAGAAGACGAATGAGACAATAAAAAGTATTCTACGTCAGGTGAGTGAGTTTGAATGCATAAACCTTTGTGTCTAACTAGAGTGTGCATCAATTAAGAATGATGTGTATCCCTGGTGTAAAATTCATATTTATTTCAGGTACTTATATTCATAGCCGTCAATTTACGCAGCACTTTTACATATATATTGTACATTCACATCAGTCCCTAACCCTCAAGGGGCGTACAATCTGAGGTCCCTAACTCACATTCATACATACACATGCTAGGGCTCATTTAGACAGGAGCCAATTAACCTACCAGCATGTCTTTTGGAGTGTGGGAGGAAACCGGAGTACCCGAAGGAAACCCATGCAGGCACAGGGAGAACATGCAAACTCCAGGCAGGTGGTGCCATGGTTGGGATTTGAACCAATGACCCTAGTGCTGCCAGGCGAACGTGCTAACCATTTAGCCACTGTGCTGCCCCCATATTTAGAATAAATTATAATTTTTTTTATTTGGTCAGCCCTGCATTTTCTTGCCCAACACAGCTTACTATCACAGTTGCATACACATTCAAAGACCACTGGGTAGACTGGAGAATTACCTATCCAGCTTAGTGTAAGAACATCAATACTCCTAGCTTGCATTGATGATAAAAAATATTAGACTATAATAGAGACACTGAAGAAATGAAGAAAATAAAGTGAGCTAAGCATTCACTGTTTTTTGGGAAAGAATACAGAGAATCAGTGTTGGACTAGTAATAGATAGCAGATCTAGCATATAATTTATAAACAAGGCAACTCACATTATAAAAAAAATGTATGAAGCCTAATAAAGTATCAGTGTTTCTGAATTAAATTATGGGAGTCCCGTAAGGAATGTGTTCTTATGTTTCACATAGGACATCACACCAGCCCACTCATACTCACACATTCTCTGCTAATTTGAAATATAATGTCAGCTTGGATTTGGAATTTCTTACCCCAAATTGTAGGAGAGCCCAGTGCCATCTATATCAAATACCAACTTAATTAGGAAGTCAACACTTTAGTCTGCCTCCCATGCTTGAACAATAGTCAGTGAGGCCACCTATCAAAGTGATTGGCCAGTAGAGAGGTATAGGCAGTGAGAAGCAATAGACCATATGACAAGTCTATCTAGCTCAACCAATATAAAAAAAAATTAAAACCTCCATATACACAATCCTATACCTATAGCTACATTTGATCCAAAGGATGGCTAAAAACCTTTATGAAACATGGTCCAATTTGCCTGGATTTTTTTTGTTATCTCTGTGCCTGCATGGGTTTCCTCCAGGTACTCAGGTTTCCTCCCACTCTCCAATTACATGTTGGTAAGTTAATTGGCTCCTGTCTAAATTGGCCCTAGTATGTGTATATGAATGTGAGTTCAGGACTTTAGATTGTAAGCTCCTTGAGGGCAGGGACTGATGTGAATGCACAATATATATATGTAAAGAGCTGCATAAATTGTTGGTGCTATATAAGTACCTGTAATAAATACATTCCTATGAGAGAGAGAAAAAAAAAAGATTTTGGGGAACCAATGAGAGAATAATGTCCAGAAACAGATGCAAACTCAGAGAAAAAGTGATAGGAGGGGGTTTAGAGATGAGACAGAAGGAATGAAGACAATGTGAGTCACCTGCAGAAGCTCAAAGTCAGTAGCTGAAGAGAAGCACAGATGACTAGAAAATCATTTCCAGAGGAAGGATCCAAGATTTGAGTAAATTCATTGTAGTTCAGTCTTGAATGAATTTCTTGTAACCTGCCAAGCATATGGTATTTTACACTATTTTTTCAGAATTCATCACTGGTTCGGGAATAATTATCTATTTAGATTGCAAACTGCCCATTTGGTTCACGTTTTTGAATGTTTATGAGAAGTACAGACTGTTATTCTGAGTAATTTGGTAAACTAGACAAAAAGCAAACTACTTATCTATTTGGATAGACTTGGACAAGAGCCCATAAGTATTTGCTAATTGTAATAAAAACTGTGTTAGTTAATTACCTTTTTATTGTTTATTTTGTAGGAAGGAAGCAACAGAATGCAAAAATGCATTTGGAATCACAGTTGTCAATGAAAAAAAACAGAGATCAGGTCACTTTATCTTCCCTCTGTGATACCAATTTACAGATTGTTTAATTCCAGATATTCTGGAGGATTTAGAGCTTTGTATTTGTACACAGTTAAACCCCAGTTAACATTGTTTCTTATTGTTGTCTATATTAGCAATGGGAAGGATTGTCTTCACACTGTCCCAGTGACTATTTGTCACCAGTACTAGAAGTGAGGGGAACTCTCTATAGGGACCTAAACAGCAATATAACCATGGCCAAGGTTCTCTTCCTTCACCCATTCTATTTAAAATAGAGCTTTAAAGACCACCTCCATTCAAATTAAAAAAAAACAAAAAAAAAAACACCCTTGCAATACGACCCCCTTTGCACTGCAAAAATTAATTACCTGTTACATCTAAGGTATTTAGGAACAGGCCATATTACTTAATTTTCTCCCCATTCTGGCTAGCTACGGCACTCTTCTCCTTCGCCTGAAGTTCTGGTCTGTAGGTGTAGCCTTGGTGTCATCATGTGCAATACAGGGAAATTATTATTATTATTATTATACAGTATTTATAAAGCACCAATAGTTCGCTCAGCGCTGTACATTACAAAAGGGAGACAGAACATGTGACAGAACAATACCAATACAATGCAAAACATGAGGGGATCAAGGGCCCTGCTCTTTCGAGCTTACAATCTAGGAGGGAAAATAAAACCTATATTGTACATTTTGGAGGTTGGAGCATGAACAAAGCCAGGGGACAAGTTACAGTGCTGCAGGGACCCTGTTGGAATAAGGTAAGTTTTTTTCCTTACCTATCTGCCGCAGACATAACAAGCAATTGATCCTTGATGTGCGGAGGGCCCCGCTGCAAGGGAGGATTTTTTCATAGTCGTGGAGTTGGGCTTTAATTGATGTGTGAGTTGTAATTGGAGAGATTTTTTTGTCTCTACCTGTCCCTGTGGCTTTTTTGTACTGTTGAATAGTTGATGAGGGGGTGCACTGGACACCTTAGCTGCCATTGTGCTACATGCTGTGTGTCCAGTGCGCTCCTGTACCTTTAAAGAGGGGTGGGCTCCCTCAGGTCCACCTGCCCTTGGTCTATCCATTAAATACATGTGCCTCTACTATGGGGGCTCTCAAAATTTGTAGAGTAAGGAACTACAGAATTTTAGGATGCCATGACGAGGCTCTGTAGCTTACGCATGTATTTGCAAATGTGTGCTAACTAAACCCCTGTTTTTAACGCATACTGTTAGACAGGTTAATTCGTTTTTTTGCGGGCTGGTTGGTAAGTTGAGCTGGGAATTTTTCTCTTTTGTTGTTTGACATGCGTCACCCTTTCATGTGCTCCTTGCTGTGATGGCCAGTTATAGATTGGGGCAATGGCCATTTTTTGTACTGTCCCTGTGGCCACCTTATACCAGAACCAAAAGTTAAGGGAGATCAGGGAAAAAGACGATAAAAACCTGACAAAGAGACTAAGAGGGCCGGTTCACACCAGAATCAAATAGGAACTCAGTGCACATTGCTGTGTGATTCTTATGCATTACCTTGCAAAGGGCCATAGATCATTTTTTTTTCCTGGGGGGTCAGCAATCTCAAACTGAAAGCATGGCACAAGATGGCGCTTCTTGCACCAGCTCAGTACAGTTGGCTTTGGGGGTGTTTTCTGAAAGCAAGTGGCCTGTGTGCAAGATCATAAGTCTCTTGACACAGAGAAAGAAAGGTTATTGGGTGTGATCCTCATTGCACTGTATGCCGTGGTATACAGGGACACAGAGTTCAGTGGTCAGTAGTAAGTGAGGTAGAAGCCAGATCTTGTCTAACAGTGGGAGGGGCTTAAATAAAAATGATTGACCAGAATCCATGCCTAGTCATTGTATACTTTGCACACATATACACCAGACCTTGAACCCACAAAACACTCCTACTTACTATGACACAAGTGACAATCACAGGGATACATATAAACCTCAGAATGAAGGATCATTTTTGAAAAACAATTAACCATTTGAGTGCTGAGTTCAGGAGTGCACTGTGTACAGATTGCAGAGTTAAGGAGTGTGTTATGTATAGAATGCAGGGTTCAGGAATGCATATCTCATAGGCCAGTTTACAACCCTCCCCCTTCCAATACAGAGCTGTCCTCCCTCCCCAAATCCTCTCTTCCCCACCTATAGATATCAGCGAGAGGTACTGCTGCAAAAGAGCAGCTACAACTTACAGGAGTGCAATGTTAAGTGAGGAGAGTGCACATTAGTGCTAAGATGGGGGAAAGAGGAAGACATTGGTGCTATGTTGGGGTGGGCAGTGGTGCAAAGTGGAGGGGGGTAATGTGCTAATTGAGGGGAGAGGGGAAACATTGGTTTTAAGTGTGTGTGTGGGGGGGGAGTTACTGCTGCTCAGTGGAGATGAGGGGGGACACTAGTGCTAAGTGGGGGAGGGGAATATTGGTGCTAAGTAGGGCGGTGGGGGAACAGTGGGGGGAGAGGGGGCTAATTAGTGCTAAGTGTGGGGAGAAAAGGGACCTTTGTGCTAAGTGGAGGGAGGGGGGCATTAGTGCTAAATGGGGGAATTTGGGAACATTGTAGATAAGTGGGAGGAAAGGGGGGAAATTAGTGCTAAGTGTGGGGAGAAAAGGGACCTTTGTGCTAAGTGGAGAAAGGGGGATCACTGGTGGTAAGTAAGGGAAGAAGGGGAAATTGGCCTTAAGTGTGGAGAAAGTGGGGCCATTGGTGCTAAGTGTTGGGGGGGACATTGGGGATAAACAAACAGTGAGTGGTAAACTTTTGCACACAGTGCGAAAAACGTGAATTGCAAGTTTCCCACACCGCATTCTAGTGTGAACCTAGGCTTAATGAACACAGCGAATGATTGATAGCCCTCCAGCACACATCTGTACCCAACACAGCACACTTCTGTAATCCCCCTTAGCAAACTTATGTGTGCCCCATAGCACATATGTACCCCCCAACACATCTCTTTTCCCTAGAGCACACTTCTGCACCCCTCTGCACAGCAATGCAACCACCCAGCAATGCTCAGTCACCCTGGCACAATTCTGTCCCCCACAGTGTAATTTAGTACCCCCCCAGGACCCTTGCACCCTCATCACACTTTTTACCCCTCAGCACATTACTATACCTCCCTGTACCTGCCAAGCACACTTTTCTACCCTTCCCTCACCGCATCTTGCCTCATCGCCACCCACCTCTGCAGTCACTGTGCCACTTCCTACTGCTGAAGTTCCTCTGGTGCCTATAGACAAGGTGGGAATACACACTAGGTGGCCTGATGATGGTGGATCCCACACAGATTGTCATTTGCCCAGGAAAGATGCCCCTTGCTCGCAGAAGGTTCCAGGTTCCAGGCAACACAGCTGGAAGTGGGCTCTCAACATCCCCAGCAGCAGTCAGAGAGAAGGACAGTACTACGGGGGTAAGAATGGAGCTGTTCTTAAAAAGCCTTAAAGGGCTTAGAGGAGGCCTGAAACATGAACATGAAGTTGCGTACCTGTATAATGTACTACAGCAAAAGTAACATTTAGAAAACAAGAGAAACTGATTTTTCTGCTGAATTTGTTCTCTCTGTAAACAGAACTGCTGAGGGATCCCTCTCAACATTTATGTCAGACTCTTATCCATTAAAGGGTCTGGTATGGATTTTACAGGAACCCCTGTGAAAAAAAAAGCCTGGGGTCCCCCCAAAATCCATACCAGACCCTTGATTAGGGTCTGGTATGAAATTTGAGGAGGAACAGCCCACTCAACAGTCCCACACCCCACGTGATGGCCATATTTGGTCAGTATAGTCACCTGGGATAACCACTGGTGTGTTTACTATGCCGGTGCGCAGGCTGGGAAGTAATTTATTTTGTAATGTTAGTGATACTGCCACTAAATTAAACACTTTTATCTGCAGCAGCAGCCAGAGGTTTCAATGGGCGAACAGGCTACATCTTGCTATTTGGTTCACCTGTTCAGCAAGAGTTCTCGTCAAACTCACCTTTCACCTGAAACTCATCTATAGTGAAAAGCAACCATAATTCAGCTGGCTTTGAAGTTACCATACAACCCAGCAATTTTTTAGTTCCCCAGGGTACTGAGACTGTGATGGTCTCAGTGGCTTAGGCAGCAAGCAAAATTGAGGTACAAGTGTGTGGCCAGAGCTGTGGTCTAGGTACAAACACCTTTATCTGAATTGCTCAAGGCCCAACAATAAGAAAACTGCTGATATTTGGAGAAATGTGGAGAGTGTGGAGCTGTAACCGTGATTAAAAGGCAACAATAAAAAACTGTATTTTAATAACTGTAGAAAGCTTTTTTCCATGTGAATAAAAGGTTACTGTTGGCTACACCCCTGGCAGTAATAAACTTTGTCCCAACCATTACCACTGTCACTTTTATTGTACAGCTTGGTCAGCAAGTAAATGTGAAGAAACATATACAAACATATCCATAAAGATATGTGAAATAAAAAGGAAATAATCTACTGAATACGGTACATACTATATATGTATTAACTCTATACATAAAAATAATATTACAGCGCACAAATTAAACAAACAGTTGGTTATATAAACAGTGATGAGATAATAAAAAAAATTATAAAAAGTCCACTGTCCCAAATAAACTGTGATACAGTGTTCCAGTCAAAGAAATGGTGCCAAAAAACCAAATGTGTTCCTTAAACAATATCCCTACACTATCCGTGATCACCTTCCGGTACAATCCACACTCACCAGATATGATGGACTCTTCGCTTGTATGGCTTAAGAGTCAAATGAGCTTTTATTGGTGAAGTGTGTTCCCCGGAATGAACCAGATCAAAGCTATACATGCTCCACCCTGGATCTTCCAAACACTCTACCATCAGACCATAAGCTGTAAAAAATACAGCAGACACAGCATTATGGTCTGCTGGAAGAGTGTTTGTGCTTGGGGAGCTCGCTAAACTATTGCTGCCTTTTCTGGGCCAGCACAGAACCAGCTCCTGGGTCCATGCCACAGGCACAGGCTCCGGTGCCAAGAGAGCATATGCCCAAAGAAAGACTGCTGCTTCCTGGGAATGGACACATCTGGAAGATCTGGGGCGGAGCATGTATAGGAGAATGGACTTGCTTTTACAATGGAATGAAGTCTGTTGAGAGATGTCAAGCAAGCATTTCTGCTCTGATCTGGTTCATTCCGGGGAACACACTTCACCAATAAAAGCTCATTTGACTCTTAAGGCATACAAGCTAAGAGTCCATATCTGGTGAGTGTGGATTGTACCGGAAGGTGATCACGGATGGTGTGTGGATATTGTTTAAGGAACACATTTGGTTTTTTGGCACTGTTTCTTTGACTGGAAATCTGTATCACTGTTCATTTGGGACAGTGGACTTTTTATTATTTTTTTATTATCTCATCATTGTTGATATAATCACTATTGTTTCTTTAATTTTTGCACTGTAATATTATTTTTATGTGTGGTGGTTTTTTATCTTATGAACAGCAGCAGTAATTATTTGGATCACATATAATTTTAAAGGTTTTTTTAGGCGCAGGTTAATTTCACATACATTAACTCTATACAGCTTGTCTTATATTTTGGCTATATTTCAGCTATTGTATTAAAATTTAAATTCACCTTAAGCAACATCTTCCAGAAAGTCTACTATGCCAATCCATATCCTCTGAAAACTACATACCAACGCTCCTCCTTCTTCAAATGCTGCACCTCCACCCATTACACATGCTGCTTTGGTGGGGGTCTAGCCGCAAATAATGCTGGCCCCTTGATCCCACTCTGCCCTGCCTTTTCCAGGATGGGCTGCACTCTACAGCTATGTGCCCCCTAGTGGCCTCTCTGGGCCATTCAATGTACTGTAATTGTGCTTAGAAAGGCTAGAGATCCAAAAGACCCTGCCTAACCAGTTCAGTGACTTCACTTTTCCAATTGAAATACAGCAATAAAGCTTGGTCATCAACATGCCACCAGCCTTTGATTGAGCAAATAAACAAAAGCATCACTGTTGGGGTCCTCTCACCTGCAAGGTAAAGTATGACATACACTATGGTTTATTTAGTACAGGAATAGAGAGCATTCACATGTTGAATGAAGTAAAGCTGTGGCCATTTCAATTATCCAAACATGTAGAGTGAAACCCCATTTAATTGTTTTCGTTCCCCTTCACATGATTGGATATTCAATTTTAACATAGCATTGCTTATACATACAGTTGATACTGTACATATATCATTAGGACATGTATCACTAATCAATTGGTTTAAGAAGTGGATACATCATGTGTTTCTCTTATGCAGTCACCCCTTTATGCTTACTGTTCTATTCTCCAACCCTCTCCGTACCAGATACTTGATATTTCAAATGACTTTTGTCAAATGAGCCAAATGAAATATTGTCAGATGAACAGTGACTGCATCCAATCAAATGCAGCCACTGCTTTGGTATTCTGACAGCTGTCAGAATACAATAGCTGGCAGGGGAGATCTCATAATCCACAATTTAATGTGGATGAAGGAATTTTATAGATTGCCCTTGTTTAGTCAGAGGGCTGAATGAGAGAATACTATGTGTGTAGTGTATATGGCTAGCCTAAGTTTAACAGACTTGTGCTTAGAATTTAGTTGGCAGCCTAAGGGCCTGTGTGGATGGGCATCAGAGCTGCTTCTCGCCCCATATGGTTCATTTACACTTGTGGCCTCAACCACTCCACCGTAAACTGCATGCACAGGATAGGGTGTACAGGTGCCATGGCCATGATGCTTTGAATTGTGTTGCAGCAAAAATGATCCCCTCCATGACCAGAAGCACCACCGAACATGACCCATTCAAGGGAATGGACCTACACTACAACAGATTCGCAAGCACTTGTGATGCGGTGGTGTGGGCTATTAGCGGTTAAAACAGGAGGCAATGTAAAAATCAATCATGAATCCTGCTTTAGCTGGCAATGCTAATGTAAATGAGTCCTTACAAGTCTGTGGGAATGCAATGGCAGCATGAATCAGGTATATTGCAATACAGAAGGAGGTGAACTGCAGATCAAATGAACTTGTCAAGGAATTTTGAATGAACTCAGAAGTGTCTCAAACTGTCCAAAGTACACTGCGTTTGAGGCCCAAAGTCTGTTGACACTGGCCCTAAAGCTGTCCATACACATATGACAGTCCCTGGATCTGACTTTCTATTGGCTGGATTGAGTGATAACCAAAGGTCTTTAGGTCAGTGCACAACAGATCCAAATGATTCCCAAAAGAACAAGGTGATTGGTCAGACAGAAAACCTTGCCTGATCTCTACTGCTCCTCTTCCTTCCCTCATAGTCCTAAACCATGTCTGACGGACCATCTATGTCTATGGCCAGTTCAACTATGGCCCACTGGCAGATGTTACATCTGGATGTGGCTCATGAGCTCATGACGTACGTCTAAGGCAGGCCATAGATTATGTGATTGGAAGGAAAGAGAATTTCTTGATTCCTCCATCAACAGTCAGTGTTGATGAGGGAATCCTTCCAGCAGCTCTACTGCGTTCTGCAGATGGGGTGCCTTCCTTCCTGGCAGAACACAATGATTAGTGTTGCCGGCTATAGCTGAAGGCACTAATCGTTTGAGAAAAACCCAACAGGCTGGTTGTACATTATTGGCTTTGACCTAATATATAAAATCAATATAACCCATTCAAGAACCACCTAAGGCAGATACATTTCTGTGATCATTTCCTTTTCTCATAAACCTTCCTTAGATAGCAATCTGATTGCGAAATGTCTGATTTTCAAAAGTTGTTTGAGGGCTTACCAATAAAATAATGAAATTTCCATCCAACCAGGTGAACCATTCCCTTAATTTTTTGTAGGCAAATCCAAAGGTGGTCATACAAGCATAATTTTATATACAATTATTTATTGCCCAGGAGAAAAAATACGATCAAAAAAGATTGTTTGATGTGCCGTACACTTGACTATTTTATTGATTTACCTTCCTTTGATGAAATTTTTTTGCCCTGGCCAATCAGAATAATTTTGATAATATTGATTGGTTTTCCTCAAAATCAATCAATAACATAGTCTGGTGAATTCAATAAAGCATTTACAATACTTTTCTGATGGTAAGTCCCTTTAACAAATGTTAACAAATTTAGGTAGTTCTTACAACTGCCATTTTAGAACCTGGCTGCAACAGATTTTTAAAGAATTACCACAATTTCACAGTTCAACAAACTGGTGGTAATTAAAGTGGTAGTAAACTCCTATTGAATACTTTTACCTACAGGTAAACTTATAATAAAGATTACCTGTAGGGTAAATGAATATCTCCTAAATGTGCACCGTTTAGGAGATATTTGCTGCTTTTGACAGCTGTGCCATTCCTACAGAGCCAGGGGCAGACTAACAACTCATGGGGCCCCCGGGCAATAGGGGATCATGGGGCCCTGTGTCCTTGCCCATACTCAAAAAAGCCTATGAAAAAGGTACCAGGGGCATCTCATGGGGCCCTCTACTGACCCCGGGCCCTTGGGCAGTGCCCGAGTTTCCAAATGGTCAGTCCCCCCCTGGCCATAGCACTGTGCCATGGCCCGGAACTCACGCGCATGCACTGGAGTGAAGTCACCACGGCTCGGCCAGTCAGATGGCCGGAGCTCGCAAACCCAGAAGGAAGACCGGGTAAAGATGGAAGCCTCTGCAGCGGTGACAGCGTGCCGCTGGAGGACTTCATTTTAAGGTAACTCCTTCATAATGTGCTAGTATGCGATGCATACTAGCACATTATGACATTACCTTGCAGAGGGAAATTTTTTTGCAGTTTACTACCGCTTTAAGACTGACTCTGAGCTTGCATACAGAGAAATGCTAGAGCTAAGAGTGGGGCATTTTGTACTGGGAAGCTGTCATGAATGTGACAACTTCCCACACAATGCTTGTGCCTGCTAGGATGCAACCATGCCAGGAGATTCCCTGACTGAAGGCTGAATGTAAACAAATGTGGAGGGGATTTTGGCTGGCATCATCATCAAGATAGGGCAAAGCCCATATCTGGCCAATGACAAGTCACACAGCAGGCACACCCAATGGGGAACTAGTTTCAGAGCTCCCCATCAGGCTTCAGCCACCCACTCCACTCCTGACAGCCCCCCCCTAAAAAAAAAAAAACACAGTTCACTATGGTTCATTTATAAATAGACACAGTGTGTGATTGGTACCAATCACTCATTGTGTTCATTCAGGAAAGGAAGGGGCTCTTAAAAATGACATATTTACTGGACCCTTTCCTAACTCTCCATCCTGGAGGATCTTATTGTGTGCTTGCAGCTGCCGGTTGGAAGGAGAGGATGGAAGTCAGCAGCACTGCGGGGGCACACAGGGGGACCTGAGTAGAAGGGTGCACAGGGAGGGTGATGGGTGCGGGGAGGGCAATTATTGGAACTGGAAAGGAAAAGAATCCAGCTTTCTGCTGCTGCAGAGATAGCCATACAGGGAGTTGGTTCCAATATTTGCCACCCCTCCCCCCCCCTTGCTGATTACCCTCACTGCCCACATCTGATTCACCCAGCTGCCTGGACCCCCCCCTTAGATGAGGACTGGTGGTAACCCCATTTCCTTGGCCCTGCTCCTTTGGCTCCTTTCCTTGCACCATTGGCTGGGGAGAAAGCTCAGTAATACTGAGCTGCCTTGAGGATGGAGTGTCACCTCCTAAACCCGGCCATAAATGGATCAAAACAGGTTCAGCTGACTTCTGTACAAACAGCCTGTTGGAAACTTTCTGCACAATCAGCACCACTGGCTATAGCCGGCAGTACTGATCAGTGTATTCATATAGCAGGGAAGTCTCCCCGCTGTCAAATGGCACAGTAGGTGTGATTCCCCTATCCACATCGAGTGTATGGGTTGGTTAATCAAGTAATCTTTTTTTTTAATTTATTTAACTTGCTGGTTGAACAAAAAAAATTAGTATGGGCTGTCTAAGATAGATACATGTACCTGTTCCTGACAGCTACATGAATCTGTCACAAACAGCAACAATTTCAGTGCAAAGGTTCAAGGAAATTCTAAAGAGTGTCTGCAAGACTTTTTTGAATCTCCCCATTATGCGGTTTTTCGATAATTCATAGATTTGATCATATAGTCCAAGTCTGTGAAGAATCGTTCATTCAGATTGTTATGTGTATGGCCACCACAAGAGTTTGCACAATGAGATTGCAAAGTGTTTGGTCATTGAAATAGATTCAATTCTGGCTGTGATAGGAACACATCTTATTACTTAGTGGTTGTTTTGGAAGAGAGAAGAAATAAAGCACTGCTTGTGCTGAACTGAGGTTATACATCCAGTAGCATTCCAGTGATTTAATGGAAGGTCAGGCAGCGGCTATGAGGACATAAGGGATGTCCTTGTCTCAGGTGCATTGTAATCAAATTGTTTTATTGTTCTGTAGAAAGCCTCAGCCAGCTGAGTAAGATATCCAGAGATTCCATAGCCCTGTGAGTTTCAGTATTATCAGGGGATACCACTGGAGCCATTACTATCCTGATCCCTAGATTGGGGGGAGCAGCACTTTGACCACATCCATTAGCTGCAGTCAGTGGTAAGCAAGGAGATGGCTGGAGGAACATCGTTTAACCGTCATGCCCATCATTTTATTTTATGGTTCTGTTGTCTGAACACAGTGGTGATCCTTGCATTATACACTCAGCACACAGTAGCATTCTATACAATTGTGTGTGCTGAGGACACGTCCTTGTTACAGATGCGCAGGCTGTGAGTAATTAAATATAATTAATAATGTACAGTGCAGGGTACATTTGGGAGGCGGTGAAACCAATCGACCGGCAAACATCTTTCATAGGAGTTTTAAAGATATTGATCTGTAGAGTGAAACTCTCCGGAGAAGCAGCTTTCTCTGCTCTTATCATCACCGGCAGTTGTGTCAGCAATACAGCAGAAGCACTTCTCATCTCGGGGCTGGAGGAGATCCATGAAGGAGGATGGAAGAAGATCAGAACTGGGGATCTGCTGTAGGAATGAGCTGGAGATCTGAGGAGTGGAGAAGAGCTGGAGATCTTACGAGAAGGGGGAAGCTGGAGAATTTAGGAATTGGGGGGAGATGGACATCTGTTGAGTGGAGAGGAGATTAGGATCATTGGGTTAGGGGGAAGCTGGAGAATTTAGGAATTGGGGGGAGATGGACATCTGTTGAGTGGAGAGGAGATTATGATCATTGGGTTAGGGGAAAGCTGGAAAAGTTAGGAGTTGAGGGAGATGGACATCTGTTGAGTAGAGGGGAGATTAGGATCATTGGGTTAGGGGGAAGCAGGAAAATTTAGGAATGGGGGGAGATGGACATCTGTTGAGTGGAGAGGAGATTAGGATCATTGGGTTAGGGGGAAGCAGGAAAATTTAGGAATGGGGGGAGATGGACATCTGTTGAGTGGAGAGGAGATTAGGATCATTGGGTTAGGGGAAAGCTGGAAAAGTTAGGAATTGAGGGAGATGGACATCTGTTGAGTGGAGAGGAGATTAGGATCATTGAGTTAGGGGGAAGCAGGAAAATTTAGGAATTGGGGGAGATGGACATCTGTTGAGTGGAGAGGAGATTAGGATCATTGGATTAGAGGGAAACTGGAATATTTAGGAATTGGGAGAGATGGATCTCTGTTGAGTGGAGAGGAGATTAGGATCATTGGGTTGGAGGGAAGCTGGAAAACGTAAGAATTGGGGGAGATGGACATCTGATGACTGGAGAGGAGCTGACAATCTAGAGGTAGAATTAAATTAGCGATTTTAGGAATTAATGGGAGGAGATGAACATCTATTGGGTGTAGGGGAGCTGGAGATTTAATGACAAGAGGGGAGTTGGAGAGAAATGGAAGTCAGCAGTTATATTTTATGAGATTGACAGTAAAGATGGACATGATCTGGAGATATTATGTGTGGATGGGAGATGATCTGCTGACAAGATGAGATCTGGAGATTAGTGGAGGAGATGGAGATCTAAAGGGTAGAGAAGAATTGGAAAACTGATGAGTTAGAGAACTAATCCGTAGAGAGAAGTTGGAGAACACATGAATAAAGAGGAGTTGGAGATCTGATTAATAGAGGGAAGATGGGGGATCTAATGAGAAGAGAAGATGAGAATCTGGTTGGGGATCTGAGGAGTAGAAATGATTTAGAGATCCAGTGAATAGAGATACGATGGCGATCTTAGTAGTAGAGATGATTTAAAGTTCTGAGTAGAGAGGAGTTGGGGATCTGAGGAGTAGAGAGAAGTTGGATATCCGATGAGTAGAGGTTATATGGGGATCTAATGAGTAAACGGGAGATGGAGATCTGATGAGTAGAGGTGAGCTGGGGATCTGAGGAGTAGAAATGATTTATATTTGATGAGTAGAGATGATTTAGAGATCGGATGAGAAGAGGGAAGTTGGACATTTTGGTGATAAGAGGGGACCTAAAGATTTGATGAGAATGAGCCTAAACTCTGATTTCGAAGATTTAGAGACTTGATAGAGGAGCTGGGAAGTAAAGGGTGCTTGAAGGTTCATTGGGAAACCTAGAAATCTGGAGGTGGAGAGGAACCCCAGGTTTGATGATTTGAGGGGGCTGTCGGTCTATCAGTGTGAGAGCAGATTGAGATTTAATCATGGGAAGATCGACGAAAAGATCTTGTGGATCTGATTGCACGGAACATAACTCAGGCTGGGTTTCTCTGGATAGGAATCCGAGGCAGGGAATACTACATTTGTGAGCAGTACAATCTAGGAGCCATCAGGGTGCTTTTCATTCATCAAAGTTTTTAAAAGTCCGCTCACTGTCCCACCAACTGTGAGCTCCACCTGGAGTCCCAGCTAGGCTCTCCCCTGATTGGCTGCCTGCTAACATGTGACCAGCCCTCTCTCCACCGGGCAATATTTACTTGCTCAGGAATGAAAGAAGTGCACAAGACAGGATCAGGTGAAGCTCGGAGTGACCCTGGAGGTCCCATTCTGAAGACCCAGCGCTGCTCCAGCCAGGACTCCCCCGGGAAATGACTTCTTACCTGGAGTACACATCGTGTGGGGATGTTGTAACCTTCTCACCCAAATTCTGCAGAGAGGGCTCCCTGCAGCCCTATCCCGGGAATGGGGTGGACACTCACTATGCAGGCAGTCTACAGATCGGTGTCCATCAGGGGTCCCACCAGTCCTCAGCACTGTATGCTCCGTGCAGCCTGGACGTCCCTTATGAACCGAGCGCACCTGCTGACTACAACTACCTACCAGTCAGCCCTGACTACGACTTTTCCTATGGATCTATGGAGGATCCTGGGGGACACATCCAATACACTGGTCCGGTCTTCCCAGGGAACGGACCGTATTTTCTGAATGGGCAGCTCTCCTACAAGACCTTTGGGGAGGACACTCAGGGGGGGCCACGGAAGGAGCAGCTGGACCTTCACCCTGGGAGCTTCCAAAACCTCTCCCCTTCTCCTGGCTCCTACCCCAAACCCAACTCCCCAGTCTCCGAGACACACAGCAAACCCAACACTTTTGATTGGATGAAAGTTAAGCGGAACGCTCCTAAGAAAAGTAAGTACAAAGAGAGTCACCAGTTTCCTTAATGCATGTCATTTGTAATGCGAATCAACGGATTTTTATTAAAATGTACGAACTGCGTGAGCAAATTTGTACATTTTTGAAATTGATTTATTTGTACTTTTTTTTTTTTTTTTTGTTTTGATTATCTACTTGTCACCCATAATTCACCATTTTTATCTATGAGAGTCCTAGATGGAACAAAAGGTGAATCTTGTGTGAAAATATTGATAAATACATTTTAGTCTAAAAGAGAATTTGCTAAGACTGGAACAGATGTGCATTGCAGCCAATCGGCTTCTAGCTTCCATTTTCAAAGCTTAACTGAACAAGCTGATGTTATAAGCTGGTTGGTTGCAACCATTTTCAGGATGGCCATACACAGTACAATCACCTTTAGATCTGCCCTGAACTATGTAGTACAAGTCTGCTTGAATGGATACATAGGGGTAAATTAACTAAAACTGGAGCCTTCATAATCTGGTGCAGCTGTGCATGGTAGCCAATCCGCCTCTAAGGCTGGCCATACATCATACAATTTTTTCCTGAGAATTTTACTTTAGATTTACCAAAAACCATATAATATGAGGTCAAACCGAAACAACACTTTCAATTGTATCCAAGTAGGCAGGTCCTTGCACTACATAGTTGAAGGTAAATCTAAAGGAAATTGGGTAAAAAATTGGCCAGCCTAACTTCAGCTTGTTCAATTTTAAGCTTTGACAATAAAACCTGGAAGCTGATTAGTTTTTATACTGAGATGCACCTGATTTTGCACTCTCCATTTTTAGTAAATAACCCCCAAATTAAATCAGTTGTTTAGGTATGTCTAGTAAGTAACCCCCAAATTAAATCAGTTGTTTAGGTATGTCTAGTAAGTAACCCCCAAATTAAATCAGTTGTTTAGGTATGTCCTTAGTTTTTGTAACTCTAAAGCAGATTGTATAAAACATAGGACTGAGTACATGGCCAGTTTAAGTAAATTCCCCCCCCCCCCCCCTTGTATATAAAAGTAGCTCTATACATGGACATTTTGGTTTTGTTGAAACATAAAGCAGATGGTAACAATGTATCAATTTGTGTTCAGTAATTCTTCTTTTGTAGCTGATTGTAACAGTTTTTATCCCCTTGGCAGCCTCCCCTTCTGAATATGGAATGAGCAATCCTCCCAGCACAATGAGGACAAACTTCACCACCAAACAACTCACAGAACTGGAGAAAGAATTTCACTTTAACAAGTATTTGACCAGAGCCAGGCGCATAGAGATTGCCAACTCCCTCCAGTTGAATGACACCCAGGTGAAGATCTGGTTCCAGAACAGAAGGATGAAGCAGAAGAAAAGGGAGAGGGAAGGGATCCTGCCAAGCCCCCCAAATCCAGGAACTGTCACTGTGGACTTTCAGCAGAAATCAGCCCATAAGACTGAGCCCCTTTCCCCATCCAATGAGATCCCTTCTTCCTAGGGACACTTACAGTTCTGATTTCAGGACATCTGCTGCCTTTGCACTATGCAATGCTATTGTACTTTTTCTGGGTGGCTGAATGAGAATGAACATTGTATATTTAAAGAGAAATAGCCCAGATATAGTCTCCTCTTTGCTGTATTCAGGGAAAGTCGCATGCAACACAACGAATCCTGGTTAGGATCTTCTAATAATCATTTCTTTGTGTTGGTCTATTGAGTTTACTTAAAGGGTCATGCCATGCATGCACCTCACTATGCAAGTACTGATGCCCATTCACTTTGGATGGCCATAGATGGGGTGATTTTTATTTTTTTTTTCATTCAATATGAGGATTTGACTTTTGCAAAAAAAAAATCGAAAAGCCATAACTGTTCAAAAAATGTAAGCAATCGTTGTTTGAAATAAGCCCTCCTCCTTCTTCTTTTTTTTTTTTCTAGGAAAATGCACATCCCAATTATTTTTGTTTTATTGGTGTTGCTGATTTTGCACAGCCACTTTATAGCACCCCCCCCAATCTCTTTGCCAATCATCTGGCGATTTTATTTATTTTTTTAATCTACATTAGTAAATAATTTCATTATCCGACTATTTATCGGACATTTTGTTATAATTTTCAACACAATCCAACTGTTATTGCAACATGCCTTCGAAACCGGTTCAAAATCGTTCCATCTATGGCTCCAGCTTGGTGGCATCCATGTGCTCAACCAAAGATGGAATTGGGATGCAAACTGTTTTCTTAATCTTATTTAAAATTTGCACTATTGCCTTTAAAATTGGTTTTTCACTGTGAGATTGTTTTTGATACCTCAGATATTATTTGGCCACATGGCTTGGTTTCTAATGTAATTGCTGTGTATATATATTTTTAAATACAAAATAAAACTGGAAAAACTATTCAACTTCATGTATTTGTGTACAATAATAATTTTAACATAGAAAATGTACAGTTTAGTGTGTGGCTACTAAATGAGAAAAAGTACAAAATGTATTTAATTTCTATGTGGATGGTTGTGTTTTTAAACTTTTTTTTTTAATTTTTTTTTGGGGGGGGGTGGGGTTCATGTGGGAACATGAAAAGGTCACTCAAAGTCCATCATGGGAACATCAACCTTGTCTACTTTGTAATCCAAAAGAAAACCAAGAGTATATGTAAGCTTGGTTGTTCTGTAGATTCAAACTTTTTGCATATTAAAGAAGAGTTCCACTTCAAACGGGTCCCTGGCTGGGAGAATGACAAATTCTCACTTTCAAAGTGAGCATCACAAAAGCCTCATCAAATCTGAAGCACACGTGTCTGCTTCTTTTCAACAAGTTCACAGGGTCAGTGGAAATGACAGCATACCGAACAATTCCAGCCAATGCCCCATCACTAGGTTTCCTAGGAGTACAGTCAGTGGAGCAATTGCTGACACCGCCCAATGTGGACTGCAGAAAGTGGGCGTGGCTTAAACCCAAAAAGTTACTTTTGGAAGGTTCGGTGAAGTTTTTGAACTGCAGGAGAGGCGACACCTTCTATCTGCTAAATCAAATCTTTTTTACTAGTTGGGAAGTTGATCGGGTAGCTAGTAAACGCTGCCAACACCCATTCCATGTTTTCTTCGTTATTTATGCATTTATTGTAATTGGATGATGGAAGTTATAAAGAGTTTTGTATACACGATACATCTAATGACGGTGCGTTTGCTGTAATTGTCGGGATGCTGCCATTTCCAGTGACCATGAGAACATTATTATATATTTCTAATGTAATGTCCAAGAATTCGCTTTTTCTACTAAACACACCCAATCTATATCTACACGATGTGTCGTTTACTTTACTTCTGACCATCTGCTCCCAGCTATCTAATGTAAATGAGTCCCTGCTTGGAACAACAGACCTTCTTGCTGGGATGACACTTCAAAGACGGTCACCTGTGTCGTGACCCCTGGCTTCCCCTGGTCATCTTTGATATTGCAATGTCCCTTTCTTTGATAAGAATCAAACCCCCCTTCGCTTAAAAAAAAGGCACATTTAGGAAACAACCCTGATTTGCCGGGACACTTTGTACGTTCAGCTTTGTACACACCTCTTGGGAAACTTTAGATTGGGAATGGAGGCTGGCACTTGTTAATGTCCTATCAGATGTCCTTTGTGAAGATCAAATGTGTCAAGAGACAAAAGTGTATTTGGTAAAGGAAGTTTCAGTGTACACGCTTCCTTTTTAAATGTTTATTTCTGTAGAAAACGAAGGCCAGCCTATATCTGTGACATTGTGACAACAGGATGGCATGCTTCCCACCCAATCTATGCAGGGAGCCAGGGTCAGTCACAGTTCAGCTCAGACAAGGGGGGTATTGTGATGTCACAGTCTACTATCATCACTGAGTGGGATCTCTGTTTTATCACTCACAATCCCAAGGGTACAAATATGAAGTACTTTTCTATTATTGCATTGTATTGATAAGAACATCAGTACTGGAGGACCCAGGGACCCTTCAAAACGTTTGGTATGTTGATGGAAAACACATGATTCCCCTAAGATCAGAAATATCAGTTTTATGGAAAAGTGAGAATTATTTTTATGTGTTATGAAAAAAAACAAAAAACAACTTTTGATGTATAAATAATGTGAGTATATATTTGTATGGTACTTTATTTTACAGAATCAACATGTTCTGTTAAATTTTTATTTTAATAAATCCCTCTCCCTTCCCTTTCTTTATCTCTACATTTCTTTCTCTCTCTACCTTTCTCTCTCTCACCCCCATCTTTCTTTTTCTTTCTTTCTTACTCCCTTTCTCTCTCCCTTCCCTTTCTTTATCTCTACACCCCCCCCCCCTCTCTCTCTCTCTCTCTCTCCCATCTTTCTTTTTCTTTCTTTCTTTCTTACTCCTTTTCTCTCTCCCTTTCCTTTCTTTATCTCTACCTTTCTCTCTCTCCCCCATCTTTCTTTATTACTCTTTCTCTCTCCCTCTTCCCTCTCTTTCTTTATCTCTACCTTTCTCTCTCTCTCCCCCATCTTTCTTTCTTACTCTTTCTCTCTCCCTCTTCCCTCTCTATATTTATCTCACTCTCTCCCTTTATCTCCCCCCTCATTCCTCTTTCTCTCTCTCTTTCATTCAATGTACAAAAATGCCCATCACCAAGTGTGCTTGGCTTCAGTGCCAAAAAATACTAGAGCTTTTTTGGCACTTTTGTTGCCCAATGGGCATTCCATTTAAGTTGATGGGCTGTTGCGCCAAAACGTGGGATGGAAAATGCAATGCATCACATTGTTCAAGTGTATATATAGCCTTAGCATTGCATGAACGTGTGCAAAATTGCTTCCTTTCCTGCAATGCATAGAAACTTTTGCAAACACACATTAGTGCCATTCATTCTTAATGGGACATCCACACATCTGTGAACGCGCACACAAAAATGCATGGTGCCACAGCTGTTGGTTCAGCGCGCTTTCCAAAAAATCAGCAGGGACTTCTGTTCAGCATTTCTCATGCATGGGGCAGCCCAATGAAAAGAATGGGCTGACCTACATGAATGATATGAATCCCAGCCAGGGCTCTCAGAATACAGCATATTTTACTGTAGACTCCTGCAACCCTTCTAGACCTTAGACCAGGGGTAGGCAACCTTACAGAGGTGGAGGTCTACCTGAACAACATGAGAGAAGTCAAAGATCACCAGGCACAGTGTTGCCTCCTCACACCTGATTTAGACCTCTAATTCCTGTGCAACTATATCACAATCATGAGCATTGCATGGCAATCATGGATTTAAATCAGGGGGTGAAGAGGCAACATATCATCAGCCACCACCTGTCAAACACACTCACATACACAATTTTCAGAGGAGCAGCAGTGCCTGCTGCACATGTGAATGAGCCCTTAGTTGCATTTAGTAGTGCACCCTTAAGGCTTGTTCACACAGAAAGCTTGGGGGTGGTAAAACCCTGCGGTTGAGTTGCGCTTTTACCACCACCAATCTCTACCCCCTTTTACCTGCTGAGGCAGTAGCCAAAGATGTACACATGCCACAGCAGGAATTAAACCCTCTGTTGCTTTTGGTGGGTGCTATCGCATGTCAATAGCAACCCATTCAAGTAAATGGGGCCACTCTGCAAGCATCCCGCAACTGCATGTGTCTGCAGGGTTCAAGGGGTTAAAGCAAGTGGTGAGAAAGCAACGCAATACTGCCTGCTTTAACCCCTTGTTTTCTGTACTGCATAAGGATACAGGGCACTTGAAGAGGGGCTCATTCACTTGAATGGGTCATGCTTAGCAGGTACTACACCTACCACCCATGACAGGGCATATAACTCCTGCTGCAGCTGTGACATCCCTGGCCACTGCAGCTAAAGGGGGTGTGGTTGGGGCAGGGGTAGTAAAAACACATCTTAACTATGCGGTTTTACCCAAACTACAAATGTAAATGAACCCTTACTGTTTTGAGCCCCCTATAAGGCAGCTTTCACACTGATGTGCTGCCGTTTACCTGCACAATGGGTGCAGCGCATTGTATCTGCAACTTTCTTGGGTTAGCTGCACTTTGCCATAGAATTCAATTCGGTATATCCTGCAGGTGTGGTGCACTTTCTGAAAGCGCACCAAAAGGCCTGCATTCAGGAGTTTTGGTATGCTTTCAGAAAGTGCGCCAAATCTTCAGGATATAATATAAGTCTATGGCTAAGCACAGAAACCCCCCAGGAAAGCTGCAGGTACACGGCACTGCACCTGCGGTGTGGGTAAACCGCAGCACATCAGTGTGAAAGCAGCCCTATACTATCACATCCAGTGTATTGCTTCATACTGACCTAAAGATCGTTTCTAGCTGCTAGCACCAGTCTGGAAACCACTAGCCAGGGTAAGAGGTGGAGTGCAGTTGGTATCACTCTACATGGGGCATGAGCCAGCACTACAGAGGAGGCATCGGCTTATGTGGCTCTTGCTCCCTACTACAGCTTCAACTATACAAGTAGTCCCTTTTCTCTGTTTGATGCTCTAGGATGGTGGGTCAGCAAGCCCAGACCACAATCTACCAGTCACCTGGCCAAGATCTACTGGAAGACCACGATCTACTGGTTGCTGACCTCCACCTTAGACCATCCATAGATTTAGGGTGAGGGACATACAGGCAAGATTAAACTATTTCAGGCAAGTTGTAACACACACTTTCTCTACAATGACTTTCTCATAAAGAGAACCTTCTTATTTGATCTTACTCCCTATCTGAGTTCACACCGTTGTAAAATAAGGAGTCCTGCCTTCACTGGCTGCAAGCTTGTTCAAGACCAGTGACTTGGAAATTACTGAAGTCACAAGATCATGTGTATAAAACTCAATGAAGTGTGCATGAAAACCCAATGTAAACTGATGTCTCTGCAAGTGAAATCTGCGTGTCAGTTTCCATCTGTTTTTATGCACGTATAGTGTGAATGAGGCCTAAAAGTTCTCGAAAGGTGAGTTACAGTCAGGTCCATAAATATTGGGACATCGACACAATTCTAACATTTTTAGCTCTATACACCACCACAATGGATTTGAAATGAAACAAACAAAATGTGCTTTAACTGCAGACGGTCAGCTTTAATTTGAGGGTATTTACATCCAAATCAGGTGAATGGTGTAGGAATTACAACAGTTTGCATATGTGCCTCCCACTTGTTAAGGGACTAAAAGTAATGGGACAATTGGCTTCTCAGCTGTTCCATGGCCAGGTGTCTGTTATTCCCTCATTATCCCAATTACAATGAGCAGATAAAAGGTCCAGAGTTCATTTCAAGTGTGTTATTTGCATTTGGAATCTGTTGCTGTCAACTCTCAAGATGAGATCCAAAGAGCTGTCACTATCAGTGAAGCAAGCCATCATTAGGCTGGAAAAACAAAACAAACCCATCAGAGAGATATCAAAAACATTAGGCATGGCCAAAACAACTGATTGGAACATTCTTAAAAAGAAGGAACTCACTGGTGAGCTCAGCAACCCCAAAAGTCCCGGAAGACCACAGAAAACAACTGTGGTGGATGACCGAAGAATTCTTTCCCTGGTGAAGAAAACACCCTTCACAACAGTTGGCCAGATCAAGAACACTCTCCAGAAGGTAGGTGTATGTGTGTCAAAGTCAACAATCAAGAGAAGACTTCACCAGAGTGAATACAGAGGGTTCACCACAAGATATGAACCATTGGTGAGTCTCAAAAACAGGAAAGCCAGATTAGAGTTTGCCAAACGACATCTAAAAAAGCCTTCCCAGTTCTGGAACAACATCCTATGGACAGATGAGACCGAGATCAACTTGTACCAGAGTGATGGGAAGAGAAGAGTATGGAGAAGGAAAGGAACTGCTCATGATCCTAAGCATACCACCTCATCAGTGAAGCATGGTGGGGGTAGTGTCATGGCGTGGGCATGTATGGCTGCCAATGGAACTGGTTCTCTTGTATTTATTGATGATGTGACTGCTGACAAAAGCAGCCGGATGAATTCTGAAGTGTTTCGGGCAATATTATCTGCTCATATTCAGCAAAATGCTTCACAACTCATTGGACGCCGCTTCACAGTGCAGATGGACAATGACCCAAAGCATACTGCAAAAGCAACCAAAGAGTTTTTTAAGGGAAAGAAGTGGAATGTTATGCAACGGCCAAGTCAATCACCTGACCTGAATCCGATTGAGCATGCATTTCACTTGCTGAAGACAAAACTGAAGGGAAAATGCCCCAAGAACAAGCAGGAACTGAAGACAGTTGCAGTAGAGGCCTGGCAGAGCATCACCAGGGATGAAACCCATCGTCTGGTGATGTCTATGCGTTCCAGACTTCAGGCTGTAATTGACTGCAAAGGATTTGCAACCAAGTATTAAAAAGTGAAAGTTTGATTTATGATTATTATTTTGTCCCATTACTTTTGGTCTGTTAACAAGTGGGAGGCACATATGCAAACTGTTGTAATTCCTACACCGTTCACCTGATGTGGATGTAAATACCCTCAAATTAAAGCTGACAGTCTGCAGTTAAAGCACATCTTGTTCGTTTCATTTCAAATCCATTGTGGTGGTGTATAGAGCCAAAAATGTTAGAATTGTGTCGATGTCCCAATATTTATGGACCTGACTGTATGTGTCTCTTAATGCCTTGTAAAGAATATGTAAATAGTTTCATGTTCATTTTATAGGTGCAGCTGCACTTTAAAAACTCCAAAATTCTCATATACAGTATTGTATAAGGAATTCACTACCTAAAGCGCATGTCCACCCATCACTAATATATCTGTTTTGGCATTGGTATAGAGCAAAAACACAGGTTCATATTTCTCTTAGGGATTCCAAAGTTGAGATATCTACACTTGGGTTCCTAGATCTGCACACAGGTTTCTAGTATGACTACAAGCACAGAAAAAGAGCTCTGAACTGCATTTGGCAAACATCACCATAACTGTCCCCATGGAATAAAGGAAGACAGCATGTAACTCACTCACCAAACTTTACTGAGATATTTTAGTTGGACACAGTAGGTAGGAGATAAATTATGTATGAAATATACATGACTATATTGAAGTACATCCTTGCTGGCCACTTGACATGTTGAAACTTCTGTCTATCTTAATGAAGATATTCCTAAGTGCTTCTTATCATTGCCATTCGTATGCATTGAATAATGGTTATGTTCTGGTGGGATCACTGGAACAAATGATCAGACACCTATCTGTAGGCTCAATTTTCTGGTGGCCAAAGACAGACATGATCTGACTGTTCTTAGGCATTTACATCTCCTGTTAGGTCACCAATACAAATCGTCACCTTAAGTGTAGCCCATGGAGCAGTGTGAGGGCCGTACTGAGCACCCCACTGGTGCTGTTTAATCAAATGGGAAAACAATAATTGGACAAGGTTTTTTAATCTGTTAAATGCTGTTTCCTATAATAATCTTCGAGTCAATGGGGTTGATTTACTAAGGCTAGGTTTACACCTATGCAGTTTGCGTTTGAGCTGTTTCTGCATTGCGTTTTGCATTTTTACACCTGCGTTTTTGCTGCATTTTTGATGCATTTTGTGTTTTTTTTATAAACTTTTTTTCTTGTTGCTAGGCAGACTAATAAATGTAAAAGCAAAATGCATCAAAAACACGTCAAAAACGCAGCAAAAATGCACTACATGCTTTTCTGCAGCGTTTCCATTGAAGTCTATAGAACCATAAATGCAACAATTTGCATTAAAAAAGTCCCTGACCCTTTCCAAAAAATGCATTGGTTGAAAACGCGGAGATGTGAATGTTTCCCATAGGAAATAATGTTAAATGGACTGTATTGTGTTTCGGCAAAATGCTGCTGAAAACACTTAGGTGTGAACCTAGGGTAAAACTGGAGAGTGCAAAATCAAGTGCAACTGTGCATAGAAACAAATCAGCTTCCAGGTTTTTTGTCAAAGCCTATTTGACCAAGCTAAAGTTATGCAGGTCATACATGGGTTGAATTCCGAACAAATTTTCTTTAGAAAATTGGAAATTTTGTAATCCAATGGTGCCACCATTGATTTCGAAATTCGACCAACCAAGCCTTCAATTTCACATGTTGCTACAGAAAAGAATTTTCGTGACCAAGAATTTTCTTTTATTTGCAGGTCACAGCTCATGCTCATTTCTTTTTTGATTATATTACTTGCATGATTCTGCCATCATTGATTAGAAATTCATTCATTTTTGAAAAAATTTCCAACTTGCCCGATCACTCATTTTGATGATCGCACAAATATTGCCCATTTTTGTAGCCCACTTATGGTGCAAAATTTGAATGAAAATTCTTAGAGAAGATTTTCTTAAGAAAATTATTTTGGAATTCGACCCATGTATGACCAGCTGATTAGCTACTATACACAGCTGTGCCAGATTTTGCACTCTCCAGTCTTAGGCTAGATTCACATCTGTGCAGGTGGTGCTGCTGCGGATCCTCACGAAAATCCGTGCATCCGCACCACCCGCACAGAAAAAAGTGGACCCGCGGGCGGGTGCCATTAGTTCTATTGGCATGCTGCCCGGACTGGAAAATGCAACCGTACTGGGAACCGAGGTTCCCGTGTGAGCTGCGTTTTTGAAAGAAGTGCAGGGACTTCTTCTCTACGTGTCACGAGGCACGGGAGTCCATTCAAATGAATGGACTCTCGTAGCCATGCAAAACGCAGCCCGCACGGCTGCATATATGTGAACCAGGGGTTAGTAAGCCATGGTTCACACTGAATGTGACTTTGAAGTAGCGTGATTTCAAATCTGCAGACCAGTGAGATTTGTACCTCCAATTTCACTGTGGCTTGCGACTTCATTTAACAGAAGTCAATGCAAGTCACAATGAAATTGGAAAAAAATAGTGTAGGAATATTTTTTTAAATCACGCTACTTCAAATCGCATGTTACAACTGAAGTCGCACCGCTGTGAACCAGGGTTAAATCAACCTCTATGTGTCTGCATATGCCTCATTTGCATTGTCTAATTTACCATACTGATTGATTTACTAAAGTAGTTGAGAAAGTCCACTAAAAAAAGAGTGAATATTCACTTTAACTATGCATCTGAAAAGCTGATTTCTGTTCATTTTTTAAATCTGCACACGACTGGATAAATTAATTATTTGGATTCCTGTATAAATGATTGAATAAATGGAATCAACCCTCCTTTTGAGTACATTTTCTCAATTCTCTTAGAAAATCAGCCACAATAAATAATTTGGCTAGATCTGGAGACTTCCATCTAATGGTAATAGAAACAGTCATACATAGTTAGCCCAGGTTTACACCAGTGCAACTTCAGGTCCAACATGCTATTTAGAAATCAAATCTAATGTATTCCTATGGCACTGTCTTATTAAGTGCGATTTGAAGTAGTGCGATTTCAAAAATTGTTCCTGCACTACTGATTTCATTGCGATATGCATTGACGTCTGTTAAATTAAGTAGCAAGCCACAGTGAAATCGGAGGTACAAATCTCACTGATCTGCAACTTTGAAATCATGCTACTTCAAGTAAAGTAGAGCAATTTCAAAATTGCATTCAGTGTGAACCAGAGCTTACGTGTTGATTCAAACATTGCTATAAAAATTCTGCCATCATTGAGTCAACTAATTTCATTCAAAGTCCCTTAAACTTTTAATTGAATTGGATCCTAGACATGTCAAACAGGTTTTTGTTTTTACAATATGTATGATTTTTCCTGAATAAAAACTACATTCACAGTTAGAATTTAATTTGTTTGAGAAAAAATTTCCATCCTGCTCCTTTGATTTTTCTTCATTTTCATCACTGCAGTTGAAAAAACATTAACATCAATTTGACACCATTAAGAGATTCAGTATTGGAAAAGGAACAGTTTTGAACCTAATTCTAATAGTGTATTGCCAACTCTAGTCGGTAACTGTCAGTGCTGCTATTTAGAGTTGCACAGAAATACAGGATAAGAACTAGAATTGTAGAGAATGAGCACACAAACATGGCCAGAGGGAATGAGGCAGAAAATGTTAAGTGGGATGTTTCAAAGTAAACCATGCAATGAATAGGCAATGCATGGAACAAAATCATGTAATACATGTAAGAGTGGGTGGAACAACTTAGGACTAATGTAATGATCGGCTTGGGAGATGGAACACAACAATGCTCAGTGTCAGTGTGGTGTGGGTGGGAGCTGAATTAGTCTGGACAGCGATGGAGTTAAAATAGACCTCACATAACAATCAGGGTCATGACTATCAGACAGGAGGGAATAATAATCAGCTTATAGCATAACTCACCACTTCTGACAAATTTTACCTTGTAAGAAAGGCAGTGAAACAATTAGCTTTCTCTTTAAAATTGTAATCTTAGATTGTAAGCTCCTTGAGGGCAGGGACCAGGGGCGGACTGACCATTTGGAAACTCGGGCACCGCCCGAGGGCCCGGGGTCAGTAGAGGGCCCCATGAGATGCCCCTGGTACCTTTTTCATAGGCTTTTTTGAGTTTGGGCAAGGACACAGGGGCCCCATGATCCCCTATTGCCCGGGGGCTCCATGAGTTGTCAGTCCGCCCCTGGCAATGACTGATGCGAATGTGAAATATATATGTGTAAAGCTCTGCATAAATTGATGGTGTAATATAAGTTACCTGTAATAATAAGAAATAAATACATTAAACACCTTGTTCCTTTTTGCATCTTAGATCAATGGAAGTATCGATTTTACCTGTATGGGTGCACCCACTGAAATAGAGAAAATGCCATTGTCAAAGTTATGGGCATGACATAGCTTGCAATAAAACAAACAAATGAAAAAAACCTCAAAAAACATAAAAGTAAAATAAACAATTTAATATACAACATACAATAGAAGTATTGGTGGAGCACAGCCTTGAGAAAGTAGGGCTGTGCTCCACCAAAAAGGGGAGGCCATGCCACTGTGTGAGCAGGCAGTTTACACCAGATTTTGTAAGAGGCAAGCACACAAACGGCACAGGTATGTACGGGCTTTCTCTGGTTTCTGCAGCTCTAGATTGGAACATGCAATCCTGTGTCCGGGTTTTTCTAGACACTTGCAATCTGGAGTACACAGCTGTGAGGTGCCGTTATATACTCGGGTCTGAGAATAGCTCAGAGGTCCCAGTTGGAGACCGCTCCCAGTGGGGGAGACAGAAGGTCTTATTGAGGAGTCAGAGGACCCAGCCAGAAGCCGGGAGACAGATGTCTCGGTTCAAGGAGTCAGGTCGGCTACTATTGGGGTGTCAGGGAAACCCCCATCCATAGACCAGAGGTGGGCCTTACAGAAAGAAACTGTGTCAAAAGGCTAGAGAGCCAGGTATCCAGGAAAGGTACTGCAAGTGAAGCCGAGTGAGCTTTAATGATGATTGACAGCAACTCCCATACAGAGCCTTGCTGCCATTTTATAGCAGAATATTCCAGCAGTGTACTACACTCAGTAACTTGGACCAATAGAGGTCACTAATGATGCACTGCAGCTTGGCAGTGCCCACCATATTATTGTTATTGGAAAAATTAATATGTCTACTATCTGCTACTAGGGGACTGATCTATTTTCTTTACATGCCATTGGTTGGTTTGCATCACTAGTAAAGACCCTACTGAAAAAAAATTGATGTTTGTAAGTTCTTTCAGCAACTTCTCACCCATATTTTTCTCTTGCTGGAAATTGACAAAACTGGACAGATGATGATAAATTGTGTTTTGGCTTTGCTTTGGAAACTGGTTGATAAGTGCATTGTGATAAACATGAGACACGCATTTTGGACCTTGTTCCTGCTCTGAAAAAATACAAAACTTGTGTGTTTTTTTTTTTTAAATAAAACGGTAATTTGTATTGTACTGTGGTCTATACCCTACCCCTCCCCACATCACCCCTGCAAGTCTTTACTGCTCACTGATACTCATAGGAATGAATGATGAATATACAGCCTAGGCCTTGGCTGACTCAGAAGATTTTGACAAGTGACTTTACAATTTCATGAGCAATATCTGACTGGATTGGTGACAAGTGAGTATATAAGAAAGCTACGTATGTATGGTCAGCTTTAAACTGGCCATACATGTGTATGCTAACAACCCTAGCCACTAGCCTTTTTATCATTTTTTTATTATTATTAATATTATTTTTATTATAAGAGAGGTTTGGGTTTAAAAACAAAACAAATAATCATACTCACCTAGGTAGATACAGCTTTGGTCCAATGCTACATTTGTCCCCTGCCACCTCTAAGACCCAGAACTGAGTGATCAAAGACCACTGATTGCTCAGTCGTCAGCCTTCAGTGAGCAGAGAGCCAGTGACTGTTGGTTATCGGCTTTCTGCTTTGCCCCTCCAGCACTCACTGGAGAGCTCTGACTGCTGGCACTGTTGGCATGTTGCTGGGAGGCCAAGCCAGCTGCTAGTCCAGGCATCTGGGCAGATTCTGATATTAACGTTGGGATATCTCCAGAGTCAGGGCTGGCTCTGTGACATCAGCTGACAGTGGGCTTTAGCTAAGTGCACTCCTGTGATCCATAGGAGAAGGGTCAAAAGAGCTTTGGCCCTATTTCTCCTTTAAATAGGACTCCTTCATTATAACTACAAGCTAAAAGATTTTCTACAAGTGTAAAATTTCTAATATTTCTTCATTGCAATATAGTCATTTTCATTTGCTACTTGTTTGATGGGATACAAGTCTGCACAGAGCTGGAATTTAAGTTAGAGATGTTCCGGGTAGCCCCTGTGGCTGCCTCCCACTATATGCCTTGATGACTTCTCTATTTTGCCGTGAATGGAGATGTTTGTTTTTCCTGTGCTCTTTGCCCTTTTTCAATGCTGTACTGGATATGTTTAGTAGGTATCTTTTTGTTATCCCGAAAAACCAAAAAAAGTAGATTAAACATAAATCAGAGGCATACCCTACAAGTGGTCATTAATATGCTAAAATGGTTTCTAAAGATGACCACACATTATAAAACAAATTATTCCCCCCCATGAGTTGTTAGTAACTCGAATGTTCGTAACTGCCTTTCTGACTGCTGGCACTCTCGGCTGTCAGAATACCTGAACAGTGCCTGTGTCTGATTGGATGTAGGAGTTGTTCAGCTGATAATTTCCCTACAGGAGAAGTACAGCCAAAGTTCTGGATTACAGGACTGTATGTTCGTTCTGCACTCTTGTGACCCCTTTTCAGTTGACAGCAGGCTGAAACCCGTTGTCAGCTGACATCACTCAACTGGTTCAGGTTGGGGAAAAATTCCGGCTTTCAAGTCAGGATCCACCCCAGAGTCTGGAGCGGCACCTGGCTCAGCCTTTCAGTGCTCCACTGAGAGCCTCAGCCAGGCGCTCCTTCCCCCTCCACAGCCCACTGCTCCAGTGAGCGCTGGTGGGGGCAGAACAAACGGCAGTGAATGACAGTCACCGCTCTCTGTTTAGAGCAGCTGTGAAAAATCAGCGGACATGTGATCGCTGAGTTCACGCACTTAGTCTGCGGTGTATAGATGTAGCATCCACCTAGATAAGTATAATTAGGGGAAAAAAAATAAAAGCCAAATTTCTTTTTTAACAATAGTTGATTGAACAATTGACTTTTGTTGAAAGGAGTGGTGCTGGCAGGGTCGCACATTGCTTGAAATTTCAACCAAGCTAGTAAGAATTGTTAATAATTCAAGCAATATATAGCCAGCTTTAGACTTGCAGGTGGGGCTGGGGGAAGGCCATGGTACAATATACTGTAGTATACTGTGCAGTTACACTTTAAATCAATGCAGTGTACTGTGTCTTCTACTGAAATATTTTGTTAATCTGTCCTTTATATATTCCCTATGTATTATAAATATAGTACAGTATTCATATGCCAACAATGATGCATACAAAAGCCAGATGCTATCATACTTTCCGTTATTTGTAGAAGATAAAGTAATTAACTATTGCTTTCTGTTGCAAAAATATCTTGCGAGGGATTTGTCTCTCTCAACACAACCTAAGTGTCCTGGGAGAATGGTATAATGCTTCTCATGAACAACATTATTAATAATGTATTAAGCTTACATAGGTATACTTTAATGTGACCCTTCAGAATCCTAGTTCTATCTAATGCTTATGGTGTATGGGTATATAATGGGATCTTTGTATGTATGGGGGAGATTTACTAAAACTGTTGCACACATAATCTGGTGCAGCTGTGCATAGTAACCCATCAGCTTCTAGGTTTTATTGTCAAAGCTTAATTGAATAAGCTGACGACAGAAGCTGATTGGTTACTGTGCACAGTTGCACCAGATTCTGTGTACACCAGTTCTAGTAAATCCCCTCCCAATGTTTCTCTTTTAATATGTACATAACCTGAATGTTGTAGGAAAGGGGAAAAACGTTTTCGTTTTTCAGAAAAGTATGGCCATACTTAAAGAGCCCGTCACCACAAGTGAAGGGATGGACGCTGCTCAACCGACCCCAGCAGCCACTGTCACCAACTTAAAAAATTGCAAGTAAAATCATAGAAAAACAAGTATATTAAATGCTTACTTGAAGTTTTTCCTTTACATATACACATTTATTTTATTTATTTGCAATGTGAATGTCAATTCCCTAGCACAGCCTTCTCCCTTCTTGCATGTCATGGCCCTCTCCTCTTCTGGGAGTGTCCAATTACTGTCAGTGCTGACCCAGCAAATCCTTCCCTCCCATCACTTTCCTACATAATCGTTTATGTTGCAGAAAAAGGGGAAAACTGAAGAGTTGCTCTGATCTGCTAGAGGTGCTAACATCACATCCAAGATGCAGCACCCAGCAGCAGTCTAAGGGTTTTGGATGTCTACTCAAGGGATTAGTTTACAGGTAAATAATAAGCATTAAATACATTATATACTGATCTGCCATAACTTTGTGACAACCCCACTAATGTACAATAGCAGCCTGTTTACAGGTAGTTTTAGCAGGGTCAAATGCTTTTACATTGAGTGATAATAGGCATTAAATACATTCTACACTGATCTGCCCAGGGGCGGATTGACAACTCATGGGGCCCCAGGCAATAGGGGATCATGGTACCCCTGTGTCCTTGCCCAAACTCAAAAAAGCCAATGAAAAAGGTACCAGGGGCATCTCATGGGGCCCCCTACTGACCCCGGGCCCTCGGGCAGTGCCCAAGTTTCCAAATGGTCAGTCCGCCCCTGGATCTGCCATAACTTTGGCAACCCTCCTAATGTTGAGCAGGTCCCCCTTTCCCCTCCAAAACAGCCCTGACCCATCAAGACATAGACAGCACAAGACCTCTGCATGCTGTGGTATTGGACACCAAACCATCAGGTAGCACATCTGTAAGTCCTGTAAGTCCTGTAAGTGGCTAGGTGTGGCTCCATGGATCGGTTTGTTTTTCCTGCACATTCTACAGATACTTAATTGGATTAAGATTAGGAGAATATGGAGGGCAAGTCAATAGCTTGTTGTGTTCCCCAAACACAAACTCTTTGTTGTGTTCCCCAAACTATTCTTGAACCATCTGTGCAGTGTGGCAGGGTGCATTATCCTGATGATAGAAGCCACTCTGGTTCAGTTCTGATGCTCACGTGCCCATTGCTTTTGGCTATGCAGCCCCACATGCATCGAAGTGTGATGCCCAGTTTTTCTGCTTTCAACCCATCAACTTCGTGAACAACATGTTGCTGCCTAATATATCCCACCGACTTTCAGATGCCATTGTGGCAAGATAATCAATGTTATTCATTTAATCTGTCAATGGTCATATGGCTAATCTGTGTATGCGCACACTGTTTATTCTTATGGGAAGATTGTTGTTGAAATGGATGGTCTGGTGATAGAGTTCTTTGAAGCACATGACAAAGCAAAAAAAAGTGCACATTCGTCTGTGGAATTAATCTGTTTCTTTGTCAAGAAGCTTTTCCTACATAAAAGAGTAGTCTGTTTACAGGTAGTTTTAGCAGGGTCAAATGCTTTTTCATCGAGTGGTAACAGGCATGCTTTGACCAGCTGAAAGAATGGGCCAGCAGTTCATGGATGTTGTCCATGTTCTCACCGAGGCAAAGTTGTCCTGCTGGACAATATCTATAAAACTTTTATTTATGTTGTAGAATTTAGAGTCCACAGAGGACAGAGCATTGTGAAACCAGCTAATAGCAATACATTTTTAATACAAAGACTTGACCAAAATGTACTAGAGACAAAAAGTACTTAACTACAAGAATTAAGAGACCACACATGACACAGTAATGTAAAATTGGCCAGCAATTGGATAATTTTAATGAGCAAGGCTAAGCCCAAATAAATAGAGACAAAGAACACAAGCTGGAAAAATATAGCTTGCTGGTCATGGTTCAAATAGAAGGGCATCTAGTTCATTATGGTGTAAAACAATGTGGGGGGCAAATCTGCACATAATTTTACCAGTACTATAAATCTTGAACCTGCAATGTTCACCTCGAATCCATAGAAACCGTGAAACCAAACCACATCCGTAGTCATGAATTCATAGTAAAGGCCCCTTGCTATACCTGCTAAGCAATCATAGCAGTTAAAATGATAGATTATTTTCTGAAATGTTTCACGTCCATGTACTCTTTTCTTGAAAGCATATTCCATTTATTAAATTACTGTCAAAACTATATGTGGCATAGCTGTGTTCAAACATTTTCTTTTGCCCAAATAACACCATAGTGTTTGCAAATGACCGGAAAATATTTCACATTTACTAATGTTGAAAAATCATTTTTCAGTGCAAAGATAAGAGAAAATCCCATAGTTTGAGAATATCTGAATATGACCATCTCATAGTAACATAAGGCAGTGCTCAGCAGGCCCAGGAATATGATACAGAATTCACACCTACCAGAGGAACTACATCAGAGTATTGTGTTAATTCAGATCTCCATCGCATCAATGAAATATAATCTACAAAAATGTAGCGCAGGGTAACCAAATGATGAATGGGGATAGTTGGTGAGAGCTACAGTGGAATATTAGTTATGCTGAACATGTTAGCCTGGAGCTAGTAGAGATGAAGTAAAAAAAGAACAATGTGATTACACAAATTCTCCAATGTACTGATCAATGGAACCAAATAAAATTATTTTGGTTATGTGTAGAAGCTGTATCTGCATGCTTTGCAAGGAAGTAGAATGCAAGTTATATACAGCGTTATCAACACGAGAAGGACCATTGAATAGCATTCTGCAATAAGCATCAATGTGTGGTAGCCTGTCAGGACCCTAATTTCATCAGTTTAATGTAGTCCGAACAAAGAAATTGATTTCTTCTCATTTCTTGCTCTTGGTTAGGGAGCTTGGCACTTTTTTCACGAATTGGATACAGGTCAAGATATACAAATGCTCACCATGAAAAAAGAAACATATATGTGAACCCATCACTAACATTAATATCCCATATAAGTTTTAAGATATTAATATAATTTTAAAAGTAATTTTCAATTGTTTTAAATCACCAGCTTTCATTAAAATTATACATGGTGATCCTGCCGTGAAGGGCCTTATGCAGGCACTTCCTGTCATAGAGTAACAATTCTTTGTTATTGCCTCCCAGTTGTGCTCCTGTTGTGTCACCTTCCGACGGAGACTACAAATGGTCATTTCAACACACTTATGCTGACCAACAAAAGAAATAAAATAGTGGTAACTCAAATTACACTCAGTAGCCCCTACTGTAATACTATCAAAAAGGCTATAATGCCCTTATTTTAAAGCCCAACTCCGGGCAGATAGAGAATGATCCATTGCAGTGGGGCTGTGCCAGCACTGCAAGGGTTAATTGCTCCTTTTGTCTAGTCACTTAAGCTTTGAAAGCTTTTACCCTCTTCATATACAGGCCATTTTTTGCTATTTAGCACAGCGCTACTTTAACTGGTAACTGCACACTCATGCAATGCTATACCCAAATACAATTTATATAATTTTTTTCAAACAAATAGAGCTTTCTTTTGTGGCATTTGATCATCACTGGATTTTTTATTATATAAACGGAACAAAATTCTGAAAAAAAACCCAAAACAATATTTTTTATTTTCTGTAATAAAATCTATCATACAACAAATGTAAAAGTCAAATTTCTCCATAAATTTAGGCCAAAATGTATTCTGCTACATGTTTTTGGTAAAAAAAAAAATCTCACTAAGTGTATATTAATTGGTTTGCATGAAGGTCACAGCATCTACAAACAATGGTGAAAATACTAGAATATTTTATTTATTTATACTAGTGGTGGTGGTGGTGGGACTGTGATAATGCAGTTGGCAATCTGACACTAACTGACACTTTGTTGGAACTAACTGCCACGGACATTTCCAGTGACACTAATACAGTGTTCAGTGCTAATATACACTGTCACTGTACTGATGACATTGGCTGGGAAGGGGTTAACATTTAGAGGAAATTAAAGGGTGAACTATGTACCTAACAACGTTTTCTGTGTGTACTATGTTTTGTTTTTACTAAGCAATGTGCTGGTTTTTACTCCTTGTATGGAGAAAAAACTGGTACATTACTGCTGTCTGTAGAGAGCCCTGTGTTTACCAACACAGGGCTCTCTTCTGTCATTCTCCCAGCTGATCAGCGGGTCCCAGCCATAAATCATTGGCCGGGACCTACTGATGGGCTTGTGCTGGACCTGCTGATGGGCTTGTGGTGTATCAAATGACAGCACAATCAGGGAGGCGCGAGCACGTGTGCCCCCTACCCTGAAATCACAGATCACACACATGTACGTGATCTTGCACAGGGGAGCTGCTGGCCCACAGTATAGCTGCATGGTCAAGTTGGAAAGTGGCTAGGGGAGAGGAGAAATTGTTTTACTTACCTGATCCTCCACTCCCCACTATCTGGCAGTGAACTTTCCCTTGGCATCCTCCCATCCAGAACAGGGCTATGAATCCTGCTCTAGTCTTGATGATGTCAGGACCCTAGACTGGTGGAGATTGGGGAGAAGAAGCTGTATGGGCTGGTCTAGCTGCAGGGAGTAGAGGAGGTTTAGGTAAGTATATCTCCTTTCATTGTTCTCCTGGACATAAAGGAGCATTTAACCTTGTAGTGTAGGCACAACCCCACTACAAAGGATTATTTTTCTTTTGCCCAGAGTTGAGCTTTAATGAAAACAAACAATCCCACCCAAAAAAGGACTCCATACATTCTAATATACAGTGATCAGCATATACTGTATAAGTACACCCCATTTGAAAAGTAAGATTTGAATCAATATCTCAGTGAACACAAGAACGTCTTCCAAAATTTTGACAGAACTGAGTTTTTTTTATAGAACATTTGTTTAGCTCATTACAAGTAAGGTTAATAATATAACTTAGATTACAAAATCTTCAGTTTTACTCAAACTAGTTGATGCAAAAATGAATACACCCAACAACAAAAACTACTACATCTAGTATTTTGTATGACCTCCATGATTTGTAAGGACAGCAAAAAATTCTTCTAGGCATGGAAACAGGTGGCAACATATTGCAACATTTATCTTTTTCCATTCTTCAAAAATGACCTCTTTTAGAGCCTGGATGCTGGACGGAGATTGATGCTCAACTTGTCTCTCCAGAATTCCTCATAGCTGTTCGATCGGGTTCAGATCAGGAGACATACTTGGCTATTGAATCACTTTCACCCTGTTCTTCAGAAATGCAACAGTGGGCTTAGATGTGTGTTTTGGATCATTGTCATGTTGGAAAAGTACATCTGTGAATTCATGATACCATCAATAAAATGCAGCTCCCCGACACCAGCAGCAATAATGCAGCCCCACAGAAGGACACTGCCACCACCATGCTTCACTGTGGGCACAATGCATTTTTCTTTGCACTCCTCACCTTTGCGAAGCCAAACAGTTTTGAAGCCATCAGTTCTAAAAACATCTTGGTCTCATCACTCCAGAAAACAGAGTCCCAGTAGTCATCTTCCTTTTCAGCATAGTCCCTGGCAAATTCTATGTGGGCTTTTTTGTGCATGTGCTTTAGGAGAGGCTTCCTTCATGGACGACACCCATGCACGCCATTCCTCTACAGTGTATGCTGTATTGTGGCACGGGAAACAATCACCCCAGTTTGGCTTTCTACTACTTTAGCTAACTGCAGTGAACTTGCATGGCAGTTTCTTCAACCCTTCTCATCAAAAGAAGCTCTTGATGACGTGTTAACTTTCATGGATAGCCTGGACGTCTCTGTGAGATGGTTGCAGTTCCATCTTTGTTAAATTTTTGTATCACTTTTGCTACAGTATTCTGACGGAGTAAAGCTTTGCTGATCTTCTTGTATCCTTCACCTTTCTTGTGTGAAGAAATAATTGTGACAGCGTTGTGACATTTCTCTTCCATGTGGTGCCATTGCTGACAGCATGAAATGGGAAGGGGTTTTCTTTGTTAAATAACGCCCTTATATAATCACCTGTCTGCTGGACACCCAATTCATGAAAAATTAGACTCGCCTATAGTTGAATTCTTGTTAGGATTTTGTTTGACTCAAATTTAGCTTTGCTCTTAAGACTTTTATTGGGGTGTATTCATTTTTGAATCATGGTCTTCAATGAATTTGTTAGGAAAAGTATTTTTTTGTGTTAACAAATTAACAAATCTTGTTTGTAATCAATAGCCAACATTTGTGGGAGTATTCTGTCGCATAGTGTCCCATAGAAAATGTTGATTCAGAAAGTAAATGACTTTGGGGTAGCACAGTGGCTAAATGGTTAGCACTTCCTCCTGGCAGTACTAGGGTCGCTGGTTCGAATCCCAACCCCGGCACCACCTGCCTGGAGTTTGCATGTTCTCCCTGTGACTGCATGGGCTTCCTCCAGGTACTCCAGTCTCCTCCCACACTCCAAAGACATGCTGGTAGGTTAATTGGCTCCTGTCTAAATTGGCCCTAGTATGTGTATGTATGAATGTGAGTTAGGGATTTTAGATTGTATGCTCCTTGAGGGTTAGGGACTGATGTGAATGTACAATATATGTATGTAAAGCGCTGCGTAAATTGATGGTGCTATATAAGTACCTGAAATAAATAATAAATAAGTAAAGAAAAGGTTTTCTGACAAATCTGTTGGGGTGTACTCAGGCATGCTGAGCAATGTATATGGTATAATGTAACCAGAAGAACTATGCAAATAGCAAATTATAACATAGAGTAAAAAAGTTTAAATATAAATGTGCAAGCAAGTCAATTAATGCCATGACAGAGTGTATGAAAACTTACCACCATGCTGTTAGTATAAACCGGAGCATGAATCCAATGGGCTGAATGACATAAAACACAACATAAGCGTACGGAAAATTAGTGATATATAAATTAATTGTGTAATTGTATAAATTCTTGAATTCATCATACTAGGCCACCTTCTTCCATTTCTCCGTGGTCCAGTTCTGTGCTCACGTGCCACCCATCGCATGTGCTTTTGACTGTGGACACTGGTGAGCATGGGCACCTTGACCAGTCTGCAGATATGCAGCCCCATATGCAAAAAATATGACAATGCATTGTCTGTTTGACACATTTCTTTTGGAACCAGCATTAATATTTTCAGCAATTTGAGCTATAGTAACTCTTCTATTAGATCGGACTACATGCACCCATGACCCTGTCTCCAGTTCACCGCTTTTCCTTCCTTAGACCACTTTTTGTAGGTCCTGACCACTGCAGTCTGGGAGCATCCAACAAGAGCTGCAGTTTTGGAGTTGCTTTGACCCAGTCATCTAACCTGTACAATTTGGTCCTTGTAAAAGTCACTCAAATTCTTTTGCTTTCCCATTTTTTTTTTTTTGCTTTCAACACATTACCTACAGGGACAAGCTCACTTGCTGCCTAATATATCCCACTCATAATGAGGTGCCATTGTAACCTATCAATGGTCATGGCTGATTTGTGTATATAAAATCAATGGCAGATATTTATGTTAGACTGCCGTGTATCTTTAACCCCTCTCCAACATTTACATCAACACTGACAGTCTATGAGGCTGTCAATATATTTGAACATCATAATTTTTTGTTGTATGTCATAAGGACTGGTAAACAATTAACTAATTGGAGAGAACAGATTGTACAAATGTTTCAGAGGGTGATATACAATTCTTTGACTTTATATTTCATGTGTTTTAATGAATTTTCTTGGAAAACCTAGCATGCATGTCCATACAATAAATAAAAAAGTATTCTATATTATAAAACAAATGATGGTGTTTAGGAATTATACCGTACTATTACCTACGTCACTGACACCTACTTCTCACTAGTCTTGAGATTTTAATATTCAGAAATGATGGGCCTGGAATACTCTTTTATGATGGAATATGTCAATATGTGCTCCTCTTTTATATCATAAGTATCACAACTTTGTCTTTGCTAATCACATTTATTCCACCTGCTATAAGCTTGCATCGACTGCTCATGAAATATGCATGAAATAGCGAGCTTGAAATGAATATACTGGATATACTTTGTGATACACTTGAAAGAAACTTGATAAACAGTTATTCATAGGCTCCTTGGCATCCACACACTGCAATATGGAGGTTAAAAGGATATTAAACCTTGGAATAATACGGGAACATAATACAAAGAAAATACATTTTTACCTCCTTCATATTCATGTCTGCAATAAGATAATTCACCAAATAGGTAAGACCATCAGAATCTTTTCCCCTTCTTTTAGAAGAATTAAGGTCGCAGTTCTTGACCTGTCTGAAGCTATGATAGTAATCCCTTTGAGTCTGGGACTCCAGATGTCAGATTTTCCATTGTTCTGGAACCTCAAAAGATAAGGACCCTAGTACAATCTAGTGCAAATCTACTAATTTTTGCAAAAAATAAACTCTGAAACCTTATTTTGGGACCTGAATCATTGCTGTACTCCTCATTATCTTCAAGTGGAGGGCTACCGTAGCTACTTATGACCCAGGAAGAAGAAAATTGGGCTCAGTGGCCCGTGATATCTTAGCATGAGCTACTAATAGACTACATTAGATATTTAAGAAATAGCTGCCCTAATTGTGTTTTGTTTTCAGGTGTGGGGCCTATGCTCATCCCCTGCTTATTCACTGGAACTGTTCTTGCCTTCTTTACTAGGTTTTACAGAGAAGACCAAGTAATCTGATAGGAACTGAGATTTTACTTTTTTTTACCAGATATCTGACTAGTGAAAACCCACGGCAGAATTTAAAACACTGGCAGAAAATTCACTACTGCTCAGCCTGTGCATTGCTTTAGTGTATGTGCGTGTGTCAGGATTAGAACTGGGGATTTCTTGGATGACAGGCACCTGATTTTTGGACCAACGACTTATATATAGTACCTAAAAATCTAAAAGTAGAACAAAAGTGGAACGTTTGACTTCAACTTCATTCTGCTGAGCGTGTCCAAGATGGCTGCTTCACCATATACCCCAACAGCAGACAAAGTGTTTTCAGGCCCCACAGAGAAACGTAATAATAATAATAATACTAATGATAACAATAATAATCTTCCTTATTATAGTTGAAAGATAGAGAACAGCTCAAGTCTAAGGCCCCTTTCATGGTTAGATTTCAGCTTTTAGCTGCGGTTAGAGGAACTTGCTTACCACAGCTAAATGCAGACAATGCATCCCTATGGCTCCATTCACACATAGCGTTTAGCAACGTTTTCATAACATATGGTTTTATGCGTTTAGGAAAAATAAAGTTGACCGCATCCAGGAGCGATGTACTGCAGCTATCTGTACATAAACGCAGTTAATCGCAGTACAAAGAAAAAATAAGTAAACAGTTGAAAAGGCAAGAATTTACTACCATAGCTAAACACAGCCGCGTGCAAACGCAGATAAACGCAATGTACAAACACAAGTGATCTCTGTGCCAGGAGTGTTGGAATTTCAAAATAAAAAAACCTGTATTCACAAGCAGCAGAATAACCGCCCGTGTGAAAGAAGCCTAAGAGCCTTAGGGCTTGTGTTGATGGGTTGATGGTATCAGTTTGACTTGAGCTTGAGATGCTTCTGATATAATTAATAATTTATTGACAAATGTATTTGAACTGCAGTTAACCTACTTCTCATCTGCACTTGACCTGCTTCTAGTGGTTTTTTCATCAGCATAAACTTGTAAGGGGATGCAAGGCCCATCTGACATGGACAAAAGCCCTCATTCAATGAAGAATGCTTATTATTAAGTGTGCAATGACCAATTCATCTTTATGCCATATTCATACATCAACTGAGAGCTGCTGCAGCAATTCACCGCTGCAACAACCTTCCATTACCAACTGCAGTAGGGGGCAGTGTGGTGCGCAATTCAGTGCATCACACAGCTCCTCCCCTTTTTATTTGTACTAACTTTATATGAAATGTACAAAACATGCACTTAATTCATGGCAATGTACAGCAGTGCGATGCTTTGCTGTGCATTGCCATGCTATTCAGATTAGTGTACTGCAATAAAATGGGGCTCATTCACACTAGTGCATTGATCTTCATTTTAGCACAGCTATAAAATGCAGGTCAATGCAAGGACACCTATAAAACAATTGTGTTATGTGTCCTGTTCACACTACAGCTCTGTGTTGACCTGCATTGTGTTGTGTTGCCATAAACTGCAACATGTATGCATTTGAACGCAACACAGGTCAACATATGTAAAACGCAGGCCAATGCAGCACAGTGCACATAAAGAAAAAGTTTGTTCTGTGATTTATTTTGTGACACACAGGATGGGATGTTACAGAAAATCTGCAAAATGCATATCAGTTTAATGTGTGCTACAACGAGCGTCAATGCACATCAAAACACGCATGCACAATGCAAGTCAATGCACGTTAAAATGTGTTTAACATAGATGGAAATGTACATCCATTTTCCCTGCATTTTATCGCTGGCCAGTGTCAATTCAACTTATGCTATACGCATATGGTCGCATTCACCTGTGCAGCATCAACAGCTGCCCATAGACATGAATGAAGGCGGCTGTGTTCTCACTGCATGGGCAAATGTGCCCATGTACACGAAGCCTAAATTGTCTGACTCCTTCATGGTAACTTCTAATTGGTTGCTATGGCTTAGTGCACTGAAGAATTACCTTTTAGGAACAAGCACTGAATATTGTCCTAGATTTCATAGATCAGTGCCTAAGGCCAGGTTCACACGGTTTGCAGTATTTATGTTGAACATAACCCAACTGTACACACTGCAACGCAATGTGCATGGCAATCTTGAAAAAAGGGTCAGGTGCGGTTTCGACTGCACTGGGGGAGTGTTTTGTATCCCATTCAAAATGATTGAGCTGCCTTAAATTGTTACTAAACCCACAGTAACCCCAACAGTAAGTTCAGTTTGTACATGCAGTAAAGAAGCTTGTTATTCTCACTGTGGAACCTAAGAGGTTAATCCTCCACATTGCTGTTTGATCCTGTCTTCTCTGATCCTCCCCTTCTTCTACTGTCTCCAATTCATCTGCTGATAGTACAGAGCTCTAGGAGTCACTCTGCACATGCTCAGCTTAGTGCGTATTGCTAGAGAGTTTTTTTTTTTTTGGGCACAGTGATCAGCACAGGGCCAATCAGCGCTGTCCAGACAGAGGGTCAGGGGTTAAGCAGCCTAATAGGACAGTCAGAAGAGAATGGAAACTCTTCCTACAAGATTAACCAGTGCTCTGCTGGACACTGATAGAAGTCATAAGACTGCTTTAACTGCTGATGAGAAAAGGTATTTGGTAGTTTATATTTACTGAAATAAAAGCATTTCCATGTTGCGTGTACTGTGGGAGACCAGATATAGTGAATGCAGGGTCCTGGGTTTAGTAACACTTTAATACACCGCACTTTAGAGCATGACGTAATGTGCATTAACAAGTGGGACAAGTGTGAACCCAGCTATGATCTCACTAGCTGTAAGTGAAGCCACTTTAATAAGTATTCTTTGAACTCCTGTAACGGAGTCTTGTTCTGAGCCTGGACAACTCTCACATCTTTTCAATCATTTGTCCGATGGAAAGTGATTATCAGCAGTAATCCCAGGTGCTTCTCTTGCTCAGCAGTCACCAAGGCAGCTGACTTGCATCCTGAAAGTGCTGTTCTTTCCTTACCACTATTTTTAAATAGGCTAATGTTATGCATCTTACAGGACGCAGCACACAGGCTTCACATCACTTCACATTTATAGTGACAATATATCTACAGCATTCTTATTTATTACACTTCAGCATTTTCTTGGATTTTTATAAGAACTCATTCTGCAAAGTTCTTAAATTAAAAGAAAACAAAAAAACTTCTTACTTCTTAAAAATATAGAGCTACGAAATGTGGGGTTTTAAAGGTGCAAAAGTACAACAAAGAACATGTATTAAAAAGATTTTAATAACTTTTATTAGTCACTATATAAAGAATATGGATGGATACAATACTGTTGAAAACAATAATGAAAGCTTGGCTGTATTACTGCGGTTTGGAGAAGTATAATTTCCCTACATGTTTCGCCCAACAAGGGCTTCCTCAGGGGAAGAAGTATTTCAACCACAGTGCAGTCTACAATATATATAATATAAATATGCAGCGCTGTATCAAATAAACCCTTAGATAATGTGTTATGACACGAAACGCATCAGGGTGTTGCCCTTGCCGTATCTGACGTCACGCCGACGAGGCTACACGTGAGCCCGTCGGCCATCTTGGAATTCCCTCACCACGAGCTGTCAATGCACATCTACTGCAGGCTAGTGCCGAACTGTGATATGACAGCCAGCCTTTCATGTCAGTTCTACTGACATTGCATGCTATTTGCAGACTTAACCCTTTGCATGCCTGGCTTACATTTATTCCTATGAATGCCTCTGGATTTTTTAACATTTTGTGCTGGATTACTTTTTAATAAATATATTACACTATCAGTATACCCCCCTCTTTTTGTGGTCTCAATCATTTGAGCCATTTTAAGGTGGAGCAGTGCTTTCTATTCCAAGCGAAGCGAGGTTTAAATTGGATCCTCACCACCACTCTTCCTGGATTCTGTTTGCTGAGTCGATCTATCCTGAGGTTGTGGAGTGCAGTCCAGTCTGTACAAACCAGTGGAGCCCCCTTCCTCTTCAGGTGACGACCTGATTCCTGCTGACCAATGATGTCCCTCGCTTGGATATAATACTATTATGCGCACTTAGCTTGCGCTTCTGGTAAGTGCAAGCATACCTCTTTCCCTTACCCACAAGAATCACTGGCACTGGAGTTACTGAATTATCTACACTCAGCATTTACTCACCTTTTCACTGGACTTTACTTGTATCTCTAGTCCAGCAATGGGCAAACTACGTATACGGCCCGGCGGACCTTTTAATCCGGCCCACGGAGCGTGATAAAAAAAAAAACAGCCAGGGCAGGCAAACATTGGCTGTCAGAATGTGTGTAGGCGGGGCAGCGTGACGAACGTGAGGGGAGCTAGGCTCCTCTCACAGTCCGCCCTGAAGACCGGAACGGCGTGGGAACACGACGAGAGGAACGCGCGGAGCAAAGGTAAGTGAATTGACACAGGGGGGACTTGGCTTACTACTTGGGGGGGAATAGTACTATGGGGGATGAAATACTATATGAGGAATGAATTAATATGGGGGATGAATTAATATGGGGAATGAATTACTATAGGGGGGATGAATTACTATAGGGGGGATGAATTACTATATGGGGGATGAATTACTATGGGGGATGAATTACTATGGGGGATGAATTACTATATGGGGGATTAATTACTATGCTTACTATGGGGGAATATTCATTCATCTACTCTTGGTCCGGCCCTCGGGTCCAATATATGAACCCATTGCGGCCCTCAAGTCAAAAAGTTTGCCCACCCCTGCTCTAGTCACTTCTTTGATCTAGATCTAGGGAAATTATACTTCTCCAAACCGCAGTAATACAGCCAAGCTTTCATCATTGTTTTCAACAGTATTGTATCCATCGATATTTTTTATATAGTGACTAATAAAAGTTGTTAAAATCTTTTTAATGCATGTTCTTTGTTGTACTTTGCACCTTTAAAATCTCACATTTCTTAGCTCTATATTTTCAATTACAGGGATGTGGTTCTATTTGCATATTGTGTCACCCACTTGTCATTTTCTTTAACTTCTTACTTCTTAGGTATATATACGTCTTTCAGGGTATATAGTGTATAGGTGAATAATTTAATTCTTTGGTGATGATTTTATGGACATTGAGAGAATGGTACTGCTCACCTTACTGTATGAATTCAAGGGATGTGATGCTACTTTGTTAAACTTTCAGCTCCCCTAAATTCATTGCAGACATAAAAGACACAACATAATACAGATCTACCTTCATTAATAAATCAATACATTTATTTTTTGTGTAAAGTGGAACTTTAATCAGAAAATTAGGTCCTGTTAGATCACTTCAGACAGCCCCCTTTTACAGGTATAGCTACACTAAACATTAAAAATAAGTTCCTATACTGTTTAAAGTCCAGTAATACACTGTCTCATCTTGCTCTGCACATGCTCAGTTGCTCTCTATTCTCTGCCACTGTGCTAAAAATGTAGAGGCCGATCTGCTGACAGCCTAAAGATTTACTGCTGCTCAGGGGCTCCGGGCTTCAGCAAAATGGCAGTCTCCACCAATAAGAAACAGGAACACACCACACCATGACATCACGCCGCCGGAGCAACGTGGAGCTCCGGCGGCCATCTTACTACACCAGACGGTCAGTCCTTACAGATCACTGTCTGCAACTATTCATTTTGTGTTTTTACCTTGATGCATCACAATAAAGCTTCTTACAAATTACTACACTATGGAAGTATCCTTGTCATCCCCTGGGGGAGTACTTTAGTCCACAGACACGTTCCCTGGACGGATTACTACTACATAGTGGAACCCAGCTCACCCAGAGGGATACCACCTACCAGGAGCACATAGGGGGACCCCTAGTGGAAGAGGACCACCAGCCTCATACCAAACAGAGGGAGGACCACCCACTATCAGATGACATCTGGATTTTTTATACACAAAAGCGCATTTAATATGCGTGTCCGGTGAGTGCGCATTGCCTTATCACTACCACATGGATACCAGACTTCTATGTCACCTGAGCACTTTTATCTTTATATTGAATTCCTGGACTATTTCTTCGTTTTTGAACTTTTATTTATTTATATATATAGAATTTACTAAGGATCATTCTTCATTCCAATACATATATTTGTTTTTAATATCGAGCGCTGCACTTAATATATACATTGTTGTTTTTAGGGTGATATTGGTACCTTTTTTGTGCATAGCAGCTTGTTACTTGTATACTTAGGCGCTTGTACTACTTTCCGCATGAATTTAGAAGCTGATTGGCTACCATACACATCTGCAACAGATTTTGCACTCTTCAGTTTTAGTAAATCTACCTTAATATCTTCACTCTGCTTGTCTGCTGCTTCTGTTTTGCAGTAGAATGTAAAAGATGGCATGAGATTAGAGACAGCCAAGAAATTATTTTACGTCCTTTCTTTCTTTGCCACCTTTTTGACACTTTCATTTTTATTACAAATAAACTTACTCTTTCAAGTGGAAAATCAATAGTTTATGTATTGAGAGGTCTGCCAAGTTTCTATGTAGCCATAAGCTTTCTTGACAGCTTCCAATATAATCCATAGTTTTTTATTTTTTAATTGATTTTATGACTATTTCATATAATTGATCAGAACAATTTAGAAGTGATTACATATAGGATTTTACAGTACTAGTTGTGTCCTTTGTTCTTCTATCTATAGTTTGATTGCTGAACTCCGCTTGTGAATGTGAAGTTAGCTTTACATTTTCCCCTTACCTATTTTCCAATAAACCTTTGTTTTCCATAATGAATATTGTTGACAACACATTCTGTAAATTTGTGTCTTCACTCTCTTACAAAAAAAACAAACAAAATAAAAACAAGGCGTCCATTTATTTATAGGGACATTCATGTGCATGTAAAGCCAAAATGTTTATTTTAGTTTTGTATTCAGTGGTGAGGGGTTAGAACCCCTGTTGGGTTTTTATTGCTGTATGTGTCAGTGTTATGGAGACACTCTCTAATGATCTGTCCTAATGACTGGTGTCACTGGGACTGAAAGCAAGGGAGAAACCAAATTTGTTGCAGCCAGAAAAAAATAGAGAGGAATGCTGTCAATGGGAAGCACAGTGGATAGATAGATAGCACTTCCACCTGGCAGTACTAGGGTCGTGGGTTCAAATCCCAACCACGGCACCACCTGCCTGGAGTTTGCATGTTCTCCCTCTGCCTGCGTGGATTTCCTCCAGATACTCCAGTTTCCTCCCACACTCCAAAGACATGCTGGTAGGTTAATTGGCTCCTGTCTAAATTGGCCCTAGTATATGTATGAATGTGAATTAGGGACCTTAGATCGTACGCCCCTTGAGGGTTAGGGACTGATGTGAATGTACAATATATATGTAAAGTGCTATATAAATTGATGGTTCTATATAAGTACATATAATAGATAAATAATGGGAACACTTGTCCTGGTGACAGCTGCCTAAGAGTGCATTTCCATCACTTTAGAGAGATTTTCTTGCACTTCTTGTTGTGTCTACAGGAAGTGAAGGAAAATCTCCCCAAAGAGGCACAGATGGATACAAAAGAAAGTGTAGGCAGATGCAGCCTGTTTTCTCCACTGTACGTGGCTCTCAACCTGAGTGGTACCACAGCCTGGAGTGGAAGCCAAGAGAAGTTTCTCTATGGTTTTCTGGGTCAATGGAGCAGTGTTCTGGTGGAATACTCTACAAGCATTTGACCCTTGGTGTCCATCTTGGGTCAGCAGGGTCTGTATACTGTAAGTCCCTGTCTATGTGCATTTCCTGAGTGGCTAGTATAGGGAAAGAAACCCCCCTCCTAGGGAGAGTAACTAGCAGTAGTGAAGGTTCCTGACAAGGAGGGAAAGGATAGGGACTTGCTAACCTAGAAGAAGTTTCCCCTTTTGAGACTGGACAGGTCAAGCTGCACTTCTCCCTCTAGAACAGACACGGTCGGCACCTCTCCTCAGCCATATTTGATTGCATTGACCTGTGGTTTATTTCCCTAGTGGCGCTTTCTCTTACCAGGGTGTTTGTAATGTTGGCATTCTATTCAATACAAGCTCTAAGTTTTACTGCAACTGGACTGTATTTACTGCTCGCACCACCTCCCCACAAATCCACAAACCCAACAGCGGCTTTCACCATTGTCTACTTCATGCAAAATAAAATGAACATTTTTGGCTTCAGTTTTACTGTAAGCATTCTGTCCACTGAAAGTGATACTTCAGTCACAGATTGATGCTGCTGATTTGATTCACTAACCACCTTCTTACATCTAATAGGCATTCCATAGGTAGGATCTCCCTACCACAGTTCTCAGCATTGTCCATCCATAATAAAAAAGCCCAAACTTGCCAAGACATTATTTACTCTATGCTGTAATGGACCAGCACCTACAGTAAAAATGATAGAAAGTCAAGACACAAAGAGGCGGAATTTGTAAAAAATGGAGCAGCCATAATCTGGAGCAGCTGTTCATGGCAACCAAGCTGATTAGTTTCCTTCCAGATTCTTTCTGCTCCAATTTTGATAAATTCCCATCAAAATGTACAAACTGTAGTTACTTTTTTTCGTGTGACCAAATGTTGGTTGATGAGGGAGACAGGGATGGCAGTGTCAAATAATTTTTATAGCTGTACAAATTACCTCAAGCTATTTTGCACACCTCAGACAATTTCCCTTTATACTATTTTAATAGCTAGATGATAATGAATTATTTTATTGACTTTATAAGGTGAGGCACATGAGGCAGGGTAGAGGTTTATTTTAAATTGTTGCATACGTAAATAGGTTATGAATCCTAATTACCACATTTTGCCAGTTCTCCAGGGAATAGGATGCAACTTACCCCTGCTAGGGCCTAGGGAAGGTAGAGTTGCATATACCCCCCTTCCCCAACCCCCAATACCTTCAGCACTACATGTGTAAAAATTTCACATTACTAATGAGAATCTTCACTGTTTTCATTCAGCACAAGGTTGCTGTTTTAAAACCATTTGCTTACTGGGAACCTGGCTTCATAAAGACTTGTATCAGTCCAGCAGGGGGGCTGCAGGCTTCTGCCCCACAGTTATGGCTCCATATGATTGGTGCAAAAAGAAGAAACCATGTAACTGGTGCAAAAGAAGTAGACCAGTTGGCATTCATGATCTGCAGACTGACCCTGTGTCTTTGGGTCTTGATCCAAGCATTTTTATGGTCATCTATAGTCCTTATTTGCCTTGCTGGCACTCTATTGCATGCATAGCTGCCAACTGTTCCAGATTTCCACTCACAGGCTTTACAGATCAGTAATGGGAAACTTTTAAATACTGATCACCATAATAACTTTTTTTTAAATGCCAATTCAATCTGTGCTGTTGAAATTATGTTCATTATGTTTAAATGTACTACTTTGGGGCTTGTGGCCAGACTCAAAAGCAAGTCATATACATTCGGGATCAGGCACATTTTAAGTGCTTAGATAAAAATTGCTTTTGAGGTGCATGTATCATACATTTAGAGGAGGAAGATCTGTTCAAACAAAGCAGATTATGACATGCTGAGTAATTAAAAATGCAGAGCATTGCATGGCAAAAGCTACATTAAACACAAATGAAACTTACTTGATAGGGTTCATGTTAAGGGCCAGATCACACATGAATGCAGTCCATGTTCCTGTGTGAATCTTGTGCGATTCAGTGTGGTGCACCTTTCAGCCTATCCATTTGAATCGGTTGAAATCATACTGGATCACATCAAAAGTAGTGCATGCACTATTTTTCAAAAACATACTGCACCAGATTGGATGGTACTGCGGTACCATGTGATCTGGTGCAGGCAAATTTACTATTTTTGCCTAAACATACCCAGAATGATCTGCAGCGGCCTCTGTTGTTTGCTTTCTTCCTGCACCACATATTCACCCTCTCCTGGCCATGCAGGTGAGGGACAAAGGTAGATTGGAGACAATGAGTAGACGAGCCTCACAGGCTCCATGGGTCAAGGGGTGCACCTTTGTTGGGTTATGCTTAGGGCATTAATTGCTTTTAATCTAGCCTTGACTTTAACCCTGAGAAGTAGGTGCTCACTTTAAGCAAAAGACTCTGTAACTTAATAAAAATCCTGAACAGCTTTGCCTACAAAAGAGGAATCATAATAATCACCATTTGGTGGGTGGTTAGTTGTGTTCTTCAACAGCTATGGTGGATAAAGATTTTTCAGCATCCTTCACACTTTCAGGAGTGTCAGATGTCTGTGTCCCCTTCTGCACTCTGTGGTTGCATCTGATCAACTAGGTCACTACAGGAGACATTAGTAATGTCTGGTAGGAAAGGCCATAGTGCACCTGGGGGGGGGGGGGGGGGGGTGGGTGGTGTAACAGTCATTGGACATGTCAAAAGAATCAGTAGATCCTGAGACAAGCAGCTGTAAAAGTCAAGCTTGGCAACTCACTCTCCTGCCTCCTAAGCATTTCTGCTGGTCAACGAGGACACCCATTACATTGGAACAGCTTTTGTCAACCAGGGTGCCCAGACACCCTGGGGGTGCCTTTAGGCCTTTTCAGGGGTGCCTTGGCAATATGCTTAAAAACTGCCCAAAATTGTATACAAGCCAGCAAGTGGATCAAGCCTGCCTTTTGGTTACACAAAGCAATAGGTTTTCATTGCGCACTTTTACAACCTGCCAGCTGCAGGCATCCTAACAACCAATTATATCATTAGTTGATAAGGAGGATGTCGAGTGCCTGCACACCATCCTTGTTTTCCCTACCCTGCCCCTCTTTATCAGCAGTGGGGTCACAGTAGCTGAGTGAGGGAGAGAACCTGAGGGAGAAACACTGGAATACTAGTCAGTACCAGTTTGCAAAGGAATATTTGCTGTGGAAGAATAAATCACCTCTAACGTTGGGTGTCCTACGTGTGTGGATGTTGCTGCATTATGTAAAACTATTAGAATAGTTTTTACATGTTAGGATGGGGTGCCTTGAGATTGTATATAATTTCAAAGGGTATCTTGACTGAAAAAGGTTGAGAAACAATGCATTAGAGGACCAAAGGGTAGGTGGAATGGGTAGGGCCACTCTGAAATGGTACCACAAAAGTCAAGATTTTTAGGTAACTTCAGCATCTTTGGGTGATGAAGCTACAAAACCTTTTTCAACGCAGTTTCCAATAACTGAGATAACCTGTAATTATATATTTTTATTCATTATATGCTCAGTTGAAGTGCTCAGGGTTTGCCCAAAATCTCTGTAACTGATTCTCAACAATATTTATTGGGACAATTCAGCCAAAACAGAAAATGAAACCTTAAAATGTTATTAAACCTGTGTACCAATAAATAAAATGAAGAAGCATAATTCACATACCTGATCAATTGATGTTTAGCTTTAGCCTCAGTTCCCTTGTTTCTGAACTAAAAAAAACACACATATGAGACTACATACACACCATCGTGTGAGGCTGGTGTGAATTGCAGTGGCAGGAATCTTCTGATTCCTGCTGCTGCTGTGAGCGGCTAGGTACTGCCACCAGCCCTGCTCAATATAGTGACAGGTCGCCAGCCAGCAATTACTTGCGGTGATCACCACTGGAAGCACACAAAGTACACCAAACAGCGTTCACTGCAGGTAATAGCTGGCTGTGCAGAGAGCTGTGAATAGTTGTGGCTGCCGGTGACCTGTCATTATCGTGAATGGGGCTGGTGGCTGCACCTATTTACTTAGAACAACAGCAGGAATCAGCAGATTCCTGCTGCTGCAATTTGCACTGGCCTACATTGCTGGTTTAAATGTAGTCTAAGATCCTCCTAATCAGGGCTTTTTTTCAGCCAGAATGTGGGGGAACACAATTCCGGCGCCTCCAGCACTGAATGTATGTAATGGCAATAGGTGCTGGAATGTGCTGGAGGGCCCATTGATGCTGGCTCCTGGGGGATCTATTGTCACTGGAGGGGATCTATTGTTGAAGGAGGGGACCTTTGTTGCAGGAGAGGGTAATGTTGCTTGGAGGTATCTACTGTTGAGGGAGGGGTTTCTTGTTTCTAGATACTGGAAGGTCTAATAATGCTGTCTAGTAGAAGATCTATTGTTGCTGACGGGGATCTATTGTTCCTTGGGGTTGATCTGTTGTTGCTGGGGGGGGTGTTTTATTGCAGAAGGTCCGTTGTTGCTGGGGCAATCTACTGTTGCTGGTGGAGGATCAATTGTTGCTGGGGAGATCTATTGTTGGTGGTGGCGGGGGGGGCTATTGTTGTAGACTGCAGAGGATCTGCTTTTCTTGGTATCATTAACAAATTCCATGCAAATTACTTAACAATACAAAATGATACTTGGTTCTGTTTTCTATAAAAGGGGCAGTACTGGGAGGTGAATGGTGGGGTGGAATGACTGGACATTTTATTTATTATACCTGCACCTATTATTTGACAAAAAAAGACCTTCTTCTAACAACATTGGAACCTATAGGGTGGCTGTCATGACTCTAACGGTAGCTCTATAGGTCCACAGGTTGGGGTTCCACAGGGCGCGGGGTCTAAGCCCCAGTCTGCTTGTTCACCAGAGCCCCTGATGGTGGGGATGGACTTGGAGCAGGCTGAGACCAGGTCGCGGCCCCCAGGTATGCCCAGCTGTGGTAGAGGAGACCGCTAGTGTCACATACTTTAGTAGTGAGCCTGACGTTAAGAGGCAGAGCAGACCAGAGCAGCAGGCAGAAGGATAGTCGGGTCACAGGCCAGGTTCAGCAACAGGAGGTCAGAATGATCAGGAGCAGGCAGAAGAATATCCAGAGAAAAGCCAGGGGTCAGGGCAGGAGAAGGTCAAACGGTAGTCAGGAGCAGGCTGGGTTTGGCACCAAGAAACAACTCAGAGTCAGGAATCACAGGCAAAGAAATAAGACCATACGGCAATTTGGATCCTGCAGTGGCCCGTTTAAATGCGCCGACAGGCGCGCCAGGGTCCTAGTGCCCGCCTGCCTGTATGCCTTGTAAAGATCCTGCGCATGCGCAGATTCGTGCACAGCAACGATCTTCCCTGACAGTGGCTAAGTTGTCTTAGGCCATCCTTAAACATGGGTAGCACTACCCCCGCAGAAGCCCCTTGGTTGACCGGGCTCTTGATTGTTTGTCATATCTTAGTGAATAACCTCAACCCCCCTGAGACACCGGGCTGAATGAAAATCGCTGCAAGCACTTATAATAGCACAAGTATAGATACCTTTAACTCGGCTGTAAATTAGTACCAGGAAATAGACACAATACCGTTTAGTGGTAAATGAACTCAATGTATTGGTACAGGTTAGAGTAAATGGTGGTACAAGCATAAACAAGCAAATAGAGGGTAAATTCAGACACAGTCTGCTAGACATTATAATCACTATACCAAAGTAACGTAGAATAGAGCTGTGTACCCCTAGACTAAAATCCACTCATAAATCAGCAAAGTCAGTGACTGAACTGTGTGTATAAACAATAACTGTAGTATAGATAAGAATAGGATAACTGGTTTAGAGTGCATTGTAAGAGAATGTGCAAGTAAACTCCTACTTACAAGCTGTAGAACAATTAAAAGCATTCAAAAAGACCGCTTCCCGGATGGCCGACAGCACGATGACATCAGAGGGAGGCTCCGCCCGACACGTTTCATCATCAAAAGACGTATTCTAGGTAGCCCCCTCTGACGTCATCGCACTGTCATCCATCTTGGAAGCTGTCTTTTTGAATGCTTTTAAGTGTTCTACAGCTTGTAAGTAGGATTTTATTTGCGCAAATAAAGGAGTTTGATATGTATTACACTAAGAGAGGCATGTTCTTTCTTTCATGACCTTTTTTGGCACCGTTTTTCGAGTTCACATTTGGGTTTGGAGGTTTGGAAGATCCCTGTTCTGGGTATGGCATGAAGAACCTGCTAATATCTCACATTGCAATGCTGGTTGAGACCCCCTATAATTAAGGGGACTCTGTCTGGTAAACCTCCATTTAATTATTTGGTGGTGGTACACACCTTGGTGAATATCTGAAGGAAGACTACCCATACGGCACCTACAACATCGATTTACAGCATTATCACTGATTGTGGAGTCTTTTTCCTTCTATGGACTTTATTATATGTTTACATGGACAATATGTCACTGTTTTGTTGATTTGATCAGATTACAGAGTTTTCCTATCTATACATGTGATAGTGAAATATCCACAGTATTATTTATTTATTTGTTTTGATTGCCTTTCATAGGTATGAGGGTCTTCATAGCACATATGCATTGATAACACTCATGCACTGCAATTCAGGTGTAGCGTTGCCGCCTCATGCTTTTAAAACCAAACACATTAATTACACAGGTTCTGTGGCTGATTAAGGTGGTAATTAACATGAGGGGTGATCAAAGGGTTAACTGTGTGCAGGTAGTGTTTTACTAGGGGGCGGTGTCTGTGTGCTTCACTATAATCACACTGCTTTGGATGGCTGTGCTGTGCACCGTCATCCAGAGCAGTGTGCCCAAGCTGACAGGGAGGAGGACTGTTAGTAAACAAAACAGTCCTCCTCCCCATCAGAGATCTTCATAAATGACCGGGTGAGTAATTACTGGCTGGGACCCAGTGATTGACAGCCACGTCCATGAATGGCGGCGCGTGTAGGGTGCACGCCCCCTACCCGGAAATGAACAGTTCTCCTCCCTGTCAGCTCGTGCACACTGCTTTGGATGGCTGTGCTCAACACAGCCATGCACAGCAGTATGCTTACAGTGAAGCACACAGACACAGCCCCAGTAAAACAGCACACAGTTAACCCTTTGATCGCCCCTCATGTTAACCCCTTCCTGCCCAGTGCCATTATTACAGTGTCAGTGCTTTTTATTAGCACTGATCATTGTATAAGTATCACTGGGGATGTCAGTGATACCAAGTCAGTTCCCCCCAGTGTCAGAATCTCCGCCGCAGTCCCGCTATAAGTCGCTGATCGCCGCCATTACTAGTCAAAATAAAAAAAAAAAAAAAAAATCCCAGTATGTATGCCACCATTTGTAAACTCTATAACTTTCACATAAACCAATTAATTTACATGTATTGGGATTTTTTTTTAGCAAAGACACGTAGCAGAATACATTTTAGTCTAAATTTATGACGAAATTTGATTTTTAATTTTTTTTTACTGAACATGTTTAATAGCAAAAAGTAAAAAATATTGTTATTTTCTTTTTTTTTTCTTTTTTTTTTTAGCGCAAGAAATAAAAACCACACAGGCGATCAAATACCACTGAAAGAAAGCTCAATTCATGGGAAAAAAGGACATAAATTTCATTTGGGTGCAACATTGCATGACCGCGCAATTGCCAGTCAAAATAACGCAGCGCCATAACGCAAAAAATGGCCTGGTCAGGAAGGGGGGTAAATCCTCAGGAGGGCAAGTGGTTAAATCTGCCTCAGAACCTGTGTAATCAATATGTGTTCGGTTTTAAAGGGATGAGGTGGCAACTCTATTCAGGGGCAGATTTAAAAAAGGGTCCTGCACCTTTCTGATGCGGATGCGATACAATTTGAGCCATATAAAATGTATGGCTCAAATCAAACCACACAGACATTTGCATGTAATTTGCACAGGAATCCGGTGCCCTGCCCCACAAATATTTTTTTAAATGATTCTCAGTAATTGTATCTTCTTCAATCCGGGAATACTTTATTCCAACAAATAAATCCTTGCTAGTTGTTGTCAATCTATAATTTCATATTAAACAAATCCTTTTGCCATAAACAAAGATGGCGACCCTGCTCTCCCTACGTGTACGTTTCCTATCACCTGACTCGTAAAATTCTGAGCTGGGAAGAACAGCTTCTAAAACCCTTTTTTTTTTCAATTATCTTTATTGACATGAAGCACCCATGTAGCTGTTCGTGTTCTCGTTACCACGGATACGGGCGGAAGTATTCCCCGGCCGGCCTGTCACCAGCACACACACTTCCTGTTTTTGTGACCTTAACCTTGCATGTGGAGCGGAGGGATTGCAGACAGTCATGACTCTGGTTACCGATGCCTTTGTGTCGCAGATAGCAGGTAACAGTGATCTGTCCCCTTCTCCTATGATGGGCAGGTGTGTAGTTAGGGACATTTGTCGTAGGACTGATCACACAGAGCTCAGGTTAGATACAGACCTGTCCCTGTAATATTCTATAGAAAGCTCCAGAATGGGAATATTCAGGCTCTCATGATTAGAATTGTGTGTGAGTTCAATGAAGTTGAATAATCTCCTCTCTGAATTTAGCTAGAGATCACATAATATCAGTGACTGTCCCTCCACTGCCTTACCTCTCCTGATGTCTACCAGCCCCTGAGTGTGCATAGCAGCTTGTGATCTCATGATCATAGAGTGAATGTGAGGCTTTATGTACACAGGAGATACATGAACTCTGAGTGCTCTCAGTTTAGGTAAAGGATCATATTCTTTAAAATAGCAAACACATACTTACCTGGTTTTACACAGAGCGTCCCCGATCCTCTTCTTGGGTCCCCCACCGGTGCTCCTGACTCCCCCCCCCCCCCCCGCTGAGTACCCCGTAGCAAGCCGCTTGCTCTGGGGCACTCATTCATTCTCGCTCCATAGCCAGCTCTGTGGGTCCATAGACACACAGAGTGCAGCTGGACCCTGCCCCCTCCTCACTGGCTGTGATTGACAGCAGCAGGAACCAATGGCTCCCACTGCTGCCTCTTTGTCCAGTGAGGAGGGCGATGCTGCTCTCGTGCACAGCACTGGATTGAGATCCAGCTCAGGTAAGTACATGGGGGGGAGCTGCACATAGAAGGTTTTTAACCTTAATACAGAGAATGCAATAAAGTAAAAAAACTCTTTAGCTTTAGAACCACTTTAAAAAAAAAAGAAAAAGAAAAGGGGGTCCCCTGCAGGTCTAAGACATAATGTGTACCACATACTAGCACATTATGACACACTTGTCTGCACATGTAGTCATAGAGCACATCGCTGTCACTGATCCCCCGGCACTTTCCATCTTCACCTGGTCTTCATTCTGGGTTGTAAGGCTCTGGCCGTTTCAATGGCCGGGGCCACAATGACGTCACTCCTGCGCGTGCACACAGGAGCCCTGGCCGCGGCCCGGTGCTCTGCTTTCATGTGCATACTGTGTTCCCTGAATGCAGAGCGTCCCTGCACATGCGCGGGTGACATCACTATAGCTGATGTGAATATCTCCTAAACAGTGCACATTTATTAGATATTCATTGTAACTACAGATAAACCGGACTGTAAGCTTACCCGTAGGTACAAGTGAATAGAAGGGACTTTACTAACACTTTAATGTGTGATGAATAAAGTGTAAATATACGGGGAAGGTTTCACAGTTATGTAAATTGAAGACTGAAAACCCCAGTGCTTGTGTAAGCCCATTCAGGATTGCTTCTCATTAACCACCTCCCGCCTGCCATATAAGGAAATGATGGGAGTGCGGCGGTTCTCTCGTTCTGGGAGGACGTCATATGACATCCTCCCACTCTAACCGTGCGTGCGCGCCAATCGGTGGTGCGCTGTGTCCTTGGCCCTGGGGTACAAGTGAGTATTTTGGGGTGATGAGTGTGTGAGGCCCCTGTGCCCCAAAAGCCACACCAGCAGCTCTCCACTCAGTGTATGACATAGGTGGACAGAAGGGCATGCTGCTACCTGTACCGCTTTGTGTTACTTACTCCTGACCCTCTACTCTGCTTTACCTAATACTGACATCTGAACTCGGCACTGTTTCCTCCTGATCCCAATTGTATGTTACCCCTGCACTCTGCATTACTTACTACCGACCACTGAACTCTGTGTTACTCCTGACCCATGCACTGTGCATTATCTACTACTGAGCTCGGTGCTGCTTACTACTGACCTCTGAAAGCCACCCTACTTACAAAAGACCCCTGCACTCTGCATTACTTAATATTGACCTCTGAAATCTGTGTTACTCCTGACCCTTAAATGGTGCATTACTTACTGCTGAACTTTGTGTTACTTACTACTGTCCTCTGAACTCCTTACTACAGACCCCTGAACTCTACATTACTTACTCCTATTCTCTGCACCCCGTGTTACATAATACTCACCCCTGCACTCTGATTTACATAATACTGATCTAAAACTCTGGGCTATTTATTCCTGACACCTGAGCTTGGTGTTACTTCTGATCCCTGTACTCTATGTAACTTACTACTGACCCCTGCACTCTGTTACTTACTTCTGACCCTTTCTCTGTCTTGTTTATTACTGAACTCTGTTGTACTTAAAACTGAATTTTGCCCTACTTACTACAGACTCCTGCACTCTGCATTACTTACTACTAAAAAAAACCCACACTGCTTCCTGGTTATCTTTGATTTTTTTTTTATATTTGTGCTCAAGTAGATCTCTACCTCCCCGTAGCTTCATAGCCCTGTCTTAAATCTAAAGGAGAAGCAGTGGTAGTGACCACTGTCTGGTCCAGAGCTTTTGAGATAAGCAAACCCAACCCTAAGGCTTTGTACATCCTCTTCGTTTCTCAGGATGGACTTGGGACTGGCCATGGTGGATTTGGAAATTTAGAAACTGTTAGTATGTTTTAGGATATGAAATGAAACTGGAGATCCCAAAGGAAATCTGTTTACCTTTGGGCCCTTTCACATGGATGCTCTTTTGTCAGCTTAAGGGCCCTTTCACACTGATATGCTTTTGATGTGCTCCTGTTGACTTACAGTGGAAGGTGCCTTTTTGGTGCACTTTTGAAAAAATGCACCAAGCATGCAGGACTCTTCAAAGTGCTGGGCACCTGAAGTGTGAACAGTTACATAGGATTTAACGAGGAACAGTTTTCATGCACTTCTGTCGTCCTGGAAAAACGCGGCAAAGGTGCACCAGTGTGAAAGAGGCCTTAAAATTGAAAAGTAAACCTTGATATGCATATCTTGAGCATCTCCTATCTTCTCGGTGCTCCACATTTCTTTTACCTCTGCATTGCTGTATGGCTCCAGGCCCCCCCCCCCCGCCCCACTCTTTTTTGTGGGTAATCTGGTGATTCTTGAATGTTCTTGCTTGTAAGCGGATTCTTGCTGACATTTACATATGGAAAGCCAGGACTAAGCGGTTTCTCCCAGCCACCAGTGAGCTTCAACCTTGCTTTGGAAGCCTGCAAACAATTGTTAAGTGAAAACGGGGAAATGACACAGCACAGACTTTAGGCCAGGCCTGAATTAAAGTGGCCATAGGGCAGGCTGGGCATTTTCACAGTGGGCTGGGGCTGCATGTCCTAACAAGAGCTGGTGGGGCCAAAGCAGCTGCACCTTGTGCCTGCTGTGCTCATCTATCCTCTCCGTGTCTCTTGGAGCTGGGGGGCAGAAACTAGCGGTCAGCTGACCCGTGAAGGGGGAGGAGCTGGAGGAGGTTTCCACTTTGAGCAGACCCCCATCTCCTGATCTTGGGATAGGTGTCATTGCTGTGCTGCCACAGACACGTGGATGGAGCCGGACCCTGGAGAGAAAGTGACTGCCAGTGATGACTGATCCCTTCTCCACCCAGCACTGCCACTGACTCAACCCAATCCCCCTCACCACCGTTGCACCTCATCCCATCCCCCCACTAGCACTGCCACTCATCCCATCCCCCCACCAGCACTGCCACTCATCCCATCCCCCACCAGCACTGCCACTCAACCCATCCCAACTACCCACCATCACTGCCACTCATCCCATCCCCCCATCAGCACTGCTACTCATCTGATCCCACCCGACCCCCCAGCACTACCATTTATGACACCCCCCACCTGCACTGCTACTCATCCCATCCCCCCCACCTGCACTGCTACTCATCCCATCCCCCCCACCTGCACTGCTACTCATCCCATCCCCCCCACCTGCACTGCTACTCATCCCATCCCCCCCGCCTGCACTGCTACTCATCCCATCCTCCCTGCCAGCACTGCTACTCATCCCATCCCCCCACCTGCACTGCTACTCATCCCATCCCCCCCACCTGCACTGCCACTCATCCCATCCACCCCCGCCTGCACTGCCACTCAGCTGATCCCATCCGACCCCCCCTCCCCCCCTCCTCAGCACTACCACTCATGACACCTCCGCGCCTGCACTGCTACTTATCCCATCCCCCCCCCCTCCTGCACTGCCACTCATCCCATCCCCCCCCCCCCTGCCTGCACTGCCACTTATCCCATCCCCCCCCCCCCTGCCTGCACTGCCACTTATCCCATCCCCCCCCACCTGCACTGCCACTCATCCCCCCCCCCCACCTGCACTGCCACTCATCCCATCCCCCCGCCTGCACTGCCGCACATCCCACCCCCCCCCCCCCCCGCCTGCACTGCCGCTCATCCCATCCCCCCCACCTGCACTGCCACTCATCCCATCCCCCCCACCTGCACTGCCACTCATTCCATCCACCTCCGCCTGCACTGCCACTCATCTGATCCCACCTGACCCCCCCCAGCACTACCACTCATGACACCTCCCCACCTGCACTGCCACTCATCCCATCCCCCCGCCTGCACTGCCACTCATCCCATCCCCCCGCCTGCACTGCCACTCATCCCATCCCCCCGCCTGCACTGCCACTCATCCCATCCCCCCGCCTGCACTGCCACACATCCCATCCCCCCGCCTGCACTGCCACTCATCCCATCCCCCCGCCTGCACTGCCACTCATCCCATCCCCCCGCCTGCACTGCCACTCATCCCATCCCCCCCCGCCTGCACTGCCACTCATCCCATCCTCCCCCTCCTGCACTGCCACTCATCCCATGCCGCCCCGCCTGCACTGCCACTCATCCCATGCCCCCTCGCCTGCACTGCCACTCATCCCATCCACCCCCGCCTGCACTGCCACTCATCCCATCCCCCCCCCGCCTGCACTGCCACTCATCCCATCCCCCCCCCAGCCTGCACTGCCACTCATCCCATCCCCCCCCCCCGCCTGCACTGCCACTCATCCCATGCCCCCTCGCCTGCACTGCCACTCATCCCATCCACCCCCGCCTGCACTGCCACTCATCCCATCCCCCCCCCGCCTGCACTGCCACTCATCCCATCCCCCCCCCAGCCTGCACTGCCACTCATCCCATCCCCCCCCCCCCCGCCTGCACTGCCACTCATCCCATCCCCCCCCGTCTGCACTGCCACTCATTCCGTCCCCGTCAGCACTGCCACTTATCCCATCTGCCCCACTAGCACTGCCACTCATCCCATCCCCCTCCCCTTCACCAGCACTGCAAATCATCCACCCCCCCCCCCCTTCACCAACACTGCCACTCATCCCACCCTGCAGAGAGGTCCAAGAGTAAGAGTATGGAATAGTGACCATTGGTTTTAGCGGTTGGTAAGTCGTTTGTGAGTTTTAGGAGAGCTGTTTCTGTGGAGTGTTGTGGGCGAAATCCAGACTGAAGGGGATCGAGAAGGTTATTCTCAATAAGGTGGCAGCTCAGCCAGTTGCAGACTAGACATTCAAAGAGTTTGGAGGCAAAAAGGAGTAAGGAGATGGGTCTTAGGTTGCTAAGATTGGTGGGGTATAGTGAGGCCTTTTTAAGTATGGGGGTGACTAGCGCATGTTTTAGAGAGTTGGGGAAGATGCCAGTAGAAAGGGAAAGATTGAAGATATGAGTTAAAGAATAAAGGATAGAGCCAGAGGGTGATTGTAGTATTTGCGAGGGAACAGGGTCCAGGGGACAGGTAGTTAAGTGGGTTTTGGAAAAACATTTACCAACCTCCTCTATAGTAGCTGGGTTAAACAAGAGAGTATAGATTGTGCAGGTTGGCAAGGAGTGTTGGGTGAGGGAGATATCTACAGTGGAGCGTCATGAATTGTATCAGTCTTATTTTTGAAGTGATTAGTGATCTCTTGGGCAGTAAATGAGTTAGTGGGTGCAGGTAAAGAAGCACAAAGTAGAGGGTGAAAGGTAGAAAAGAGTTGACGGGGATTACGTGAGAGGATGTTAATGAGAGTGATAAAATAGGTCTGTTTGGCAGGGTGGAGACAAGAATTGTATTTTTGAAGGGCAGATTTATATTGGTTGAAGTCTTGCTGGGTCTTAGTCTTACGCCATAAATGCTTAAGAGCACTGCTACATTTTTTTGAGGCATCTGGTATTGTCTGTTTGCCAGGGCTGTAGTGGTCAGGGCCTAATTCTGTGTGTAGTGAGGGGAGCCAATGTGTCCATGGTGGATGACCGTGTACTGTTGTATACAGAAGTGGCCAGGTTGGGGCAGGACATGGCTGAGATTTTGTCATAGAGACAATCTGTTGCTGAAAAAAGAAGAGGAGGGTTAAGATAGCGAAGGTTTCTATGAGTAACTGTTCGGTAGTTGGAAGACGAAGAGGTTGCCAAGGAAAGAGAGAAGCTAATAAGGGAGTAATCAGAGAGAGGAAAAGGAAAGTTGGTGAGGTTGCAAGGAGTGCATAGGTAGGAGAATACAAGGTCAAGGCAGTTACCATTAGAGGGAGTAGAAACATGTGTCCATTGTTTTAGGTCAAAAGAAGTGGTTGAGCTCAGAAGTTTAGAGGTAGCAGGAGTGTTGAGAATAACAGGGATGTTGAAGTCACCAAGAATGATTGTGGGAATTTCAGAAGAGAGAAAGTAAGGCAGCCAGGCAGAGAAGTCATCAAGGAAGCTTGATACCGGTCCAGGAGGCCGATAGGTCACAGCAATTCTTAAAGAAACTGGAGAGAATAGATGAATAGAGTGAACTTCAAATGAGGAACACTTCTTCTGACCATTTGAGGTGCTGTCTGGATTATGGTTTATTATGTGGAATACACGGAGCTCAGATTAAAGTGTATTTAACTCAAAAGCAAAAATGCTGTATATTATGGTTTAGCAGTCCTCAGATATGGACTATATGTGCATCATTTTTTAAAGACTTTTCCCCTGTGTTTCAATTTTGAACACTGATCTGCAGTTATACCAATGAAGTGGGGGTGATTTACTAAAGGAGTGGAACATGTTCATTTTCAAAGTCAATATTGAGTTTGCAAAGATAATTGGGACATGCTACCGATTTTGCCAAATAACTTTGGCCCTTGAACTATACAGGCACCATCAGATGGGAGGTCAATCAGTCACAGCTCATAGAACCCCTAGAAACCTCTGGGGGAACCCTAGCTGGGAATGGCTGCACTAAACTAAATTCATTTTTTATTTGTTTAACCTCAATTACTGATATAAGTGAAAATGTTGTATTCCTTTAGTAAATCAAGGTCAATCTATAGTGTAAATTGCTGCGTAATTGTGTCTTTAATCTTGCCTGCTAAACTATGTATAGCTTACATGTTTGTCTTTCATACTGATCTCAAGGTTAGTGAGGGAGTCAACAGTAGGAGTCAAAAAATTGGTTGCTCAAAAAAATAAGGAATACTTTGCTTGTAGGCAGGCAGAGCAGGCTTGTACCCAATAATTGCACACCAAACTGATATTCTAGCTGGGATACCATGAAGAAAATTATATAAGAACTCTGCTAAATCATGTATGGTTTTGTACTGGCTCCATAACAGAGCTCAAAAAGAAAACAACTGCTTGGTCTCTGAAAAAAACTTTAATGTGGTTGTAAACCCTTTACTTACAGTAAAGTATTACTATGTGACAACTTAATAACAGGTGATACGTATAGGAGTGACCCTGAAGTATATCAAATAACCGTCCAATTGAAATGCGCATATATATATATATATATATCAAAATAAAGTGACAAGGTGGTTGAAATTCCAGGGATATTATGCCGAGTGACTGTGACAGTTCCAAATGGACAGTAAAATGTGTGAAACCTCTATATCCCAGTGTGAACTAATAATCCGGTGATAAGCGACAAATGGTAAGATTGCACACTCACCGGAAGCGCAATCTTAATGCGCATTGATAAAATGAATCAACCAGAGGTCTCCTTTAGGGTACTGCCTGGTACAAGATCCCCTCTTCTGTAGATCTGGGTGTTAAAGATGTCAGTCGGAGGGCCCCTTTAATGGGTAGTCTGCAATAGGGTCTGGTCTTAGGCTTCCCTCCTCTGGTCCGGATAGATCACCTGGGGTCCTGGGGTGGGGTTTAATTGCTCGGTGCAGAGCAAGAAATATAGATGCCCATAGTGTAGTATGCAGTAGTATTTATTTGAGTATTAAAATAGAGCATTAAAAAACATACACAGGGTATCTGTAAATAATGAAGCAGCATGCAGGCTGCTGAATACACTGACCAGCTGGTTTGGCAAGATGGCCGCCGGACCTCCGTGATCTGGCGGCGTGACATTAATGGCGTACAAAGGCTCCTCCTAGATGCGTTTCGTATCAACATACGTCCTCGATAGGGGTGTTGCCATGTAACCACCCCTATCCAGGTAACCATGGCAACACCCCTAACGAGGACGTATGTTGATACGAAACGCGTCTAGGAGGAGCCTTTGTACGCCATTGATGTCACACCGCCAGATCACGGAGGTCCAGTGGCCATCTTGCCAAACCAGCTGGTCGGTGTATTCAGCAGCCTGCATGCTGCTTCATTATTTACAGATACCCTGTGTATGTTTTTTAATGCTCTATTTTAATACTTATTCAAATACTATTGCATACTACACTATGAGCATCTATAATTCTTGCTCTGCACCGAGCAATTAAACCCCACCCCAGGTGATCTATCTGGACCAGAGGAGGGAAGCCTAAGACCAGACCCTATTGCAGACTACCCATTAAAGGGGCCCTTTGACTGACATCTTTAACACCCAGATCTACAGAGGAGGGGATCTTGTACCAGGCTGTACCCTAAAGGAGACCTCTGGTTGATTCATTTGATCAATGCGCATTAAGATTGCACTTCCGGTGAGTGTGAAATCTTACCATTTGTCGTTTATCGCTGGATTATTAGTTCACACTGGGATATAGAAGTTTCACACATTTTACTGTCCATTTGGAACTGTCACAGTCACTCGGCATAATATCCCTGGAATTTCAACCACCTTTTCACTTTATTTTGATAAAAATATATGCATTTCAATTGGACAGTTATTTGATATACTTCAGAGTCACTCCTATACCTATCACCTGTTATTAAGTTGTCACATAGTAATATGATGTTTTAACATTTTATCAGTATATCAGTTGCTTTTAGCGCTGCACTGTTTTATCTTTATTATCTATTGAGAAGGTTTGTGGTTCCTTTTTGGTGCAATAGCTGCTGTTGTAAGCGCTCGCTAAGTTCTTACCTTTTTCTATTTTTATACCCAGTAAAGTGCCTGCAGTCTTTTCTTCTCTACATCTGTTCGAAATCCAGAATTTATAAAGCGTGCCTGGGCTTTCAGAAAACAGGAGCAAAGAGCTGAAGTTACACACTGCAGAGCTCCATGAGATCTAATTGCAGGGAAAGGACCCCTCCCACACATGCATACAGCACACAGGAACAGAGCAGAGCTGAGGCTATCAATCACATGCTATGTACTGGAGGTTCCTCCCCGTCACCATTTTTCTTGGTGTCAGGAAAACTTGTCAGAAGTGATTCATGCTGATAGAAGAACAAAGCAGCAGACAGAAATGACATTTAGTTCTGTTATTGAGATGAGTACACACTATAGAGGGCTCTGCTTTGTTTATATTTCATACCTGAAGTTTACAACCAGTTTCATTCATTTAACATTCATTATCAGGTGCACGTGAATTATATAAACAACTAAGATCTTTGTGATCACTCTTCCTCCTTAGCAGATTATAACTGAGATGATCTTTTCATAATGCAACATAATTTTATGCTTCATGTAAATTGTATGGTAAATCCGCAATGAATGTGGTGGAGGGGTTTGGCATAGACACAGCATAATAAAGTGGAGGGGGAGCTATGGACACAACATGATGTCACAGAGGGTGTGAGCATGGGCACAGTAGTGTAGTTGAGCGTGTGGGCACTGACACGACATAGTGTTGTGGATAGTTTTGGCATGGAATACAGTGTCTTGAAAAAGTATTCATAGGAAGAATGGTCATTGATTAAGCACAAGATTGTGTGAAACGCGATAACAGGTCCTGTATTCATGTCCTGGTGTTTTGTGTGTCCTGTGGATCAATAAATATACACAATATTCATCAATCGTCCGGTGTGCGGCTGACCCTTCTTCCTGTTGCATCGTGTGTGGTGGCGAGCCAGAGCCTGCACCTGTTGTGGATTGATCTGGATTGTTTGCCTGAGTGGTATACCTCTGTTCTTTAAAAGTATTCATACCCCTTGAAATTTTCCACATTTTGTTATGTTACAACCAAAAACATAAATGTATTGTATTGGGATTTTATGTGATAGACCAACGCAAAGTGGCACACAATTATACAGTGGAAGTAAAATGATAAATGGTTTTCAAACTTTTTTACAAATATCTGAAAAGTGTGGCGTGCATTTGTATTCAGCCTCCCGGAGTCAATACTTTGTGGAACCACCTTTCGCTGCAATTACAGCTGCAAGTCTTTTTGGGGATGTCTCTATCAGCTTTGCAAATCTAGAGAGTGAAATTTTTGCCCATTCTTCTTTGCAAAATAGCTCAAGCTCTTTCAGATTCTGAAGTCTTGCCACAGATTCTCAATTGGATTTAGGTCTGGACTTTGACTGTGTCATTCTAACACGTGAACATGCTTTGATCTAAAACCATTCCATTGTAGCTTTGGCTGTATGTTTAGGGTCGTTGTCCTGCCGGAAGGTGAACCTCTGCACCAGTCTCAAGTCTTTTGCAGACACTAACAGGTTTTCTTCTAAGATTGCCCTGCATTTAGCTCCATCCATCTTCCCATCAACTCTGACCAGCTTACCTATCCCTGCTGAAGAAAAGAACCTCCACAACATGATGCCGCCACCACCATGTTTCACGGTGGGGATGGTGTGTTCAGGGTGATGTACAATGTTAGTTTTTTGCCACACATAGCGTTTTTGCTTTTAGGCCAAAAAGTTCAATTTTGCTCTCATCTGACCAGAGCACCTTATTCACTTGTTTGCTGTGTCCCCCACATGGCTTCTCACAAACTGCAAAGGGACTTCTTATGGATTTCTTTCAACAATGGCTTTCTTCTAGCAACTCGTCCATAAAGGCCAGATTTGTGGAGTGCACGACTAATAGTTGTCCTGTGGACAGATTCTCCCACCTGAGCTGTGGATGTCTGCAGCTCCTCCAGAGTTATCATGGGCCTCTTGGCTGCTTCTCTGATTATTGCTTTCCTTGCCCAGCCTGTCAGTTTAGGTGGACGGCCCTGTCTTGGTAGCTTTGCAGTTGTGCCATACTATTTCTATTTTCAAATGATGGATTGAACAGTGCTCCGTGAGATGTTCAAAGCTTGGGATATTTTTTTAAAATCGAACTCTGCTTTAAACTTCTCCACAATATTATCCCTGACCTGTTTGGTGTTTTCCTTGGCCTTCATGATGCTGTTTGTTCGCTAATGTTCTCTAGCAATCCTCTGAGGGCTTCACAGAACAGCTGTATATTTACTGAGATTAAATTAGACACAGGTGGGCTCGGTTTACTACTTAGGTGACTTCTGAAGGCAATTGGTTCCACTAGATTTTAGTTAGGGGTATCCGAGTAAAGAAGGCTGAATACAAATGCACACCACACTTTTCAGATATTTATTTGTAAAACATTTTTGAAAACCATTTATCAGTTTCCTTCCACTTCACAATTATGTGCCACTTTGTTGGTCTATCACATGAAATCCTAATTAAAATACATTTACGTTTTTGGTTGTAACCTGACAAAATGTGGAAAATTTCAAGTGGCATGAATACTGTATTGCAGATTGTTGCACATGGATTTAACAACATGTAGTGGATGGGATGAGTAAGGATGTTATATGCCATAGTGGAGAGGATGAATATGTGCTTATATTTGCAGTATAGAGAAGCACACTCTATGTGAAGGGGAGAACACTTGCCAGAAAGGATTTTAGTTGATGATCAGTAGTCCAATAAAGAATGTCTTGGCTGATCATAATACACTATCCCATTTGTGCTTAATATTTTCTCTGAGTACAGTATTGGTTTTGTAAATATTAAACATCAGTTGTGTTTTCTTCTAAAGAGTTAACCTTCTTGGCTTGGTCTCGAAGTCTCAAGCAGTTTGGGAATCGGCTGAGGAAATTGAGATTTGGAGTAATGAAACGGGAGCAGTGAATCAGTCCGTTAAGTCTCTCTGCTATGAAACTCCTTGGCATGTCCAGGCTAGCAAGTCAGCCAATCAAAACACTTCTAATTGTGTTCTTTCTGGCTGCACGGTTTCATAATTTTAATGAGATATGGGTTTCTGGAGCCATTGAGTTCTCGACTGTGCGTTCTGCTTTCTTGCTATTGATATTTTGCAAGAGCCTGTGCGGTAGTTAATCATCTCAGGAAAATTTCTCACAGCATTACACACGGCAAAACAGAAATTTATGCTCGAGGAATAAAATGCCCACCTCCGAAATCATCATCGGGCTTTTAGAGCCCTCACCAAAACCTCTTCAATGGTGCTTATAGACATTGCATGATTATCTGGACAGGTTGAACAATGGTTGTTACATGTGTGTGTGGAGAAACAATTGTAACCCAGGGCCCTAACTGATGTCTATTGGCAATGGGTGGTCTTTTGGCCATATTGGATTTTCCCAGCTGCTATTGTTTTTTTAAAGTAAGTAGATGTTCACTCATCGGATTCAGTCAACCATAAAAAGTTTAGGGGAAACAGCCTGCCTGCTGACTGCCTCTAGTTTTTTTCCAGCAGGGGTGAGAAAGAAGGTAAGTAAATCTGCGTATCCCTGTTTCCCTAAATGGAACAAGCATCTATCTGTCTCTTGTGGGGGTGTGGGGGTGTATTTGGCAAAGGTCCTTTTTACAGTTGTCCGGAGTTGGGCTTTAAGCTTGTGCATAGACTTTGGCCATAGCACAGTTGTAAAGTTTCCTTAATAGCATTAGTAGTTCGCTGAATCACTTGTTCTCTTTATAGAGGATCTTCAGTCCCCTCTCCCAAAGATTAAAAGTTAGTAGCTTCAAATACTGTACCTGTTGACTTTTAATAAAGGACGCTTACCTGTCCAGTGATCCAGCGCCATCCTCACCTGGGCTGGTTCTTCACTGGTCTGCAGGTCCCTGGCGCTGGCATGTTTACTTTAGGAAGCCAGGTGTGACTCTTTGCGGCGTCACAGCCCACTTCCCACTGCACTTGGGTGAGACACACTGCGTTTTGTAACGTGTCCCAGAAGGATGCGGGTAAACCGTGTGTGTTTGTGAGGGAGTTGTTTATATATTTGTATGCCCTTGGAGAGATTCCCCTTCTTTTCCTGTCTGTATGACAACATTATCACTGTGGCAGGAAATGAGGCAAAATCTTCAGTGGGAACACAGGTGGCAATAAAGCAATAGTTGTTTTTGCCACTGTGTCTCTGTGAGAGATTTCCTCTGTTTTGGTAACAGCATTGCTAGCTAGACAGGAAGTAAGGAAAAATCTCTTAAACATGGCTGCATACAGAGAAGAAAAATTCCTGTAATATTTGTTTTTTTTTCTTTTCTCTTTTTAACAGTTTGCTCCTGCAAAACCTGCTACAAGTTTTATGCAGCAGTTGGCACCTTCATAAGTACTCCGGGCTTAGTACATTGAAAAACACACAGCTGCTATCCTGTTTCCACTTTCATTTTTTTTTTTAAAAGGAATCTGTCATATTTCATATGTCTGCTGGAAGCTACCCTACTCTGATTCAGAAGCTGCAAACTCATTCCATCTTCCACCAAGTGATGCTGAACTGGAGTCACAGAGCCTTGGAATTAGCATGCAGCCTGGGAGTCAGACAATGGCAGCCACCAACTGAAAGGTGAAGTGTGATGACGGTTCCCTTTAAATCGTTCCCTTTAAATTGTCTACACCTAACCTTATCTGAAAACCATAAGCAAGCTGCCCATAGTAACCAATTAAATTTCAGCTTTTGTTTTACTGTACTGCAAATTGGAAAATAGAAATTGCATAGGATTAAATGTTTTACCTCCTATCTTATTTAGCCGGTTACTTCTTTTTCTGATGTTTATTTTAGAAGCAGCCCAATTCTCCTTCTGATTAATTAGAAAAACATCAAGATGTAATAGATCCTGCTGTAAAATTGCTGTAGATTTTTTTTCCCTCCCGGTTGGCAAGCAAACATTTAATCATCAATATATCTAACAAACATCCTTACTTTGAAACTTCTATTAAAATTGCTTAAGACTAATTTTCTTTGTCTTGTGAATCAATTTAATAAGACCAAAAAGGCAGTACAGGCTGCAAGTTATTAGAAAATGTCTCCTATTTAGTCGGGTGAAGTATATAATGAATTTTCTATCTGTTAAATATCCAGGAACATGTATATTACTATCAATATGATGAATTGTCTCCATCTTGGAAAAACAAATATTATCCTTAGGGGTTTTTCATTCCTCACAAAGCAGCTTTGTATTTCTGTCTTGTGTTGAGAAACCTTGACAGATCTTCAAATAATCCAACCACAAAACATCTCTAAACTGTGTTCATTTTTACACTGAACCAGTGGGTCATCGTTCCCATCTATTTGGATGTTTTGACCCCTAGTATCCGAATCTTTTAGTCAATTGATTTTTGGTATTCCCTTGTAAAATTGATCTGCCCTTTTCATGAAGGTGGGTGAAATTGGCTGATGTTCAGGCAGCATATAATTACCAACTTAGGTATTACTTCCATTATTGATCATGACTAATGGAAGAGACATTTTATAACTGTGCTTCTCTGCTTGATTCATGCATGCCTTACAGAGCACCAGTCAGTGTTACCTGACTATGGAAGTATGTGGCAGAGCTGTATTCTTAGGGGAATTCCTGGGTCTCTCTTTGCTACTCTCAGCCAAGGAGAACATGGCATGTAATATGGAAATATGGCTGATTGCCAAGAGTTGGATGCGATTTTGTTGGAGGATTGTCATGTCACTGGCCATAAATTTAAGTGCATTTATCTTTAAAGCTCATTCACACTAGCTATGTTGGGCTGCATTGCCCAGTACAGTCGCAATGCATGGGTAAGGCAAAATGCATTATGTCCTATGGTTTCATTTCATGTGCTGTGCTAAAAAAAAATAGGACAGATTGCATTTTTATCCATTGCAACTTGCAACTCACATGGTAAAACCATTTTACCAAGTCCAAAAAAAGTCTACTGCAATGATTGCTAAAGCACATTGCGGTACAGCGCATTTTAAAAATGCATGCAAGCACAGTTTAAAAATGCATGCTAGCACTTGCACATTATAAACTTGATAATGCATACAATATGGTGTGAAGAAGCCTTAAAGGAGAAGTATAGCTAATGCTTTTTTTGGCTTTACTTCTGGGGATCACAGAAGTACAGTTCGTGACCCGTTTTCAGCCGACAGCCGGCTAAAGCCTGCTGTCAGCTGATGTCACTTAGCTGCTCCAGGCTGCTTACCTGCTCTAAGATCTCGAGCATTTGGTTGGGATCCACCCAGATGCCTGGTCCAGCAGCTGACTCAGCCTCTCAGTGAGGTGCTCCTGCCCAATTCACAGCCTAGTGCTCCAGTGAGCACTAGAGGGGCAGATCAGAGAGCTGGAGAAAGACAGTCACGGGCTCTCTGCTCACAGAAGACTGAGAACTGAGCTATTAACAGTGTTTGATTGCTCAGTTCTCTGTCTTAGAGCTGACAGGCCAGATGCAGTATTGGACTGATGCTGCATTGGACTGATGCTGCATCCACTTAAGTGAGTAAAATGTGTTTTTTTTTTTCTTCTGTGCTTCTCTTTTAAATTTCTGTAAGCCAGCAAATTACCTTTTAGTAGAGAGCTGGCATGGGTTTCAAACAAGTACAGGCAATAAAAGGACAGCAAACTTTCTTTAGTGCTGAACATACCTAGTTTTTCCAGCAGTGCATGGACACTGTACAGAGCACTTCTATAGCTATTTTTTTGCAGGAAGTAATACACGGGATTGAAGAACCATCATGGCTACTTCTAAATTCATTGCATTAGAAAACCAACGGCCAGTATTAATAGACTTTTTATCTACCTTTGATACTTCTTTAGTGTCTCCTACAACTCTACCTCTCCACTTCTCTTTATTTATCCATAGGCATCCCCCTAGGTCCTGTCCTTGGACCTCTTCTATTCTGAAATAACGCCTCCTCTTCCCTGGGTCAGTGGTTGGCCTCCCATTGCCTCAAATAACATGTATGTACCCTTTCTTAACCAATGACACCACCAAGCTACTAATTCACTCCCTTGTTATGTCTTGGTTGGCCTATTACAACTCCTGCCTTGTTAGTCAACCTCTATACAAACTATCCTTCCTTCAGTCTATCAAGAATGCTGTTGCCAGACTCATCCACTTTACTAGCCATTCAGTGTCTTCTGCCCCTCTCTGCCAATTCCTTCACTGTCTTCCACTTTCCCAAGACAAAAAATTCAGTATACTAACAACATACAAAGCTATCCACAACTTCGCCACCAAACTACATCACCATCTTCGTCTCAGAATATTTCCCTAACCATCCTTTTCCTCTGGCCAACATCTTCTCCTCTCGAGCTGCTTCGTCCCCTCCTTCCATCTTGTTACTCCCTTTTGGAACTCCTTTCCCCAACCTGTCTGACTATATCCCACTCTGTCTTTTAAAGGGTTTGTTCACCTTTATTAAAAAACTGCCTATGCAGGTAAGAGGTGCCTGTAGACAAATACAAACTGCAGAGCTTTGACTAAAGTTAGGGGGCAGAGAAGTCAGGATCAAACAGTCTTTTTACACAATGCAGAGGATTAACCCCTTGGGTTCCACAGGTAGAAATCTCTGACCTCCAACCTCCTTAAAGGGACTGGTCCCTGTTTTTGGCTTGATGTTTTTAAAAGGTGTCTGACCACTCTCATATGGTTGATGATCGGGAGAGTGAAGAACTGTTTGCGTACTTGGTATTACAAAGCGCAATTCAATTGCTCTGAGGTGAGAGTTCTGTGAGTACTGAGGTGACACCATCTGCATGTTTCATGGTACTTCATCTGATGGGTTGGTTTCTGAGCACATGAAGAAGCACAATAAGTTGTGAAGAATTATTATTGAACCATTACTGTTGATTTCACATTTATGGACACTACATTCTTATGTTTTGTTTGTTATTTTGTTATGCTTTATTTCACTTAATTACACTCATGTTTATCTATCTTATATTGTATTAGCAGCACAGCATTGATTTTATTTATTTTATGGATAATGCCATTGCTATAGTGTAGGCCATTTACATACCTCCCGAAGCCTAGCCAAAAAATTCCAAGAGATGCTATCATCCCATCCTGCCTTGTGACCAGGATGTTGTGAAGACACTCCAAGCTACTACTGCTCAGCCTGATCACAGAACCAAGTTCTCAAACCCCCTTACATGGTGGTCCACTGTCTCATCTGTTGCAGCATTGCTGAGCTCAGAGCTACTGGGACGTGAAAGAGCGCACATGCAAGGGGGTTTGGATTGACTTGGAGTGTCTTGTTAATGAAGTCTGAATAAATCTGTTTACTTGGATACAGTGTTTTAACACAACAAAATGATCAGTTATGGAGAACATAAAGGTTGTGAGAAATATCATCTGTAGTACTTTTTTATACTGTCAATGAATTGTTGTGGTAAAAATAGTTACTATTTGCAAGACTGAAAAGTGCCCAGGAGATGTGCTTCATGTAGGCTATCTTCAGCAGTGCTAAGAAATACTATATTCATGCTACAGGGGTTGGACAAAAAAATGGAAACACTACATGATTTGCAGGTGTGAAAGTGACAACATGTTTTGTGTTGAAAGCAGAAGTGATGCAACATTCTTTTGCTTCCGCTGTGTGATGAGACACCTAGCTAACAGGTGGGAATCCTCACTTTCATCATTCATGATGTGCACTGCTAGTAATTCGGAGTCATGTCAGAGTTTACTCAGAGTACAAATTGTTGGTGCCACTTAGCTGGTACCTCTGTAACTGAAGTTGCCAATTTATTTGCCATGTCACGAGGTACAGTATCAAAGGTTTTGGAGGCATATACATTTTCTGGGAAACCGTCATCTGATAAGCATAACCCTGGTCGACATGGTCAACTGACTGAAAGAGACAAAAGGACATTGCGCAGGATTGTGACCCAGAATAAGAAAACCACTGCTGAAAAAGTGACTGCAGAGCTCAATCTCAGTCATGTGAAGACTGAGTCCCATGAAGACTGAGATTGAGCTCTACAGTTACTTTTTCAGCAGTTGTTTTCTTATTAAGTCAGTAAATGGGCTGTTCACACTATCATTGATACCGATGAATATTTTGTTTGTTTTATCTTTAGCCTTCTGTTGTCATATCAGTGGAAAAGCTGTGCCTATGGCAGATTCTCCTAGCACTTGTCCACTGCAGGAAAAGGCTTTTAGGTGAGGTTCACATTTGTTGATTCTCTGAAAAGTGATCTGCTTCAGAGTGCCGCTAAGCAGCCACTCACAGACATTCAGGAGGTGATTCTGGATCTTGGTTGCTGTGCAGCCCCATTAACTTGAACAGCATGTGAACAACGTCCACTAGGTGTAAGGGTAATATTAGGAAGGCAGTTGGGGTGCAGTAAAATAGCAGCACAACTGCTTGTTTTTACTGCTGCCTGTGTGAAAGAGGCCTTAGGTTGTGTACTGTAGAATTCTTGCTAGCCCTCTTTGATATGTAAAAATATTCCTCATAGCCCCAAGTCTAATTCAGACATATCTTGTAGAGCTGAATTTAGTTGATATTTTACATAGGGATTATGGAAAAGGTCCTAGCTCACATGGGAGGTACTCTAGCTTCAACAGATTATATAACGTTTCGATTTTGACAAATGAAGACGTTTTTGTATTTTAGGTGAGTTGCAGTTTTTACTGGATTACATAAGAGCTATACCTAATCCTTTTACGTGTCCCCTGGGATTAGTCCTTTAATTACCTTTGTTTCCATTCTTGCAGTTTTTCTATTTGCTGTGGTTCTATGTATTTTCACATTTCAGATTTGTGGACACATAGAACCCGTGTATCACCAGGTATAATGGTTGCTGGAAACATCAAGAATTGTCTAGCACAGTGCAGGTCACATAAACCTCAGGAAAGAAATAGAGAATACAGTGGCCTGGATTTACTAAAGGCTATAGGCTAATAGACTGTGCACTTTGCACATGTAGTTGCATTAATTTCCCCAGAGCTTAGTGGTGGTAGGTTAATCGGATCCTGTCAAAATTGTGCCTAGTATGTGTATGGATGTGAGTTAGGGCCCTTAGATTGTAAGCTCCTTGAGGGCAGGGACTGTTGTGCATAGGCAATATATATAAGTGTAAATTGACGGCACTATAGAAGTACCTGTAATAAATAAATGTGATAAAGGTCTGCTAATTACAAAAGCTTCACTTTGTAAAAAAATACCTAATCAGGTGCAAGGGAATTAAAAATGCTTGCAAGTGATTGGATAATGGAAATTAACAGAGCTTTACCGCATTCAATTGCCTCTAGGGAAAATGAATGCAACTGCACTTGCAAAGTGCACAGTCTATTTGTATTTAGAAAAGCAACCCAAGTGAATCACTACTCTGCAAGCACTACACCCCCCATTTGCTTATACTACTCTGCCAGCAGTTAACCCCCCCGTCCCCCATTACTGCTGCGGCTGCACACACCACCATCCTCTCTCTAAACACCCATTAACACACATATATGCCTCACTTGCACCTGCATGCATTCTTATACTGACCACCATACCTGACCCCTATCTCCCGCACGAATATGCCCCCTCCACCATTATCACCAAACCTGCCACCCCTTTTCCTCACCCTCATTGTCAGGTAGTTTAAAATGCAGAAGAATAAGACATGCACATATAATGCATCATATTTTTTTTTTGTTGAAAATGTTATGCTAGAAAACCTTTTTTTGGTTCCTCCTTTTTTTAAATGCATACTTTTGTAATTCAGTGCACCAAATTCAGGAATATTCTGTATATATGTGTTATTTACCTGCCTGCCTGCCTAGGGGAGCCTTGTAGTCCGAGAATAAACTAGAGTTTGACTTCATTATAGCGTGAATGATAAGTTTATGTGGAGTTATTATAACATTAATCAAGTTGATGGATTGGAAATATGACAGAGCTGTAGCAATGTGTAATTTCCATGCCTACTGTTCTGCAAATGTTGTTCACCTTTCAGATCACAATTCAAGAGTAAAGCTGCCAGTTTTATGAGTGCTGTGTAACCCTTGTTGTGCCCATCTGAAGTACAGCTTTATTAATAGGTTACCATAATCCCAAAGCATGTGAGTGCCCAGGGACATACCCGGCTGTATTCAGTTATGGGAGGGCCATGGACATTACATGACAATTGGATATGTAAGGCCAATCACACTGACTTTTTTTTTTTAATAAAGCAATCATTTGCAATAACATACACACTTACAATTTTTCTGGTTCAATAAAATGTTTATTAGCATTTATATGTTTACGGAAATGAAACATACAGTAAAATACAATAAAAGCAAAACTAAAATCAGGGATACAAAAAAAAAAAAAAGGGGGGCTGGGGCATTCCATTGCAGGCACCAAGAGTAACAGGTAACATTAGGGCAGCAAGGCTACCAGAGTCGGTAAGGCCAGACAGAACTCCGCGGATATGCCAGGGCCCTACTCTTCTTCAATGATTGCAGATTTGAATGGGGCACCTGCAGGATTGCCTTCTGATATTGCAACATGGAGATGAAAAAAAAAAAAGGGGGCGGGGGGAGAAGTGGAAGGGGATTGATCGAGAAGGAAAGAAGGAGTAGTTGAGAGAAAAAGAAGGAATAATAGAGAAGAGAATAGGATGGAAATGGAGGGGAGAGCAGCACCTTGAAGGGTCACTTCACCTCAATGATTTAATTCTGTAGCTGTGAGAGAAAGGAATAGGGGATGATCATAGTTGTAATGCGCTCAAATTGGATTGCCAGTGATCTATCCATGGAGACCAGATCTTCAAGAACGTGTCCTGCTTATCTTCCAGTATGGCTGTCAATTTTTCATTGACAATGAAGTCGGCCAGGCAATGTTCGACTTCCTGGAAGCTGAGAACTGGTGACTTACAAGAATGAGCAATAGTTTGCCTAGTAGCGATAAACAGGAATGTGATTAATTTACAGTGTTTTTTACGAACTGCCTGTATGGGTCTGAGTAGTAGTGCCTCAACTGGGGTTATAGTGGAGGAGCAAGTGTATCAGGGAGTACACCCGAATCCAGAGCCTACGCACTCTCGGACAGGTCAAAACTGCAGCTCTTGTGGGGTGTACCCGGACTGCAGTGGTCAGGACCTACAAAAAGTAGTCCAAGGAAGGAAAACTGTTGAACTGGCGACAGGGTCAGGAGCGGCCAAATCTCATTGATGCATGTGGAGAATGAAGGTTGGCCTGTGTAGTTCAGTCCAATAGAAGCGCTACTGTAGCTCAATTTGCTGAAAAAGTTAATGATTCTGGTCACATAGTGCATTGCAGTTTATGCATGGGGCTATGTAGCCACAGACTGGTCAGGAGTCCCATGCTGACCCGTGTCCACAGGCAAAAATACCTGCAATGGGAACATGAGCATCAGAATTGAACACAGCTAGGTGGCCTACTATGATGAATCACGTTTTCTTTTATCTCATGGTGCTGGCCACGTGCATATGCAATGCTTACCTGGGGAAGAGATGGCACCAGGTTGCACTATAGGAAGAAGCCATGCCAGTGGAGGCAGCGATGTGCTATTGAAAGCTTATTGCTAGATACTGCAGTGTACCTTCAGATGTCTACTGAAATCTACGTCTCGATGGGTCAGGGCTGTTTTGGTGGCAAAAGGGGGGCATACTCCATATTTCCTCACGTATCACCGATTTTCTAACACACATATCAGACTGGATGTCACACTGCTTCTTAAAACTTAATCTATCCAAAACTGAGCTCATATTTCCTCCCCCACGTGCCTCTTCTCCTGATTTCTCGGTCAGGATCAATAGCACCACTATCAACCCATCCCCTCATGCTAGAGTGCTAGGTGTAACTCTGTATTCTGAACTATCCTTTTAGGCCCACATCCAATCCCTGTCCAAATCGTGCCACCTCAACATCTCCAGAATATGCCCCTTTTTAACCAATGATATCACAAAGCTCCTAATTCACTCCCTGGTTATCTCTTGCCTCGACTACTGCAACTCCCTCCTTATTGGCTTACCTTTACATAGGTTACCCCTCTCCAGTCCATCATGAATACACTGCTGCCAGACTCATCCACCTTACCAACCGTTCAGTCTCTGCTATCCCTCTCTGCCAATCCCTCCACTGGCTTCCACTTGCCCAATAAATAAAATTCAAAATACAAAGCCATCCACAACTCAGCCCCCAGCTACATCACCAACCTGGTCTCAAAATATCAACCAAACCGCTCTCTTCGATCATCCCAAGATCTTCTGCTCTCTAGTTCCCGTGTCACCTCCTTCCATGCTCACCTCCAGGACTTCTCTCGAGCTTCTCCCATCCTATGGAACTCCTTACCCCAATCTGTCTGGCTATCCACCTTTAGACAATCCCTGAAAACCTTTCTCTTTAAAGAAGCCTATCCTGCTTCTAACTAGTAAAGTGCCATTTATTTCCTCCATCAGCTCATCCACCACAGCTGTTACCTTTTGTATCACTCAACCATTCCTCCTAGACTGTAAGCTGTAACAAGCAGGGCCCTCTGTTTCCTATTGTAGCAAATTGTATTGTATCTGTAATGTCTACCTTCATTTTGTAAAGCGCTGCGCAAACTGTTGGTGCTATATAAATCCTGTATAATAATAATATTTGGTGGGTGGTCATGTTATGGTGGGTGGTCATAAACATGTGGCTGATCGGTGTATGTGCAGTTAATGTTTTTTTTTTAGAAACCTTATTTACCTGTAAAAGCCTCCCTTGTGTAGACATCCAAAAGATGTGAGACTGCTACTTGGCACCACCACCTTGGATGTGATTTCAGCAGCTCTGACTGACACGGTAGTGACTGTCAAGTATTCCCCTTCACTCCTTCTCCTGCAGATACATAATAGTAATACAAAATGTATGGAGCAGCTGGGCCAGCACAGACAGTAACTTTACACTCCCAGAAGAGGAGAGGGCTGTAACATGAAAGGAAGGAAGGGAGGGCGTTGCTAGGGAATTGACTCTTCTGAAGTAGTCAGATTTGCTAACTCCTGCAAGTAAAACCTCTAGAGATCCAGTGTATGAAGATAAAAGGTTATCGATGGTGAAACTACCTTGTTTAGTACCAGCAATCATTGTACAGTCCAAATTGTTTAGATCTTCCTCTATTGAAAGCCCATGCAGGGTAGTGGGTGAACATCTGTGGTCACTGTATACAGAAATTCATGTAAATTACAACAGTGCAGCCAATGACATGCCCTAATCTCTCATCTATTGTATGCATTGCTGAGTGAGAGGAGCATGTTTTCTTGACACCTCCCCCCAGGCCAGTGCTTGAATTACCACTCCCCAGCTAGACAGCTATGTAGATGCAGGTATTTGAGCATAAATTGAAGGTTTACCCATAAAGAGAAGAATTAAATTGTGGATGATCTTTTCAAAAACAAAATAGTCCAGGTCTGATACATTGTATTTTTTTTAAATAGTTTGCTACATCTTAACCTTAGATTGATATTTTTAGAAGCAGTAACATACTCTGTAGCAAATGCATATATTTGTTAATCTGTGCAGTAAAACATAAATCTTTCTTTTTCTTCACAGCTGTGGAACCATGGCCTGAAAATGCGACTATTTATCAGCCAAAGAAAAGTGAGTATTCCTTATAACATTTATACAGCAATGTGCGTTGCTCAGTGTCCCATTGCTGCTGAAATGAGTGTATTGTGTTAGGCCATTTAAAGTGTTGCTAAACCCACAACAGTAAAATCAGTCTGTATATGTAGTAAAGCATGCTTGTTATACTCCCTGTGAAACCTAAGGGGTAATCCTCCGCATTGCGTAAAAAGGCTGTTTGATTCTGTCTTCTCTGATCCTCCCCTTTCTCTACTATCCCCAACCCATCTGCTGATAGTACAGAGCTCTATGAGTCACTGCACATGCTCAGTTTAGTGTGTATCGCTACAGAGTGTTCTTTTATATGGGAGGGTGCATGTGACTCCACCTCCGCAACATCGCCAAAATCCGCACGTTCCTAACCCCAGAAACCACTAAACAGCTCATCCACTCCCTCATCATATCACGACTCGACTACTGCAACTCCCTCCTCACTGGCCTGCCTCGCCGTTGGCTATCCCCACTTCAGTCGATCCTGAATACGGCTGCCAGACTCATTCACCTTTCTAACCGCTCCGTCTCTGCCACCCCCCTCTGCCAATCCCTCCACTGGCTTCCGATTGTGCAACGGATCAAATTCAAAATCCTAACACTGACGTACAAAGCTGTCCACCATACTGCCCCGAACTACATCACTGACCTAATATCCAAGTACCGCCCAGCACGCACACTCCGCTCCTCACAAGACCTCCTTCTCTCTAGTTCCCTGGTCTCCTCCTCCCATGCCCGCCTCCAGGACTTCTCCAGGGTGTCACCCATCCTCTGGAACTCCCTGCCCCAACCCATCAGATTATCATCTACTCTCCTCTCCTTTAGGCGCACCCTGAAAACCCATCTCTTCAGGGAAGCCTACCCCACCCCCTGCTAACTTGCCGACCTCCTCCACTCTTCCTACCACTCCATCCCCCACAGCTATCTCCTCCTGTGCCACAATCCCCTCCTTCCTAGATTGTAAGCTTGAAAGAGCAGGGCCCTCGATCCCCTCATGTTTTGCATTGTATTGGTATTGTTCTGTCACATGTTCTGTCCCCCTTTGTAATGTACAGCGCTGAGCGAACTATTGGCGCTTTATAAATACTGTATAATAATAATAATAATAATTGCAGGGCCAAGCAGTACTGTCCAGACAGGGGGTCAGGGTCAAGCAGCCTCATAGGACAATCAGGGGAGAATGAAAACTCCTCCTACAAGATTAACCAGTGCTTTGCTGGACACTGATAGAATTCACAAGAATGCTCCAACTGCTGATGAGAAAAGATATTTAGCAGTTTATATTTACTAGAATAATTGCATTTCCATGTTGTGTGTACTGTGGGGGACCAGATATAGTGAATGCAGAGTCCTGGGTTTAGTAACACTTCAGGTAATCATAAGACCCTCCTATATTTGTGTATTCTGTTATTTTTGTGTCAAATGCATGTATTATGGCAGTCTACTGAAATCAATAGGTAGCTGAGATACCTAAACGTTTCGAAAAACTGGACATGTCACAAAGTGTTTTCTGCAATGCACTAGAGTACATTGTCATGCTTTGCAGCTTGTTGCAACACAAGCATTGCCTTAGCGCACTGAGGTGTCATTCAAAATGAATAGAAACACATGGAGCGTGCTTTGTTGTAATGTTCACATTGCTGCAAATCATAGATGTAAATGGACCTTTGGACATCTTAGTGGCCTCTGTGGTCCCAACCGCAATGGATTGTAAGTTGTATTTGAATGTTTTTTATAAAGATGACTATCATCCAAAACATCCTGTGGTGATGTGTTTCAGCTTTGACAAAAAACATGTTTACTTTTGCATCCCTACGATTTATGCTTTTTACTATGAAGATTTTCAGGCAGTCTGTCCAATCAATATTCTAGTGTGGTCTTTCCTATGCTTTTTACAATGGAAGAACCTGTAAATGTTCAGGTTTTGGGGAACTCCTGCTAAATATTTATACCCACGACTCATGGTACTTTAGCACATTTAGTAATTCATAGAAAGTTAAAAAAAACAAGAAAAAAAACATTTGGTGTACCTAGAGTAATAAACACCCAGGGTGGGTCATTTGTAACACCACCTGCTGTATAATATAAAAGATTTTTAGTTGGTATGAGAAAAACAAATGCAGACCTTGAAAACTGAGCTGTCTTATATCAGTAGTGGAGAATGTAGAAATGTCTCCTAAAATATCCCCCTTTTTTTGGCGGTCATTGTGGATAAGAAATCAAGTCAACATGGCACACTGCTCAAAGAACCCCGAGAAACCTCAGGAGGCTACTTTGAGGTGTCTAACTTAGGTACTCTAGGAAAATGGACGCACACAGGATAAGCAGACTATAAAGCGAAGATAGTAAAAGATGCTGAGAATCGGCTTGAGCTCGTTCTACACCCATAGAAGAACCCCCCTGGTGCATTTCACCCATGTGCGGCCTAATCATAGAGGCATATCTTTTACTATCTTGGCTTTACTGTCTGTTGATATTGTGATAGGCTGGGTGCTATTTTCTTGTAGTCTAAGCTGACCCTGACAAGCCTTGCATTCTGTCCAGCACCAGCATATAGTGAGGTTGATTTACTAACACTGGAGAGTACAAAATCTGGTGCTGCTGTGCAGCTTTCAGATTGTTCAATTAATCTTTGACAATGAAACCTGGAAGCTGATTGGTTTCTATGCAGAGCTGCACCAGATTTTGCACTCTCCAACTTTAGTAAATCAACTCCAGTGTTACCAGTCACAGGACTCCCCTTCTGGAGCATTAGAGCAGTACTGTCTTTTAGTTCAATCTGAATTTATTGAGTTTTCAATAAGACAAATGATAACAAGGAATACAGATACAGGAAGGAAAAGTGCATAAAAGTAAACGTCAGGAACCAATCCGCGCATATCAATAATCACAGATATAGGTATGACACAAATATGATACATTGAGTCAGATTGGCGAAAGACGAGAGAAATGTATATCGGTCCAACATGAAGAGTAACCACAACATTAACAAAGGCATAGCCCCGGGCGCTAAGGCCTAGGGGGCAAGGGTTGTATAGTGCGGGAACACATTTCAGAATATATTCAATAATATTATAAAGATAGGAGGAAATGGTCGGCTAACAGGGCGCGTCGAGGAGGAAGAGAAGGAGAAAGAAGGGGGGAGAATAAAAGGGAGGAAAAAAAAGGGGGACTAATATGGAGCAATAAGAAAAAATGAGGGGGATCACGGATGGCATACCCGCTCCACCATGGCTACACCAGAGAGGGGTCAGCTCCACCGGCAACCCAGGAGTGGAATTTGGGGGAGTAGCAAAACAAGGTCCAAGGGGTCCAGATGGAAGAGAACAGATCCATTTTTCCCGATTTCCGCGCCTACAGACGTTCAAGGTCATGGATAGAGTCCAGCTCATTAACCCCCTCTCCCAAGGAGGGCACAGAAGTGGACTTCCAGTAGCGGGGGATAACTGCCTGGGTAGCGGCCACCAGGTATCTCAAGATATCTCGTTTCAGTCGATGTTGTCGCAGTACTGTCTTTTAGTTTACCCTCCCTCTGGTACCAGTCTGAGGCATGAGGAATCCTTCAGTTTGTGGTTATAAAGTACATTAAAGGATAAGTTCACCTTTCATAACATGTTATATGTTGTACCCATATTCAGGATGTAACATGTTATGAAAGCAGCTGCAACCGCTCCCCACCGATCCCCGTTGTGACCGCTAGCGGGGGATCTTCTCCTCCACCCCCCTGCTAGCTGCCGAATAACTTTTTTGTGAATGAGAAACTACAAGCCCCCACAGCCTTAGCAGCTGTTGGCTTGTAGTTCTCGATGAACTACTACAGTGCTGTGGAATGCCTTGATAGTTCATTTAATCTTCTTGTCAGTATTTCTGCTTTCTCATACATCCAAGCAAATCCAGGCAAGCAGATATACTGACAGATCTGCAGGAGACCTGCATGGCACCAGTGATCTGCTGATTGTTGGTGCAATGCTTTAGAGGTTCCTGCAGCAAAAAATAATAAATGCACATTTTTTTACGTGCAAAAAAATGTGCACTTATTATTATTATTATTTTTTTTTTTTTAGCAAAAGGTGAACTTATCCTTTTAAGCCCTTCTGCTTGGTCACGAAATCCCTTAAAAAGTGTGTTGCAGACTGCTTATGTAAAGCAGTAGTAAAGTCCGCTTTAGGACTTACAGGTAAGCCTATAATAAGGTGTACCTGTAGGTACAGTAAATATCTCCTAAATGTTTACCGTTCAGGAGATATTCACATTTGTAGAGGCTAGTTACGTCACTGGCACATGGGAACTGCCCTCTGAATGGACGGCATACTAGAGTATGCCATCCGTGCAGAGCGCTGTGTGGCAATGTGACTCATGCGCTGGAGTGATGTCATCGCAGGCCTGGCCATTCAAATGGCTGGAGCCCGCGAACCTGGAAGGAAGAACAGGAAGATGGAAAGTCTGACAGCGGTGATAGCATGCTGCTGGAGGGCTTTTATTTTAAGGGGAGTCTGTCATAATATTCTAGTATGTGCAATACCTACTAGCACATTATGACTTAAACCTCCTGAGGGCCCAATTTTTTATTTTTTCGCCTTTACTACTGCTTTAATATGCTTTTATCTGGGTTATTCCTAAAAATAAAGAATTTGTTTTTTCCTCTTAGAAATAATAATGTTTGGTGTGAACATTTCTAAAATGCTTTATGTACTAGAAATGGCTCTACACCTTCCAACAAAGACTGTTGATCTAATACTGGCCTGACAGGTCTACAGCTTCAATTTTAGAACAACCTTCCTACAGGACACATATCTTTCCTTTAGCCAGTACAATAAATAGGTTCAGTAATGTCAGCCAGCAGAGTGGTTAATTGTGAGGCTGAGGTTGGTGGCAGGGGGAGTTGGGTTTGCTAGGAGAGATGACTGAGGTTAGGAAGAAGACTGATGTATGACTGAGCTCATGAGGAAAGTCCTACAGTAGAAGATACAAAGCAGAATCTTGGTGAAGACTGATTTGTAGAAGTAGTTAGACCTGAAAAGTAAACAGAAAATGTGATAAATTAGCCTTTAACTGATGAAGAACTTTCATCAAAAGAGACCCTTTTTAATATTGGGCAATCTTCTCACCAGACAGAATGTTTGAATCTTTGGTTGGGGAAGTATCTGATAGTCCACAATAGGAGTGGGATTATTTTATATAATCTAAGATGTGTAATAGTCCTGCCTAATATTGAAGCAGTGCAGTACAGTGCTGAAGCCATCTCTGTATTAAAGAGACACTTGCAACGTGCTTAATTATCAATGCACACAATGACTTTGAGCACAGCCTTGTAAAATCCCTCCCAACCAGCCAGGATTGTGTTATTGACTTGGTAATGTGGCCGCCGATGGCTATATGAAATAATACCGAGGCAGGTACAGTTGGCATGGTTACTGCAGTGGAAAAGCTGAGCCAGCAGATATTGGAAGTGTCATGGTTAATGGAAAGGGGTGGAGGGGGCTGCTGGAGAAGGAGCTGTTAAAATACACAGGCTGGAGTGGTCCTTGCTCCCTTCAGCAGCTCTTCATATATCATCAGATTACATTATTGCCCACATTTGGTGATCTGCAGCCTGCTCCAATTGTCAGAAGGCTGCAAAGTAATGAAGACTAATACATGGCAGCCTGTAGTCTTTTAGGCATGGAATTTTTATTGCAGTGATCTTGTCATTCCTCTTTTGTCTGATGGCTCGAGCTGCCTTTTGCAATATAAACTGCAAGCTCATATGGTGTGATTCTGAATTTGGTTTCTGAGCTGTAATATACATGGATTTTTTTGTAACATAAAAAAAGGACTGGAGATGTTGAGAATCTCAAAAAGGCTGATAAAAACATTCTTATGCGCTGCCGTGTTTTTCTTTCTGAACTATAAATTATTGCATGTGTTTAGGTATATAGCTTTTATGTGAAGTACAAAATTGCCTGTTTGATTAACTGGTGCAAGCTTTATAACCCCCCCCCCCCACACACACACACACACTTGCTATATAACTAATATGTGTATGAGGCAGCGCTTAATTATATGACAGTGCTGTAGATTGTAGAGTCCATTCTTTTTGTTTATTATGTGTTTTTGTGTCTTCTCTGCACCTATGGGTAGACGTATTTTAAATACGCATTTCTGTTTTGTGCCGCAATGATCCTCATTTGCATAATCATTCAGCTTGTTATGGGAGTGGCTTATATACTAATCCTGCTAATGCAGATTATACATTTATTTCACTTGCCATTAAGAACAGTCCCTATCTAGTTATACACATCGAAAGGAACTGACGGGAAATAATATTTGTATTTATCGTTAATTCCTTGCAGTGTGTTTTGTGATTTACCTTTAAATCTAGTTCTGGTTACAGTAAACGAGACCTCTTTATTATTCTAGAATTCTTGCCCTTTCCTTTAAAAGCCGAGAAGGAACTTGCTGGTTGAGTGTAGTGACATAAATGATTTAGGTTGGACAAATGCAGCACTGGACAAATCCCAGAAGTCAGATAGCCGGTAAAAAAATTACAGATGCCATCTTGGTTTGTGAGCTTTATCTATTGCTGTCTGTTGCTTTGTCTGCACTGATTGGGACTTATGTGGGAGTAGTTGTGACTCAAGAATATTTCAGCAGTCATCATTTGGACAGCACCTATAAGAAGGGACCTTGGATGTTTCTCAATATTTGTTTATTGCTCTGCACAACCAATCCATTATTATTATACAGGACTTATATAGGGCCAACAGTTTGGGCAGCACTTTAAAGAAAGCTTGAACTCTTTAAGTCCTGCTGGTGCAGGCACCACAAGATGCCAACATATCTAACACGTATTAGTCAGAAAAACTCATTTTCTGATTTACTATCCTGATTTCATAGCTCAAAGGATAAATCTACCTTTAGGAGCATGTAACATGCTGCTATGTACCCACCACCAGCACTCCTCTGTCTGGGACAGCTGGAGGGGGATCCTTTCCTTGCACCCACTGTTACTTTTTGAAAACAGTGCAGCTGTTCTGGGCTCTGCCCACACAAGCACGCCATTCTTTTACAGATTACTATGAATGAAAAAACTACAAGTACTGTGTGCCACCATGGTAAACATACTTGTAGTTTGAATGGGCTGTGAATGAGCTCCTTATGCTCATAGCTCATTCTGTTTTCCTCTAGCTTTGTAACTGAAAGCTGGTATGGGGATACAGGCACTAAATTAGAGGAATACTGTGCAGGAGCCTGACATTGCACCTGCAATCTTTTGATTGCAGGTGCAATGCTCTACAGGCTCCATTAAAAAATATATAAATGCACATTTTTTTTAATTTTTTTTTTTTTTGGAAAGGTGAACTTAGCCTTTATATCTGCCAACTGCCATTCCATTGTCCAATGACCATGCTTCAGTGATGTTAATCAATTCAAGTATAACTAATAGGCAAAATATTTTCTTTAGATTAGGTTAGCATGACAAGGACTGTCACTTTTTTCTTGCTGTCTGTGTCCCTTTTTAGGGAGATTCACCTTCTCAAATTGTCTTGATCACCCAATTTAACTGGGAATGAAAGTGATGTAAATCTAAAATTTTGAGTTAGTTGCCATCAGAGCTGAATAATGTTTCAGTGGGGACACTTGTTTCCATGACAAATGTCTAAGATATCCTCTCAAGGAAGCAAAGGGAAATATCTGAAACAAATGGCAAAAAAGAAGGGGGGTAATTTTTGGGGTAGGGTCAGCCTGCAGCCATGTTACATGTTATACCCTAGATATTGTTGTAACATGGCCTAATAGGTGGGGTTAGCCTTTAAGGCTGTATATACTGTATGTAGTATGTTATGTACTTGGTTTGCTAGTAAAGTTTGTTCTTATTCAAATAAAAAAGGAAGAACTCTAAATTCTACGGGAAACATTATTTCCTTTATGTTGAATTTTGTTCAAGCAGCTCAATAATGAAGAATTCTAGAATGGAGTTGAAGGAAAATGTGAGAATCAGTGCTGCAGTCATAACTGGTCTAGCAGTTGGTTATGTCCCTTTTGAGGATGGCTACCACTGGAGGGCTGGTTGCTGGTTTGTTAAGTGTTCATCCTACTTCGATGACAGCGGACTTTACCTCAATATGGGTTTTGTAGTCCTTAAAGTGGTTGTAAAGGGGTATGCTGTGTGCAGCATCCCCCCCAGCCCCTACTAATACTCAGCTAACCCCCTCTCGATCCAGCGTTGTGCAATGGAGTTTCAGCTATCCCGGGATTCCTTTTCATTGGCTGAGACAGAAGCAGGAGCCATTGGCTTAATAATACGTAGTCCTCCTGCGCTCAATGGAGTCCCTATACCAATCAAAGAGCCGCTAGCACTCAAACTGGTACCCAACAGTAATAATACAATCACATATAATCAATTAGTGCAGCGCTAGACATATAATGTGAATAACATATATATGAAAAACTAATCACAGTAACATGTCACACATCTATGCATTCAAAAAAGGTGACCAAACAATGTGATTATTTAGAGAAATAAATCTCAATAATAAACGTGTCCCCCAGTGCCACTCACTGATGTGAATGTGAGTAAATAGATAGATATCACAAAAAGTTCATAACACTATGCCGTGGTGTTCAACTCCAAGCAATATGATGCAATGCAAGTGATCACACAATAGCTTCAAGTGATGGTAAGTGACTCTCCTCCTGTGGTACGATTGCCCCCTCACCTCCACTCTACGGCCCAAAGGGCCTATATGCCTTTAAGATCACTCAGGATCTTGATCCACCATAGATAGAAATCACCAGCCAGCCAATCTCCCATAGGATTCCCATCCGGTAGGTATTCAGGATACACTGGCTCCTGGGCTCAGCACGCTATACCTCTCTCCCGGATGACATAAGCATAGGAAGAATCTCTCATAGCGTAATAAGTTGCACAATGAATGTTTAATAAGATATATAAACAACTCACATGCAAATGTTCAAATCCACAGTTCATAGGGATGTATGGGTGTACTGCCATTGGCTCCCACTGCTGTCAATCACAGTCAGTGAGGGAATGAGAAGAGAAAGGGGGCGGGGTAGAGACGCAGCTCTGTGTGTGAATGGACACACAGAGCAGTGGGTGCCCCCATTGTAAGCTGCTTGCTGTGGGGGCACCCGATAGGAATAGAGGGGCCAGGAGAGCCTGCGGGGGACCCGAGAAGAGGAGGATGCAGGATGCTCTGTGCAAAACCACTGCATACAGCAGGTAAGTATAGACATGTTTGTTATTTGTTTCTTAAAAAAAAAACAAAAAAAAAAAAAACCTAAAATCGGTGTGCCAAGCTTGTAGCATCATACTCAAAAAGACTTGAGGCTTTAATTGGTGCTAAAGGTGCTTCAAAAAAATATTGAACAAAGGCTGTGAATACTTATGTACAAGTGTTTTTTTTCATTTTTTATTTTTACTAAATTGCAAAGATTTCAAAATGAACTTCTTTGACGTTGTCACTATGGGGTATTTGTAAAATATTGAGGAAAAAAATACATTTAATCCATTTTGGAATAAGGATATAACATATCAAAATGTGGCAAAAGTTAAATGCTGTGAATACTTTCTGTATGCACTGTATCTAGTATGTTTCTTAGAAAAATAAGCTATTTAGTACACATTTAATGCTTCAAAATTCTGTTTCTGAAAATAAGTTCTTTTCTTTCTTTTTTCTTTTTAACTGGGCGACTAGTCTCTGTTGCCCACGGTAACCATTTTAGCCTCAAGTTGCCATTTCTTGTAGTGCTGATTGTCATATTAAAGTCTGTTTGTTATGGATTATTTCTCAGACCCTTTGTCGTCTTCTAAATATGTTCAGAGTGTTGAAACTGCTGTGTTTTTGTCTTTCCTCAGGTGAACAGGTTCTGCTTTCTGACAATGCATCCTGCCTTGCTGTACAGGTAATGATTTATTCTTTAAATCTTCATTCCTGTGCTCTGCCTTGTTAAAAATCTGCAGCCGTGGCCCACAAGTGACCCCTGTTTCAAGTTTGCAGCCAAATTCAACTACCTCTCTTCAGGAGATCCACAATGAAAATCTCCTCATCCAACCTAGGCCATCTGCTGGAGTGAAAACTATCTGCTGGTACTGGGTTTTAACCACTTAATAACCTGTGTATGTAACACACACACTTCTAAAGGTGCTTTTGCCATGAATTTTTCATCACTTGTCGGTAATAATCCATACATACAAAGAAACCAAAACAAATAAGTTCAGAAATTAAGCTATTTGTAATAAAATGGAATGACACAGGGAAAAAGTATTGAACACGCTAACTGAAATGTATTTAATACTTCGTACAAAATCCTTTGTTGGTAATGACATCTTCAAGACGCCTCTTGTATGGAGAAACTAATCTCATGCATTACTCGGGTGTGATTTTGTTCCATTCTTCCACACAAATCATGAAGGTTCTGTGGGCCTCTTCTATGAACTCGGATCTTTAGTTCTTTCCATAGATTTGTTATTAAATTCAAATCAGGTGATTGGCTGGGCCATTCTACCAGATTTACTTGCTTTCTTTAAAACCAGTTTAGAGCTTCCTTTGCTTTGTGTTTTGGATCATTTGTTTTGCTGAAATGTCCACCCTCATTTCATCTTCATCATCCTGGTAGATGGCAGCAGATTTTTATCAAGAATGTCTTGGTATATTTTTCCATTCATCCTTCCTTCAACGATATGAGGTTTGCCAGTACTGAATGCTGAAAAACAGCCTCACGCCATGATGTTCCCACCTCCGAACTTCACTGTTGGTATGGTGTTTTTGGGGTGATTTGCAGCACCATTTGATCTCCAAACATGTGTATTATGGTATCTGAGGAGTTCAGTTTTGATCTCATCTGATCAGACTATATTCTCACAGTATTTCACAGGCTTGTCTAAATGTTGTGCAGCAAACTTTAAACGAGATTCAACATGTTTTTTCTTCAGCAATGGAGTCTTGCGTGGTGAGCGTACATATAGGCTATGGCGGTTGAGTGCATTACTTGTTTTCTTTGAAACAATTGTACCTGCTAATTCCAGGTCTTTCTGAAGCTCTCCACAAGTGGTCCTTGGCTCTTGGACAAGTCTGATAATACTTTTCACTCTGTTAGAAATCTTGCGAGGAGCACCTGGTCGTGGCTGATTTATGTTGAAATCATGTTCTTTCCACTTCTGGATTATGGCCAAGTGGCATTCTGTAGTTAATCGTTAATCCACTGCCGCACACCAGGTCCCCTGCTGCCATCTTGCTCTATAACTTCATTGGGAGCTGGCTGTCTCTTGGTTCTTGTACCTGGCCCCCTGATGCTGTAGATGTGCCACAGTGCACCATCAGGGGCCCTGATTACACACTGAGTATTTTTGGTAGATTGCCCCAAAGCCTACTTGGAAGAATGACATGGGAATCCCAGGTGGGCTGTGGGGGCATGTCATTCTCACCAGAATGGGAAACTGTGAAGTTAGGGGCCTTTTGATAAAAATTGTTATTGTGTGAAATTAAGGGGGAAAGGATTAATATTGGGGAAAGTGCATAAAGAGGGTGAAGGTCCGCTTTAACTCAAATCTTTACTTGCATTGTCACTGAGTTGTACAGGGTGTTCCACTGATTGGTACATCTGGCATCCCAGCTACGGGTATCCGCAGTGTATCTGCTTGCACCATGACCGATGTAGTACATGTGGATGAGGCCTTACATGTGTAGAGATACTTGATATTGACCACTGCTGGCAGTTACAGGATGGTAGCAGACACGATGTTTGTATCATTGTACCTCCTCATGGAAAAGATAAATTAAATAGGCTTGTATCTCAATAAAACATTGACATTGAAAATGTAATAAAGTTATTATTATTGTGCTGTCTATAATTACCTCTAATTTTACTCTATATTAACACCCCTATCATCCTGTGCAGGTCAGCTGAAATTTCAAGGCAGGTTGAGTGGGAGTTTACAATAATGTAGAGCAAGGATAACCAACACATAGTCACATAGGCTGCTACTGGAAGTTCTGACAGTATCATTTTTCAGGCACTGGGACAGGGGTGAGAAAGTGAAATAATTGTTCAGCATGTAGGGTTTAGGAATGTTCCTCATGGAAGCGTCCAATAATAACTAGGCTTAGAAAATGGAGTCTTCTCCTTCCATTTTAGAACCCGTGTTGGGTTGTGCAGAAAACACCTTATAGATAGGCAGTGCACAGTGCTGTTATAACTGGAGTTTCTCTTTTAAAGTTTACTGAAGTGCCTTTTTTAAAGTGTTTTCCTCCTGCCGTGTGCATTATTTCTACAGATGGTCAATGCAGCATTGTTTATTCTCATTACCCTATACCATACATTATTGATATCTGGACATTTAACCATGTGCTGTGTCTAGCCCTCCCTATGTACCTAATGTTTGAATGAAGCTGCATAATGCTTTTGCTGGCCTGTTCTCTTTGTATTTCTATGAGCTGTCTGTGGTCTTTTTATCAACTTTTACTCCATCAGTCAAAGTTTAGGCCTTATGGTCTTCAGTCCTAAAAGACTCATGGGAAGGCCATTAGTCTCTCACTCCCCAGTGCTCAGTGCCTTATTTAGTTTAGTCTGAGTTCATTTCATCCTGAGGTCATCTTTTTACCGATGCAGCAGTGAGAGTATAGCAGGCAAAATCCATACTAGAATAATTTTAAGCTTAGACATAGACTGTTATTTGTGATTTGGTGTCAAGGAGATTGCAACTGCTGTGTAGCAGATTATCAATATTTCAGATGTGTCTCAAGCAATAAAACCCCAGGCTGTAGAGAAAATGTCATCAAAATTCACATACAGTCTCAGGAAGAATAGACCATGTAGGAAAGTTAGGTTGTCGCACAGCTGCTGTTCACTTACTTTTATGTTGTAAAAGGTGCTCAATGGTGGCTGAGCTTTCCACTAACTTTTACACAGGCTCATATGTCCACATATTTTTCATTGAATTACAGTGATTCTAAACGTTTACATTTTTTTAAAAAATAACAAACATGTTATACCTACCTGCTCTGTGCAATGGTTTTGCACAGGACAGCCCCTGTCCTCTTTTTTTGGTTCCCCGCCAGCACTCTTGGCTCCCCCCCTGTGGAGTACGCCACCCAAGCCCCAGTGTCTGCGTCCTTAGACACAGACAGTAGGGCTTAGCCCCACTCCCTTGTCGTGGGGTTTGATTGATAACTGCAGGAGCCAATGGCTCCCAATGCTATCTATCTGCCAAATGAGGAGGGAGAGAGCAGAGAGAGTTGCTGCTCTCATGCATGTCGCTGAATTTAAATTTGACAAACCCCAGATCTGTAATAATTCAGTGAAAGTGGAACTGCAACCACATTTGTGTTAGGCACTCTAGGGCAGATTTACTAGAGTTGTTGAGATTTTTCACTCAAAAAGGGGGAATATTCACCTTACTCATCCAATCATGTGAAAATTTTGAATATTTAAAACCGAATGCTGAATTAAATATCATTGAAATACAAGAGATGTGTGTAATCTTACTTGAATCTTGGTGTGCTTTGTGTATTTCTACCTAACCTGTGCAGTAGTCCAATGTGAAACATTGCCTCTGTGCAGGTGCTTCCTGTAATAGCCACTGCTGCTCTCTTTCTTTGTACAGCATGAGTGGTCTTGTCTCCGTCCCTGTCCTGTTGTTTTCTGCAGGCAGTCTGTAATGGGTGGGGCCTGCTGAGCCCCTCCCACAGCAGTTTTGTCTTTACAGGCTGTGTATAACACAGTGAGGATATCACTGCTACATTTACAAGGTAATAACTGGGTTTTTGGCACACACAATTGAATATACACAGATTAGCCAGAACATTATGACCACCTATTATAACCTATCGAGGCATGGATGCCACTAAACATCTAAAGGATTCTGTGGTATCTGGCACCAAGCTGTCAGTAGCAGATCCTGAAGTCCTTTGTGTTTCTAGGTGTTCTAGTAAACTGAGATTTGGAGGCCAAATCAACACCTCAAACTCCTCGTTGTGTTCCCCAAACCATTCTTGAATTCATCAGACCAGACCACCATCTTCCTTTGCTCCTGTGGCCCAGTTTTGATTTTCATGTGCCCATTGTAGGCACTTTTGGCTGTGGACATGGGTCAGCATGGGCACCCTGACTGATCTGTGGCTACCCAGCAATATGCAACAAACGGAGATGCACTGTGTTTTGACACCTTTCTATTGGAATCAGCATTAATTGTTTCAGCAATTTGAGTTACATTAGTTCTTCTTTTAGATCGGACTACATAGGCCAGCCTTCGCTCCACATAGGCCGCTCATGACTCTGTCGTTGGTCTTCCAGTTCTCCTTCCTTGGACCACTTTTGGTAGGCCCTGCCCTTACAGAATGGGAACATCTTACAAGAGCTCCAGTTTTGGAAATGCTCTGACTCTTCTTGCCACTACAATTTGGCCTTTGTCAACGTTGCTCAAATATTTACGCTTGCCTATTTTTTTTCTGCTTTCAATGCATCAATTTCAGGGACTTGTTCACTTGCTGCCCAATATATCTCATCCACTTTCAGGTGCCATTGTAATGAGATAAACATTGTTAATCACTTTACTTGTCAATGGTCATAATGTTATGGCTGGGTCATGTGTATCCTTTGTAGCTATTGAGGAATAGATTTAAATGAAAGTTGTTTTTTTTTGTGCCTGGAGTTAAGCTTTAAGTAATCCTTTCTGTACTCTATACCCTATCTAATTCACCTGAACTGATGTACTAGATAAGTGACAAAAATAAAACATAAGTGACAAAATACATTGCTACAGTCCAATTCTTCCCACCAACTAACATAGTAAAATGAAACAAAAAATATATAACTATTGTATCTAGCGTGCAATATAAACCATATCCTACATTAAACAGCAAAACAAACAGTGTATTAAAGAGTTCATGTTGTTTGTCAGATCCAGTGTACAGATTGTGCTGTGATGTATATGTGATCTCCAAACACGGCATGCTGTGACCTCCACCACTTGCTGCAATTCCAAGAAATCAGGAGACCATTATCTGTAGAAGAGGTCCAGCGTTGTAGTGATGTCATCACACTGCATACCTGCTACTTTTGGAAATCTTTTATGATGTTAAGCTGTGAATCTAGTAAATGAGGATTCATTCTTGTTCACCAGGTGATCTGCACAAAATAGTGACCAATAATATTTTTAGAGAGCTAAATAAGAATGTTGAAAGCCTCTTATGGTGCAAGATACAGTATTAGAGCTACAAGTGCTGTTGTGGATGGTGAAATGTTTAAGTACTTAGCTTGTTTGCTGTAAATTTTGCCATTGCAGAATGACCAGAAGCCAGCTTTTAGCCTAAAATGGCCTAATTGAATGAACATCCTATTAGGCAGATATGGGAACTATTAGGGCATCCATAGACATGAGATGACAGTGTCCCAACCTAATTTGTATACATTGGTGGTACACAACTCTGACAGGAAAAAATACTGCGCAAACAGGAGGCTTTGGTCACTTTTGTTGTCCCCATAGTAGGCCAACACCAGAGGTTTTGGTGTACACTTCCCTCCAGCTCTCTGCATTGGGTATAAATGTGTTCGCTTGATCTGCTTGCTCTGTTTGCATTAGTTTATTGTCTATTGGCACTTTGAATGTTAATATGTTAAATTTATATTAAAGTTGAGCTCCAGGGAAAACACTACCCTTGCAGAAGGGCTCACCCAGTATTGCAAAGGTCAAATGCTAATTTTTGCCTAGGCTACCAGCAAAAATCACTTTTATTAACCCTACCTCGCTCAGCTGCAGTACATGGCAGGATCTGTGTGTAGAAAGTGATGCTGATTGTCTGCTCGGGCAAAGGTGACCAATTCATAATATGCCTGCACACAGAGCCTGCCCTGCACTGCAGCTTAACCCCCTGGTCACATCAAGCTGACTTTGAAATGTGGCAAATGAGGTTTAATGTTGATAAATGTAAGATTATGCACTTGGGGGCTAAGAATATGCATGCATCATACATACTGGGGGGGGGGGGGGTACAATTGGGGGAATCAATGGTGGAGAAGGATCTGGGAGTTCTAGTAGATCACAAGCTTAATAATGGCATGCAATGCCAAGCTGTGGATTCTAAAGCGAGCAAAATCCTCTCTTGTATTAAAAGAGGTATAGACTCCAGAGAGAGAGAGATCATATTACCCCGGTACAAATCATTAGTAACACCTCATCTGGAATATGCAGTTCAGTTTTGGGCACCAATTCACAAAAAGAACATTGGGGAACTGGAGAAAGTACAGGGAAGGGCAACCAAACTGATACGAGTTATGGAGGAGCTCAGCTATGAGAAAAGATTAGAGGAACTGAATTTATTCTCTCTTGAGAAGCGGAGATTAAGGGGAGATATGATCAACATGTATGAATACATCAGTGGTTCATATAGTGAACTCTGTGTAGAGTTATTCACCCTGAGGTCATCACAGAGGACAAGGGGGCACTCTTTACGTCTGGAGGAAAAGAGATTTAATCGACAAACACTGAAAGGTTTCTTCACAGTAAGAGCTGTGTAAATGGGGAATAGATTCTCTCAAGACTTGGTTCTGGCCAGCTCAGTGGATTGCTTTAAAAAAAGGCTTGGATTCTTTCTTGGATACACAGAATATAACTAGATACTCACATTTTTAGGTATAGTTGATCCAGGGAATTTTCGATTGCCTTTTGGGGAATCAGGAAGGAATTTTTTCCTTGCAGGAGCAAATTGGATCATGCTTTTGCTGGGTTATTTTGCCTTCCTCTGGATTAACTCTGGGTGTAGGATTATAACTTTTTTTTTATGGTTGAACTGGATGGACTTTTGTCTTTTTTCAGCCAGACTAACTATGTAACTATAACAATCAACTGGACTTGTTCTGTAATGTTGAAGATATTTTGTAGCTTATCCAAGCTACAGCCCTGGCCAAAAGGTTTGAGAATGACACAAATATTAATTTACCTGCAAGGAAACACATTCAGTCATTGCTTTGCGCAAAAAGGGATTCACAGGCAAGGATATTGCTAATACTAAGATTGCACCTAAATCAACTATTTATCGGATCATTAGGAACTTCAAGGAGAGAGGTTCAGTTGTTGTGAAGAAGGCTTCAGGGTGCCCAAGAAAGTCCAGCAAGCCCAGGACTGTCTCCTAAAGTTGATTCAGCTGCAGTATCAGGGCATTACCAGTGCAAATCTTGCTCAGGAATGGCAGCAGGCAGGTGTGAGTGCATCTGTATGAACAGTGAGGCAAAGACTTTTGGAGGATGGCCTGGTGTTAGGAAGGGCAGCAAAGAAGCCACTTCTCTCCAGGAAAAACATCAGGTACTGACTGATATTCTGCAAAAGGTACAGAGATTGGACTTCTGAGAACTGGGGTAAAGTCATTTTCTTTGCTGAATACCCTTTCCAATTGCCTGGGACATCGGCAAAAAACCTTGCCTGGAGAAGAAAAGGTGAGCGCTACCATTAGTCCTGTGTCATGCCAACAGTAAAGCATCATGAGACCATTCATATGTGGGGTTGCTTCTCAGCCAAGGGAGAGGGCTCACTCACACGTTTTCACATATCTATGAATAAAGAATGGTACAGAAACATCCGCTGACGGCAACTTCTCCCAACCATCCAAGAACAGTTTGGTGATGAACAGTGTATTTTCCAGCATGATGGAACACCTTGGCAAAAGTGATAACCAAGTGGCTTGGGGAACAAAACATCGAAATTTCGGGTCCATGGCCGGGAAACTCCCCAGACCTTAATTCCATTGAGAACTTGTGGTCAATCCTCAAGAGGCGGGTGAACAAAAAACCCCACAAACTCTGACAAACTCCAAGCATTGTGCAAGAATGGGCTGCCATCAGTCATCATGTGGCCCAGAAGTTGATTGAACGCATGCCAGGTCAAATTTCAGAGGTCTTGAAAAAGAAGGGTCAACATTGCAAAAAGTCTCTTTGCATAAATATTTTATAATTGTCAATAAAAGCCTTTGACACTTATTAAATGCTTGTAATTATATTTCAGTATACTATAGTAACATCTGACAAAAAGATCTAAAAACACTGAAGCAGCAGAGTTTATGAAAATTATTATTCTTGTCATTCTCAAACCTATTGGCCAGGGCTGTATGTCTTCAGTTCTTATGAGTGTCAGGAAAGATGGATGTTGATTGTCCAAGAACAGGATGGTAAGTGTGAAAGTTAGTTATGGAACCTCCCTGTTCTAGTTACATAAACCCATCCTTGTCACCAGGAAGTCTGCATAGGTATATTTAAACCTTTTTGTGATATACTATCTATAAGATAAATAAATATAGAGAAATAAAATACATAAATCCTAAAGTGTCCAATTCAACAAAAGTCCCACATGTGTCCAATAAAGTCTAAAGATCCAAATTTCCATGCAGTAAGAAGGATTGACTCCTATTAATCCAATGAAACACAAATCACGCAAAAAAAATTATATATGTATATATGTGTGTGTATATGTATATGTATATATATATATATATATATATATATATATATATATATACACTAAACCCCAAACTGTGAGCACTCTGTGATCAACTGCAACACTGTGAACACTCCGTGGGACAACACCCAATAGTGCTAGGTACTATTACCCTCTGTGGGTAATTATACACATATCAATAATATGGGACCATAATCTTCCATTCTTTCTTTATGGGTACTCCTTCCAAGGTCCTCACAAAGACAAGAAGAGTCTTAAGACAGATCTCCAAGCATAGATAAAATTTAATAGTAACTTACATTATAGTAACCAACTTCCAGCTCTGACAAAAGGCTTTCTGTAGAGGTTTACCAAACACTGGCACACACCATGTGTAGGTAACCAACAAAATGGCAGTGTTATAGATAGTATATCACAAAAAGGTTTAAATATAGTAAACTTTCTAGGGAGAAAGTGCAACTTTTTGGTGGGTTCAAAGAATAGGAGGTTATTGATTGAGTAGTCTGCATAGGTAGTAAACCTTAGGTTTACATAGCTAAAGATATGAACTGTCAAACTGCCAGAGTAGGGATATTCAATTATTAAATGTGGGAGACTGACAGGACTGACTTGATTTACTAAATCTGCAGCATTCAGAATCTGGTGCAGCTGTATAGGTAGCCAGTCGGCTTCTAACTTCAGCTTGTTCAACTAAGATTTGGTAATAAAACTGGGAAGCTGATTGGTTTTTATGCAGAGCTGCGCCAGATTTTGCATTCTCACATTTTAGTGTCTCCCCCCCAAAGTGTGTAAAGTCCCACCCCTGTTCAAGGATGGTTGTTCCAGCTTGACAAAGTTGCCCTGTTTCTTGCGTACCACTTGTCCTCTCTGTCCAAAGTGTACTAGATATGGAATATAAATGCTGCGGTATGTTCCTGATAATCATCAGAACTAAATAAGTGGATTAGAGAAGCTGTGAAATGTCTAACATTACAGAACAAGTCCAGATGAATATGAATAGCTACCAGGGGCGGACTGACAACTCATGGGGCTCCCGGGCAATAGGGGATCATGGGGCCCCTGTGTCCTTGCCCAGACTCAAAAAAGCCTATGAAAAAGGTACCAGGGGCATCTCATGGGGCCCCCTACTGACCCCAGGCCCTCGGTCAGTGCCCGAGTTTCCAAGTGGTCAGTCCGCCCCTGGCTACTACTAGATATACCATGTCCTGGATAAATGAGAACCTTCACAGACTTCTGGTTTCATGTTCTCTTACCTGTGAGAATTGGCCATACAACCAAAGCTGAGGAGGACAGAACTTGCCATTGTCATGTGGATAGGACATTGCAGCTCAGCATGCCTGGTTGAAATCAGCAGTATGGAGTGGATGGCATGGGATCTCTACAGCAGTTTCTAACAAAAGTGAGGTTTTTATACCGTTCTGTGACTGACAGAGCATTTTCATGTGTGTTGTTGCTTCTTTAAGAGCATGGGAAATGCCTTTACTGCCACCAACAGGGTTGTCCCACCATGCTTTTCTGTGTATATATTTACACACACATACACCAGTATGTGTAATATTGTATTTTCAGGCTGTACAGTACTGGAGCTTTATCTGTCAGCAGAGTGATAAATTAAACTGTGTATTTATTGAAACGGCATGCTTTAGTTTAATAATCCTGGCTGACAGCTGATAGTAGCCATGGTTATTCGTGGTCACTTTATGAAAATATCTGATTCCAATAGCCTCAAAAGATTTTTTTTATATGAAGTTCATTAAATACAGATTCAGCCTGCGGATTGTGCATATTTTTGATCTATAAAGATATCTAACAATGACAGAATGAAGAGATATCTGTTTTATTATGAAGCTTGCATAGGGAATATAAAACAACATTGGCTTATCTCAAGTTAAGGCCTTAGAAGTTTAAATAAGACGAATACTGTTTGAATATTGTGCAGTTTGCTTCTTATCAGGTTAGAGTTACAGTGATGCATGAAACTGCTCAAAGTGCACTTGTTACAGACATACCGTGGGCTCAAATAGTTTCAAAAGTGTACCTGTCAGACACCGGAGCCTGCATTTACACCTGAGAAGAGTGTTTTCCTGGTGATTTTGAGGCTTTTTTCAGGCGTATTACTGGCCATTTTTGCACGTGTATAAGCATCATCGCTCGTTTACAGGAGCTTCTATGGAAGTATTTGGGACCAAAAATGCCTGACTATGCTCAAAAAAAGCACTTGTACTTTTTGAACATTGTGTGTAGAATGAAGGGAGACTGTGGGGGTTATTTATAAAAACTGGAGAGTGCAAAATCTTGTGCAACTCTGCATAGAAACCAGTAAATTTTCAGGTTTTATTGCTAAATTTTAATTGAACAAGCTGACTGGCTACCATGCACAGCGGCACCAGATTCTGACTGCACCAGTTTTAGTAAATCTACACCTGTGCGAACAAGTTTGAACAGGGACAGTTAAAAAGAACCAGATTCTGCGTAATCTAGCATAGAAAGCAAACAGAAAAATGCTCAAGTGTGAATGGGGACTTAGTGAACCCTCAGCCTGGGTTTATATTATTTGGTGTGGGACACCACATGTAATTTGCACAGGAATCGCACCGCATTCCTGCACGAATTGCATGCAAATGTCTGTGCGGTGCAATTTGAGCCATACATTTTGTATGGCTCAAATCGCATCGCATCTGCACCAAAAAGGTGCAGGACCCTTTTTTTTTAATCCGCACCTGAATCACCCATGCGACGTGATTTCTGGCAATCACATCACCTTTTGCGATCTGTTTCATGGTGTCATTAATTAATCATTGACACCTGCACCAGATCGCAAGAACAGGATGCGATTGTGGTGCGGGAAACGCAAAGGATTCGCAGTGTTTCCCACACCGTATTGATGTGAACTCAGGCTCAATGCAAAAAAACAATCCGTAGATCCAGAAATATTGAATAGTGGTGGTTTTTGCAAATTTAGACTTTTCCTGAGTCAAGATTGCCCCTACCTTTCTTCAAACACGCCACCCATCACCCCAGAAGACCAATAGGGAGGCTTGGGGAGCTGTATGAGCAAAAGCCATGATTGATCTTTTATTGGAACCTAGATTTGCATATAACGTCAGTTGTCTTTTTTTTTTGTTTTCTGGATCAGATGATCATTCTGACATGCCAGAGATAATTTTTGTTTATACATTCTCCACATTATATGCTCAGTTTGAAAAGTCAATCCTAACTTTGCCTGTTCTCCTATTTTTGCATATTATCTTCACCAGCACTACAGTTGCTCCTAAATGGCTCATTTATACAAAGTAACTTGTTTATTAAGGAAAAGACATCTACATACAGCAGTAAGCCACGGAAATATTAAATGGAATATCATTCTCGTGAGGGAAGTAAACCATGCTTATAAACTCGGTTTCTGCAGGAATAATATACACGTTTAACAACACTTGGAAGAATTGTTTTTCTTGATTTATTCAATCTTGTTGTTGAAATATATGGATTTCGCAAAACCATACTGGCTTATTTAAAGCAACCCTGTCATATTATAAAAAAAAGATTAACCAAGCACCTACCTATAAAGGGAATGTCCACCTTTCCTTCCACTTGCTCCATTCTACATTGTTGCTGAGAAATGGTCCCCTGAAGTTCCCTTGAAAACAGACACTGGTCTCTTGGGTGCCATGCAGCCCTATAGAAGAGACAAAGAAGAGAGGGCGCACCAGCCTAGTGCATTATCCCTATAACAAATTTTTTAATACTCCAACACAATTGTACTCAAACACTATGATATCAAAGCCCATCAGTGTAGGCATCAGCATCAAAGTCGCTCGATCCACTGCACATGCTCCTCAGCTTGGAAGGAAACCACCTGGATCTTAGCTGGCTTACAGATTGACAATTTCAGTTTGGCTCTGAGGAAGGGGGTATTATCCTCAAAATACGTAAGCCAGCTAAGATCCAGGTGGTTCCAGGTGGTTCCTTCCAAGCTGAGGAGCACTTGCAGTGGATTGAGCAACTTCGATGCTGATGCTTACTGTGTTGGGCTTTGATATCACATTGTTTGTGAGCACAGTTATGTTGGAGTATTAATAAATGTGTTATTGGGATAATGCAGTAGACTGGTGCGCCCTCTCTTCATTGTTTTTTCTATAGTATGCTATTGGGGCATCCCCAGTCTTGAGAGGGAAGCAAAATGTGGCGTGTCCTCCTCTTCCGCTAAGAAGCTGACTTGTGTGAAGAATTGGTATTTGACAATCATACTCCTGCACAGAGGTTTTGCTTTGTTGTTGCCATGCAGTCCTGCCAGGTTTCTTCTGTTAATCCCCATGTCTGTACTCTCTCTCCCTTTTCTTCTGCTGTGATGTGGAGCTCAGCAGAAGGAACCAGTGAGAGCTGCGGTGAACCCAGGGGATCGGCACTCTAAGAAATATTTGTTTTCTAGTGGCCTTTGGACCAATTTTGAACCAATTTTCAGAGCATTCTTCTGTAGCAGAAGAGCTCAAGCAGAATTTTAGGAATTTTTTTTATTTTGCTGCAGTGGGGCTATGCAGGACTTTTGGCTACTGCAAACTCCCCCCCTGCGCGGTCCAGCGGTCTGCTAAGTTGACTGTTCTTGACATCAGCACACTCCATAGACTGGAACAGTCCACAACTGAACCGTGGGGGAGAGCAATTTTCCATATGATAGGTGAGTCAGGTAAGTATGAGCTTTGTCCTCACCCCTAGAAAAAAACGAGCAGGCGACGCATGAAGCATGAAGTTGGGGGCACAGCCCCACTGTGTGGTAAAAAAAAAAAATCGATTGAAGTTCTGCGTTAAGTATTCCCTCTCTTCATTTCAGGTATGTGCTTGGTTGAACCTATTTTATAATGTGACAGAATCAGATACAAGCTAAGATTTGGTGTATACTACATCTATTTCTCATGAATGCTCTTGAGTACTTCTCTGTTCTGCTGTAAAGTTTTGGTTTACTCTATCTAGGATCCCCATCATTTCAGCATTTATCGGCAGGATTCTGGTTTAGATACATAGAACCAAATTACATTAAGGTACATTGTTGTGACCACTCCAAAACCGAACCAGCACACAGTTAGCCCTTGTGTAGAGTAGTTGAGGACTTGACTTCCTCGTGGACAGAGGCAGGCACAAAGCGAGATCCGTTGGCCCACAATCACACATTGCACTAGGTGCTGTATACTCTCATTGGTGAAATTTGCTTGCATTGCAGAGTCTGTACCTGTCCAGGCTGTAGCACCATTTACATCTTTAAACCAAGCCCAGGACTCTTCAGCTAGCAGGGAAAGGCAGAAGCACTTCACCCTGTGCATGACATTGGCTAGCAAGATGACAATATCTTCCAAACTTTATTAAACGATACAGGAGCATATCAGCAATACACTGAAGGCCACAAAAATGCAGTCTTGAATCGGAATACAGTATAGTATATGATTATATGCAGTATGCAAAGCATGCCATATATAATGTAGTTCACATCTGCATGTACAGTAAGTCCTAAAAGCGTAAAACCTGTGGATCAAGCTATGTGGTAGAGTGGACTACATCAACAGTAACCTCTATTTATGTCCTGCTAACATAGCATATAACGGTTTAGGTTATTGCCTGGGCAGTTTTTGGTTTCATAGCTCAAGTAGCACAAATGTAGAGTGTGCACTTTTCTGTATTTGCATCACACTGATTAAAGGACATTTCTGAAATATTTGTGTAACAGCGGTATTCTGCATTGTTCTACTTGGAACAATTTATAAAAAAGTAAGTTTAAGAAAAAAATAAAAATAGTTGGCCCAACAAGTTTGTCTAAAATGGACTAAAGTTGCATAAATGTATAAAAGTTAATCCCGTACTGCTTCTTACATTTTTAGAATTGGTGTAGGCAAGGTTGTCACAGTTTAAAGAAGTGACTTTTTTTTTTTTTTTTTTTTTTTAAATACAAAGATTGGTCTTCTTATTTAGTGGGCGTAAAACAAATACATGCTACAACAGCAACTAAGAAGATGTCATTACCCTACAGCCAGTTTAACTATAAATATGATGGTTGCTATTTGTTGCCACATGTATAGAATAATCCATCATGCGTTACCCTTCAATCTGGATCGGTTATCTCAATAAATGTAATGCATTGCATATATGATGATCAGAGCCCCCCCTGGAATATATAATGCCGCTCGGTGGAGGGAGAGTTATTTGCCAATCACCCCTCACTGGGCATACAGAATCTTGTCTGTACCTGCTGTAAATTTGCAGCTAAGCAGTTTCACTGTGTGAGTGCAACCATCTCTCATACAGGTCTCCGATGAAATTACAGCCAAATGAATAGAATCTTCATTTATCTTCTGTACCTCCCCTGTGCTACAAGTGAATTTACTCTTTCTAAATCCTGCACCAATTATATTATATCATTACTGAAGTGTTCAGCAGTGGCACAAAATAAATAGTTTCTCAAACTTAACTTGGCATTCCTATAAATTTAATTCTCAGGTATAAAAGAATTTATTTTGTTGTAAATCGGCACAAACATAATTAGGCGCCCTCTTTGTGGTAAACTATAGATGCCACAATTACCCTAATTCAATTAGCAGCTTGGTATATCTTGGAGTAAAATACAATTGTGTTATGTATCTACAAGGTTAGACAGTAAACCTCAATGACAGCCGGTTTCAACAATTGTCTTATGATTTTACTTATTTAAGGTATTTTTTTTTTACTATGTGTTAAAATACATTAGCTATAAAATACGGTAATCTTTGATGTAGCAGGCTAGGTTTTCTAATATTGATTACCTGTTAAACATTGTATCTAAAACCACTTCATATCCTAAGGCTCCATGTACATGGGACACTTCTGAACAATGGAAACTGACTACTGGAAAACATAGGTTAAAAAAAGTCTGTTTAGCCACATTTGCATACCGCGTTTATGTGCGTTTATGAGTGTTCACGTTTAGGAGCGTTTTTTTAAAGATAACCTCAGAAGACCTTCCAAAATGCCCAGAATGCACTGAAAAACAGTAAAATATTAACTATTTCAGACATTTTGAGAGAAATAGAGAGAGCAGAAGCAGAGAGAGCAGTATTTGTTGAGATTAGCTGTCTTTTTTTTTTTTTTTTTGTGGTGTTTGGATGTGTTCCAGCTCAATTCTGTGCTGAAATTATTGCAGCAGTGTCTAACATATTTTTTTTCATGCAAAACCTCAAAGTATGGTGTACCAGGTCCATTTGAGTACCGGAAAAACGCTTTGCATGCATTTTTCATGATCAAAAAAGGCTCTGGACAGCATCTGGAAATGGAAGAGTTAAAAAAAAATTTTCAAACGCTTATAAATGCGTTTAGCTGCGTTTATAAGTGTTCGGTGTTTGAAACGCTGATAAAATGTACTCCTGAAGGCAAGTTTTCTGCAAGTTCAAAAAACGACTGTAAACTCAACTGCCTGTAAACGACATGTGTACATGGATACATAGGAAAACATTAGGGAGAGTTCAGGGGCTGCTGAAAAAAACCGCTGAACAGCTCCTAAACGTGAGTTTATCTGCTGCAGTGTACATGAGCCCTAACTCTGATTTACTGGAGAAGTATGACCAAAGTTATTTTGGTTATACTTCTCATATGGATCACAGAAATACACTTCGTCTTGCAGTCCTGTGAACCATTTTTAGCCAACAACGAGCTAAAGCCCGTTGTCAGCTGATGTCACTCAGCCAGTCCAGGCTCTGGAAGGATCACGACTTTAATGTCAGAATCCACCCAGATGCCTGGACTGGCTGCCACTGAGTGCCTGTTCCAGCAACTCTCACCGCCTCCCCAGCTCAGAGCTCTAGTGAGCGCTGGAGGGGCAGAGCAGAGAGCTGGAGACTGACAGTCAATGCTCTCTGCTCAGAGCGGAGGGGAGAACTGAGCAATCGGTGGTCTCTGATCGCTCGGCTCTCAGCGCAGAGCCAGTGGGTGACAGATGCAGCATCCACCTAGGTGAGTATAAATGTTTGTTTGTTTGTTCTTAAACCCAATATTTCTCTTTTGATTAAAAAAAACCTTAATTTGAAAATGCTTTTCATTGTGCCTCTATGCCTTTCTAGAGCTCACAGTTTGTGTATCAGATACTCTCCCTATATGTAAGCCATTTTCTTTTAATTTTTTAAAGTTAATATTTCTGTATGTCACCCCAGTGGGAATATTTTCCTTTGCTTCCTGTCCCTATGAGTTGCACACAAGTAACAGGAGGGTTGCAGTTATCATTGGGAAAGAAAGTCACACTCCTAAAAAATTGTCTGCATCCCGGTTGGAGAGATTTGTCATCATTTCTTTCCCTGACAACAATAATAATGTAAGATTTGTGTTAGGGGTTAAATGAACATTGAAAGGTAATTTTGGTAGGGGTCAGTGTTAAGGGAAATTTTTGCTTACAGCATACACTTTAATTTTATAATATCAACATTGTAATAACAATACAAACAACAATTATATTCCAAAATAATCTTACCTGAAAAATCTACTTTCATGCTGTGAGTGCTGCCTGTCTGCTGGCCATCTCTTTCCACAAATTACTGGACTCCCTGCATACTTTGCAGCTTCTCCTCTGTTGTTTACTTTAATTTCTAAAGGCCAACATATCCCATATACCTCTTGCCTGCAAGCAGTGATTCCTGTACTGACTCTGCCTCCTGAATCTCTTTCGGCAGCTCTGTAATTCGCAAGGCAGGCTCTGTGCAATGTGTGACACAGCAGTGTCTATATTTACAGGGCATAGTGAATATGTGTCACAGAATTCAGGGAAGTAAATGTGTGGGGATATTCACAAAATAAGTTTATAAAGTTCAAGATCATTCATATTAATAGGAGTAGGCTAGAAATAATTTAGGTTTGTTCTAAATCCTGGACATTTTTTGTACCTTTAATGCATTCTCTGCATTAAGGTAAAACTGTCCCAGTGTTTGTACCACTTCCCTTACCCCCCCCCCCCCCCATATACTTACCTGAGCCCGATCGTAATCAAGCCCTGTGCCTGTCTGCAGTGATTCTCATCTCTCTCTTTCTCTACTTACAGAGGCAGCAGCAGTAGCCATTCGGTCCTGCTGCTGTCAGTCAAATCCTGTGAGCAGAGAGTGGGGCTGAGGTGGGCTGTGTGTTTCAGTAGATGCACGCAACCTGGCTCGGTATCAAGCCTATAGTTGTGCTCCCATAGCAAGTGGCTTGCTGTGGGGGCTCACAGAGAATAGGAGGAGAGGATAGCGCCGGCACTGGACCCAAGAGGAGGAGGTTTGGGGCCGCTCTGTAGAAAACCATTGCACAAAGCAGGTAAGTATAACATGTTTGTTATTTGAATCAAAACAAATTACCTTTATAAATGCTTTAAACTGTGAAAATAAATATGATTTTACACTTTGACCATAGATGCACTTTAACTGTTAAGCTTAAGGGCTAGGTTATAGTTAGATTTATGGCTTAGGCTGAAGTAAAAGATTAGAATTAGGGGCCAGGATAGGTGAGAGAAAAAAGTAATTGAGGTTAAGGGTTAACGAGGGATTTACTTTTACTTTTTATGATCAGGATGACTAAAAAAATTCAGGTGTAACAAGAATGCAACACATTTGCTCATTGACATTTTTGGTGCCATAAATCCTGTGCTAAAATTAACCAGAGTTGTTTTTAGTAGTAATGGAAAAGCATTAGTGGCTACATTTAAGTAAATGCTTCCATTTAAAAGGGAGCAGGTATATGTCACATCCAGAAGTGTCACATACTTGTAGCGGCTGAGGAAGAGCAAAGCAGTGGAGTATTAAAGGATAAGTTCACCTTTCACAACACGCTACACCCATATTCAGGGTATAATATGTTATGAATCGAACAGGTCCTGCAATTCCCGTTATGACAGCAATCGGGGGATCTTCTCCCTCCTGCTAGCTGTCACAGTTTAAACAAACCACAGTATTCTGTGACTGAGAACACTACAGGTTCCGACAGCCTTTGGTGCACCATGGTAATTCATTGAGTCTTCCTGTCAGTAAGTATCTGCTTGCCCATACGATGTGTACGACCACCCAGATACACTAACAGCTCTCCAGGAGACCTGCATGCCACCAGCGATCTGATCGCAGGTGCAATGCTTTACAGGCTCCAGAAGCAAAAAATAATCAATGCACTTTTTTTACCTGCAAAAAAAATGTGAATTTATTGTGTTTTGTGAAAAGGTGAACTTATCCTTTTATGGAGAAGTACAGACAAAGCTTGTTGTTCTCCTGGTTACGGAGAACTGAGCGATCAGCGTTCTTTGATTGCTCAGTTCTCAGTGTTAGAGTCGTTGGGGAACTGATGCTGCATCTACCTAGGTAAGTATAATTTAAAAAAAACCCCCAGAAACCCTAAAGTTCTTTTTTAAGTCATGGGCTGCTGGAAAGGTCAATATACTGCATATTCTATTACAGTGTGACCTTTACATTTTATGGCAGGTCAGTTTGAAGCCAGGCACAGCCAAGCAACCAGCAAATTCAAGAGAAAGCCAGGAATGGCAACCCCTGATTTTTCTTGCATGTCAGGTGGCCTTTAAATCCTATCTAAACACCCCATGAATGTTATATGTTGCAGTTTAACAGTCCTTTTGTGTACTGGCTGCATTCGTTTTCTTTTGTAGGTTTTTTTCTATTTTCATCGGGTGATCCTGTGAATGACATAATTCTGTGTCCTCATGTCCACACAAATTTCTCAATTATATCTATGGGGCCGCCATGGTTGTCACAAAGGATGGACTTGTCTGTCTGTGTGTTCATTTTAATGCATGACAATTTATTGTCACTAGAAGTTTACACAACAAAGAAAAGGGTTCTCTGTGATTTCTTTTCACCTCACAGGAAATGACAAGGACACTGCATTTCTGACAAAAGCATCAGGTGTTTTCTGTATTTTCTAAAAAAGTTCTTAAAGTAGAACTTCACTCTCTCAATCACCATAAAAACTGTTAGACTGACATAATATACTATATGTGACTATTGTTAATTCTTATGCTGCTATTATTAGTAAATAGGTAGGAAACTATATTGTATTTGTTTTAACTTTTTTTTTTTTTAACAATTCTTCAGTTGCTTTCTGATTTGGGCCAAAATGATGTCATACATCCACAGAGTCTTCATGGACATTTTTTCTTTCATGTGGAGGAGGGATCCAGCCATCACAATTAGTTGCAGCAATATATATTACATTTTTTTTGGGGGGCTTAGGTACACTATAATTGCTGGAGCACCATGCAGTTTCATGTACCCGAAAAAGCGCTGTGTTTTCCAGTGCGTAGAATTAATGGCGCCCCCCTTGCATATCTGGTTAAAGACCCACGCCTTTTTTCTGCAGGTTGGGGAATGCATGCGAATTACACACGTTCCTGGACCCGCTACAGCATGAACCTAGCCTTAGATGCATCCTGTATCTGGTGGTATAGACCCTGGCTATTGTTACTGAACTCAGTTCGGGTCTAGTCAACCCTGGGCCGGAGTATCTTAATGACTTTACGACATTGGGAGTCTATACATGCACCACACTCTAACCTACACTATCAGTACATATTAAACAATGTTACTTCTGAAGCTGCGACTTGTTCAATATATGTATCTTAACTTTTTTTTTTTTTTAAGTTTTAGACAGAGTGGAGAGGGATTAGAACACCTGTCAGGTTTTTATTGCGGCCTATGCCCCCGTTAGGGAGATTCACCCCCTCTATTTGTCATGATTTATCCTAGATTGTAAGCTCTGAGGATCAGGGCTCTCTGTCTCCTCTTGTACCAAATTGTATTGTAACTGTAATGTCTACCTTCATTTTGTAAAGCTCTACGCAAACTGTTGGCGCTATATAAATCCTGTATAATTATAATCATAATAATGATTACCTTTATCACCAAAAGTAAAAGAAAATCTCAGTCCCAAGAGCAGCAATAGAGAGTAAATCTTCCAATGGGGGACAGTAGTTCTGGTGACCCTGGAGACAGCCAGGGATTCCTTATTTTGGATGTATTTGCTCTCACTTTCTGTTTTAGCTAAAGGACAGGAAGTGAAGGAAAATCTCTCTCTCCAAAAGAAAACCCTTCCTTATTTCATAAGAAGAAATTGTCTTTAGTTCTATTATAAATCCCAACTCGGGACAAACAAGAATTATCCCTTGGGGGCTATGCCCACACTGCAAGAGTTATTTACTCCTCTTTGTCTAGAGCAGGGGTGTCAAACTGGCGGCCCTCCAGCTGTTGCGAAACTTCAAGTCCCATCATGCCTCTGCCTTTGTGAGTCATGCTTGTAACTGTCAATCTTGCAATGCCTCATGGGACTTGTAGTTTGGCAACAGCTGGATGGCTTCCAGTTTGACACCCGTGGTCTAGAGGAACAAAAAAAGCTTCACCGATCCTCTGTTCCTTAGCACAGCTAGACCAGTCCCTGCAGCATCTGCATCACCACGCTCCACTGGTCATCTAACATCATCAGCACCAGCGTAGGGTCCATAGCCCTGTCCTGAACCTGAGGATGCCAAGGAACAGTACACCGCCATGATTGAGCTTCACTTGCAAGGGGATTGGAGGATCAGGCATGTAAAACCACTTCTCCTGTCCCCTAGGCATAATTAGCTATTAACACTTGCAATGCAGGCACAGTCCCATTGCGAGGGACAATTTGTAATTTGTCTGGACTTGGGCTTTAAATTAAGACTGTAACAAAAAATAAATAAATAAAAAAATCATATTTTTGCATTTGACTTCTGGGTCTTCGTCAAACTCCAGTTTAGACAGTGCTCTAATATCTTGCCCATCAGAAGCCCTTGAGAAGGCAACTTACAGATTTTACAGTAGTAAGTGTTTTGCCCTCCTTGCTTATCTTTTGTCATGCCATTACCAGTTATGTGCAGTGGTTGTGCCATCTGTTTGTGAATCAGTACAAGAAGTGAAATAAAACATAAGGCAACAATTAACATTAAGTGAGTATGGCTTGGCATGGATTCCTAAATATCCTCAGTAATTTAAAGTAACACATTTAGAAGAGTTCCTGTATTTGGGACATGATCCAAATTTCAAGCATCCCCGCAGCTGTTTTCATGAAGTATTAAGTACTGGATACAGGATACTGAAGCAGCAGTGTTTTTTTTTAAGTATTAATATAAAACAATTGTTTCAGCATACTTCATAATATGTAGCCATGTACAGTTTATATAACTTTATTTTACTACTTATCTCACACATTTTAGTGCTTATTTTGATTTTCTCCATATTGTCATATTTTCAGAGCTATAAATGTAATTCTCTACTTGTTGAAATGTGTACAGATTGCTAGTTTTAGGTGTAGATTTTTTAGTGTGATGGATTTTTGCACACAACAAATGTCACATTTATATTGGTAGTATTATCAGCGTGATGTTGTTTCTTTTCATTTTGAAAAAAGTAGTGAACCTGTCTGAATTTCCTAAACTACTGAGAAATGTATAAAGCCTGAAGAAGGGCTCTAGGTTATCCTGAAAACTTTCATCTTTAATGACCTAAATCAGAACTAAACCCTCCTCTCTGTTACAGCCAAGGAAGCTGCCATCTTAGCCTCTACTTGATCTGCAGCTGATCAGCTCTGAGATCAGCCACCTGATGGCTTGACCAGGGGCGGACTGACCATTTGGAAACTCGGGCACTGCCCGAGGGCCCGGGGTCAGTAGGGGGCCCCATGAGATGCCCCTGGTACCTTTTTTCATAGGCTTTTTTGAGTTTGGGCAAGGACACGGGCCCATCAGTCCGCCCCTGGGCTTGACAGTTCAGTTGAGAGATAACATAAGCACACTAGTAAGGCCTCTTGCACACATGATGTTTATTTAACTCTCTTAGAAGCCAGCAGCGTTTTTGCTGAAAAAAAATGCCTGATGCTTGTAAAAGTGTCTAAAGCTTTTAGGAGCTTTTACAGGCGTCAAGCCCTTGGGTGTTAATTCTTTTTCATTAGCCAGAATGCTCAAGTAGTAAACATGCCTAGCGTTTAGGCGCGTTTTAGTAGTGTCAAGTGTTTTTTCTGCTCAAACAATGTTGCTCCTGGTTGCACTGGCAGTGTTTTTTTTCCCACCTCTAAAAGCCCCTGCCACTAAAAGCTTCTAAAAGTCTGTGTGCATAGACACATAGGATAACATAGAGGGTTGTTTGGAAGCTGTAAAAATTTTTTTCCTGAAGCCCCTAAAAATGGCTGAAAAAACACATTTTGTGCACAAGGCGTAAAGAACTGTTCTCATTCAAGGCAAGGGTAATTGATATATTTGGGGGTTTAGTTCTGCTTTAAGTTAGCCAATAAAGGTTATCGCTTACAGCTGAACTAAACTCTGTCTTACAGCCAAGGAAGTTGCTGTCTTAGCCTTTGTTTGATCTGCAATTGTCATGGTGGTACACATGTGATTGGTTATAACATCAGACGGCTTGACAGTTGAGTGAGAGCAAAAGCAAGTGTGATCGTTATCATGAAATGTAGAGCTGCCCATAGATTGAATTTTCTTTCCTTTATCCAAATACAGAAAGGTTTCTTCACAGTAAGAGCTGTGAAAATGTGGAATAGAGTTCGTTCTGGCCAGCTCAGTGGATTGCTTTAAAAAGGCGTAGATTCTTTCCTAGATATGCATAATATAACTGGATTCTAACATTTATGGGTAAAGTTTATCCAGGGAATATCCGATTGCCTCTCGGTGAATCAGGAAGGAATTTTTTCCCCTGCAGGAGCAAATTGTATCTTGCTTTGCTGGTTTTCTTTGCCTTCCTCTGGATCAACTGCAGGTATAGGTTTATAACTTTTTTTTTTTTTTAATGGCTGAATTGAATGGACTTTTGTCTTTTTTTCAGCCAGACTAACTATGTAACCACAGACTGTTGATCAGGGAATCCCTCCCGCTGTGCTATTCTGTTCTGCCGGTGGGGAGCCTTCCCCATTGACAGAACACAATAATTATTTCTGACCACTATAGCCACTAACAGTGATCACATGAAAAAAATATGACATGCTGGTTGTAATGAAGTCAGTCGATGGATCAACTTCCATACAAACAGTCTGCCCATGGATGGATTGAATCTCGGCCAAACTGGCTGAGATTTGATCCATCTATGGCAGGTTTAAAGTAGTAGTAAACTCGTTTTTAAACTTTTACCTACAGGTAAGCTTATGATAAAGCTTTCCTGTAGTTTAAATGAATATCTCCTATAAATGTTCACCATATAGGATAGGAGATATTCTCTCTTTTTTTTTTTTTTGGAGCCAGCCCATGCGCTCTGAAGGAACAACATACCCATGCTGTTCCTTCAGAGTACTGTGCCGTGGCCCGGGACTCCTGCAGTACATGTGATGCATACTAGCACATTATGTTCTGCGGTTTACTACCGCTTTAACTGTTAGGAGAAACTATTGAATCAGTGGGTTTAGTTCTGCTTTGAATGCCAGACTTTCTTCCTAAACTTCATCTTCCAACCACTGTCAAAATATAAAAACAGAGCATCTCTGCGGGGTTCCACCCGTACAACTGCATTATTCATTCACGGGAATAGTTCATTCACCCTGCCTACAGCTCATCAGCTGTCTGCCTATATGGGCAGAGAATTCTAGGCAGTGTGTACAGGAGCCTGACATTACACCCATGATCCACTGATCATGGGTGCAATGCTCTGCGGGCTCCTAAGAAAAAATAAAAAAATTAAAAATGCACATTTTTTAACTCCCAAATTTGTGCATTTGCTATTTTGTTTCAAAAGGTGAACCTTTAAAGGTAGCCTTTAACGTTGAGTGTCATGAGTTCTAAAATGTCTATACTTCAGGTCTGTTTTACATACTTAAACCAGGTCTGCTTTATTACTTTTGGTCCAAAATTACTGTGCTCAAGTCACTTCAGCAAACAACAACATTGCAAAAACATAGTCTTTTTTTTAAAGTGCGTTTAAGTAACCATGCCTTCTGCTCTAACCGGTCTGTTTTAGTCGGAATAGAAGAATTTGTTGACAATCACATCTTGCTTTCAGTAACCCTATCTGAGTGAAATCTAGATTGTCAGCAAGCTTTATCTTCTCGGTAGGGAAATGGCAGGAAGCTTTTATTTCACCTTGGATATTTGGGATATCCTGGTGAGGAATAACTTCCACAATGTCAAATGAAACACGTAATGATTCATAAGACCCTGGTCAAGGTCAGGAAGGTAAAATAGTCATGTAACAGACACTTGACAAGCAGTCAAGGCTTTTTTCCTATTAGTCTGGCATCCCAGTTCAGCAGCTTATGTCAACTTCAAGCCCTAAACCCACCGCTTACACTCGCACTCTGTATCCCCAAGACATTCATACATGTTGTCTATGCCTTTGATCTATTATGTGATACTTCCGTAACAAAATTGATGTGAAAACACATTGACTCAAATGCTTAGCTTATATTCTGAAGGCTGGATTTTCTTTATTTCTTAGAAGGTTCAAAATGTTGAAATGTGCTTTATTCTCTTAAATTCTGTGGTTACAGAAAACCAAACTCTTATAGCGGACCTCACAGTAAAAAGCAAGATCTGCTTAATATATATGGGCCCCCTCCACCATACCTAATATCAGCATGAAAGTAACAAAAAGACAACAAAAATTCTTACTCTATCCCCGACTTTCCCCCTGTAGTGCCTAGTAGGACAGCCTGTCCCCTATCAGCATGCTATAGAGAAAGGACCCTTGCTCTCAGTGTTTTCTTCAGAGGTCCAAGGGAGTCAGGGAGTATGAGCTTTGTTGTTTGCTTAGTTGTAGGTCTGACTCAGCATGGGGTCTTCTGCAGATACACCACTGCTTCGGGTCCTTCTTTGCAGCATACTGGCAGGGGACAGGCTTTTCTACTTTTCAATAATCTACGGGCTGCTTTCCAGTTTGTAGCTGCTTTCTAAAGAAAACTAACTGTAAGTTTTGTCTGTTTTGATGCACCGGGAATATATTTAGTTGTTTTCGAAACGTTTGGTACCTTTTTGTCCTGGTTCTTCACGTAGGCTAGAATTATGTCTGGACCGCAGCTTCTTCCTGGGATGTGTGATGTGGGCTTCCCGGGTGGTGGCGGAGGTCCCAAAGGAAGAGGGGATGCAGCTCTCTGCCAAGTATTTGGGTACTGGCAGAGACCCACAGCATGTCATGGGTCTCTACAAGGTCCCAGATACCAGAAACCAGCATGTGTGCTGACATGCTATAGGTCTGTGCCAGGTCCCGAATCCCCAGCAGAGACTTACAGCACATTTACAGACGTGCAGGATATTTAAAGATGGCAGTGTGGAGGAAAAGCAGCTGTAGGAAGATAAACCCGGCATGAAGTTTTTTTTTTTTTTAATGACTGTAAGTTTGTGGGCTCATAATAAAGTGTCCAGGCTACATCTTTTATTTTTAATTTCAGAGTGGAGTGGAGAAGGTTTCGATTCCCTTTTGGATTTTTATACTATTACTTGGGGCTTCATTAGATAGATTTCCCCATTCTTCCTGTGTGACTAGCAGTGAGACGCAGCAGTGCCTTAGATCTCACACTGCATTTATATAGCTATGAGGCTCCAGGCACAACTACACTGCTATTTTCAGGGTACTCCTTAGGCACATTTAATATTTTTTGTTGTCCTCTTTAAGATAGCAGATCTTTCTCTTTTTGAGTTCAGGTCCATTTTAAATTCAGTGGATCGCCATAACAACTAAGCAACATGCATCTTTAGAAGGAAATATCAGCAATGGCAGCCACTGTATTTTATCAGTACATGCTTCCTTTAACCCTTACCCTGCCGCCATACCTGTATGACTAGCGGAGGGGTGGACTCTGTTTCCCTAGCATTGTTTATAAACGCTGCTGGAGAAATTACCCGTGGCAACTGTTGAGCCCAATAATTGCTGTCAGATAGCTTGGCTCACAGACACCATATACAGAATCAATCTGAGTGTCTCTACCACCATGTGGTCACTGTTATGACCAATCACAGTGATTACAAATGTAAACACAATACTGTTTACATTGTTGATCCCTCACCTTCATCCTACAATGGAGGAAGAAGAAATAAATCATACTAATCCTTGCAAGTAATAAATGGATCAGCAGCTGCTACTGATGCATTAATTCGTTTGGTCATTTATTCATTTCACTGAGTGTGTTTTTGTTTTTTTTTTACCCCCCCCCCCACCTCTCCTACATACCTGATTTCCAGCCTCTCTCTGTGTATGATTTGTATATTAATCCCATCACTCCCTTATCCTGCACATCTGCATGTTATCCCCCGCATCTCCATCCTGCCACTGAATGTGACCTGTACATTAACCCCTTCTTCTACCTCTGTGTGTGACCTATGAAGCACTGTGTGCTAATGTACTGTTACCAAGCTCCATGTTGTAACCCCCTCAATACCAGCATGTTTATTCTTTTTTTTTTTTTAAATTGTGCCAAAAAAATTAGATCACCTTGTGCTGTCAGCTTTCCAGAAAGGAGTCATTTTTGGAGGTTTTGTACCACCCTGGCATTTTTATTTGATTGGTTTTATAGGGGAAAGCAAGGGAACCCTGTTTTTTTTCTTTTTTAATAGTTACATAAAACAGTAATTAATACCTCAAAAAGAAAACTGTCTAAAAAAATATCGAATTTATTTGGGTACAGTGTTGCATGATGAAGTAAAAATATGGTCAAAATATCATAGCACTGAAAAATGTCCTGATAATGAAAGAGTATTACAGACTGGGACTCAAGTAGTTAATTATCTAGATTGTTAACATAAGTACTATTTGAATACAAGTCTGGTACTGCATCCATTGAACAGTTCACATGTGGGTCCACTTTCTAAGAAATTAATTTAGGTTTGTATACAAAATCTATGCTTCCAGCATTAAACTGGAAGAGTAAATGTCAAATGAATAAAGGCATTAGGAGACATGAAATGCATTGCAAGTATCTATTTTGCCCTGCTTCCTTTTGGCTGTACAAGCAGAGTTCTGTCATTTCGATGCTGTCGGACTCTATTATCCATTGTTTGATAACTACAAGTCTGAAAGCTGTTAGATCATCTTCACAGAGCCCACTGTAATGCAGACACAGTGTCTCCTGAGCCATCCCTGAAACAGCACATGATGCATAGAAAATAATTCAGACTGAGACTAGACTTCAGTTATTGGCCACTTATTAATATTGCATTAATCATGCAATGCTAGCTGAAGAAGGAAGATTTGTTGTGGAAGTGGGTGTTTCAGATGTTCGCCTTGAGAGTAGAGACAAAAAAAATATTGTTATTTATAGCTAATTTGGTGCAAAAATTCCCACATTCTGATGTAAAAATGTAACAATTCGGATTTTGTTTCCATTTAAGAGACCCATTGTTAATATGCTGGCTATTACATCATTTGATCTCCTCGTTTCCTGTTGCATGACTGTGGGACATTGTTACATTTGTATATTCAATACAGTTAAAGTGGTTCTAAAGCCTAAACATTTTCTACCTTAACGCATTCCTTGCATTAAGATAAAAAATGTTTATGTTTCAGTTTTGGCCCATCACCCCCCTTTTACTTACCTGAGCCCCCATTTGATCAGGTGCTGTGCCAATCTGCAGATTTTGTCTCCCCTCACCTCTGTGTCTCACTGGCTTTGCTGGGACAATGGGAGCCATTGGCTCTCACTGCTGTCAAAGCTAGTGATGGGGGGGGCGGGGCCCAGTCCCACTCTCTGTGTCAATTGATGCAGCAGCTGGGCTCAGGAGCGAGCCTGCAAAAGTGCCCCCTCTGGGAAGCGGCTTCCCATGGGGGCACTGGACAGAGAGGAGGAGCCAGGAGCACCAACGGGGGACCCAAGAAGAGGAGGTTTAGGGCCACTCTGTGCAATTCCATTGCACAGAGCGGGTAAGTATAGAGATTTTATTTAAACATTTTTTTCCTTTACAATCACTTTAACATTCAAGGATGGGGTGGGGATGGTGGGTGCTTGGAGCAGAACTTGATATCATGTCTGCAAATGTTTAAATTTTGGTAAACATACATGGTGGATTCACACTGTTCCGTGGGCCCATATAGTTTGTTTTCCTTCCATGCTAAACTGCAACCCCGTAGGAAAGAATGAAGTTTCCCCTTCAAATGTATCTTCATGCTGTAAAATGCTTTTTTGCTGCATGAAAACAGAATAGGTCCACACTAAATGACAATGAGACATGTGATTTTAATCATTTAAGTTTGAGCCAAGTTAGGTCACAGGCTGCTGCTTTTCTGATAATGGTGGTGGAATTGCTCACCAGAACAACAAATGATGGCTATGTAGTTGGGAGCACTTAAAAGAGAAGTATGGCTAAAGTTTTTTTTTTTTTTTTTTTTCCCGTATTTCTCCTACGGATCACAGGAGTGCAGTTCATTCTACACTCCCGTGACCCCTTTGCAGCTGACACTGGGCTACAGTCCACTGTTGGCTGACATCACTCATCCGGTCCAGGTTCTGGAAAGATCCTGACTTTTAAGTCGGGATCCACCCAAATGCCTGGACCGACAGCTGTCTCAGCCTTTCAGGAAGCCGCTGAGAGCCTGAGCCAGCCAATCCCATCCCCTGTACTTCCCGGGCGCTCCAGTGAGTGCTGGAGGGGCAGAGCAGAGAGCCGGTGACTGCACATCAGATATATGCAGACTGAAGACTGAGAACTAAACATTCAGTCTTTGATTGCTCAGTTCTTGGTCTTAGGAGCAGCAGGGTACAGATTTAGCATCGGATCGCTGAAGGTGCTGCAAACCACCAAGGTGAGCATAATTTTATTTTTTTTTTTAAAGAATAAATACTAATACATTGAATTAATTCATACTTCACAGTATAATTTAAAATATTAAAAACAAAATATTTATTGATATATACAGTACATGTATATATTTTTACATTGTACTGTTATGGTCTAATTTCGTGTGTGTATCCATTTAAATAAACATAACATTTATGTGTGTATGTACAAACACACACACACACACACACTTGTTCTTTATATACTAGCCCTGAAGAAGGGTGACATGCGTTTGTTGAACTTACTGAACAAGAAAGTCCAATAAAACCAACAAAAATCTGCGCGAGATGACTGTTTTTCCTATGTGCTCCCCAACTACAGACCATACCCATCATTTGAATTTCTCTTTGGTGTAATCTACAGTCATTAGCTCACAACCCAGATCTCAGTGTGTTTCTATGTCCTCATGGGTTCATCAAGTCTTGATAGTTTTGACTGTTTATCTGCAGTTTGTGACTTTGTATAATGCTTCAGATTTTGTGCATATAATAGAAATTTACAGAGAACTGGAAGTCTTAGTAAACATGTTTAATGATCCGCTACATATTGTCTTTTGATATCTGTTTTTCTGCCATCAGCCCACAAATGCTTTATTTCTGTTTTCAATGTCTTTCAGGCCTTCTTACAAATGTGCAATCTGCCAGTCCAGGTGGTTTGTAGGGCAAACGCTGAATATATGTCTCCATCTGGTAAGCATGGTATTCATTTAAGACGCTGTGTTTGAAACGGTGCTCTGACTCCATGGCAACTCCACGCAAGCCTCCTAGTCATAAATATATCTACATTACTGTGCATGCTGATTTTTCTCCCTACAAGTTGTAATTCTTGCTGCTTGGAAAGGCTATAAAAATGATAAATCTTGCATAATATTTTCACCTGTAAGAGTGGAAAATCTGTGTATGCTAGTAGGGGAGCAGCACTGTGTTTCCTGTGTGCTAGCTGTGCATATACCTCAGCCAGAAGCTCCCATGGATAAAAAGCCTGTGGACATTTTCATGTGACGTGCAGCGGCAGGAAAGTCACCTTCTCTTACTAATGCCTCAGTTGATTCTCATGCGTTTCATTGGAGTAGAATATGTTGGCGTATCGTCTTCTGTTCTTTACTAATGAAGAACTCCAGTCTTTTAATGCAGTTATAATGGGCTCTCTCTACCTTTTTTTTTGGGAATTTTGTTCATAGGTTATTTTGCTCCCCATGGTAAATGTCCAGCTGAAGACTGTAACACCATTTTCTAAGCCAGCCTTTCACAACCAGGGTGCCTTGGCAAAATGTCTAAAAATTGCCCAAAACTGGTATAAAATCCAGCGGGTGCAACAAGCCCACCTTTTAGTTGCACAAAGCCACAGGTTTTCATTGTGCACCATTACGACCTTCTAGCCGGCAGCCCGACAACCAATGAGATCATCAGTTGATAGGGAGGATATCAGCTGCCTGCACAGCATCCTAATTTGACCCTCCCCTGCCCCTCTCCATCAGTGCTGGGGTCACATTAGCTCAGTGATGGAGAAAAACTGAGGGAGAAGAGAAACATTGGAATACTAATCTGTACCAGTGTGCAAAAGTATATTTTCTTTGGAAGAATAAATCACCTCTAATGTTGGGTGTCCTACAAGTGTGGATGTTACTGCGTTATATTAGAATAGTTTTTCACAAGTTAGAATGGGGTGCCCTTTCATGCCTCTACCTTTTGCTTGTAACGGTCAGTCTTGCAATGCCTGATGGGACTTGTAGTTTGGCAACAGCTGGAGGGCCGCCAGTTTGACATCTGTGGTCTAGAGGCACCCCATTTTAGAATAGGGTGCCTCAAGACTGTCCATAATTTTACAGGGTGCCTCGGGATGGTCCATAATTTTAAAAAGTGCCTTGAGTGAAAAAAGGAAGAGAAACACTGTTTTGAGCCTAGTATTGTTTCACTGTAAAATACTATGGGGGTTATTTACTAAAACTGGAGAGTAGAAAATTTGGTGCAAGTGTGCATCGAATTCAATCAGCTTCCAGGTTTTAATTGAACAAGCTGAAGTTAGAAGCTGATTGGCTACCATGCACAGATGCCCCAGATTGTGAGTGCACCAGTTTTAATAAATCTCCCCCTATATAAGGCTGTGGTCTAAGCTCTGAATGTTGCCTAAACACCACCCATTTTCCTTCACTGTATCTGAAATGCATCAAGTTGCAGATGAAAGAGGAAAGTTATTTACGTATGCGTCAATCATAAATTATTGTTTTCCTTCCCTTGAATATGAGCTAGCAAGTGTTAACCAGTCAGCTTTGACTTTATATTACTGCCAGCCAATTCAGATTTCTCTTTCTATTGGTAATGACAACAGTGCATGTTTTGTAGACAGAGACTTCTTGTAACCCTTTCTGGGAGACTGGTCTTTGTTGAGGGACAATTCTAGAGGAAAACCTGTTTTTGTCGGCCAGGGACCTGAGATGGGTTCAGGTTCACCTTCCAGCATAATGATGACTATAAACTTAGCCTAAGCAACACTTGAGTGGTTTAAGCCAAACACATGAATGTCACAGAATGGCCATTTCAATACCCAGGCTTTAAATTGAAAATGTGTTGCAAGCTTAAATATGACTGCCCACTGATGGTGCCTAGCCAGTACAGTTTGCCAAAAAATGAAAAATATGGCAAGTTTCAGCTGTGCAAAGGGAGAGCCTTATCACATGAATGGTGTTAAAGCTGAGTTCCTGTCCCCCCCCAAAAAAAAAAAAATTAAAAATAGCTACAAATAGCTGCTAATTTTTACTATTAGGGCACTTACCTGTCCAGGGATCCAACAGTGTCCTCACCCCGAGCTGGTTCTTCAATCGGCTGTTGGGTGCTGGCGCTGCTATCTTGACTAAGGGAAACCAGTAGTGAAGCCTTGCGGCTTCACCGGTGGTTTCCTGCTGCGCTTGCATGAATCATGCTGTGCTTTGTGAATGGACCGCAGTCCTCTGGGACCTTGTAAGTGTCCCGGAGTGCTGCGGGGTGGGGAGAACTTCCGGCTCAGTTCACTGCTGCGAGCTAAGCGAGCCGGAAGTGGGAGTGGCTACCTGTCAGGTACCCCCCTCCCCCCCAAAAGGTGCCAAATGTGTCAGCGGAGGGGGGACGGAGGCAGAAAAGCAGAGCTTCCATTTTTTTTTTTTGTAGCTTTAACTACAGGTGGTGTTGCACCAGTCAGATGACACAAAATGTAGCTCAGCTGAGCAGGGACAGGTACTGTATGTGGCCTATCAAGGATTACAGGACTCATTACAGGTTAGTGGGTAGGTGGTCAAAAATTTTAGTTACTGTTTAATCATGTTGCATAAATCATATCATGCAAATTCCAATTTTTTAATTCTAAGTTGTAAAACTACAAAAGCCCCCTCCCCCTCCAAATTTTTTTTTTTTTTTGTACCATTTCTTGAATGAATCGTTTGGAATGGTGAAATTAATTTACTTTGGATTTAGGTTTGGATTTTCAAGGTTTGTGCATGGTGCTTGCTTTGAAGAGATCTGGCCATGCTTGTTACAGTCTGATTTTATTATTAAATACATACATCTAAATTGTGGGAGCACACATAAGATCCATTGCACTCCTAAAATTTGGAAGAGAGTATATAAAACATATATTGCATAATATGGCTCTCAGTCACATAAATTGCAATCTGATTATACGTTATATTTTAGATTTATGAACAGCTATATATTGCAGGGGTCTGATTAAATATGAATTGATTAGGCAGGCCTTTGCGCCATTCCATGGATATTGACGAATCATCTTTTAATGATCATCTTAATGTCATTATTCTGCATGCAGATCTGTGCAGAGCAGTTCCTCTCTGTTTTGATGTAAACCGTGTGTTCTTGCTGTGCACTTCAATCTTCTAGAACCAGAAGGTAGCCTAGCATTGCCAGGATAGGGGGACGCATGCACACTCAACTGTTCGTAGAATCTTTTGGAGTAGTAGTTTTATGGCCACAATCACTGCAGCGCCAATGTGGTTAGTAATAAAGTGGGACTTTAACATGGCAGTCTGCATGATGTATCAATCTGTCTTAGTATCAATCCGTCTTAATATCATGGCAGTCTTTCATAGTTAGTCAGTTTTATAGGTTGATTGTCTAAACTCACTGGGTAATCTGTTCACCTTCAGGAAAATCCAGCCCCATTTTAAAGCTACACCCCTTCTCAGACAAATCACTTGCTCTCTTTTTTTGTCATGCACACATTTGTAACATTTCCCTCCTATTTCACATTCGTATTCCGTCACATAAGACAACAATCGACTCCAGTTAAAACTATCTGCCTGTCTTGGTTTTACCTAATCAAAAAACTTTAGCACATTGCGTCTTTGTATTACTACTTTGTATAACATTGAATGTCCAGACATAATAGTCCTGCTGAGTTGTGCACTATTTCCTGGAGCAGCAACATATTCGAAATAGAGCTTTGATGGTGCTTCCTATCTGCAAAATATCTAAAAATAATAACCACTCTACTGCTATTGTGGGTGTCACAATAAAGAGACTATTGATCTCCAGGGGAAGGTGCTGAGCTGACTTTTCTCTAAGCATCAATTGATAGAGAAGCTAATGGAAAGCTTGAGCAAGAAATCAGTGGAAGAGTTATTAAGGCTGCTGAGGCGAAGTGCTTTAGATCTAGTATTGGAAAGCAGTTAGCGCTGCTGGGAGACATCGGCCTATGTGCCAATACCAAGCAACACAAACAGATTAGGAAAAACATACAAATGGTCACTTCCATTCCTACCTATTTGTTTACATCAGTTGTCCGTTCGTTTTAGTTTTCCATCTGGCATTTGCAATCACTGTGATGTCAACCATGGTAGAGAAGTCTGGAGTTGTGGGCAGTATTCTTGTTTAATAGACTTTTAGATAGGCAGCACAGTGTCCTCTTCACTTTCAATGCTCAGGTTCTGGGATCAAATCCCATCAAGACACTGCAGAGTGTTTGCACGGAATTCCTTGCTAGCTCTAGCTTCTTCATAGTAGAATGCTAATGAAGCCTCCAGCTAGATTGGCCTTCCTGTATATACAACCACTAGATTGCAAGCTCTTTTGGAGACAGGAACATATTTGATGATTGCAGCGTTCTCTAAAGTGCTGCAGAATATGTTGTCACTATATAAAAAATTAGTGGTAAAATGAGAATTGCTAAAATATTAGAATTGCTAAAGTATTGGAATTATAGACTTCTGGCCTCAATATTACTACAAAAATATAAAGCTTTTGACTGACAGTAAAGACTGCCATACTGAGGCAGATTTCTTGCTAAGAACCATGAATAGCAAGAAAGCCATCTGGCCTTGTTAAAATTTTGTGTGTCAAGACCCAGCGCAACCTTTCCCTTAATTCTGTGGGCAGTCCTTTTAATGGAGGCAGCATACCTTTTTGTTTGGATCACTGGACAACCCAAAATAGTAGAAATACTCTGGAAGTGATGATGAGCAGTTTCGATTTCAAAACCTCAAATTTTTAGCCTGGTTGTAAAGTAATTAAAATACCCTCCACTCTCCAGTTTGAAGCAGTAGAGACTTATTAAAACAGAATAATATAAATCTAAAAAAAGGGATTTATTCCTCATTGCAGGATAGTGGACAGAGCCATGCAAATGATTTCATTTTGCCCATGGCCAGGCTTGTTGGCCATCATCAGTGCAGGTCATGGAAACCATGGCTTGTATTGGTTAGGGTTTGTAGACCAACAGGACAGTATAAGTAGGCATCCTGTGATGAGGTGGGCAAAAACTTCCCCGATCCACTCACTAAACCTGTGCAAAGTATTAGTAGTCGTACCTTTTTTAAATACTATAACCAAAAACTAAAACTATTACTCAAACAAAACAACCCCAGACTTAAGTTGCACTATATATGTAATTTTTGGTAATCTGAGGTTTGGAGGTTGTATTACTTCCTAATATTTATCAAGTCTGTTTTGTCTGCCATTTTCATTATTAAAGTGTAAGTAAAGGCAAAACCTAACTAACTCAAACCTATTCACAGCCACATTCTAAGTCTAATCTATCTAGCCCTGTAAAGAAAAAATCGCTATACTTACCTGTTGCAGACCCAGTCCAGTCTCCAGTGGCTCCCTCTGTGTGCAGGACACAGCCGACAATGGCTGGGAAATGTCTGGGAAGTGATGTCACTCATAGAGTTACTATGGGGACTTCCTTTGTTGTCTACCTCTTCTACACATGCCTACACACTGAAGCCACGGCTGAAGATTCAGCGTGGAACCAGACCAGAGCGGCTGCAGAACTGGTAAGTATAGTGATTTTTTTTCTTTACAGTGTTAGGTAGATTAGGCTTAGAATGTGGCTGAGTGTAAGTTTAGTGTTTTCTAGGTTTTTGCCTTTACTTACACTTTAATCTGCAGTCAGGGGACCATTATTGAAGCAGCTGCACCATCTTTAGGTTTAGGGTTCATGCACACAGACACTGGGAGAAGCAGTGTGTTCAGTACCTATAGCTTTAACATGACAGGAGGTGAGGGGAAGTCTCCCCACTGAGTGCATACAATGTGAATAGAAACTGACAGAAGTTTTATCTCATCATTACTCTATCTCAGGTGTATTGAATTAAAGTTTAAGCAGGTACAGTCACTAAAAGTTTCTTCTGGCCGAGGTCCGAATCTCATGTTTGTGCGTAGTCACTGTATGTCTATCAAAAAATGAGAAATATGCAATTTCCATAGCCATTCAACAATATTTATTGTCCAGATTCAGTTACGGCATTAAACATGTGGACAGTTGGATCTAGGATGGCTTTACATTTGCTCATGTCATTATATGGAATACAATCAACTATCCTTTGTAGAAACAAATAAATAACTCTTTAATAAAACATAAAAAGCACATCCATATTTCAAGTAAAAGAAAATAGCACCTTCTGACTTAAATAACTAACCGTGTCAGTCTGAATTTCCACACATTCTCTGTTTTCTCTCAATTTTTTTGAAAGATGCCCATCAGAGTGCCATTTAACATTCAATGTGCCTGTCAGAGTTCCCCTTAGCATTCAGTGTGCACGTCAGCGTTCCCCTTGACATTCAATGTTCCCGTCACAGTTCCCCTTAACATAAAATGTGCCTGTCAGAGTGCCCCTCGCCATAAAATGTGCCCATCAGAGTGCCCTTTACCATACAATGTGCCCATCAGAGTGCCCTTTACCATACAATGTGCCCTTTACCATAAAATGTGCCTGTCAGAGTGCCCTTTACCATAAAATGTGCCTGTCAGAGTGCCCTTTTACATAAAATGTGCCCATCAGAGTGCCCTTTACCATAAAATGTGCCCATCAGAGTGCCACTTAACATAAAATGCGCCCATCAGAGTGTCCCTTAACATAAGGTAAGGGACATGCTGATGGGCACATTTTATGTTAAGGGGCATGCTAATGGACACATTTATATTGAGGGGCACTCTGATGGGCACATTTATATTGAGGGGCACTCTGATGGGCACATTTATATTGAGGGACACTCTGATGGGCACATTTTATTTTAAAGGGTACTCTGGTGGGCGTATTTTATGTTGTGGCCATCAGAGTGCTCATTAGCATTAAATGTGACCATCAGCTTGACCCTTTAACCTTAAATTTGCCCATCAGAGTGCCCCTTAAAATTAAATGTTCCCATCAGCATGCCCCTGTAAGAACACATCCTGCCTTGAAGGCAGACAGGAGTGGGAGCCGGAAAATGTAGCCAGCTGCAGGAGGCAACAGCTGTTCCGGGATCCTTGGCTGAAGGGGGTGGGGAGCATGCTTGTGGACAGGCAGGGAGCAGGAGAGACCATGAACTAAAAGGGGCAGGGCGCATGCGTGACACTATTGGTTTCCGGGACACCGCCCTGCTGCGCGGCGGATCTGTCATTCTAGTCTAGTGGGCTGGTGGCCCGGACGGGAGCACTGCTCGGGCTGTTGTCAAACCGTGGACTACCATTTAGTGACCGCTGCTTTATCTGAAACAAAAATAAAAACAAATTTCTGGGTTGGAATTGGGCTTTGATTGGGTACCTTCAATGCTGTAAATCACCAACCCAGAACAAGTATGGAAATCAGTTTTTATTTTCCTGACTGCACAGTTTTTTAGGCCACTTACACAGAGGTACTGTAATGCAGCTTCAGCATGACAGCCAGGCAACTGACATAACTTTATCCATGTTTGTTTTTAGCAATTTTGTGCTATATACATTTTCAAAGGAATAGAGTTAAGCTACCCACATTTCAGTTGGTTTGGATCGGAAGAGCATTTCCTATGCATATGAAAGTGAGAGGGCCTGGTAATGTGTATTAATGATGACCAGCAAGTATAATCAAACCCGGCTGATCAGCTCTTCCCATTCTCCTTTCCTAACCTGAATATTAAAGCATGGTAAACCTGGGTATTTTGGTAGGCAGTGTTTAACTGTGTTATACTGTAGATCAGTTCATATGGAGGCTATGAAAAGATTTTTTTTTAACAGAAAGGGTGTTTGGTGTAATTAGGTTGCAGTGCAGCATTTGAAAGACGAGAGAGCTTCAAGAGATGACGGGAATTGTACCCTTTATCATTTGGCATTGATTGCCTAAATAGATCATTTAAATTTACTATTTATTTTTTCGACCAGGTAATTCCTTTAAAAGGGAGTAGTCAGAAAAGAAATATAGAAGAGTACATTGCGTTTTTACAGGCATATACCCCAGGGCTGTCATCTTTATCCTTTAGTTATTCCTTACAAAGTAAGTGGCCTTGAACAAATCCGTGCACATAAGGTGTTGGAATATCTACCGTATGCATGCTTGTTATGCAACACTGACTCCCCAAGTTGTGGTAGAATGCTATGGATCTTCCTTTCTTGCTCCAGTAATGGCTCTCCATATAGTTTCCTGGAAGGTACTGTATTTGTTAACAAAAAAGGCTTTACATACTAGTGCTAGGAAAAAAACCAGTGTGCTGAATATGCCAAGACACGAGAACTTCACAATATTAACGTGTAATATCCTGTCGTAACCAGAAATCATTGTTCAGTCTGTGGTAAACCAGAAAAGGGGAAATATGCTTTATGAACATCGTCATTCTACATTCAAGTCTGTAGCTTTGCAAAATAAAATACAATTTTCATCACTACCCTTAGGTCCATTATAAAGAACTATGGATACTTCACAGTACTACTACAAAGTGGGGTCTGCATTTTGTCACCCATTGATAAAATGCAGGCTCAGGTATCCTATGGATTTTTCTCTGCTTAACACAGCAGAGGAACTCCGTGATTGGAGAAGAGCGAGTCATGTGACTTTGACAGGTATCCTTCTGGCTTTTTTTTAAACACAAATACCATTTATTTTTATTGTACTTCTCTGGCTTCAAATTCCCAAAGCCAGCGGAGCACAATGCACATTTACAAAGCAATCAAATATATACTTAAATCACTGCGTCACAGATTTTACCCCATACACTTCTGATACCCTTGCTGCTCTTCCAAAATCTTAATACACTAAGATGCTGGGCATATACTACAAAAATAATTGGGCACTAGATATCAGTGTATGCTACCAACAACTGTGACTCTAAAACACATTATAAACAGAAAATAATATTTCTCCAAATATAAATAACGTGCTATCCAAAAATGCAAAATGTGTCCGTAAATGTAGTAGTGATCTATACAACACTCTTGGATGTGCTCCACACTCTTCAATTGGTGCTCTTCAAGTGGTTCCACTCCTTCCTCCATACACAATGAGACACACCAGACATTATGACCCAAGCAGTGATTGGGTCTATATGCACTGATACTGATTACAGTCTGATTGGGTCTAAATTTCTGATGAATCTCAATGTGTAAGGGGGAAGAAGTGGAACCATTGAAGAGCACTGTTGTGCATGATAAGTGTGGAGCACATCCAAGAGTGTTGTATAGATTACTATTGGCACTGTAGCTGGTTTTATTGACTTTGGATGTTTACAGACACATATTGCTTTTTTGGATAACATGTTATTTATAGTTTTCTTTTGGAGAAATATTTTCTATTTATAACTTGTTTTGGAGTCACAGTTGTTGGTGGTATACACTGATACCTAGCACCCAAATATTTTTGTAGTATATGCACATTTATAAAGCACACCGCTTTTTAAATGGATCCTTCAAAGTAGCTCTAACTCAACTGTTCTCAGCCTTTGTACCTTAGAGGAACGCTTTAAAACATTTTCAGGTGTCTCAAAGAACCCCTGATCAAATCAAATAATTGGAGAAAATGCCTCTTACCTTAATGGTTAGTGAGAATGATACCCCTTGCATTTAAGGTCAGAATGCTACCCTTACAGATAGCTAAAAGAGATTATTAATGTCATTGACTATTGACTTTGCCAAGTAACACTGGCCCCAAAACTATGTGGACACCATCAAATGGGATATCAGTTAGTTACAGCTCCAGGAACCCCTAGCAACCTCTGGAAGAACCCTAGCATTTCATGGAAGCCTGGATCAGAATGCTGACTGGGTGGCTACTAGTTTCTATGTGTACTATGCATCATGTCATGCCATTTTCAACTCTTTTTGTGCTGCTTATGTCCTACATCCTCTTTCAGACATTCCTGTCTGTATGCAAGCGCTCCAACTTCTGATGCACACAACTGTTCTGGACCAGTTTCCTCATAATGACAATGGTGGACAATTGGCTGCACAATGTTTGTTGGCACAGCTGCTTGTATTCTCCACCAGGAAAGCATTAGACAGGATATCAACTCAGGAGAGTAATCAGGGACATGGACAGAGAACTGTCACCCCACAACAGAAAGTTCTTCATGGCAGATTCATCAGCTATTCTTTTAATGAAAACTGCAAATTTAGAAAAAAAAAAAGATTGCCACTGACTATTGAAATTACAATACAATGATAAAGTTAATGTTTTAGTGATAGGATTTACTGTAGATCCACTTTAATAAACACTGAATTGCTTTCAAGCCCCACCCCTAGTGTTCCCCGACTTATTTTATTTTTGTAGTTTGTATCATTAACCCTCATTTATAACTATTGAGCTTCAAACATTAAGTATCATTTCTGACTTCTGATGGTTTTTTCTGCTTGATTTTTCAGTATAGCTGAACTGATCTGAATATTTTTTGACTTAGTTATGTGCTGTTATGTTTTTCCTGGAGTAAAAGAATGTAAGGCCAGTTTCAGATGTTGAATATGGATGCCAGAATATGAAAAGATCTCTCAACCAGTAACATTGCTGTACAGTCTGAATAAAACCTTTGACTCCTTGCAGTTCAAAAAGCCCTTCATTTCTTTTGTAATACACTTTAGAGTATGGATGCAGATGAGGTCTTTGTTGGTGCCATGCACCTCATCCATTACCCTTAGGCTGACTGTGAAGCAAGAGAAGAGGGAATCTGTTGAAAAGGACCATGACAGAGCCTGCTGTTAGCATGAACTTTGTGTGAACCAGTCCTAACAGCAGGTTTCCTGCATGTGCTTCAGGGGAACATTTGGTGAAGAACACTCAAAAACCTCGAAGTATCACGTGAAGCCACAGGAAACTACACATTTTTTATCGGTTTCATAGGATACTCCTTCCTCTTCTGGCTGTGAAATTACTCTACTAATCCGGAAGGTGTAGAGAAATGCTGTATTACTTTAAATAGAGTTTTCTAACAAGAACTTGCGTGTGTAGTAACATTGCAGTTTTGGTCTACCTGGTTTTGTGGATACCAACAGAATTTAAGGCAATTTTACTATATTTTTGAAATAAGGAACTATTGCCTGTAAAACACCAGCACAGTTTTATAATATTTAATCTGCACAAAACTGATATTTATTTTTGGTGGTTAGTAGAAGGCCAGATCATTCATTTTTTCCTTCCATCTCTTGGGAGCTCACTTGGTGAGATCTCAGCGGTTCCTGGCTTTTCTGACTGCTATTTGTATTGTGGAGAATGGAGCTGGAAGAGTTGTAAACTGTCCAGAATGCCTAAAAATGGTATGATTCAAGTAGGTGATCTGAACATACAAGCATCCATTCAGGACTAAAATACTGCAGTGGTTTTGGGGGAGATTGTGATCTTTTTTTATTTTTAGTGAATAAAGAAGACTTTAGTAACCTTACAAGTGTGCACGAATACATTGCTCGCATGCTACGATAGACAATAGCAGTATAATATTAAAAAAAAACATTTATTCATTAAGGGCTCTTTTAGGCCCCTTGCACAGGTATTATTATACAGGATTTATATAGGCCAACAGTTTGCTCAGCACTTTGTAGGGCTTCTAGCTACTGTGTGTCTCCCCAACATTTTTATGTGCCCGGGAGGGACAGGCTCAGCATCCACCCCCCACTGCCTGCATGGCAAGCTAACAAAAATAACAAAAAGTGACATTCACTCAATACACTAAAATCACATAGTAAAACATTACTGTACAAGTCATTTCACATACATTTTGTCCCGAGTGCTTTGTCCTGTGCCCTGCCTGCATTTGTACCGTTCTTTCTGCCTGGAAACTGAGAAACGTCCATGGTGTCCAAAAAGTGTCCCTTTAGGTCAAAAGCGGTTTTAGACCAGCTAGAGAACAGCGATAGTAAATCAGAACCACTTGCAGAATTGAGTGATAATGATTTGTGGGGAAATTCGTCATCAGACACTGAAAACGATTTTGCGACTTTGCTCAGTGATGTGCGAACTTGGCGCTATATTTCACATTTCAGTGTTTTTGGTTTGATATTGAATTAAATTTATTATTATTATATTATTATTTTTTATGATTATTTATTAAATTATAATTTATGATTTTGTGTTTCAAATTTTATCATACCCGGGATGTTTACTAGACTCTTGTTCGGACAGATTTCAGTGAGTTATTCCTAAAAATTACAGGCCTACAATAAAAAAAAATACGTATTTCCATGCAAAAAAATGTACCGCTTTGAGCACAGAAATATGGACATAATCAGACCGCTAGGGAGGTTAATCTTAATTTTGGTGGGGACCAGTTCTGTAGTCATATGTTTTGCACCTACAGGGGTAACTGTAGTCTCCACGCAGAAGATTTGGGATTTTGTTTGCAGTAGTGTCTGTGGCCGCTGTAATTCTTTCCCCTTCTTTGATAACACTTTGTTTTCTTGCCATCCATACCTAACACCTGCTTTGTTATTGTTGAATTCCTGCACTGTGAATCAGTGGTTTCGGTGGCTGAGCTTATCAATATTTTTCAGAATGATTTCCTCTCAAATGGCAGAAAAAAAACTTTTAGTATGCTGAATAGCTAATCGAGCAGTACTCCTGGTTTTTATCATAAAATATATTTTATATTCGTTTGCAGCATCTGGAATCAGAAATTTAGAAATGTCACTCAGGTGTTTTTCATGGCTGAAAACATGTCTGCATATGAAGAGCAATGGGTATATCAGATATCTAATTAGCCTAATTAATATTTATTAGGCTGTTTTATTTCTGATACATCTGCAAATAGCGCAGCGTTGTTGAGTATGTAAAATAACAGTAATATACTAATGGACAGCTGCAGTTAGGATAGAAAATTAAGAAGACCTGTCACCAAACCATCCACTTAAAGTGTTTGCTACTTTCACACTGATCCCCCGCAAAAACACAGCAAAAACGGATAGGCGTTTTTACCACGCTTTTGCTGCACTTTCTGAGCATTTGTAAAGGACATGTGACTTAAAAACTGCTGTTTTCCATTGATTTCAATGGGAAGAGGCGTTTTTGGGGTGTTATTTTTAACTCCCCAAACATGCCCCAAAGATGCTGCAAGCAGGGGTTTTTACACCGTACTGCAAGCGCAACGCCTCAGTGTGAAAATATGCATAGATATACATTCACACACATAGGGAAGCGTTTTTTTTTAGCTTTTCAGGCGCTTTTTTCTTTTAATGCAAAAACTCCTCAGTGTGAAAGTAGCCTTACTAAACCCAGGATTCACTATATATGTTCACTGCATTTGCTATATCTGGTCTCCCATAGTACACAGAACATGGAAATGCAACTATTTTAGTAAATATGAACTGCTAAATACCTTTCTGATTAGTAGTATATAGCAGTCTTGTAACTTCTATCAGTGTCCAGAAGAGCACGTTAAAGCTTGTAGGAGAAGTTTTCATTCTCCTGTAGCAGGATGCAGGACCTCTGACCTCTGTCTCACTCTCCCAAGAAAAAAAAAAACCTCTCTAGCAATACACACCAAACTGAGCATGTGTAGCTTGTCCCTAGCCTCTGTTCTATCAGGAGATATTTGGGAGATACTGGAAGAAGGGGAGGATCAGGGAAGACAGGATCAAACATCCTTTTTACACAATGTGGAGGATTAAACCCTTTAAGTTCCACAGTGAGTAGCACAAGCATGCTTTACTGCATATACAGACCGATTTTACTGTTGTGGGTTTAGTAACACTTTAAATGAAAATCATCCCATGAGAATATACGGTAATTAATATGTATTTTCTGCATGTTGGTTTTTTTTTTTTTTTTTTTTTAAAAACCTCACTTGTGTAGACATCCCAAAGCCCTGAGACTGTTGCTGGGCACCACCATTTTGGATTTTATATCAAAATTTGACATTCTATAGCTCCTTTCCCAGCACATACATAAGAGGTTATTTAGAGAGGTTTGGAGGAGCTGGACCAGCACAGACATTCATATTTACTAGCAAGTTCAGAGGCAAATTACAAATGAATAAACAATCATTTTTGTAAACGAAAAACACTTCAACTAAGCATTTAAAATTCCTGATTTTTGTGCTTTTAACTGCAGTTTTTTATGTTGGTGACAGAGTCTGTATAAAGATCAACTCCAGGAAACTTGAAAACTCTTCTTTGCAGAGGATCCTTGCCTGCACTGCAAGGATAACCTGTTTATTTAGGTCCAGTGGACATAGTAATGACCATTTTCTTACCCAGTCCTCTGTGTGGCTAGACTCCCCGCAGCATCTTCTGCCCCATACTAAGACAGTTTAAAGGCCTGACATCATCAAGACCAATTCAGGGTGCTTAGCCCTGCATAGGATGTGATGATGCCAAAAGAACAGACCACCACCAGAGCATGGGGGAGCACTATCTGCCAGGGGAGCAGAGGACCAGGAAAGGAAAATGCTTTTACTCTTCTGTATATCTAAATCAGCAATTAATCCTTGCAGTGTGGGCACAGACCCAATGCAAGGAGGAGCGTTCTGATTGGCAGCAGGTTATTGTTGGTGGCACTAGGAAATAAAAACAGAGGGCTCACCAGCCTTGTGCGTTATCTTTGTGACAGCTAAAAGGATAAAAACAGATGTACTCTCACAAACATCATGAATTATTAGGCACATCAGTGTCCTGGACAACCAGGTCAACCAAACGAGTCCCCACCAAAAGAAGACCCTCTGGCTGACGCGTTTTGAGGGGACAGCCCCTCTTTCTCAGAGCTCAGATCTCCATTTGAAACGAGTCAGCCATTCAGACGGTCTTCTTGTGGTTGGGGCTCATTCGGTTGTCCAGGACATTGTGGACACTAATGTGCTTGATAATGCATGCTGTTTGTAAGTATACATTTGTTTTTATCCTTTTAATAAAGCTGTCACAAAGATAATGCGGAAGGCTGGTGCACCCCCTGTTTTTATTTTTTTTGTGTGATTTTTGGGTTTCCCCAGTTTTGAGGGGGCTGCAAAGCTTTGCCAATGGCGGAGTAGCTGAAGGACTGTGATCAGTCATTGTCAGAGCATTTCTCTTGAGCTCAGGAGGTTGTTCTTTTGCTTTGCATTATTGTTGGAGGCAGACAAGGACAGAGTGCCTAAGCAAAAGATCTTTGTGGCAGGATCACTAGGTACTTGTTTATTGAAAGCTGCAGTGTTCTAGCCAGTTCACAGCAGAACGTGGTGAGGGAAAACTACATTCCGCGCATGTTTTTCGCACTATACAAAATGCTCTGCAGTAGGTATCAATATTAAGTTAAGGACACCCCAAACGCAGGTCGCAAATGCAGTGACTTTTTAAAAGTTTTTGGTGCGGTGATATTTCAGCCCATTCAAAGTTAATGAGCTGATGATTTGTACGCTTCTCTGACTGATGCCATGGGATCCCGCACACTTCCCTACTTTTCGATATGGGAAGCTGATCTTGGTAGAACCCTGGATCAATCTGACTAGAACCAGATATAGCTTGACTCATGTAAATGTTCCCGGAACATATCTGACCAAGAGAATGCCTATAGGTTGGTTTCGCTGGTATCTGACAATGGAACAGATTATTATTATTATTATTATAATACAGGATTTATATAGCGCCAACAGTTTGCTCAGCGCTTTACAATATAACGGGAGACAATACAGCAACAATACAGTTCAATACAAGAGGGTTAGGAGGGCCCTGCTCCTTGGAGCTTACAATCTAGGAGGGAGGGGCTAGTGGTATATTATTATTATTATTATTATACAGGATTTATATAGCGCCAACAGTTTGCTCAGCGCTTTACAATATAACGGGAGACAATACAGTAACAATAGGGGCTAGTGGTACAAGAGGTAGTAACTGTGGGGGATGGACTGGTAGGAAGAGTAGAAGATTCCATTATTACAGATAGCCAAATTCATTCGCTCTGCATCTCTCTCATGTTTTCGTGGGTGCAGGGAAACAGGCACCCTTTTCCATATTTGGTGGTCATGGCCTAAGGCTCTACCGGGTCTATAGGGCAGCACAGTGGCTAAATGGTTAGCACTTCCGCCTGGCAGTACTAGGGTCATTGGTTCGAACCCCAACCACGGCACCACCTGCCTGGAGTTTGCATGTTCTCCCTGTGCCTGTGTGGGTTTCCTTTGGGTACTCCAGTTTCCTCCCACACTCCAAAGACATGCTGGTAGGTGAATTGATTCTTGTCCAAATTGGCCCTAATATGCATGAATGTAAGTTAGGGACCTTAGATTGTACGCCCCTTGAGGGTTAGGGACTGATGTGAATGTACTATATATATATAAAGCACTGTGTAAAATTTAGGGCGCTATATAAGTACCTGAAATAAATAAATAATAAATACTCTGTGGGTAGATCAATTTTACAAGTCTCCCTAGTGCATGACCCTGGGAGACCCTGCCATACAAGCCAATCCCATATCTGACAAATGCCCAAAGGAAGCTGGTGGGGTTTGTGTTTCTGGCAGCCCAGCAGACTCTTGTAAAGGTTTGGCATCAGTCATTTCTAAACTTCGCTGATGTCAGGAAGCAGCTTATGATAACCATTATCCACAAAAAGCTGACTTCTATACTGACCGATTCCCATGCAAATTTTTTTCAAAGTTTTGGATCCATGGATATCCCACAATGATCATCTTGAACTGAACCACTCCTTACTCTCCGTCTGATTGACAGAATGGCCCATTTCTATGCTGAGCCATGGTCTAAACTGCATTGGAACCTCTCCTTGTTCTCTTCTCCCTTCTTTCCCAAGCAAACCCTTTTTTCCCACCCTCTCCCCTGTCTTTACGGCTCTCTGAGGCCTTCAAGCAGCGGCTTTCAATTCTTTCTTTTCTCTCCTAATCTCAATTGGAGCTCTCTTGGGCTCTAACCACCTTCCTTCTTTTACCTAGTCAAGGCCATTATCTCCATCAACTGCCCGTATTTACTTCCCCATCCTCTGTCATGCTGCTCCCAGGGCTTGTTTGTGATTTTGTGCAGTTGTCTATGCTACTGTATGTACCATTCCCTTCATTCTAGGGAAATGTTCCCATATATCTGCCTCGGATATTTTTTCTTTTTGCTCATAGTGTGTTCTTATGTACATGACGATTTATACATTTCTATTGTAAAACTTGAAAAATCAATAAAAATATTTGTAAAACAAAATGAATGGCCTGAAATCGCACCGCACAAAGCTGCATATGAATTGCACAAGAACACACAGTCCGTTCCGCCGTTCCCGGTGTGAACTGGCCTTTAAAAGGAATTCACTTTTTAAATATGAAATGTATGTGAGATTTAATGATTGGGTTTACATATTCTTTATTATTATTGAACATCTTTTTGTTCACTTTGTGAACCCAATAGAAATAAAATATTAAATAGCAAAATTCCATGTAACTGTTTTTGTGTTGTACCCTGAGTGCTGTATTAGTACCAGGAGTAAAGCGGGAGTGGTACAGAGTGATCTGTGTTTAGCAGAAGATAAGGAAGATATAAAGGAACAGGTGTAGGTTGTCATGTTTCTGGAATAATGATTGGTCCAGGATCTTTAGCTGCTTTCTGTTTGAGTGCAGGAGCAATTTGAAGAGCAGATGTCACAGGAGATAAAAAAAAAAAAAAAAAAAAAAAAAAAAACTCGATGTGCTAGATTATTAAGGATTAAGATATGATGTATGATCTGCAAGCCTATGATAGATTAGGGGTTTCATGTCTGTGCGGGGCCACAATTCTTCAAACCTGGAGGGGTAAGCGAGCTCTGTAGACGGGCAGTCATACCACTTCATAAATAATACAGGCGTACAGTATTTTTTAAGGATATCATTTGACAATGCAGGAAATTGTGCTGTAGGGGAACTTTAAGGGTTAGGACAAAGGCTATCGGCATGAGGCTTTGGTTGATAATTTAACGTTGGACTCCAGGCAAACCGATAAATACATTAAAATACAAATATGGAAATTGGGTTACCTGCTAAAGGATTTGTATTTCTGTTAAAGGATCAGTTTGCCTTTTTACAAAAAATAATAAATGCACAAAAAAATTAGCATTATTTTTTGTTGCAGGAGCCTCTAAAACAATGCACCAGCGATCAGCAGATCATTGGTGCCATGCAGGTCTCCTGCAGACCTGTCAGTATATCTCCTTGCTTGTATGGGATGTACAAGCAAGCAGATATACTTACAGGATGAATCAATGAACTACCACTGCACTCCACAGCGCCATAGTAGTTCATTGAGAACCTCAAGCCAACAGTCGCAAAGGATGTTGGGACTTGTAGTTAATTAGCATAACACCAGTTTTTAAAAATTGTGACAGCTAACGAGGGCGGAGAAAATCCCCCGCTAGCTGTCACAATGGGGAGCGGGGAGGAACGAGGGGTTGGTCTATTTGTAACATGTTACATATTACACCCTGAATATGGTTGTAACATGTCACATGTTGCAAAAGGTGAACTTATCCTTTAAGACAGTCTGAAGAAGCCCAGGGATTATGCAATTTTCTTTCCTTCCACCATTTTCTTTCCTTCCAACCCTTCAATCCGTTCTGTGAGTGGACAATGAAGGAGCAGCAGCACTCTGATGAGATCATCTTTCTGCTCTCTTCATCTGTAAACATGCTGTCTGTGTTAGCCGGCATTGTGATTTGCAGTAGAACCCTGATTGTCTCAGAGTGGTGGGTTCCCCTGATTGGCTCTTGTAAATGGCTATTATTGGACTGTGACCTGGCTGGCAGGATGTTTTTTTTTTTTTAATTTAAAAAAAAAAACTACTCACTGAACTGCTTTTTTGTTTTCACAATGCTTATGCATGTGGCTTAAATGATATGCTAGTAATGCAGAGAAATAATTAACAACAAATATGTGGTTTTTTAAACACTCTATTTTTTCAGTGTTTTTTTTTATCTGTTATCTTTTTGTTTTGTTTTTTTACTTAGGAAAAGTTCCTTTTATCCATGTTGGGAATCAAGTAATATCGGAACTGGGACCAATAGTGCAATTTGTGAAAGCCAAGGTAAGGCTTCTAAGAGAATACATCTTCGTGAATGTGTGTGATTGGTTAAAGGAAATCTGAAGACTTTCAGTGCTAAGCTCCTTCGAAAAATGCTTGGTGCCTGGCAGCAGTGCTGATTCTGGGACTTCAACACATTCTGAGCAAATGACTTGGAACACGCAGCAAATAAAGTCAAACTTAAGTCAGAAGTCCTAATCTGCTTGCTTATTCAGAATCAAACACATTCAATCAGCCAGGTAACTAGCATCTAGAGAAATAGAAGTTCGTAATGGGAACCTCCAGGTTGCTCTAAGCACAGGTTCCCTTTAACCACCTCCCGCCCGCCATATAGTCCAATGACGGGCGCAAGGTGGTTCTCTCGTTCTGAGAGGACGTCATATGACGTCCTCCCATTCTCACAGCGCATGCATGGCTCAGGGAGCACGCAGCGCGGCGATCGGCGGTGCGCTGTGTCCCTCGGACACAGCAGATCACCGATCATGGAAAGAGCCGAAGATGTTGGCTCGGTCATGTGATCAGCTGTGTCCAATCACAGCTGATCACATGTAAACACGGAAATGCCGGTTATCGGCATTTCTCTCCTCTCGAGCTGTCACGCTGACAGCTCGAGAGGAGAGGAGAACCGGTAATCGGCATTCCGCGGAGGGGACATGTACACTGATCATCAGGGCACTGATGATCAGTGTGCCCTGATGATCAGTGTAGCCCCAGCAGTGCCACCTGTCAAAGTCCATCAGTGCCATGTGCCAGTGCCTATCAGTGCCACATCAATGCTGCATACCAGTGCACATCAGTGCCACATATCAGTGCCCATCTGAGCTGCCTTTCAGTGTCATCCATCAGTGCCACCTATCAATGCCAATCAGTGCCACCTATCAGTGCTGCCAATCAGTGCCGCCTATCAGTGTGCATCAGTGCCGCCTATCGGTGCCAGTCAGTGCCGCCTAACAGTGCCAGTCAGTGCCGCCTATCAGTGCCAGTTAGTGCCGCCTAACAGTGCCATATATCAGTGCCATATATCAGTGCATTGTATCAGTGCTGCCTTTCAGTGCCCATCAGTGATGCCTGTCAATGCCCATCAGTGCCACCTACCAGTGCCTCCTCATCAGTGCCCCCTATCAGTGTCCATCAGTGCAGCCTTTCAGTGCCCATCACTGCAGCCTCATTAGTGCACATCAGTGAAGGAGAAAAATCACTTATTTACAAAATTTTATAACAAAAACTAAGAAAAAACATTTTTTTTTCAAAATTTTCAGTGTTTTTTGGTTTGTTTAAGAAAAAATAAAAACCCCCGAGGTGATTAAATACCACCAAAAGAAAGCTCTATCTGTCACAAAAAATGATAAAAATTTAATATGAGTATAGTGTTGCATGACCGCGCAATTGTCATTCAAAGTGCGACAGCACTGAAAGCTGGAAATTGGCCTGGGCAGGAAGGGGGTATAAGTGCCCTGTAGGCTAGTGGTTAAAGAATGCCTCTACTTAAGTTTAGGAAAGTAAAACTGGCATAAACCTGCTATGGGACTGTACATGATCGGTTGTAGACAATATAGAATTCTGTAAGTCCACATAAATTCTGTAACGAATCCTCTGTACATGTCAAGGTTCCCACTGAATCAATAATATAAATGTATCATAGTAATAACAGAACCATTCATCAGAATGACGTGAAACATTCAAGTGAAAGTCTCAATCAGTAGGTATGAAAAAGTTCCCTTCCGTCCAAGTGTTCATAAAAACAGAAACTGGAATCACCACTAGTGAGGAACCTTCACCTTCAGCCTCTCACCTGGTGGTTAGACCTACTGAACTTCGGTCTAATCGCACTTTTAACCCTATTGACCCTGGGTTATGGGGATATCCTTCGGGTATGGGTCCTCTAAATCACCAATGAAAGCGATTCACCGATTATATGAAAAGAGAAGCTAACAGAGTGTGTACCCATATATACAATTTATTGAAATAAATTAAAAACAACACTCACAAGCAAAGTGCACATGCTTGGTGCACTACAGATGACAGCGATATCCAAGTTACAGTCCTTATGATTGCCGCAGCTGGTGGAAGTTCCGTAAATGAGATCACTGTGCTCTCTCCACTCTCATCTCTTGGTGGTATCCTGTCACTGTGATCCATGTAGTCCCGCCAGCGGTAAGCCGGTGTTTGAATCTCACTCACCATAACCCAGGGACAATAGGGTTAAAAGCGTGATTAGACCGAAGTTCAGTAGGTCTAACCACCAGGTGAGAGGCTAAAGGTGAAGGTTCCTCTCTAGTGGTGATTCCAGTTTCTGTTTTTCTGAACATGGACGGAAGGGAACTTTTTCATACCTACTGATTGAGACTTTCACTTGAATGTTTCACATGTCATTCTGATGAATGGTTACATTATTACTATGATACATTTATATTATTGATTCAGTGGGAACCTTAACATGTACAGAGGATTCGTTACAGAGTTTATGTGGACTTTCAGTATTCATTATCTGTAGCGCTCTCCTGTCTATTATATTGCTTTTTAAATATGCGGTGTGATCATGATGACTTAGCGGCAGCAGATTATTTTATTCATTCATTCATTCATCGTTTTACACCAGAACTGCGCACAGGTTGTTTTTATTGTAATAGAATTCTGTGCATCCAGGGGCAGATTAGATACTCTGAGAATGTCTAAACGCACATAAACGTGTGTAAATGTACATTTCACCACTTCAGCTCCAGAGGGTTTTACCCCCTTCATGACCAGGCCATTTTATTGCTATTTAGCACTACGCTATTTTAATTGGTAATTGTGCAATTATGCAATGCTGTACCCAAACAAAATTTCTATCATTTATGTCCACAGAAATAGAGCTTTCTTTTGGTGGTATTTGATCACTTCTGGGTTTTTTATTTTTTGCGATCTAAACGAAAGACAACCGAAAATTTTGAAAAAAAACCACAATATTTTCTACTTTCTGCTATAAAACCTAATCAATAAAAAATCTAATTTCTCCATAAATTCTGGACAAAATGTATTCTGCTACATGTCGATAAAAATAATCCCAATAAGTGTATACTGTATTGATTAGTTTGCGTGAAAGTTGTAGCAAATGCAAACTATGAGATATACAGTGCACAGCATAAATGAGTACACCCCTTTTGTAAAGTAAGATTTTAATCACTATCTCAGTGAACACAAGAACAATTTCCCAAATTTTTTTAAAAACTGAGATTTATAGAATATTTGTTTAGCTCATTATATTAAAGTAAGGTTAATAATATACCTTAGATTACAAAATCTTCAGTTTTTTACTCAAATTATTTGATGCAAAAATGAATACACTCCACAACAAAAACTACTATAGCTAGTATACTGCTCAAAATACTTAAAGGAACACTTTGAAAACACATCAGATCTCAATGGGGAAAAGTACCATGCTGGATATCTATACTGATATGGACTAGATAATGTGTTAGGAACGTAAGGATGCCCCATCGCTTGATGAAAATGATCAACCTACAGAAGACTGAATTCAAAGACACCCCTAAAATCAAAGTGAAAAAATTATGCAGCAGACTAGTCAATTTTGCTGAAATTTCATTACAGCAACTCAAAATGGTACTCAGTAGTTTGTATGGCCCCTTCATGCATGCCTGACAACATCGAGGCATGCTCCTAATGAGACGATGGATGGTGTCCTGGGGTACTTCCTTCCAGATCTAGACCAGGGCATCACTGAGCTCCTGGACAGTCTTAGGTGCAACCTGGCAGCGTCTGATGGACTGAAATATGATTTACCAGAGGTGTGGCTGGGCATTGTCATGCACCAGGAGGAAACCAGTACCCACTGCACAAGCGTAGAGTCTTAGGATTTCATCCTGCTACCTAATGGCAGTCGGGGTGCCATTGTCTAGCCTGTAGAGGTCTGTGCGTCCCTCCATGGATATGACTCCCAAGACCATCACTGACCCAACACCAAAATGGTCATGCTGAACAATGTTACAGGCAGCATAACGTTTTCCACGTCTTCTCCAGAATGGTATCAATTCCTTCATCCTCAAGGAACTGCCTGCATACTCTCGCCACATGAGGCCGGCATTGTCGTGCACCAGAAGGAACCCAGGACCCACTGCAGTAGGGTCTGACAATGGGTCGAAGGATTTCATCCCGATACCTAATGGCAGTCAGGGTGCCATTTTCTAGCCTATAGAGGTCTATGTTTCCCTCCATGGATATGCCTCCTCAGATCATCACTGACCCACCATCAAAACGGACATGATGAACCATGTTACGGGCAGCATAACGTTCTCTACAGCTTCTCCAGACCCTTTCACGTCAGTCACATGTGCTCAGGGTGAACCTGCTCTTATTTGTGAAAAGCACAGGGCACCAATGGCGGACCTGCCAATTCTGGTGTTCAATGGCAAATGCCAGTTGAGCTCTATGGTGCCAGGCAGTTAGCACAGGGCCCACTAGAGGACGTCGGGCACTCAGGCCACCCTCATTCCCATAGACACACTCCTAAACCTTGTGGGCAGCCTTCCCAGAAGAGTTGAAGCTGTTATAGCTGCAAAAGGTGGGCCAACTCAATATTGAACCCTACGGACTAAACCCTGGTTCACACTGGATGCGACTTGGCATGCGATTTGCATGTCCTGTGACTTGCAAATCGCATGCCAAGTCGCACCCTATTGTTTGCAGTTGGAGCATACATGCACTCCTTTTGGTGTGATTTGCATAGACATATGTATCAGATGTCTTACAAATCGCACCTGAAATCGGCGGGTCCCCCGACTTTGAAATCGCCCGACTTCACTGTAAGTCGCACAATTTCAAAGTCGGGCTTGATGTGAATGGAGGGTAAGACTAGGGTGCCATTAAAGTTTATGTGCGTGTAAAGGCAGGCCAATGGCTCTAGCTGATGTTTGAGCCATTGGGAGTTGGGAGAGCTGCAGCTCTCATGAACATTGCTGGATCGAGATCAGGCTCAGGTAAGTATAAGAGGGATCGGGGGGGTGAGAGCTGCATCCAGAAGTTTTTTTTTTTCTTACCCTAATGCATTGATTTCCACATCAAAACATTCAGTGTTGATGGGGGCATCCCTCCCTCTATAGCCGGCAGCAGTAATTGTACAACAAAAAAAAAAACCTGACATGCTGGTTGTACCGATAGATCAGCTTCAGTACAAGCAGCCTGCCTGTGGATGGATTGAAATTTGGCTGGTTCCTGCTGAACCGGCTGAATTTCAATGGCAATGGCAGGCTTAAATCTCAGCTTAAAATTGACTTTGTTGTGGGGTGGACCCATGTACTCAAGCTACCTTGCTGTTTTTTGCTGGATTTGGCAGTGATGTTATCTGTATGGAAACCCCTCATGATTATTTCATGAAGGCGCTCAAAAGAAACAATTGATCAAGCAATTTTAAGAATCTGTCCCAATTAGGATTATTTTCCTCTGATAGATGCCACTGGGAACATCTGCCAGTGCAACCTAAATCCTCTCCTTTCCCTCTGAATAATAAAAAGCATTAAAATGTATCTAAACCCAAGGGCAAAGAAAGTAATAGATGTCCATAGATATGGTGGGTGCATTGTAGCTTTAAGGATTTTTTTTACTATTTTTTGGTGTAAGATTTTACAGCTGGGGTTCCTGAGAGATGAGAAGCTGAGGACTGGCGCAGAGCATAAAAATCCTCTAACACTAAATCCTCGCAAGCTAACATTTCAGTTTTGTGGGGAATTACCCTTTAAGTAATTAGGTGTCGCTGTTAATGTGAATTGTGTTATAGACCACCTGATAGTCAGTCCTTGCCTTTCCCCTTACACAGGGCCATTCACTCAGTGACGGCTTGGATGAAGTCCAGAGGGCAGAGATGAAAGCCTACATGGAACTGGTTAATAACATGCTTTTGACAGCAGAGGTAACTTTGCCACTTAATTTTACTTTATTACTGTTGAACTCGTGCCTGAGCTTAGTTACACTACAGTGAATGGTTTCCCTAAAACAGAAGAAAGGAACGGCTTGCTTCGTACTTTTTGCATTCCAACAACTTGAATGCTGTAGTGAATATAGTAGAAGGTGCCACTTGTCAGAAATCTAGAACAACAAATCTCAGCATCACATCACAAGGTTAGAACCAAATATTGTTCACAACGTTTCAAACCATCAAGCCCCTTCTTCATGCAAACAGTGACCATAGGCAAATATGTGGGATGCTAATCTCCTGATAAAAACGATGACATTTTTACCAAAATGAAACCCAAGAAATATGTAGGCTGTCATCATTGACATTTCTAAAAATTTTTGTTACCCCTGTCTTGCTGCTCCAATGGGTCTTCAAGTGACTGACCTGTAATAAGTATGCAGATCAGCTGTTCTGGAATTGCTGTCTTTTCAGGTGAAGATCCCCAATGGTAGCCTTTAGGCTAGGTTCACATCTATGCAGTTTGCGTTTGATCCATTTCTGCAGTTCTTTTAGTGATGCGTTTTTGCATTTTGCTTTTTTTGTTGGCCAACTTGTTGCTGGGCAGATAAAAATGCAAATCACAAAAAACGCACTACATGCATCTCTATCGAAGTCTATTGAACCAAAACTCATTGTTTTGTGTTTAAAAAAGTCCCTGACCTTTTCCAAAAGTTGCACAGGGTGAAAACGCAGAGATGTGACTGTGTCTCATTGGAAATCATGTTAAATGGACTGTAGTGCATTTCTTCAAAATGCAAGACACTTAGGTGTGAACCTAGCCTTATAGTGGACAAATCTATGAGCCATTTGCCAGTTGAAGGAGCTTAGTGCCCCTAAACATTGTTTACATTGTTAACAAATGGCTATAAGTTTATGAGATGAGATTTGGTGAGATTTGATGTTCCAGATCTCTAAAGCATAGATCAGCTACAGTATTTTGGCTAATATATACATATACTGTCATGGCCAAAAATATTGGCACCCCTAAATGTCTGTCAGATGATGAACCACTTTGCCCAGAAAATTCTTGCAATTACAAATGTTTAGGCGTTGTCATGTTTTTTCTTTTGTTTGTATTGGTATGACACAAAAAAATGGAGAAACAAAAAGGCAAATCTGACACATTCCACGCAAAACTCCAAAAATGGACTGGACAAAATTATTGGCACCCTCAATTTAATATCTGGTAGCACACCCCTTGGAAAAAATAACTCATCTAATGAGTACCTGATATTGGCTTCCTGTGGTCTTCTGCACAGCATGATGCAGACTGGGAGGGGGAATGCCTGTACTGTAAGCCAGTCAAGCTCACAGTATTGCTAAAATTTAAGTGAGGTGTGACCAGCTTTATTTTGGTAAAAGATAATTCAGTAGTTGGATTGGTCTACAGGCGTCCAACTTTCATATAATGACTTTGGCTAGACTTAAACAATTCTGTTGAGCCGTACTATAGTCATTTGCACTTGACTATATCTGAAAACAAAGAAAACACCTTTATATTTGAATGTGTTTCTCCCTCTGCCTTCCCTCTTTGTACATGATCTTTTTTTGTACTGTTTATTTTCTTGCAGCTATATATTCAGTGGTGTGATGAAGCTACACTAGAGGAGGTGAGTGACTCCAAAGCATTTATCTTGGTTAAATTTTAATGAGAAAACACTTTTGCTCACAATTGTTGGTCCCTTCTCATAAATGAAACATTGAGGTTTTATACCATTAGTTGATACAGTGTGTGGTTTTTTTTTTTTCTGCTGGCACATACATTTTGCAATACATCTGGCAAATTTTAATATAGCTGTTAGCTATTTTTTTTTTTTATAAATTTAGAATAAGCGATGTTTAAAGGGAAATATTTACTGCTGCAGGCTGCAATTTTCATTTGGGAAATATCCATTGTGGATAAACGCAGCTTATTAGGCAGTGCTGTCTATTCTCTCCCTGTGTTTGAAGATCTTGTGGTTTATGTGTTTACGCAGATTACTCAGCCTCGGTATAGCTCACCATATTCATGGCCACTCAATGTTATCCTAGTTCTTCAAAAGAAATGGGAAATTAAGAGGAAAATGAAAGCCATTGGCTGGGCTGGGAAGACTCTGGAACAGGTGAGTAGAGGAGTGGATTAGTGATGCATTGCTTTCCAATGCTGCATGCTATGAAAAAAGAGGCGTTATTCACAAATATTGACGATGATATGCAAGGTGATGTTACCTATGGCAGAAATGAGTTTACTAAACTAAATCAATTAAACACATTCTGAATGGCTGCTTTGCATTATTGGGCTTTGCTCACTTCTCTTTGGCTTATTAAATATGCCAGATGTTTGTAATGGTGGTGTATTAGTTTTAAAGGGGATCTGTCTTAAATAAACATACCTGCGTGAGAAGTCTCAAATGGAAGCTTGTGATGAACCTGTGGTCTGACTATGGCATTCAGGGATTTCTATATTTTTAACAAGTAGTAAGTGAGCTTTCAAGAAGCTATACCTAACCTCTGTAGCTGCAGGCAGAGTAGAGCAATTCCTCCTCAAAAGTCACTGCAGATGCTATGAAGTCTTCTCAGAAGCACAGGACCCTCTGCTTCCCCTCCCTGCAGCGTTTCAGCTTTCTAATCGTGTAAGCATAGAGCAGGTGCTCTGGGGGAGAGGGTAGCAGGGTGAGCTGAGCTGTTGAGAAATAATGACTTCTGTGAAAATTAAAGCAGAACTTAAACTGTATCTGTGCACCACAAACTGAAGATGCTGTCTCATACATTTTTAATATTTGAAGAAAACTCGCCCATCCATCCATGTATCTATGCTTTATTTTGTTGAAAAGCACCCCTAGCATTTCTAGCTGTGGCCATCTTGAGTAAGGGCAGATGATTCACAAAGTCTTCCAGATGAAAGAAAAAAAAATGTCCATGAAGACTTCTGGAATGCATGACATAATTTTGTCCTAGGCTAGAAACTAGAAAGCAATTGAAGAAATGAAAAAAAAAAGTGAAAAAAGTTAAAGCAAGAATATACGATCTACCTACCTATGTTCTAATATTAGCTGCATAAGAATTAACAGTAGTTAATGTTGATTGAGAGCGTTTAATTCTGCTTTAAGGAGGACAACACCACCATCAAACCCACCCCGCAGGCCAGAGTACTTGGTGTCATTCTGGACTCCAACCTATCCTTCCAGCCCCAAGTCCAATCTTTAACAAACTCGTGCAGACTCCACCTCTGCAACATCGCCAAAATACGCATGTTCCTAACCCCAGAAACCACTAAACAGCTCATCCACTCCCTCATCATATCACGACTCGACTACTGCAACTCCCTCCTCACTGGCCTGCCTCGCTGCTGGCTATCCCCGCTTCAGTCAATCCTGAATACGGCTGCCAGACTCATTCACCTTTCCAACCGCTCCATCTCCGCCACCCCCCTCTGCCAATCCCTCCACTGCCTTCCGATTGCGCAACGGATCAAATTCAAAATCCTAACACTGACGTCCAAAGCTGTCCACCATACTAGCTCGTACTACATCACTGACCTAATATCCAAGTACCGCCCAGCACGCACACTCCGCTCCTCACAAGACCTCCTTCTCTCTAGTTCCCTGGTCTTTTCCTCCCATGCCCGCCTCCAGGCCTTCTCCAGGGTGTCACCCATCCTCTGGAACTCCCTGCCCCAACCCATCAGATTATCACCTACTCTCCTCTCCTTTAGGCGCACCCTGAAAACCCATCTCTTCAGGGAAGCCTACCCCACCCCCTGCTAACCTGCCGACCTCCTCCACTCTTCCTACCACTCCATCCCCCACAGCTACAGTAAGGTCCATAAATATTGGGACCTTTTATCTGCTCATTGTAGTTGGGATAATGAGGGAATAACACACACTTGGCCATGGAACAGCTGAGAAGCCAATTGTCCCATTACTTTTGGTCCCTTAACAAGTGGGAGGCACATATGCAAACTGTTGTAATTCCTACACCGTTCACCTGATTTGGATGTAAATACCATCAGATTAAAGCTGATAGTCTACAGTTAAAGAACATCTTGTTTGTTTCATTTCAAATCCATTGTGGTGGTGTATACTGCCAAAAATTTTAGAATTGTGTCCATGTCCCAATATTTATGGACCTGACTGTATCTCCTCCTGTACCACTATCCCCTCCCTCCTAGATTGTAAGCTCGAAAGAGCAGGGCCCTCGATCCCCTCATGTTTTGCATTGTATTGGTATTGTTCTGTCACATGTTCTGTCCCCCTTTGTAATGTACAGCGCTGAGCGACCATTGGCGCTTTATAAATACTGTATAATAATAATAATGTGAACAACCCAGCTACATCTCAAATCTTCAACCTAACCTCATCTTTTGCCTTAACACAATGGATACAGTCCTCCACTCACTCTGATGGGAGTACATTAGACCTTGTTTTCTCCCATCTTTGCACTCCCATCAACCTCACAAACACCCGCCCCCCCTTCCTCTCTCTGATCACAATCTCATCACCTTCACAGTGTCCTTGTCTTCAAACACTTATCCCTCCAAGCAGCAAACAATTACCCACAGAAACCTTCACAACTTAAACCCTTCTCTTTTCCGCTCTGCAACTGACCGCCTCTATGACAGAATTTCTCCCCTGTCCTGCCCTGACCTGGCCACTGCTGTCTACAACAGTTCACATTCATCCACAATAGACTCACTTCCTCCTCTAACTACACGAAGTATCAGGCCCCGACCATTACAACCGTGGCAGACTGACGACACCAGAAATATTAAACGACATAGTCGTGCGCTGGAGTGATTGTGGCGTAAAACTAAATCTCAACAAGCATTCACCCGATATAAATCTGCTTTCTTAACATACAATTCCTCCCTCCATGCTGCCAAACAAGCCTACTTTGTCACTCTTATTAATACCTTGTCATCCAGTCCTCGTCGTCCTTTCTCTACTTTTAACTCTATACTTTCTCCACCTCCACGCATTAACTCACTGCTTACGAGATTGCAAATCATTTCAAAAACAAGATTGATGCAATTTGTAGGGGCATCTGCGCTACATAGACATCTATCCCACTTAGCATACCTTATACTAAACCTCCCTCAACACTTTCCTCGTTTGACCTTGCTACTACTGAAGAGGTTTTCTCAGAAGCCCATCTCACCACATGCCCCGTGGATCCTGTCCCCTCTCAACTACTACGGTCGCCCTCTTCTGTCCTATGCTCGCTCACTCATATCTTCAATCTCTCCTTCTCTAACGGTGCCTTCCGCACCTCTCTAAAGCATGCAGAGATCACTCCCGTACTAAAAAAAACCCTCCCTAGACCCCACCAACCTGAACAGCTTAAGACCCATCTCCCTGCTTCCGTTTACCTCTAAACTCTTAGAACTTTTAGTCTACAATCGCCTGAACTCCTACCTCACTAACAACTTTCTTGACCCTTTACAGTCTGGCTTTTGCTCACTGCACTACACTGAAACTGGCCTACTAAAGCTCACTAATGATTTACTAACTGCTAAAAAACAATGGCCACTACTCCATACTCTTACTACTTGACCTCTCTGTGGTTTTTGATACTGTTGACCATCCCCTCCTCCTCAAAAAACTCACCTCTCTTGGTCTGAGAGACTCTGCTCTCTCCTGGTTCTCCTCCTACGTATTGCAGCGCTCCTTCAGCATTACGTATAACTCTGTCTCCTCCTCTCCACTTCCTCTTTCTGTATGGGTCCCTCAAGGTTCTGTCCTTGGACCTCTTCTCCATCTACACCTCCTCCCTTGGTCACTTGATAAACTCCCATGGCTTTAAGTACCATCTCTATGCTGTTGACACGCAAATCTATCTTTCTACCCCTCACCCCTTCAGTCTCCTCTCGCATTACTAACCTACTAAGTGACATATCAGTATGGATGTCACTCCACTTCCTCAGACTAAATCTTTCCAAAACAGAGCTCATACTATTCCCTCCAGCTCATGCCCCCTCCCCTGACTTCTCCATCAAGATCAATAATACAACCATCAGTCCCTCCCCTCATGCCGGGGTACTAGGTGTAATCCTAGACTCCCATCTGTCCTTTGAGCCCCAAATCGAATCGCTGTCCAAATCTTGTAGACTTCACCTCTGCAACATCTCCAAGATACGCCCGTTCTTAACCTCTTAAACCACTAAGCAACTTATTCACTCCCTTGTTATCTCTCACCTTGACTATTGTAACTCCCTTCTCATTGGCCTACCTCATCGCAGGCTATCCCCTCTTCAGTCTATCGTGAATGCTGTCGCCAGACTCCTCCACCTTACTAACCGTTCCATATCTGCCACCCCTCTCTGCCAATCCCTCCACTGGCTTTCATCTCCAGGACTTCTCCAGAGGCTCCCCCATCCCCTGGAACTCTCAACTACCCCAATTTATCCGACTATCACCTACTCTGCCCACTTTTAGGCAATCGCTGAAAACCTATCTCTTCAGGGAAGCACATCCTACCTTCAGCTAATAATGATATCTTCTATTCCTCTATCAGTTCATCCCCCATAGTTATTACCTTTTTGTACCACCAGCCCCTCCCTCTTAGATTGTAAGCTCCAAGGTGCAGGTCCTAACCCTCTTGTATTGAACTGTATAGTTGCTGTATTGTCTCCTTTTACATTGTAAAGCGCTGAGCAAACTGTTGGCACTATATAAATCCTGTATAATAATAATAGTAATTACTCTACAGTGGCTGCAGCCACATTGGTCAGTGAGGGCATGTTTTATGTAGCTCAAATACTGCATCAAAAGGACCTTAAATAGCCATAGCCTGGTCACAGGTTCGATTTAACCTGTTATGCTTTGGTGTCATCACTTACTTAGAACTAGTAAGTAATCCAAGACTTTGGGAGCTTACTTATGAAGCTTGTTACACAGACATATTGCTTCACGATAGATGTCCATCCTTCTACTTGAACATATTATATTCCTCCTATATACATCATTGTGGTGCCCAGTGTGCTGCAGAGTAAGTCAAATCACGCTGGCAATATTTATAAGGCTCGTTAAACTAGATGTTCTAAGCTCTTCATGGCCATGGGGATTTATCTCCTTGTTATATACATACTCTAAAGTGACCATAGAACAGAAGTGACAGTTGTAGACATTTTCATTTGGATTGAAAATCGTACAGTGGATCTGCCTTTTTATTGAGTTTATTGTTCACCAGCATGCAATAATATCACATTTCAGATCAGCTATTTTGTTTAAATTACACCATGCAGTTTGAAATAACAAATCCTGTGGGCCCCTTGTGGATGCTTGAGTACTAGGAGATATGGTGATACAGGTATGTCATACACAGAAAGTCTTGCACCTTATTTACAGAGGTTTCTGGGGTAGTGAAACTAAAAAAAAAAAAAACCTGTGTTGACAGAAATTTACAGTTTGACCTGTGGTCAGGGCTCTATTTACTACTATCTACTATAATGATACTTACAGGTCAGTGCCTAGGGCAGTCAGACTAAAGAAAGTAGCGCCAAGCCTCAAAATGTACAAATTATGGCAGATTTTGTTTTTTTTATCCATTTTCTCTCTACTTTGTAGATCTATATGGGAAAGGGGTGCAGGGGATACTGAGAGGAGTCAGAATGCTCTTTTATAATTTGAAAAGAACATAACACCATGTCTACTTTTTCTTGTTTGATGATCTGTACAGATGAAATGTAGCTTTGCATTAACCACAGATAATATGATGCCTCCAGCAGAGCCTTCTTTCATTAGGTTTTACGTTTTTGTTTCTTCTTGCTGGAGCCTGCCATTTTGCTGAAGCCTAGAGCCCCTGAGCAGCATTAAATCTTTAGGCTGTCAGCAGATCGGCCTCTAAATTCGACACAGTGTCTAAAAGCAACTGAGCATGTGCAAAGCAGCATCAGACAGTGTAGTACTTAATTTCCTCAGTATTGGCACCTATTTCTAATGTTTTACATAGCTATACCTGCAAATGAGGCCAGACTGAAGTAATCTAGCAGGACTTAATTTTCTGGCTGAAGTTTAAACAATAACATGAAAAAGGATTGAGTTTGTGCAAAAGGGTGTGTACCTAAGGCAGCATGATGACTAATACAGCCCTGCTTAGTTAGTATATGGCAAGAGCCATCACTTTTTTAAATAGGTACGACCTGGATGAATATCATGCATGTGGAAATTAGTGTCTTTATACCCAAAAACAAGAAGGCAGTATATTGCAGCTTACCAGTCCTTGGATAAGTTAGTCCCATTAGTTTTAATTTTTTCAAGTTTTTTTTTCCTTTTAATTTTCAACTGGTAATCCCACCACTTCTTGTCCTTGGCTGGCTACACTATACTGTACGCTGTATCTATGGAGGGAGCCATGGTTGTCACCCAGGCTGGACTTCAAATATGTCTTTCTTTCTGCCTTTACATTACATGGAGGTGGAGTAGGGAAATTTAGTAGCTTCCAGAAGAAAGATAAAACTGCTTTATAGCTGATCTCCGGGTTTACAGGCCCTTTAACTAGTTCATCTGGACAAAGCCGACCCAAACAAACTATTTGCTACACTAGCAGGTGTGCCTGCCGGGTGTTCTGAATAAACTATAGTTTCAGTGTCATGTTTCACATGACTGTCATATGCCTTTAAGTGTTTTCTATATTTTGTCTCTGCTTCTCCGTTTTTCCTTTGGTTTAGTTAATGCTGTATAGATAGCCCACCCTTTTTCCCAGAAATGCATTCCAGCTCTAGCCTCATGTCATCAAGCAGGGCACATTATGATCTTTTGACCTATCAGATGTTGATTGTTGTAAGATTCTCTCAGTTTATGGAATAAACTTCACAAGATCTACAAGATATCATCTTGATTGAGTCACTGACTGTGGTATCCAACTGAGGTTGGAGTTATCGTTATCTCATCACAACTGTAAGTTACAGAGATCACACTTTCAATGCTTAGATTGGAGAGACAGAACACTCGGCTACATACAGTATACAGCTCTTGTGTTCTGGCTGTGAGATGGGAACATGCCTTCCCAGACCCGGAACAAAATAAAAAAGGGCTGCTCAGCCATTCATAGGCAGCTTTGTATTCTCTGAATGAATACAAAGCTTCCTCTGAGTCAGAGATCATGACATCATCCACCCTCCTCTCCACCTCAGCCAATCAGCAGATATTTTCTGTACTTGCCGAAAAATGAAAGCAAAGGCAGCCACCAAATCTAAGGATTTGTGAGCTACAATACATAACATTTTTGTTCTTTGGGTATAGATATCGTTAAATTCTTGCAGTTTTTAGAATTTCTTTTCTTGGGAAAAAATTGCTTAAACTGTTGAATATGTAAAATAGCCTTTCATTTCCTTTATGCAATCTTGGTTTAAACTGAGAGCCCCCCCCCGTACTTTGCTTTATTGAAAAATGACCTAAACTACTGACAGATTACTTTTGTGCTACACACACATACACACTTACTCTATTATGTATACATTGTACAAGAAGGATTGCATTCTGGGCTCGTAGAGCGGGGGGGTTATAGACTTCAAGGGGCTCTTGTGCAGAAAACCATTAGATGCTAACCACTTTCACTCACTGTGCATATCCTTGTCACTAAAAAGACCACTACTTGTAAAGTCCTCATTCTGCCATGTAATGTCACCTGAACTCCAGAAAATGAACAAGTCCTCCCTTGCCATGGGGCTGTCCCTGTCCTGCAAGGGATATCTGCTTGTTTATGCCTTTTGACAGAGTACAGCAGGTTTACTTTACTTAGGTAATCCTACACTTGCGGCTCCCACACACTGCTAGACTGGTCCCTGCTGCCTCTTCTTCCCTGTACTCCAGCTATCTAGGTCCTCTGATGTCATCAAGGCTGATGCAGGGATCAATGACCTGCATTGGACATGACGACTTCACTGTTGGTGCAAAACAACATTTGCCAGGAGTGCAGAAGTTCAGGTAAGTAAAAGTGCTCTTACCATCCCTAGGCTAAAGGAGCATTTAACTCTTGCAATGTGGGGACAGCTCCACTTAAAAGGAGGACTTTTTTTTATCTGGAGTTCAGCTTTAATGCTTCCTATGCAACATATGTGCCCTAGGCATATCATAGACATGGTCATAGGGCACACTAAGCTGGTCTGTCTACACTGTTCACCGCTAAGAGCTCCAGTTGCACTACCCTCATATTTTTTGAAGCCCCTCTGATGTATTCATTACGTTCAGATCAGGTGATGTTTTTTTCCCAAGCCCTAGGATAATTCTTAGTATATTATAGGATAGAAAATGTTCCAACACAACCGTTTAACTTTTCTAAAGATTTTAAGGCCCTCATGCTCACTGGTGTAAAAAATGCCATTTTAAAGGGTGTTTGACAGGTTTTTTTTTTTTTCTGCTTCTAAATGCCCCTCTATTTTAAACCTATTTATCTTTGCACACAGGCATTTGCAGGCGTTTAGAGGCATAAAAAAAAACATTCAGGAGATAAATGTTTTGGCAGAAAAAAATTCTGACTGCTCCTAAGCGTGTTTGGCATTTGAGAATTCATTCATTTGAATGGGCATAATAACTGAACTACTTAAGGACCACCTTCCATAGTTTTACTGCAGCAGAGCAGCCCCACTGTGCTAGATCACACACATGTATGTGATCTGGCATTTCCGGGTAGGAGGCATGTGCATACACCGTGCCTTCTGTGCGATCATTTGCTACAGCACAAGCCGATCAGCAGGTCCCAGTGATTTATGGCCGGGACCCACTGATCGGCTTTGTGAATGACAGTTCAGAGCTATATGTTGACATACAACACAGGGCTCTGAATGGAGAGCAGAGATGTGGCAATTTTTTCCCCCTGCAAATATAAAACTGTCACATCTAGTAGTAAAAGCAGCACATATTCCACACAATAAACATGGTTAGGCACACAGTTAACCCTTGATTGCACCTAAATGTTAACCCTTTTCCAGCCAGTGTCATTAGTGAATTCAGTGACACTGAATTAGTATCACTGGAGATATTTGTGTCATTTGGTCAGTTCCCACCCAGCGTCAGTTGGTGTCAGATTGCCCACCGCACTATCACAGTCCCACTATAAGTTGCTGATCACCGTCATTTCTGGTATAAAAAAAATTCCAGTATTTCTACCATTGTTTGTACGCACTATAACTTTTACACAAACCAGTTAATATACACTTATTGGTTTTTTTTTTACAAAAGACATGCAGCAGAATACATGTTGGCCTAAATTTATGAAGACATTTTTATTTTTAAATTTTTTTTTTATCGGATATATTTTATAACAGAATATAGAAAATTTGGGGTTTTTTTTGCAAAATATTTGGTATTTTTTCTTTTATATAGTAAAAATAAAAAACCCAGTGGTGATCAAATACCACTAAAAGAAAGCTCTATTTGTGTGGAAAAAAGAAATTATATCAAGTTCATGAGGGAACAGTGTTGCATGACCGTGCAGTTGCCAGTTAAAGTAGTGCAGTACCGAATAGCAAAAAATGCCCTGGTCATGAAGGGGATACCTTCTGGAAATGGTTAATATTCTGGCCAATAAAATGAATGAAAGCCTAAATACCTGGGGCACCTAATCCCATTTGCAATATGTGACTTTAGATACGTTTTTAGCCCTGGTTCACACTGAATCTGACTTTGAAATTGTGCAACTTCACTTGATGTCGCACGGTTTCAAAGCCACAGGTCAGTGCAATTTCAGGTGCGACTTGGCTGACATCCGTGCGACTTAATTCACAGATGTTTATGCAAGTTGCACCTGAAATTGCAAAAAAAAAGTGCAGGAACTGTTTTTTCAAATCAGTGCGTCATCGCAAAGTCAGTCACACCGATTGAACAGTTCCATTGCCGACAATAAGGTGCAACATGTCATGTGATTTGGAACTGTCATATCACATCGCACTGGCACTGACAAATCCCACTGGTGTGAACAAGGGCTTAATGGAATCTTCTATTCCTCCTACCAGTCCATCCCCCACAGTTATTACCTTTGTACCACCAGCCCCTCCCTCTTAGATTGTAAGCTCCAAGGAGCAGGGCCCTCCTAACCCTCTTGTATTGAACTGTATTGTTGCTGTATTGTCTCTCGTTATATTGTAAAGCGCTGAGCAAACTGCTGGCGCTATATAAATCCTGTATAATAATAATGCTGCTTTTCTCCTGCCAGGAGAAAAGGCATTCAGAAGAGCTGGGCAAACACCCAATGTCCATGAGGCCTAGAGTTTTTGGGTGTCGTTTGTTATATATTCAGCCTGTAAGCCCTGTTGGGGCGGTGCTCGCTTTTAGTAAAATTGTTTTATGTCCTTTTATATGTTTTTTTTTTTCAAGCATGTATACATTCAAACTAAAAAGCATTTCAGGTATTTTACACCTATGTGTGGCGAAATGACAAGACAGAACATCAATAATTCTTGTCGTGTGTTGCTTTCAGATGAAGAAATGTATGCTTAATTATCCAGGTGACACGGTGATCGCTATCAGTAACATATTTGTTAAGCTGACATACCTAGGTAGATCCCCTACATGCATATACTGTGGATAGTGACAACGTTTATCTCTATCATTCAAATTTCTGCAGCATTTTAGCGTTTTGTTCTGCTAGACTAAATAACTGAAAGTAGAGATGTTTTATTTTTCTGCAGTCGCTAAACAGAGGAATTCAGTGCGTTTTGTTGGAGGCAGATGAAGAGACATATACATGTCTGGTTCTTGTACACCTCAAGGCCATGATCTGTTATCTCCACTTTGTTTTATCTGATAAAGGCTTTCAAAATAGACTGATTTCACAAACTGCCTAGCAACAAGACCCTAGACCCCAATTTACCTTGCTTATGTGCGTGGTTCTTTTTTATATAAAGTCATTTCCTTTCTAGTGCCTTAAAAAGAAAAAAGTTTACTCTGACTTTCCGTCTAGTTTATTAACTGAACATTTGCAAAATGGAAAAATGTATACCTGTATAGAAGGAAGTATGTAGGCTGCTATTGCTTACCTGTGCTTGTAAGTTGCTTACCTGTGCTTGTAAGTTGCCAACCTGTCATACTGATCCAATGCCTCCAGTAATTTGGGTCACTTAGGCAGGCCATAGACGGGCGGCCGATAAACGAAAAATCTGTGTCGGCCCCGTTGCCGATGCTGCAACCCATGTCCACAAAAAACAGCCGTTTTTTGCGAATTTTCCAGCATGACCAATAAAATAAATGAGGAGATCCGCGAAAAACGGCCGACGGGCTGGCCCCACTAATGGCGTGATTATCGGACGGTTTTTCGTGCCGATAAATGACCCGTCTATGGCCTGCATTAGGCTGGTCATAAATACCTCCTGTGTGTAAGTTTAAGTACATCGATCCGGCTGTCAGCCTACTGACATCACTTCTAAAAAGGCTGCACCCAGCATCATATGTACTCTCCAGCGCCTCAGGATATGCACAGCCAAAAGGAAAGCCAAGGGTACCAGGACAGCGACAACCAAAGGAAATGTTCCAGGGGTGCAGCCCTCCTCAGACGGGGAAATCAGCCACTGGATAGAGAGAAAACAGGTGGCGCACACACCTAGTGCATTATCCAAGGTTTATTGTAGGAATGAAATAATAAAAACATACTCACAGACGAAGCATGTATCTAAAAAGCATAGAAAAATGACAATGGCTACAACGGCGGGCAAGGTGTTCTCACTGTCAGTGCGGTCAAATGACTGACGCGTTTTGGGGACGAATCCCTTTCCTCAGAGCTGATGACCAACCTCTGATGCTGATGTATGGAGAGAAAGAGCCTCAACAGCGAGGCTCTTTCTGTCCATACATCATACATCAGCATCAGAGGTTGGTCATCAGCTCTGAGGAAATGGATTCGTCCCCGAAACGCGTCAGCCATTTGACCGCACTGACAGTGAGAACACCTTGCCTGCCGTTGTGGCCATAGTCATTTTTCTATGCTTTTTAGATACATGCTTCAACTGTGAGTATGTTTTTATTATTTCATTCCTACAATAAACCTTGGATAATGCACTAGGTGTGTGCGCCACCTGCACCCAGCATCAGTCTCAGGACTTTTGGATGTCTACACAATTGAGGCTTTTACAGGTAAATAACCCACATAAAACATATTAGCTGCACTTTTTAAGTTATGTGAATACTTTTCATGAAGTATTTGTTTTGGGGATGGGGTCTCTTTAAATTAGAACGGCTAGGCCAATAGCAAATGTTTAAGTGTTAAAGGGGCTCTGTTCTTTTAAAGTGAATAATTGTGTGTTTTAATGTGTTCTTTCAGGTTTATGAGGATGTAGATCAGTGCTGCCAGGCCTTATCACAGAGATTAGGAACCCAGCTCTATTTCTTTAATAAACAGTAAGTCATTTGATTTGAAATATCTGTGTCTGTATTTTGTACTATTCATCATGCACCAAAAGCCTGACTGCAGCCAAAACTTTCTTTAAAGTGTTAGAAGAGCAATAAAAACCTGCCAAAAATCCAACCTCATCTTGCACTGTAAAAAACTTTAAAAAAAAAAACCAAACCACAAATATTCAATATATTTCAGCTTACCAGTCCTTGGATCAGGTGGCTTTGTTCTTTATTTGTACCTAGTGAGGTAGCACATGTCTTGTCGTAGGATGACAATTGTATCTAGGAGGAGCAGTGTTGTCACTCTAGTAAGGGAGTATGTTAATATATTATTATACAGGATTTATATAGCACCAACTGTTTGCGCAGCTCTTTGCAGAATATGTTATAACTATATAACACCTCCTCCTCCCCATAACATAGGGAGGAAGGGATGTTGTAGTCAGAGATAGCTGTGAAAAATGCTAACTGTCCACAGAGGAAGAGCGCACATGAAGTTGTCTTCTCACAAAATTGCTGGCTGTATAAACAGCATGTTTTTTGTGCGCTTGTCAAACCGGTATAACAAATTCCTTTCACTGATATATTGAACAAACCATAAGGAGCAAAGAAGATACCGTATTTTTCGCTCCATAAGATGCACCTGACCATAAGACGCACCTAGGTTTTAGAGGGGAAAAACAAGAAAAAAAAAATATTCTGAACCAATGGACTGCAGACACAGTACAGGGGATGACCAGAGACTGCAGACATAGTACAGGAGATGACCAGAGACTGCGGGCACAGTACAGGAGATGACCAGAGACTGCGGACACAGTACAGGGGATGACCAGAGACTGCGGACACAGTACAGGAGATGACCAGAGACTGCGGACACAGTGCAGGAGATGACCAGAGACTGCGGACACAGTGCAGGGGATGACCAGAGACTGCGGACACAGTGCAGGGGATGACCAGAGACTGCGGACACAGTGCAGGGGATGACCAGAGACTGCGGACACAGTGCAGGGGATGACCAGAGACTGCGGACACAGTGCAGGGGATGACCAGAGACTGCGGACACAGTGCAGGGGATGACCAGAGACTGCGGACACAGTGCAGGGGATGACCAGAGACTGCAGACAGTGCAGGGGATGACCAGAGACTGCTGACCTTTGGGGAGGGAGAGGGAACAGGTACCTGAATTTGACAGGTACCCGCTCCCACTTCCGCGGAGTTGTCCTTCCTTCCTTCTTCCCGGGCCGGCTTCTGTGACAGCCGGGTGCCCACTGCGCATGCGCGAGAAGCGCTGCGCTTTGTGAATGGCCCGGCGCCTTCTGGGACCTGTCATGTGTCCCAGAAGACACCGGATCATTCACAAAGCGCAGCACATGCGCAGTGGGCACCCGGCTGTCACAGAAGCCAGCGCGGGAAGACTGTGCAGCACTGGAGTGAGGAACAGGTAAGGCCCTGCAGGAGAGAACAGCTGAGCGGCCGGCCCGGTATTCTGACATGGTGGCGGCAGAAATACCGGACCGGCCGCTTTATATTCGCTCCATAAGACGCACTGACATTTCCCCCCCTTTTTTGGGGGGAAAAAAGTGCGTCTTATGGAGCGAAAAATACGGTAAATGTATTATTAGAGTTTACATGCACTTTAGAGATCGCTTGTTATAAAAATAGAAAGATATGAGGACAGAAAGAACTTTCACTCTTTTAATGAGAAATATTATCTGTAAAATCCTACCACCTCCTGTATGTCTAGAGCTAATACACTACAGTGCATGTGACCATTCCCAACTACAAATATTTTGGGAGTTTTCTGCAATGCCAACAGGTTTCATTGTCTTGTTGCTTTCCAGTAAATTTACTGCTGTCAAACTTTAGAATGTCTGTTTGCCTAGACTATGGTAACTTTCTGTAAATATGAGGAGGTGGATATACAGTTTAATACCCAGTGAAGTGGGTACAGCCTGTTGTATTGAGATACCAAGTTTCCAGTAAACGAAGGCTGGGTACACAATGACTGAAAATTAGCTGAATACGGTCAGTTCTCCAGGAACCGGCTGACTTTCTGTCCATGTGTACAGATCCCCTGTCAGACAGAAGCTGGCCTCATGACCAGCTTCTGTCATATGGGCATGCTGGAAAACCAGTATCCGATCAACACTGACAGCTGATGGCTGTGAGCACTGATCAGTGTATTCTGGTGTGGGGGGGGAGCCCAGCTTTTGCAGTTCCCCATGTCAGAACACAATAGTTCAGTGGGGGAGATCACCACACTAACATTGCTTGCGTTAGTATGGAGAAATGTAAGGTGTTTTTTTTTTGGTTTTTTTTTCAGCACCTTGAGTTGAACAAAAAAAAAAATCTTTTAATGTGTACCCTGCATAAGTGTATACATACTTTCAGCTTTACATCTCCAACAGTGGGCCATTTGGCTCCATTTGTCACAAGGTGATGGAGTTGATATGATGCTCTTTGTAGAGACCATTGACCCCTGATAACTACAGAGTACATAGCTGAACGGGACATTTCCTAATCACTTATTTTCGTCACCAAATCTAGTCCCCTGTCTATACTACAGTTGTGAGCCTCATATAGTTCAATGAAAACTACAAGAAATGCCAATGTGATTGTAGCTGTAATAGTGAACTTGCAACAGAAACAAATGAGTACTGTCCATGATACTTTTTTTTTTTTTTTTTTTTTGCACTAACATACAATTTTCAGGGAAAGCTTGTCCTGAAATTTGTATGTTAGTGCAAATAAAAATTGTGTTACAGACAGAACTCAGTTGTTTCTGTCTGTTAAAGTGAAGCTGAAGATGGAGTGTCACAAGTGCATGATCGAATTCCAATGAACTGAGGACCTTTTAACAAATTTAGATCTAATGAATTATCATTTTTAAAATCTATCTCGCTGTTACATATGTTGCTCAATGTCTCTGTGCTGTCACATCAGACTCTTTAATCTGTCTAGTAAAATCTTTTCAACTGCTTGAAACCCAGTTGCACTTATATGGTGCCCCCATGAACCAAGAACTTATACAAGTTGACAGTATTTTACATCGCAGGGAGCAAAGAAGTGCAGAAGCCCAGATACAATGGGTAATGCTCATATTTTCAGCATGATATTTACTTAGTTAAATCTTGTCCTTCATCTGTAAATTCAGCATCAGTTCTAAGTAGCAGAGATTGCAAAAATTTAGTTTGTTGTGATTTGATACAAGAACAAGGGTGTAACTATACCCCAGCAGATCCTGTGGCTGGTAAAGGACCCAGAAAAGTCGGGTTACACAGTTATTTAAGAAGACAGTAAAATCATTGAGCATATACAGTACATTAAGTTAGCGGTTTAAAAACCTTCATAGTTTCTGTAAATGTCTTACTCTGTATCATAGATATATTGCTTTTGAGATGGACAATTAATTGTAAGGGAACCCCCTAACTGTTTTGATATGGGGCCCTATCACACATTTATATGACTCTGTATAAGGAAGAACACGTCATCTCAGCCTAACTCGGTAGCAGTGGCCCCATGTATAGATTCTGATGATCATATACAGTAGTTTTGCATGTGTTAAGCAGAAAACCATCATTCAATGATACATCCAGTGTACATCTTTGCAAAACTCTCTCTGCCAGCTGCCCAGAATTGCAGCGATGGGTTCTCAGATGCAGAAAGCTCCTATTGTAAATGAGAGGCAGCTTGGTTTGCACAAGATATGCACCTGGTCCTGTTTGTATGCTGCTTAATAAATCTCCCTCAGTGTGACATGCAGAGATTTGCAAGCTCCGGAAAGTTCTTAGGCTGTCATAGCTCCGTTATACAAATGCACAAAGTCATAATATCTTAATTATGCTTAGACACAGTGGATGAAACCTTTCATATGTGGTTATTAATATTTTTTTCAAATTTGTCTTTGTTGATGTAACCCCTTAAGCTAGCTTAAAGGAATGGCATTCTCTACTATATCTACCTAGCATGGCAGCTTTCCATATGGAAAACACGTGTTGTGAGCAATTTAGAAGTCGTTATGATGCTCTTATCTAGCTCTTGATCCCATTAAGTCTATAATATAACATAATCCATATGGCAGTTTTTAAAGTATAAACTGATCAACAAGGAGTTATACACACTGTGTTTATTCTGCACATAATTAATTCACATTGCATCAGGCTGGTAATACATGGGCCACTTTTGAAAGTTTATACTCATGCTTGTAAGCATTTATTGTCAAATTTTAGCAAATCTAAAGATAGCTATACATGGAAGAGACTGTCAGTTGAGGTTGACCCACTTACTCTTGCTTTCCCTGAGCTGGGACTGGGGTGGGCATTTTTAGATTAATCATGGCTGTGAGGAAGATATTTTCCTGGGAACACTACAATACTGAGATTGAGCCAAGTATTTTGCATTGCTAGGTCAGTAACGGAGACGCTAGACATTTCCAGGAACACTGGGGTTTATTTAATAAAGCTGGAGAATGCAAAATCAGGCTCAGTCCTGCATAGAGATCAGCTTCCAGGTTTTATTGCTAAAGCTTAGTTGAACAAGCTAGGGTTAGAAGCTGATTAGTGTCTATGCAAAAGTGAGCCTGATTTTGCACTCTCCAGCTTTAGTAAATAAACCCCACTGTGTGCTGTGCTGGGGTTCTAGTATGGTGGTATTTGCAATGCACTGTCAGACTGGCAGAGGGGCATATAGAGATTTCCAGGTAGAATATGCTGATGAGCCAGGGATGGAGACCCTGGGATATTTCCAGGGAAACTGTGAGCTAAATGAAAAAACATAACACTAAAATAAGAGTGTTGATGTGGGGTGAATTTTTAGTATTTTTCTACATAATTTTTCCATCTTCTGTCCTTTTTACCATTACATGAATAGGCATACCTCTGCTAGTAATAGTCTATGGTTATTGTATTTAAAAGAGGCATGAGCACAGACTTTGAGCTGGAGTATGGACTCGGAGAGGAAACCCTCACATGAGGAGAGACAAATAAACACCACACTCACTTAATTTTTTTTCTGGACTTTTTTTTTGGCTTCTTCACTTTCACAGGTCCTTCTTGCATCTCCACCCTTTCAAATTTATGTGATGGGTGCGCTGTGTATGCTATAATTGCTGAAAAACATACTAACTGATTTCAGTACACAGTTCAACTCACAGCAATCTTATAGGAATAAACAGTCGATGCAGGAAAATCTGAGATCCATTTTTATGTAAATATACAAATCAAGAGAACTATGCAAAATTGGTAATGCACAATTATATGAAGATAACTTTTATAAAGGGCTGTTGAAATATAGTTGCACATAGCAGACGCCTTTAGTGTCTATTTCCGAGGTGAAAAACTGGAGTTTCTCTTTTCAGCTGGCGTGATGTACGTATTAAAGTGCTGTGAAAAAGTATTTGCTCCTTCCTGATTTTATATTTCTTTGCGTATTTGTCACACTTAAATGATTCAGATCATTAAACAAATTTTAATATTACACAAAGATAACCAAAGTAAATACAAAATGCAGTTTTTAAATTATGATTTATTTTATTAACCATAAAAAGCTGTCTGGCCCTATGTGAAAAGGTAATTGACCATCCCCCTTGTTAAAATGAATGAACTGTAATTAAATACATTTGCTAGAAAGCTGAGTTAAATTTCACTTGCCACACCCAGGCCTGATTAGTGTCAGACCTGTTGAATCAAGAAATCACTTAAAGTAAAGCTGTCTGACAAAGTGAAGCATGCTAAAAAAGATCTAAAAAAGCAACACATCATGCCACAATCTAAAGAAATTCAAGAACTGATGAGAAACAAAAAATTAACATGTATCAGTCTGGAAAGGGTCACAAAGCCATTTCTAAGGCTGTGGCACTCCAGCAAACCATGGTAAGAGCCATTATCCACAAATGGAGAAAACTTGGAACAGTGGTGAACCTTCCCAGGAGTGGCCAGCCTACCAAAATTACTCCAAGAGCACAACGGCAACTCATCCGGGAGGTCATAAAAGAACCCAGAACAACATCTAAAGAACTGCAGGCCTCAGAACTGAAGGTCAGTTCATGATTCAACAATAAGAAAGAAACTGGGCAAGAATGGCATCCATAGGAGAGTTCCAAGGCGAAAGCCACTGCTGACCAAACAGAACACAAAGGCTTGTCTCACAGTTTGCAGAAAAACATCTTGATTATCCCCAAGACTTTTGGGCAGATATTCTGTAGACTGATGAGTCAACTTTTTTACTTTTTGGAAGGTGTGTCCCCCCCATTACATCTGACGTAAAACTAACAGCATTTCATAAAAAAGAAAATCATGCCAATAGTCAAACATGGTGCTCTACATGATTTTCTGTGCTCTACCAGAAAATCTTGAAGGAGAATGCCTGCCCATCAGTTTGTGACCTCAAGCTCATGCACACTTGGTGTGTTTCATATCATTGTCCTGGTAAATAACCCAAGTTCACCTCTGGCTCAAAAAAAATATTTTTTTTGGAGTGGCCTAGTCAAAGTTCGAACTTTAATTTGACTGAGATGCTGTGGCATGACCTAAACAGGCTGTTCAAGCTTGAAAACCCTCCAACGAGGCTGAATGAAAACAATTCTGCAAAGAAGAATGGGTCAGAATTCCTCCACAGTGATGTGAAAGACTGAATTGCCAGTTATCGCAAACGCTTGATTGCAGTTGTTGCCGCCAAGGGTGGCACAACCAGTTCTTGTGTTTAGGGGGCAATTACTTTTTCACACAGGGCCAGGCAGGTTTGGGCAGCTTTTTTTCCCTTAAAAAATGAAGGCGTCATTTAAAAACTGCATTTTGTATTTATTTGGGTTATCTTTGTGTAATATTAAAATTTGTTTGATGATCTGAATCATTTAAGTGTAATAAATATGCAAAAAAAAACCAGGAATGGGGCAAATACTTTTTCACAGCACTATATCTTCTGTAATATGGCAGGAGATAACCGTATACCTTACCCTACTCCTTGTGACTTGACATCTTCCTGAGTGACAAGGTCGCAGCATTCAGGGCTTTCAGGTGGAAGTGCTGTCATTCACAGGGCCACCACTTCTCTTTGATTTTGCAGTGATGTTTATTACCATTTGTTTAGCCATTAACACAACAGAAATGGATCTCACGGCCATCACTATGTAGTTCCTATTCTCACTTTGCAAGGAATTCTAGACACATGAAAAGCCCAGGAGGGATGTCAGGGAGTGTTTGAAGTGCATTCGTCTTTTCTTACTAAGTTTTGTTATGCACACAAGCTGTAGGGGACTTTGGGAAGGGACAGGCATTTTATCTAGTTTGTCCTACTGGCTGAAAGGGTGAGAAACAGTTGGCACTGGTCAATCTACTGGTCACGGCGAGGACACCCATCAAAAACTATGCTAACTTGCGGATGTGATGAGAAATAGTTTATGAACACATGACAAAATCTGATAAGTATCGCTCTAATTTTTTGGTGGTTAAATAAGTATCCTATATTAGCTACTATCTCCAACATATCTATATTTTAAAATGTCAAACTGCTTTAGATGCATTGTGATCTATTTTTTAAGAACACATTCAGATTACTTGAATAGCAAATTATAGAGAATTGCAACAAAAATGCAGCAAGCAGAACTAGCACAGTGACAAAATGTGCTTTACTTCTTGCTTTAAATACAGTTCAGGGTTGGAGGAGCTTGCCGAGGGATTTTACAACAAGCCAAAAACCATCTTTGTGCAACCAACCCAATTATTGCACGTTACACTTTAAAATTTGGAGCCTCGCTTGCTGCCATTAAAGCTGGCCATAGACTGTTAAAATTTAGACCAGTTCATCAGTGGGTGTTCTTGTCAACTGCCTCTTGCCCAAAATCCCTTGATTGAAAAAAATCGAAGGAGCCAGGATAAAAATTGTCAGCTGAGCAGCGCCTGCATACAGTCGAATGCTGCTGCTCTTCAAATATTTTGACAGCTGGCGGGTCGGCTGTCAAAATACAAGAGCTACAGCAGGAGATTTGTTCATTCATGCTGTGTAGCGTGGATAGAGGATTTTGTTAGATGTTTTCACTTCAACCTGCAGACTGAACAGGGAACATCAATGTGTATGGTCAGCTTTAGTCATTTATGCAAATCATAGGGTGTCCATGGGCAAAGTGACAGTCTCCTGCTATGTGGAAAAACTGGCTTGTCAGATGGTAAAGTGGCATACCTTTAGATGTCATAAGCGCTAAGTTTTTATGGGGGGAAAACATTGTCTGATTACTTTACTTTTTTTCCCGATGATAGGCCAGTGCCATAGGTTTCTCTTGCAGGCCTTTAGCTTCTTTCTCCGTAGTCCTAAATGCAAACAGTAGCCTGACACTACCTTTTGTATTTAGGGGCTTGCTGAAGATGGAAATGTCTCAGGGTCTGACAGAGTTGTTCCTTCATGCCTGGCTACCCACTACTGTCTGTTCTATAGTATAATATATTTTATATTGTTAGTATGCTTAGGGATGAATGATAACAGAAACTATGTCCTCCATCTTTTGGTTCTTTCCAAGTGATTATTATAGGTTTTCATGCCATGAATCCTTTAGAATCACTGATGTTTGTGTAAACAATACTATTCAGTAAAAATGGATGACAATATGTTGAGATAATATTTTGTACCGGGGTGGTAATTAGACAAATAAAGTGTGGAAAAGAACAGGCAGACAGGTCATGGTAAAGAGTCCCCTACTAAACCATTGTAAATTACAGTGGAACCTTAACTTCTAACTTAAATCCAGTGAGGCTTATTTTCTATTTCAGGATAGTGGCCAGATCCATGCAAATCATTCCCTTTGGTTCACTGTGCATCCAGAACTGCTGTTTTATAACACTCGTACAGCCTAATAATACAGAGCCTAATACATTGGCCCTAGTAAATGTATGTATGAATGTGAGTTAGGGACCTTAAATTGTAAACTCTTTGAGGGCTAGGGACTGATGTGAATGAACAGAATATATGTAAAGTGCTGCATAAATTGGCAGCGCTATATAAGTACCTGAAATTAATACATTAAGTATATGTATGAAGATGTCTTTAGATAGTGTGGCTGGAAGTGTAGACACAGTCTGATTGCCTACAGACCTCTTTGCCAACCAGCCCTTCCCTAACAAGAACAGTCATCTCAAGCAACCATTTGTGTTTCGGCTTATAAAGCCGAGCAGGTGCAGGCATGCTGCAGACAACTGTGGCACCAGTTTGTTGGGAAAAAACGATAGCAAAATTAAGATTTTTCAACCTGACCAGTCATTGTTCCCCTAGATGAGCCTATACAGGCAACTAATATACATTAGGACCCTTTCACACAGGTGGACCGATCATGTCCCCCTTTCCATTTTTCAGACGGACCGATCGGGCCCTCCATGGAACAGCATATGTAAACAGACATGTGTCTGTTTTACACTTTCCTGCTTCTGATCCGATCAGATCTGCTAAAAAAAGTCAGATGGGGAACAGTTCATTGTCTGTCTAGTGGATCAGATCAGATGATAGTCGGATGTACATGGACTGTCCATAGAGGGAAGCACAGCAGAAGCGGAGTGGACACGGACCTGTCATGTGCCTGCCTAGAGGGGATCAGTGGACAGATCCCCCCCGCTGAGCAGGCGGATCTGCTGGTGGGGTCCACCTATGCGAAAGGGGCCTTAAACGGTTAAATTATTAATTTTTGCCTATAGGCACCTTAAGGGGGGTGATGTCCAATAAATATTATACATATTTATGTTATGTTTTTTACATGATGTGAAAAGAGCAAGCAGTTATCCTGTAAATTTAGCATACACACAAAAAAAGGTATTCATAGACCTACGATCATCATCTGGACAATTCCAAACCTTTCCACTCCAGCATTGTTTGCCAAATTAATCAGTGGCAAGCCCATAGTCGTGAAAGGAGTTAATCTGATCGGAAACATTTGCAGAATTTATGTTACGTGTTTTAGCCTCATTAATAGAAGTCACAGATGGTTTTTGCCTTGAACACTGCACTGATCTGTTTCTTGTCTATTCCTGTAGACCCACTGAGCTGGATGCTCTGGTATTCGGACATCTGTTCACAATCCTCACCACTCAGCTGACTAATGATGAACTCCGTGAAAAAGTCAAGAATTACAGCAACTTGATTGCTTTCTGCCGAAGAATTGAGCAAAACTATTTTGAAGACCATGACAGGGACAGTTCCACTGGGTCTTCTACGAGATTGTCCAAAGGTCCAACACTGCCTTAGAGTTTCTCTTATGTTTTTGTGGATTTTTTTTTTTGGGAGGGGGCATTATGGGAATGAGAATAAAAATGTTTTGTAGAATTTACTATGTGCATACAGTGACTGACCCTTCACATGGCACAAAGCACCCTTAGAAGGAGACTGTATCTGCATCATAATAAATGTAAGACATCTGAATGAAGAGTACACTTCCTTCTTTTTGATCTTACCCCAAGCCTCTGACCAAGACCTATACAGATGTAGCAAACAGTGGCTTTAATTCCCAACAGCAGAAGAACAAAGGACAGCTCATTTGCATTACACTCCAGGGATCACAGTCCCCAAATGCTAGTTACATGATGCAGTAGGGCTAGTTAAACTACTGTTTTAGGGGCTTAACAAGGATGGACTCTGAAAATCTGTGTGTTTACAAGGTGATTATCCCCTGTAACAGATTAGCATTCCAAAGATGAGAGTGTAAAGTTAATCCAGTTAAGTAACCAAATTCTCTTTTTTCCCTGTTGAGTTTTGCTTAAATATTGTATATTATTATTATTGCTTAGGCTATTTCCTTTGAAACAAAGCCATTTGGTGTTTATTCCTTTGTATCTTTTGGAGAGGTTTGCATCAGGCCTGCTGTGTCCAGCACCCTTTTCCTTTTAATCTGAATGTTCTCACACAAGTAATCGCCATCCAGACCTGCCCATGTCATGAGAATCCGCAGTAACTGGATTTTCCTACTTCAGCACATACTGCGCATAGATGGAATTTCTGTATGTCTTGGGAGGTCTGTCTGCTGGGATAAAGTATATGTCTGGGCCAAATAAAATAAATGAATATATATATATATATATATATATATATTTATATATATATATATATATATATATAATTTAGTACATCTGTGCAGTGCATATCCCAGTGTTTTATCACATCATTGCAAGTACAAAAAAGTAGCTGTTGATCCTGTCAGAAATCCAGTGTGCTTCTATCTTCCTGTAGTGAGCTGACAATGCTGCTATTTCTGTGTACTAAAGAACACCTTCCCCCTATTCAGTGGAGAGTGGAGGGTGTTCTGTAGTCCAGCAGGGGGTACTGGGTAGGGATGACAATACTGGTTGGAATTCTAGTGCAGCAGAGACAGCACTGACAGCTCAATCAGGAAGTCGGGAGCACAATGGATTTCTGTCTGACCAACAGGTATTTTTCTGTACTTGTATCATTTTTCAAAAGAAGAAACATGGAAAAATTTGTATACATTGCAGAGATTTACAGAAAACATCCAAAAATAGAAGCCAAACATGGTACAGAAAGTAGTTCTGTTGAAATATTGAAAGAACAATGCCACGTGAAAGATTTTACTAACTTAATGTTGATTATATATGTTAATTGGTGGACCCTCAATATGTAGTGAAGATGCAAAGGTATTCTTTTCCAGGGCTAAAGCACAGTCCATTTATCAGGAGACTAATAAAGTAAGTTGCTAATGTTCAGTATGTGAATTACAAACTTGCGTAGTGCCCAAAACAAAATTGAGCACAAAAGGCAGCATTAAACATTGCAAAGTGTTGGAAACAAAGAATATATAACTTTAGTGTATTGAAAGCAACACAATATTGTTCAAATATAATTGTTTTTTGTTTTAAAATAAAAGTAACCCATACCCCTACTCAGTATTTATGCAGTAATAGCTGGTGTGCTACTACTACGCATATCCAAACCTAAAACCAAAAATGTAATACACTGCTCAAAAAAAATTAAAGGAACACCTTGAAAACACATCAGATCTCAATGGGGAAATTCTCATGCTGGATATCTATACTGATATGGACTGGGTAATGTGTTGGGAACGTAAAGATGCCCCATCGTTTGATGGAAATGAAAATTATCAACCTACAGAGGACTGAATTTAAAGACGCCCCGAAAATCACAGTAAAAAAATGATGCAGCAGACTAGTCCATTTTGTTGAAATTTCATTGCAGCTACTCAAAATGGTAATCAGTAGTTTGTATGGCCCCCATGTGCTTCTATGCATGCCTGCCAACATCAAGGCATGCTCTTAATAAAATGATGGTTGGTGTCCTGGGTTATTTGCTCCCATATCTGGACCAGGGCATCACTGAGCTCCTGGACAGTCTGAGGTGCAACCTGGTGGCGTCGCATGGACTGAAACATGATATCCCAGAGGTGTTCTATTGAACCTAGGTCAGGCAAGCGTGGGGGCCATTCAATGGTTCCTTCATCCTCCAGGAACTGCCTGCATACTCTCACCACATGATACTGGGCATTGTCGTGCGCCAAGAGGAACCCAAGACCCACTGCACCAGCGTAGGGTCTGACAATGGGTCCAAGGATTTCATCCCGATACCTAATGGCAGTCAGGGTGCCATTGTCTAGCCTGTAGAGGTCTGTGTGTCCCTCCATGGATATGCCTTTCCAGACCATCTTTTACCTACCACCAAAACGGTCATGCTGAACGATGTTGCAGCATAACCTTCTCCATTTCTTCTCTAGATCCTTTCACGTCTGTCACATGTGCTCATGGTGAACCTTCTCTCATCTGTGAAAAGCACAGGGTGCCATTAGTGGACCTGCCAATTCTGGTGTTCAATGGCAAATACCAATCGAGCTCTATGGTACCAGGCAGTGAGCACAGGGCCCACTAGAGGACATCAGGCCCTCAGGCCACCCTCATGAAGTCTGTTTCTGATTATTTAGTCAGAGACATTCACACCAGTGGCCTGCTGGAGGTAATTTTGTAGGGCTCTGGCAGTGCTCAATCTGTTCCTTCTTGCACAAAGGAGCAGATACCAGTCCTGCTGATGGGTTAAGGACCTTCTACGGCCCTGTCCAGCTCTCCTAGAGTAACTGCCTGTCTCCTGGAATCTCCTCCATGTTCTTGAGACTGTGCTGAGAGACAGTAAACTTTCTGGAAATGGTACGTATTGATGTGCCATCCTGGAGGAGTTGGCCTGCCTGTGCAACCTCTGTAGGGTCCAGGTATCTCCTCATGCTACCAGTAGAGACACTAACCCTAGCCAAATGCAAAACTAGTAAAAAAAACAGAAAAGATGAGTAGGGGAAAAAAATATCAGTGGCCTCCACTTCTAAAACCATTCCTGTTTTGGGGATCATCTCATTTTTGCCCATCTAGTGCATCTGTTGTTAATTTCATTAACACCAAAGCTGCTGAAACTGATTAACGGCACCCTCTGCTACTTAACTGACAAGATCAATATCCCAGGAGTTTAATTGACTGGATGCTGTACTCTGATTAAAAAGTGTTCCTTTCATTTTTTTGAGCAGTGTATATTACAGGTTACCTGTCCTTAGATGCAGTGGTTGCATTCGTTTTCTTTTTTCAGGCTAAACATATTTTCAGCAAGTACAGAAATGCAGTGCCCTTGTCACTTCCTGTGAGCTTTACAGAAAACACAAACATCCTTATTTTTTTGTAAAGTAGTAATTTTATTTCATGGAGATGAACAAAAATCAGTCATGTTTGATGTCCAGTCTGTGTGAAAACCACGGCTCTTTCCATAGATACAGTGGAGAAGTGGGAGAAGTGAGACCACCCACGGACAGGAAGTGTGTTAGTCACAGGATTACCAAGTAAAAATAATGGGATGAAAACCTTAAAAAAGAAAACTAAAGCAGTCACCACATCTAAGGACTGGTAAGCTGCAGTATTTGATATTTTTGATTTTGGGTTTAGATACATTTTTAAGTAATGGTGATCTGGCTTTTGATCATTACAAATATACTTACCTTCTTATGGTTCTCAAAGCACTCTTCCCTTCCAACATGCTCATAAATGACTAAAATACAAAGTGAAAGGGTTATTTTTTTTTTGCTTTAGGCATAAAGAAAATGATTACCATGCCATAGATGACTCTGGGTGCTAAAACTTCTGTGTGACCAAATCCTAAAGACACCCACTGCTCATTAACCTTTTTCTCCTGTGGCCAGCTTAACCATTTGAATACTGGGCAATTTTACACCTTCCTGCCCAGGCCATTTTCCAGGTTTCAGCTCTCACACTTTGAATGACAATTGCGCGGTCATAGAACATTGTACCCAAACTAAAATGTTATCATTTTCTTCACACAACTAGAGCTTTCTTTTGGTGGTATTTAATCACCGCCGAGGATTTTATTTTTTGCTAAATTATCAAAAAAGACCGAAAATTTTGAAAAAAATTTCTTTGTTTCTGTTATAAAAGTTTGCAAATAAATAAGTGTTCTTCATAAATTTAGGCCGAGATGTATTCTGCTACATGTCTTTGGTGAAAATAACCCAAATTAGGATGTATTTTTTAGTTTGTAGGAAAGTTTTATAGAGTTCACAAACTATGGTATATATCTGATTATTGATCAATCCTGAAGTACTGACGGCCAATCTAATTTCTTGAGGTCCAAGAATGTCAGAACAGTACAGATATCCCCCCAAATGACCCCTTTTTGCAGAGTAGACAGTCCGACGTACTTCATAAGAGGCATGGCGAGTTTTTTGAAGTTGTATTTTTTTTGTCATAATTTTTTGGAAAATAAAAAATGCTAAAAATTATTTTCACTATTTTTTTTTTACATACTGTCACCAGTGCAGTACAGCGTCTTCATATAACTGGCATGGCGGTGATCAGGGGCACTGACTGGTGACAGTATGAAAAAAAAATTTTTTTTTTTAAACTTTTTTCATTATTTTAAATTTTTTAGTACTTTTTTTTTCTTTTTTTTTAAGATTTTTTTTTCATATTTCACTATGTCCAAAGTAGTACAATGTTACCATAGTAACATTGTACTACTTTGGGGAAGTGATCAGTATTTTTTTTTTTACACAATTTGCTTATAGCAAAGAATTACTTTCATTTACCTGAATGACATCGATTCATTCAGGGTTTTTTTTTTTTTTTTTGTGCTTAGCTGTGATTTGGCCACAGCTAATCACATGACATGTGCATGTGATTAGCTATGACCATTCACAGCTAGGCAGTAGTATACAGTGGATGGCATGAATGAAGCCATCCATTGTATACAACTGTCATGTGACCTGCTGTGATTGGTCACAGCAGGTCACATGGTACCGGCAACGGGGCCGATACTCAGATATGTCATCGGCCGTGTCCAAGGTACACGGCCGGTGACAGATCACGCCGCTGTGCGGCTCTGCAAGCGCAAAATGTGTGCATGTGCGGGAGGACGCCATTTGGCATCCACCCGGAAATCCAATACATTTTTCCGGCCGCCTTTTGGCTGTTGGACGTGCGTGTATTGGTTAATGAACAATTCAGCTTTTCCTGACACATAAACAAGACCTAATTTTTAATGTTACTCTTCCATTGAGGAGCTAAATGAAAATCCCCAATTTTTCACTATCTTGGTTTTGTTGGAACACTCCCCATTACAGATCACACTAAGCCTGGGTTCACACTGATGCAGTGCGGAATTCACACCAGTTTCTATGCAAATTCCGCACTGCATCGTACTCACACCCCATTCATGCGAACCGCTGTGGGGGTGTATGTTAACAACACCCCGAAATCGGTTTGCAAAACGCGGTGCGATGTGCAGAATCTGATTGCATGGATGTGAATACCGATGTGATCCGATTCTAGTGCAGACATGGTCTTGCGCCATTTTGGTGCGAATACGGTGGATCTGAGCCATACAAAATGTGTGGCTCAAATTGCACCGCACAGAATTCGCATGTGATTTGCACAAGAATGCGGTGCGTTTCTTGTGCGAATTACATGTGACATGTGGCACTGCAGAAGTGTGAACCCAGGCTAAAATACACTTCAGCCAAAAGTAAAAATCAAGTCTTGATATGCATACACTTTCAGACATAGCTGTAATGCACCAGTCAACCCTGCTTCTTACTTTCTTTGATTTGGTAATCTGTTTTGCTCACCTGTATGTAATGCATGAGAGCCATTCCCAAACAACACCCACTGTAGACTTCTTACTGTCATGTTGTTCAGATATGTATCAAAATTAATAGTCATTTCTCACAACCGCTAATTACACCCAAATCTGCCTTGCAAGTCTGACTCTAATTGACAATAAAGCAAGCAGAGAGAGTTACACGGCATATATTATATTAGATTAATATATAGGATTTATATTATCCAACAGTTTGTGCAATGCTTTACACAATAAAGGGAGACAGTTTGAAGGGTCCTGCTCATGAGAGCTCACAATCTACTAAACCCACCTCCCTCAAATAAGAGTTCTCTGGAGTTTGGCTGGGGTAGAATCCATAGGACACTTATAAGATCAATCTGTAAACTGTTAATGCTATCTGGCAAACACTGCAACTGTACAGAAAGTCCACTGGATTTGTTTTATTTGTCTTGTATTGTACTTTAGCAGAAAGCTGCCATAGAGAAATACAGGTGCTGCCATTGTTTACTTTCTTATGAAAATGCTAGTTGCATGGTTGTCATGCTGAATATGCGGAAACAGAGGGCCCTGCTTGTTAGAGCTTACAATCTAGGAGGGATGTGAGGTATGAGATTTACAGTGCTAGGACGTATACCTATGGGCTACCCTCAGACTTGATTTGTAAATATTCACACAAAAGATTGTTCCTGATTCAGAATCATTTTTACTGTATCAAAATTACTCTTTGCCAGACACACATGCAGTGGTGTCGGATAATATCCGATTGATGCTGATAAAGACAGTATAGATGTGCGTTGTGGGCATGCATAGGTATCATAAGATTCTAAATACGGATATGCAAAAAATGGTTTGTTGACAGAAACCAGAAAAAAATCCCAGCTCAACGTAATCCTTCTGTTGATTTATTTATACAAAGAAACACTCTGAAGAATAGACAGTTTCCATATTTTGTACTTACTATTCTATCTATATGGAATATAAAAGGTGCAGCGCTTATCTTTTATATTTCATTCACTAGTGAGGATACCAAAAGCGGTCCTTTAGTGCCAGCAGCTTATACAGACCCATAGCGCTCACTCACATTCACATATTCTATCTATATGGCTGTTCTTGGTGGTATAACAAGGTAATGGCCTCTAAACCAAACATTATATGTACGCAAATATACCTATGGATGTTTGACCAAAAATTTAGGTATATTGGTTTGTGACTTATGGATAGAGATGACACCAAAAATAGGACCGTATACCAGCAGATACACTCATGAAATACATGTTCTATTTTCTTTTGAGAGAAGGAAGGGACTGGTAATTGCACCGAAGGGAGAGAGGAGTGATCAGCAGAGATTGTCCAACAGGGAAAATCATTGATGATGGGCACTTCTAGGCCCCATAAATGTTTATAATTTCGCTCTTTTGATAACCTTTAGTGAGTTAATTCTTGCAAGTGAAGCTTGTATCCCTCACATTTTTTGCTTGTATCCCAGCAGTGATCACTGGATTGACTACCCTACAGTATATAGATCCTGTGGATAGTGCATTCAGCCTATGTCTAATAATCAGTGTATGTTTTCTATCAGTTTGTATCCGTGAAGATCAAAATATAGTAAAGCACACCCTTACTGCATCACGTGGCGATTCCTGGACATACACAGGGTAGTGAATGTGCACACAAGGTAGATGGAAGGCTTTTTCCAGGAACAATTGTTTTTTTCTATTCAGATTTTAGATGGCAAGACATATTCTCCCCTACCACTTGCTACCTTAGGCTGAGTAGATATTGATTAACATTCTTTCTTCCTCAGAGTAAGCAGAGGTCAGTTCCTTGAAGCATATCTGTGTCTTGCAGGTCACAAGTAGCTTACCTTTTGACCTAGGAGGTGACTAACTTATAAGCAAATACCATTGTTGGTTATTCTTATCTTTTGGCTGTTCCTGAAAAATAAAGATGGGTTAGATGAGTGGGCTGAATAAACACTCTGAGTAGACATTAAATATTTTTATCTGTTAATAGAACTGTGTTGAGTACTAAATCAACACTCTTTTAAAGATAAAAATAAAAACAGAAACCATATACACAAAAGTGTTTTAGAAGAAGTGAGTAGCTGCTAACCCACCTGAAAACCACAACTATCCATCAATAAGTCAAATCTGCTATAGATCTAACTGCCAACTGAGAAATATAACTGGATCCACTGGATTAGGATAGAGCTACATGGGCAACTTGTAGTAGTTCATTCACACAATTAAACTCCCTAGAGATTAATCACCAATAGTAATCACTGATCACTAATCAGATATAACAAATGGCTCCCTGTAGTGTAAGCTACATCGTTTGCAATGAATCATACTTGATTGCACAAGTCAAATTATGTGCTATTGATTGTTACTTATATAGTTGTCAAGCACCCGACCTGCAGCACACCCAGTGCTGTCTGTGGGTGTCTGACCTGCTGCGCATCTAGATCTCTGTTTATGGGTGGCTGAACTGCAGCACATCCAGTTGTCTGTGTATGTCAACAGATTTTTAAATTAAACTAAACCAGCACTCAAATTTTCATGCTGACTATGGGTACTGTAACTGTCATTCATTAGGGTGCAGCCATTAGAAGATTGGGAAATCTTGGTACTGGTAAAGAAAAGCAAAAACAGGGCACACTCTCTTTGTGCATTTCCGTGATGAATTACAAGTTTGTTTAAAAGCATATAAGTGCATACTCCCAAACCAAATGGGATTAAAACAGAGATTAAGAGTCAGCGGTGATGGTCCAAAGTAACGGGAGACCCTTATTGAGGTAGGCTGATGCGTTTCGGGAGACTTGCTACCTTCTTCAGCTCTGAACAAGGAGGTATGTCTCCCGAAACGCGTCAGCCTACCTCAATAAGGGTCTTCCATTACTTTGGACCGTCCCCTTTGGTTTGTGATTATGCACAGATTTTCCAATTGCTTCATAAAAGGACTGAGGAAATTTCTCAAAAATGGAAACTGAAGCACCACACCACTGCTAAGAGATCCAGATACAACTTTATTCCAATAAAAGTCAGGGGGACAATCCAAAATATATCCAGTGTGGTTTGGGGGTTCAAAGATGCCCCCTTAAAAACAGGCTGTCAAACAAGCTGCTGTCAAGGCATGTGCTTGTAATCACTCTGGAAGAAATAACATTAAAGATCCAATTCACTTCTGGTCTATTCACATTGTTTTCAAGCCCTGATGAAGGGGACATCTTTAGATTCCTAAAATGCAATGGATACTTTTTGGATTGTCTCCTTGACATTTTTTGGAATAACATATCTGCACTTTTTAGCAGTGGCATGCTCCTTCAATTTCTACTTTGTTGTATTACACTACAAGCTAATGAGATCATGGAGATCCTCATGTAGTAGCCACCTGCCCAGGGACCAGTTTATATACAGTATATCAGCATCAATACTTTAAGATAGTAATACCAATAAGATATCGATACAGGTCCAGTACTATTTTTCAACTTTCCTAAAATATCTGAAGAAAATTTCTCATGCACAGAATACTGGATGTATGTGTTGGGTGATCAGAAGCAATTTTCACCTGTTTGATTTAGGCAAACTGAAATGTGTTAATAAATTCCATTGTGAAACCCATGATAGTCATATATAAACTTGCATACCCGATGTGGAAAGTTTATCAAAGTGCACTTAGCTGTCATGTTGGCAAAGGACAATGTGTTCTTGCAGACAGTTAAATCTCAGCTATGTGGAGAACCGATTACCACCAAGATACAAATGGTGAGCTGGGATGAGCTTAATGAGGCCTCTTAGGATCAGCTGGATGGCTGAAAGACGCTTCATTTCCCGTGGATTTCTTGCCTTAAAAGCAGCACATGGCTCCCCCGGCTCTCACAATTATCACACTTTTTCTGCAGGTTTCTAAGTTTTCTACATTAGTCAGGTTGAGAAATTTGCAGTATTAATCATGACTGAAGTTGTTATTTATCACATGCTGAGTGAAAAATAATATTTTGGTGCTAGCAGGGCAGCAGGCCAGAGGTAAGAAATGAAGCAAAGCATCTAATCACTACTTAGAACCTTTTATCTGATTAATAGATTGCTATACAATTCTATTCATAGTGTTTCCTCAAAATGTTTATGAAGTAACGGTGGGTTCGTTTGTGACCTTATAGGTTTTAAGGAACTAGAAGTCCCATCTTGCCTTGACTGCCTCTTCAATTAAGTTGTAATGTTAGATTTTCTTGTTAAAAAAAAAAAAGGTTTTCAGAATTACAGAAGTATGGGTAAGCCTCTTTCAGACTACAGCAATTTGTTGTGTGTTTCCTGAAGTGTGCCAACGCTCAACATGAAGATTCCCATGTATTCCATGATGCCACCGGAACATCACACTGCCACTTATGTGCAAAAGAACATGAGCTTTTTTCAGCAGAATTGTTTTTGGCCTCACGAATTTCAATGGGATCTCTTGAAATCGTGCAAACTAAGCTATTTAGTGCATAAAAACTGGTCCTCTCCTACTAGCAATATCAGGCATGTGAATAAAATTGAGAATTCAGGAGTGCTCATACTTAATATGGGGACTTTTTTCAGTCTGGTGAGAGCCCACATGAACATCTATGGCTTCAGTGATGCCAATTACAAGAATCATGGCAATCTACAGTAGGCCTAGGAAGGTACTGGCATAGTGGACATGGTGCAAGAGCTCTAATAGCACAATACAACCCAGAAAAACTAGAAGCAGGCACAAGGAGGACAGCATATACACCCTGTTCCAAATTATTATGCAAATTCTATTTAGGTGTCACAAAGATTAAATATTTTGTTTTTCAGTTTAACTCATGGATGGTATTGTGTGTCAGGGCTCTTTTGATCACTGAAAACAATCTCGGACACCTGTGATAATTAGATTGGCAGGTGAGCCCAATTTAAGGAAAAACTACTAAAGGACGGTGTTCCACATTATTAAGCAGAGCACCATTTTCAAGCAATATGGGGAAGAAAAAGGATCTCTCTGCTGCCGAAAAGAGTGAAATAGTTCAATGCCTTGGACGAGGTATGAAAACATTAGCTATTTCACGAAACCTTAAGTGTGATCATCGCACTATTAAGAGATTTGTGGCTGATTCAGAGCACAGACGAGTTTGTGCAGATAAAGGCACATAGAAGAAGTTTTCTGCCAGATCCATGCATCAGATCAAGAGAGCAGCTGCTAAAATACCATTACATAGCAGCAAACAGATATTTGAAGCTGCTGGTGCCTCTGGAGTCCCACGGACATCAAGGTGTAGAGTCCTCCAGAGTCTTGTAACTGTGCATAAACCTTCTATTCAGCCACCACTAACCAATGCTCACAAGCAGAAATGGCTGCATTGGGCTGAAAAATACATGAAGACTAATTTTCAAACAGTCCTGTTCACTGATGAGTGCCGTGCAACCCTGGATGGTCCAGATGGATGGAGTAGTGGATGGTTGGTGGACGGCCTCCCTGTTCCAAAAAGGCTGCAACGTCAGCAAGGCGGTGGTGGAGTCATGTTTTGGGCCGGAATCATGGGAACATAGCTGGTTGGCCCCTTTAGAGTCCCCGAAGGTGTAAAGATGACCTCTGCAAAGTATGTGGAGTTTGACCACTTTCTTCCCTGGTACAGAAGGAAGAACTATGCTTTCCATAATAAAATCATCTTCATGCATGACAATGCACCATCTCATGCTGCAAAGAATACCTCTGCATCAATGGCTGCTATGGGGATAAAAGGAGAGAAAGTCATGGTGTGGCCTCAATCCTATTGAGAACCTTTGGAGCATCCTCAAGCAAAAGATCTATGAGGGTGGGAGGCAGTTTACATCCAAACAGCAGCACTGGGAGGCTATTCTGACATCTTGCAAACAAATTCAAGCAGAAACTGTCCAAAAACTCACAAGTTCAATGGATGCAAGACCTGTGAAGCTGCTATCAAATAAGGGGTCCTATGTTCAAATATAACGTGACCTGTTAAAATGTTTAAAAAGTTAAAATGTTGTTAAAAGTTTGATTGAAATAGCTTTTGATTTCAGTAAATATGCTGCAAACACAACAAATGACAATTTTCAGTTCTTTACAACCTATAAAGTGTTTTGAAACTTACTGTGTGAAATAATTTGGAACAGTGCATTGTAAGTTTTTTATGTTTAAAAAAAATCCTGTTATCATTAGGAGGTTTGTTCAATAAAATTTGAATTGTACTCTTAATAGTTGATAACATGAGAATTATGCTGACTGTTATTTACATCAATTATTTAGGTAAGTGAGAAAAATATCATTTGCATAATAATTTGGAACAGGGTGTAATGTCAAAGGTGATACTGCTTTGACAAAAACAGAATGCTTTAAAATCACTTGAAATCGCTCCCACTTGTGTAAATGGAGGCTAAAGCTTTACAGATCTGGTGTTTTATCTCTGCAACATATAGAATATTTGTGAATACACATATACAATGAGATGTATTTAGAAATATTACTGCAATGTAAGATCAGAAAGAAAGGAGAAAGTGTGTGCGAGTGGGGGGGTACTTTAGGACAGGTACTTCTATAGTGCCGTCAATTGTACGCAGCACTTTACATATAGTACATTCACATCAGTCCCTAACCCTCAAGGACGGTACAATCTAAGGTCCCTAAGTCACATTCATACCTACACATACTAGGGCCAATTTAGACAGGATCCAATTAACCTACCAGTATGTCTTTGGAGTGTGAGGGGAAACCAGACTCCCCAGAGGAAACCTGCACAGGGTCCAATGCAGTCTGGTTTTGATCACAGAATATGTGAAGAGTTCTAGACAATAATGTTAGTTTGATTTTAAAGGAGAGCTCCACTGACATGGAAGTAAACCAATATTGCCTGATTATGTTTCCTTTGTGTTTTTATGTTGTAACATACAGTTAAAAATATATAATGAAGCATTGGGGGCGATTTACTAAAACCAGAGCACTCAGAATTTGGTGCAGCTGTGCATAATAACCAGTCAGCTTCTAACCTCTTAGATTGTAAGCTCCAAGGATCAGGCCCTCCTAACCCTCTTGTATTGAACTGTATTGTTGCTGTATTGTCTCCCGTTATATTGTAAAGCGCTGAGCAAACTGTTGGTGCTATATAAATCCGGTATAATAATAATAACTTGTTTAATTACTTGCCTACAGGGCACTTATACTTTTTTTTGTTTCTATTATAAAATTTTGCAAACAGGTAATTTTTCTCCACTGATGTGCGTTGATGAGGCTGCACTGATAGGCAGCACTGATGAAGCAGCACTGGTGGGTGACACCGGGTGGCGCTGACTGACGGCACTGACTGAAAATCCTAACTGGCAGCACTGACTTGCACTGCTGGGCAGCACTGATGGGTGGCACTGCTGGGCACTGATGGAAGGCACTGCTGGTTGACACTGCTGGGTGGCACTGATCATCAGGGCACTGATGATCAGTGCTGATCTCCTCTGTGACAGCTGTCAGTTATCGGCAGTACTTTACTCACGCTGTGACAGTATGAAGAAAGTGCTACCGATACCCGGCAACTGTATTTACTCCGTGAACTGCTATGTCATTGGAAACAGCTGATCATGTGGTAAAAGGCCGCTGTGATTGGCCATTTTACCTCATGATGTGATCAGCTGTATCCGTAGATCGACGGCGATCACGGAGATCGACGGGTGCGCGCCTGTAGGAGTGCGCAGGAGGACACATTCTGGAAGGACGTCATATGACACCCTCCCAGAACTGGGCAACTGCGCTGTAGCCATCATTCGCCTATAGCCCGGTTACCAAGTGGTTAATTGAGCTTTGGCAATAAAACCTAGAAGCTAATTGGTTACTATAGCGGCACCAAATTCTATGTGCATTAGTTTTAGTAAATTATCCCCGCTGTGTGCAAATTTCAGTTGGACACACAGTAGGTTGTTTACATTGTTAATTTTTTTTCTCCCATTATACAGGCTGAAAACTTTGTGGATAATTGATTTTTGTATCAAATAATGCATCCAAAACAAAGTGAAGATCTAAGTCATTATATTGTATTTCTTATATATTTACATAATTTTTACTGTTGAATTAGATTTTTTTTTTTTTTTACTTTAAATATGTGTATAGGTGGGTATTCTATAAGAGTTAAGCTTTATGCAGAAAAATTCCACTAACTAGGTCCTTCCTACCATGCAACAAATATGAAGTTGCTGGACCTCAAGCAAGCCATTATTTCAATTCATGTTGTAGAAAACATGCACAAGTAGTTGTATCTATTGAATTGAATGGGCTATGGGCTTATTATGGTTTTAGGAGATTGTTGGGTTATTTTTGTATTTCTTTTGTGCCTCTGTAAGTGGTGGTCTTTGGGAAGAATTCCACCCTTACAGATAGGTAAAATGATCATTGGTGTCAATGGTTACTCATCTGAGAGGTAGGAATTGCTTATTGACCAAGGAACCCCCAGCAACCTCTGGGTGACAGGTAGGCTGCTCTCATGAACCAAGAAACTAGAACAGTCAGACTGTAAACATAATATTTGAGTGTGAAGATCGAAGTGCCACATCAAGGTTTAGAGAGTCCAAAATTAAGTTTTATTCCAAACATATAGCAGGTGCTACATCCAACACGCTTCAGGAACCACATGATTGTCCTGTTCATCAGGGCTTAAGATATTCCATATCTGTTGCGAAGACTCAATTTGACAATTTAAAATCTATGTTGCGAGCACTCAGCTATGTTCAGCAGCTGATGAACAAAAGACAATGCAATGTTTACTAGACACTTTGCTCTGCATATTCCTAAATTGTGCTTTTGCACATTTTTTTCTCTTTTTTTTAATTTCGCAATCTCTTTTTCCTCTTTGTCATGAAAGTTCTGATATGTTTATTGCTTTTTTCCTATTAGTATATGTAGCAATACCCCCTTAAGAGTTGCTGATGAATTGGGTCCCCCTGTAGTTCTGCACAGCCAGGCATCACGCATCTTCACACAGACTTGCATCCAGAGATCTGTCCTTGAGCTTTTGTTTTGTTGTTTTCTTGAGGGGATATTGAACTGGGGTAGGATCAGTACAACTTCCTGGAACTATTTACAAGCCTTCTCTGCAGCATAGTCTATTTTGGAGAGCTAGCCAGTGTCTCCTCAGTGTACTACCCCAGACCTCAGCTGAACTTCTCTTCACTCAGCAATTTGAAGGTATCCCTTAGCAGGAGATCCCGTTCCTGTCCCTTTTTAATAGGTGATCAGTCACAAGTAGGGGGCTAATCTGGTTTCCCACCAGAGTGCTTCTTTCCCTATCTCCCCAGGGGGTGTAGGTGTACTCACTCAGATCCTCTCCTGTACTGCTTGTGGGTTGGCTGCTGCTACCAGGCCTATCAGCTGGGCTGCTCCTTCCCTGCCATACAGGTGGTCCTCTCTCTGGGGGTCAGTGAGTTCTAAGCTTTCCACCTTTCCAGCTCCAGGCTCACAGGCAGGTTCCAAAACACTAGGCCTCCTGGCAGCCTCCTTCCTCACAGCCTCACATCTTTCTCTCTCCTTCTTCCACCTGACTCCTCTCCCACAGTCCTGCCACTGAGCAGGCTCCAGCACTTTTTAAGGGTGTCCAGCCCCTTGCCAACCTCTTGTTGGGGATTGGCTAGGACCCCTCAAGAGTGCAGCCAGCCACTCCTCAGATCCACCCACCGCCTCTATGGCCATCCTCCAAAAGCCCTACGGCAGGGGGAAATTCCAGAGGGGCTGGCCTGCAGAGTCTCTCAGCCCTGACCAAAATTTGACCCCTTTCTGGCTACTACACTTGGGCTGTTGCTCTGCCCCTGTCTAACCATTGGAGGTTAGCTCCCCCTAGCTAAACTAGGAGGGTGCTACATATATATCACACACTCCAATATATTGTACAATAAGAAAACTTGTTTAGAGCCGTACTCCTTGCAAATATCTAAATGCATATTTAAAATACATCTGTGAAATTATTTTTACTCTTGTTCGGCTTCTCTTGTGTTTCAAACACTCCTGCAGCACCGAACAACCAGTTTGATGAGCTCAGTTTTTCCACCTCAGACAAGCTATACAGCTTGGTCACTGCCTTCCCCAACCCTTCTAATAGGACTAGGAAAGGGCAACTCAACACAGACTCTCTACTCCCTCCTGTCAGTAAGTTCCTAGTGTTAGACATACAGCACTGTGCAATGCAAAAGAGCCTGACTTGCCCACACTGCTGCCACTCCTTCTAGTTTCTTGCTGTGTTGGGCATTCCAGAAAGAAAATATAGAGACACTCTGGTGCTTATACTGGCTGCATTATTATTTATTAATACATAGGTGGATTTATGACTGCCTTGGAGATCAGCTGTAAGACCATCTGAACATGTTGAAACAGTGCAAGGCCCTGCAACAGTGTGACTTTAGGAAGCAGATATAGAAAAGCCATGGGAGTCTCAAAGTTGCAGTTTGAGAACCTCAAGAGTATTTGTTATAAGCAGGGAAAATTGTGTTTCAAGCTTTCCCTGGGTTTTATAATTCCTGATCAGGGCCTGGCATTTGAAGGTTCCATAGTGACTTGGGTGGGATGGAACTGTCAATCCTGTGTCCAGGTTTTGCTGGAGGCTTACAGCGTGTGTGTACCCAGGTGTTGACAGGTGCAGTTAGCCAGTTTGCCACTAGGAGGCTCTACACCAGAATAGTGTCTGGAACAATACGTAGTGACATTAGGTCATTAGGTGTTAGGCCCCTTTTAGGTAGAGCTCTCCCATAAATGTCAGGGGTGAGTCAGCACCCACATAAAGGCTAGGTGGGAAGGGACACAGAACTGGGGCATGGGAACTAAACACCCCACATCTGTAAGCACGAAACCAGCATATGTAGGCCCTGAACAGGGCAGAAGGCCAGTTAGAGTGGACCTGAATGCAGCAGGAGCTAGCTGTAGTCATTCTGTCCTTTAAGGAGGTGCGGGCAGGGGCGGATTGCATAAGCCCTTTTACGCCAGGGTGGAGATCCCTGTATGAGCCTGCTTCTCTGGAGGGTTCCCGGGAGAGGTGTACCTGGATAGGAGATGTATACACAGAGCACAGTCCTGTAACTACTGATGACCGTGGGCAGAGGAGAGACTGAGGGAGATGGCTGTCAAGGTTCTGCACATTTTTTCTTCTGGGACTGCAGACTGTCCACTTTATGTGATTGTGTATATAAAGTGACCCCGGAGTGTATGTCCTTGTAGCTGTATTGCCACTCCCTGAAGAACACTAGTAAAGTGCAGTGAATCTGTTTATTGTGTGGACATTCCTTCTTTGTGATACAAAGGTATTGGAATGTCAAGAGGATGCCTACAGCAAGGAGCAGGGCACAAGGAGGAGTCAGTGGAGGGGTCAGTCTTAGCAGGTGGAATCGTGTTCTAGCAGTGCTGGGGAGGGGTTAGGGCTTTGTGCTTGGGTGCCAAAATCATCCAACCACAAGACACCTCTTACACTAATTTGTTACAAACCAAGTCTGAAGATAACACAGTGCTCACGTTTTGGAGATGGAGCCTTGTCAGGAGAGCTGTGTGTTCCTGCCAGAAACTATTTCCCATGGTGGGGGGGATTCCTTGTCACAGGATTGGCAAAGTTGGGACAGCTGTGTAAGTCTGGGAAACTGAGACAGCTAGTTAGTCCATGGGTGGTGGAAGGGATCTGGAAGTCTCTGGGTGGCCTGGAGAACCATATTTAGAGGCCAGGAGTGGGCCTGTGCAGTGTGGTGCTGCAACCGAGGCTGAGTGAGCCTAAAGAGCCAGAAAGTTGGGAGCTAAGAGTAGTGATGCTGCTGAAGCATAGTCAGGTGGATTGGTATTTTTGGTTATTGTGTTTTGCTGGAGAAGAACCCCTATTGGGACAAATTACCTTGTGTGAGCTTTTCCCTTTCTTTTGCCCAATAAAAGTGGGATACCATGCCCTTAATCTGCAGTTCGGGCTGATATGACTGACTAAAAATGCATCTAACACAAGAGCTAACAATCTCCCAGATCACAATGTGAACAACTAACATATTCTATGGTGGGGAATGTTTATCCGGTGATAGCTACTATGGCAACAACAGATTGGACCCCAGTGGCCTCCTCATTGCTAATTTATTAGATATTTCAATATGACAGTGAACTTGGGGGTCAGTACTCAAATTCCAATCCCTCCTCTCTCTAAATGTTTTTTTTTTAACTCTATTTTTTTTTTTCATCATGGAATCATTACCCATACTAATTCCTGCAGGTTAGAGCATGACCCTAATCTTTTCAGCAGCTCCAGTCAAATATTCACACTGGAATGCTATTTTCTTGCTGCATGTCAGAAGCCATCTTGCAGCAAATGCTTCACGCACCTCCGAGTGCAGCTTGTGGAACTGATGAGGTGAAGAGCACTGCAAGACAGCTCTGCGCTGGTAATCACGGGGCTGAGGAAACACATACATCATCTGCCACATAGGTTGGCATTTCAAGTAAAAACCTTCACATTGTGTAAGATGTCGGACAAATGATGGGCCATATGCAAGTGCGTCTCCGCAGATGGCTCTACATCTTCGGCGAGGGGGGAAAAGCTGAGCTCGGCACTTTCCTACAGACGCAATTTAATATTAGTGACACAGTTTATGTCCTCTGCAAAAACAATCATGGAAGATAAGGTGACATAAATTATTTGCAAATCATTTGACATATGCCGGGGTATTGTCCGTGCAGTAATCGGAGTCTGTCAGTTTACGATATGAACCGCGCCACTGCCATTTCACATCATTTCCGTAAATCCCTCTTGTGGTCTAAATTTTACATTTAAGCTCAAAAGGGTTCGGAAACGCATTGGATTTTATTAAATGTATTTGCTTCCCAATTTAACAGGAAGGTGGCTACAACAGGGCGCTGCGAGACTGCCCTGTGAGTATATTGTTCCACCTGTAGGGAGATGGGCATTACAGCTGAACTCCAGGCAAAAGGCTAAACCTAGAGATGAAATACACATATGGGGGCTGCTTTACCTGCGTTGGATTTCTATTTCTGTCTATCCAGTTCTAAGATTTACACAGCCTTGCCAAATTCCACAACCCTGCCCAAGTTTTCACTTAAAGTGAAAGTGGAACCTTACCCTACCGCCTAGGTTAGGGGTAGGCAAACTGCGGCTCTCTAGGTGTTGTGGAACTACATCTCCCATGAGGCATTGCAACATTACAAAACTGACAGTTACAGCTATGACTTGCAGAGGCATGATGGAACTTGTAGTCCTGCAACAGCTGGAGAGCCACAGGTTGCTTACCCCTGGCCTAGGTGATCAGACTGGAAGTACTCCTCCTCCACCTTCCCTGTCTGCAACCTTCTGGGACATGTCACACATACCAGAAGGCTGCAGGACCATTCATACAGCACAGCGTTGCTTTTGCATGCACAGTGGGAAGTCAGGTGTGAAGCTGCAAAGAATCACAGCCAGCATCCCTTGTTAAACATGCCAGTACCAGGGACCCAAAGACTGGTAAAGAACAGGCCTGGGTGAGGACAGCGCTGGATCTCTGTACAAGTAAGGCAGGCCATACAGTAAGCAAATGTTTTGATTCCTTCATCAACAGTGTTGAATGGGGGATTCTCACCTGCAGTGCTATTTTGTTCTGTCAGCTGGGAGCCTTCCCTGCCGGTAGAACATAATGATCACTGCTGGTGGCTATCCAACAGCCTGATTGTTCTGAAGTTAATTGATGGATCGACTTAAGTACAACCAGTCTGCTCCTAGATGGATCCAATCTTAGCTGGTCCCTGCTGAGCTGGCTGAGATTCGATCCATCCATGGCCTGCTTAAGTGTCCTTTTTTTAAAGTCAGCAGTTACAGTATTTGTAGCAGCTGCCTTTTTTATGTTTTGTTTTTAAGACTGAAGATCCTCTTTGAGTTGTCCAACCATGGCTAAAATTCATAGGAATCAGCCAAACTTCAAGCTATGGATAGTCCTGCAGACTCCACTCAGCTTGACAAAAACTTCAATTGAGAAATCCAAGGAGTCTGGTGGAAAAAATTTGGCTGAACAGTTATTGCAGCCAATCAGCTGTAGTCACTGTTTGGGTATTCTGTTAGCCGGGACTGCCGGCTGTCAGAATACAAGAGCTGGCAGCGGGAGATCCGTTCATCCACGCCATTTAATGTGGATGGGGAAATTGATAGATTTCTCTTGTTTAGTCCACCAAATGTAACAACAGAAATCTTTGTGTATGGCCAGCCTCTCAGGTCTTTTCCCTGATGAAGCATGTGGCCAGACAGTAAAAGCAGAAGCAGCATATTGATGAGATCATCACTCCCTCACTCTGCTCTCTTCTCCCATCAGCATGCTCCTGTTAGCACATGAGCACCGCAGCACACTTAATTGGCTCTTTGTGTTGCTTCTCCCTCGCCCAGTCTGAGGTTTACTGTACAGTGGACAACAAGGGGCTGATATCATGTCAAATACTGATATGTAGGCACCATGCACACTGGGCATTTAGCTGTAGGCAAAGGTGCCCCATCTGGCCTGCTGCTGGCAGTCTGTCAAACACTATGAGAAAGTGTGAGCTCTTCTGGCTGGACAGTGCACCTAGCATTATGTATTCCAGGCATTTGTCTCTGGGCACAGACTGCTTGCGTTCCAGGCTATCGCTCCTGGGCACATATTGCCCTGCACTGTCCAGCTTCACCCAGCCACAGCAGCTGTCAGTCAGTCATTGTTTGACAGATTTCCAGCAGCATGGCTGGACGGTACACCTGTCCCCTCTGCCTGCAGCTAATATCCCCATGCAGCGAGGGATAAATATCCAGCATGCATTGGAGTCCTAGGCCCCATGCACGTAAGGCAATCTGAAACCTTGGGCAGAATCGCTGTGATTATTTATTGACATCCCAAACGTGAAGAGATTATGATTATTATACAGGATTTATATAGCGCCAACGGTTTGCTCAGCGCTTTATAGTGGGAGACAATACAGTAACAATACAGTTCAATACAAGAGGGAGTTGAGGGCCCTGCTCCTTGGAGCTTACAATCTAGAAGGGAGGGGCAAATGGTACAATAGGTAAAAACTGAGGGGGATGGAGTGGTTGGAAGAGTAGAAGATTCCAGTATTAGCAGAGGGCGGGATAGGCTTCCCTGAAGAGATAGGTTTTCAGTAGAGTAGGCGATAGTCTGATAGATTGGGGTAGGGAGTTCCAGAGGATGGGTGATGCCCTGGGGAAGTCTTGGAGACGAGCATGGGAGGAGGAGATAAGGGAGCTAGAGAGTAGGAGGTCTTGCGAGGAGCGGAGAGTACGGTTTGGGTGATATTTAGAGATAAGATCGGTTATGTAAATTGGGGTAGTGTTGTGGATGGCTTTATATGTCATTGTTAGTGTTTTCAATTTTATCTCTTGGGCAACTGAGATTCTGCGACCGTTGTTGAGAGACAGAATCACATGGCAATCACGGTAAAACGCAGGTAAAAATCACACTAAGCTTGTAGCCTAAAAAGAAGCAGCAACTTCTTATGGGCGACAGGTGCACATAGAGCAGCCCATTGAAGTGAATAGGCTGTCCTATGCGCGACATGTTTCCGCGTGCAAATTTTAAATCATGAGTGGGAAGGCTGATTCCCACTACGCGAGGTCTGAACTGGACTTTACACTGCTTATATTTACAAAATACATTAATTAATGCTATTATTATTTATTAATTATTGAAATGCTGTTCTACATCACCAGGATTTCCACAGGCACCTAAAAATGTTTTTCTATCTCCTAAAATGAGACTAACGAAGAGCTGTGTCTTGTAACATATTATAACCATAACCCACATTGATTTATTTGGTGCCTGTTTGGACAGATGCTTAATAAGGGGATGGCACTTTAGCTAACAAGAAATGGCAATCTGTGTGTTTTATTACAGAACAGTGAGTGCTGATGGAACTATTAGTGCAAGCAGAGAAGAAAAGGTCAACAGATAGCATATTAAAGAACAAGTGACACCTTTTCATTTTCTTATTTCTCATTGCTGTCTGATGATGATAAGCAAAGACTTCAACATCTTCCACATAACTCCCTCACGTTTTTGTATTGCTCATTTTCATTCCCTTATGAACCATTTTAAAGTATTTCATTTCTCTTTAGATTCAAACAGATTTCTTACTATGAGTTAAAGGATAAATTCACTTTAAAAAAACAAACAAACAAATGCCCATCTTTTTTGCATTTAAAAAACTTTCACAGAACTCTGTGAATAAATGACACGGCTGTGTAGGCAGAGCCCCACATTGGCCGTGCTGTTTTCAAAAAGTTATAGCTAGTACGGGGAACTTCTCCCCATACTGCTGTCACAGGGAGGGGAGGGGGGAATGCGGCAGCTGCAGCAGCGGTGCAATATGTTGACAAAGGTGAACTTATCCTTTAAACTAGCCATAGAGGGCTCAAATTTCAGCAAATTCCTGATGAATCAGCCAAACTTTAAGCCATGGGTGGCCCTGCAAGCACCACTCCTCTCGACAAAAGTTTTTAATAATCAATTGAGCTGGGTGTAAAATTGTTGGCTGAATTGTTACTGCATCCTATTAGAAGGAATCACTGATTGGGTATTCAGGCAGCCGCTAGTGCCGTGGCTGCCAAATACAATAGCGGGTAGAAGAGGTTCAGCACCCCTAAATATCTGAGCAAGAGAAATAGAGGTGTGTAGAGTCAGCTTGAAGCTGGCCATATACCAGCAGAATTCAATTTGGAAATCTTTGTTTTCTGAACATTTGTTCAATTTTATAATGGTTAGTGGGGTCAAATCAACAATCATTTTTGACCATAGCGATGAGAAAGCTATGAGTAAGGCTTTGCAAGCTGAAACGTGTTAGTTTTCTGCTGTATCTTGAACCACTGGACTTTTAAAAAATAAAATCCACCCTAGCTTTAACTTTTTTGCTGTGGTGAGAATGTTCAAAGGAGCAGGATGGAAAACATTTGCTTCAGGGGAGGAAAAAGCATCTTAGAAAATGTACCTACAACCTCATTTTGTAAATGTGTTTAGGCACATTTAGGTGTGTCAAGCTGTTGGCCATTCATTCGTTCCATTGGCCAGAATATTAATTTATTCTGGACATTGGAAAAAAAATGTCCTGTGTATGAAACCTTAAACCGCATTTAAAGTGGTAGTAAGCGTGTTATTGTTATTTTTACCTACAGCTAAGCCTGTAATAAAGCCTACCTGTAGGTAAAATGAATGTCTCCTAAACATGCACTATTTAGGAGATATTCCAGCGAGCAGCAGCTGGTGACGTCACCGGTGCATGCGCTCTGAAGTAATGGCATACCGAAGCTGTTCCTTCAGAGCTCTGTGCCATGCCGGGGCTCCCGTGCGCATGGGTGGGAGTGACGTCATCACGGCTCAGCCAGTCAGATAGCTGGAGCCCGCAAACTGGAAGGAAGACTGGGTGAAGATGGAAGCCCTGTCAATGGTGACAGCATGCCACTGGAAGGCTTAGTTTTAAGGGAAGTGTTTCTTAGTGTGATAGCATGCGGTGCATACTAGCAAATTATAATATTACCTTGCAGGGGGAAATTTTTTTTTTTTTTTTAAGCTTTACTACCACTTTAATAAGGCTCAAGCAGAAGTCGATAAAACACATTCACAAACCTGTATTGAGCTACATTAATGGATGCTGGCAAAAGCCTGCTAAAAGCTGTTAAAAGCTTCCCCACACACTCCTATTACAACCCAACTTTATCAAAATTGTTTTCTTTGGCAGAGTGGGTAAAGATTATAACCTGGCAGGTTTTAAATGCATTGAGAATGATTTTCTGTTTGAATGCAAAGCGTTCCCTGATTTGACGAGGTGGAGAGCATGACATCACTACCCCTCCTTTCCACCTGGTCCAATCACAGAAGGCTTTGCATTCATTCAGAAAAGGAAAAGCATTCTCTGAATGTCGCCCATGATGAGCAGCCAACCTCCTGTATTCAGAATGAGCAAAGCAGCCGCTCAGCACAGGACTTGGAAGTAATGCTGGCCATAGACTGGTCGTTTATCGGCCGAATTGTCGGCCGATAAACGAAAAATCGGTCGATGCTGCCACCAATGCTTACGAAAAATGGCAGTTTTTCATAGATTTTCCAGCATGACCGATAAAAATAAACGAGAAGAACTGTGAAAATCGGCCGACGACATTGCCCCACTAACGGTGTGAATATCGGCCAATTATTCATTCGGACAAAAATTCAGCCGATAAATGACCCATCTATGGCCTGCATAAGTGAAGATCATTGGAGTAGCGGTGTCTACTAAAGTGATTTTCAGCTTCCAGGAGCATCAGCCAGTTATGGTTTATTATTATACAGTATTTATAAAGCGCCAATAGTTCGCTCAGCGCTGTACATTACAAAGGGGGACAGAACATTTGACAGAACAATACCAATACAATGCAAAACATGAGGGGATCAAGGTCACTGCTCTTTCGAGCTTATACATAGTTACGTTGGTTCAAGCTGGACCAATGCAAGCAAGTATAAAATATCTTTACCTGGAAAACATCTTTACTGATTACTAAATAAATATACTGTTTAGCTGGATAAATCACTGATTATAACTGCCAGAAGATAATGCTTTTGCATAAAGAAACTCTCCAAAAAATGTAATGGGCAAGAGCTATTGCTCTAAACTGCAAATGACCTAAAGTAGAAAATCTTAGCAAGATAAAGAAAAATTCTAAAAACCACTGAAAACATAAACAGACCCAGTAAAAGGGATATTCAAACATATTGAAACTGGTAAATTCAAGCAAACCACCCAAAAATATCTGATTTCTGGGTGTTGGAGCACTTTGCCCAAGTCTATAGACTTAGTTTTAATGGTGGATACGTCTGTAAACAGCACTGTATAAATATCACCTTTAGATCTGTATATATGATAACTACTGTATCTTCCCATTGACTGTAAGGGCATAAATAATTTTATATAGAAATAATGAAATAAGTCCTGTGTGAAAACAAGGCACAAGCAATGTGCAATTGTAGGCCTTATCTTCCAAAGCACTTTGTGCGTGATGTGAAGCCTCTTGCAGCAAGCAAATATGTCAGCCTGTGATCATCCGTCATAAATCATCAAGATCTATACTATCAGCGGAGTTGATAATTCTGAAATATGATTCATTGGTGCCAACAAGGTTTCCTGGGCACATATGACCTCAGCCCATGAAACGGCACAAGCTAACCATTTCAGATACTGATGCAATCTTTCAGCCACATCAGGTTGTTGACTTTTCATTGTTTAACTGTAACAGCAAATCTGTCCACATTAGATGTCATAATATAGAAGAGAAATTAAATTCTGACCCAAGAAATAAGGTGTGTGGATGGAGGAATACCAACAATGATAACAAAATGCTAATATGTAAAAGACCAGGAGCAGGCATATTGTTGTATACCCTGTACTATACACTGGCCAGGAGTCTATGTTTTCTGATGAGACAGCAGCTATGCATTTCTAGTTGGCTATGCAGCAATGGCTCTTTTGTAACATGTTGGGGTAAGGAAGAGAACAGATTGTATGTGGTTAGTTTTCCCAACACAACATCCTGAAGAGAGGTGCCACCATTGAAGAGTTTTGTGCCAGGGTGCGTGACTGCTCCAAAAATTATTATAGGGTACCTTTCCTTAAAGTAGTTGTCCCCCCCCCCCCAAAAACACAAAAAAACCTGTTGTCAGTTATAAAGTGTCGACACCTAGAGGCATCTGCAAGTATCTACAGAACCTTTACAACCTTAACTGTCATGGTGGAATGGCGAGCCATAACAGGTGGCACTTCGATACGCGTTGGTAGTGTTAGAAATTGCTGCTAAGTCTCACACCACACATGTCTATTAGTCCATCACTATTAATGGGCTGCCCCACTGGCAATTTAGAAAGTGCAGGAGGAAGGAAGAGACATGTAGGAAGAGCTTTTTGGACAAAAGCAGTCCATACATGCATAGATTTCTTTAATTCACCCTTTTATTCACACTAAACAGTGGAAATGGACGAATCTCCTCTGCCAGGTATTTTATTCTGTTAGCCAGTGCATGTGGCTGTCAGAATACCCTATCACTGATTGTATCTTATTGGCTGCTGTGACAGTTTTTCAGCCCGCTCTCTTTGATCTTCAGATCTAAGATTGTTTTTTTTTTTTAATTTAAATATTTATTAAATTTTTCATGTTAATACAAAAACCCAAAAAGGGAAGTAATTCTCATACAAATAGACATTTATAACATTTCTGCCTTTCCCTTACTAAAAACTCTTTTCTTTCCCATCCCACTACCCCTCCTTCCCTCCCCTCTTCCCCCCTCCTCCCCCTCTGCAGACTCTAACCCATTCTATTCTCTTGAGGCTTTTTAATTTTTTGTTAACATCCTAGTTCATGTTTTCCTATATTTCTCTTTCAATCCTGCTCTTTCCCACTTTTCCCATCTCCTGAGATAAACTCTCATCCTATCTTCCTGCATATGATATGATCTTTCCATTCTACCTATCTGGTTTACTCTGTTAATCCAGTCCATCTCCTTCGGTACCTCGACTTTCCGCCAAAACTTGGGTATCAACCCTTTCGCCGCATTCAAGAAGTACCAAATACCTGAATCTTTATATTTATTTACAGATGTCTCCACATTGTGTAGGAGACACGTCGTTGGCTCTAATCCTATGTCAATTTCAGTTATTTCTTCAATCAACTTGACTATTGTCTTCCAAAAAGCCTGGATTTTCGGACATTCCCACCATATGTGAAACACCGTGCCTATATCTCCACATCCTCTCCAACACATATTTGAACTTTCCCCATTCATCTTGTGTTCTGCACTCGGTGTGATGTGCCATCGTGTCACACACTTATAATTAACCTCAACCTCTCTCATACTAACATTATCGTGTATCAATCTAAACATCTTTCTCTGTCTATCTTCATCAAACCCAACTCCCATATCTCTTTCCCAATTTGTCATAAAGATTAACTTTGTGTTTGTGTCTAATTCTGTGAGTATTCTATACACTTTTGAAATACCGTGCTTCCCATCCCTTCGTGTCTCTAACAACCTTTCAAACATATTCCACTCCTGTTTTATTCTCAAAGGTTTCGGTAGTTTTCCAATAAAACTTTTCAATTGATGGTATTTCCACTCATCCATTCTAATAAAAATGTCTCCCTTCTTCTCTATTAACTCTTTAAGTGATCTCAATTCCCCCTCCACCAATACATCTCTCAGTTGGGTGTCCTCCTTTCTAAACCATCTCCCCGATATCTTGTTCTTTCCCGGAGGAAAGTACTCAGTGTTTGTGAGAGGCATTAATATTGAATTAAATTCCCATTTCATATTTTTATGTAAATTGTCCCATACCCTAAAAACATTTAAAGTGTAAATACTTGTGCTTTCTTTAGTTCCCCTGAACTGTGGTGGGACCCATATCATCTGACTCAATCTAATGCCACTAAGATCATTTTCAATTGTTACCCAACTTTTCCCCTTATGGTTAAATGTCCAGTCATATATTCTTGCCAAAACCACTGCTTTATAGTATCTCTTGACATCTGGTAAACCCAATCCCCCTTTCTCTTTAGTCCTACTCAATGTTTCATATGCTATTCTAGGTTTTTTATTCTTCCATATGTATCTTGTTAACATTTTTTTCATTATCTTAAAGAAGGCTTCTGGAATTTTAATTGGTACCATTTGAAATCTATACAGTATTTTAGGCATAATTACCATTTTGACTAAGTTTATACGTCCTATCCAGGATGGATTTCCTCCTTCTAGTCTTTTTAAATCTTCCCTGATCTCATTTATCAAAGAGATATAGTTTAATCTATACAAATGCTTAGATGAGGCAGTGAGTTTTATTCCTAGGTATTTTATCTCTTTTTCTCTCCATATAAAGGGGAATTCTTTTTGTAATTTTTCTTTTTCATTCTTTGATATATTAATATTCAGGATCTCTGTTTTCGTTGGATTAATTTTTAAATTTGATAGTTCACCGTACTCCTTCAGAATCTTCATTATATTTGGGAGAGTTATTCGGGGATTCCCCACGTAGAACAATAAGTCGTCCGCAAAGGCCGCTACTCTATGTTCTATGGATTCTATCTGAATTCCCTTTACCGATCCACTATTTCTTATTATTGACAACAGGGGTTCGAGTGACAATACATATAGCAGAGGGGACAGAGGACAGCCCTGTCTTGTACCATTTGACATTCCAATGGGTTCTGATCTCTCCCCATTTACCGTGATGATTGCAGTAGGCTCCCTATATAGTTTACTTATCCACTCTCGCATTCTATCTCCTATCCCCAACACTTTTAAGTTGTCCATTATAAAGCCCCAGTCCACTCTATCAAATGCCTTCTCCGCATCAATTGACAAGAGCACCACCGGGGCTTTCCCTCTTCTACTCTTCTGAATAAGCATCAGGGTTCTCAAGCCGTTATCTCTACCTTCTCTCCCCAGTACAAAGCCCACCTGATCTCCATGGATCCATTCAGGCATCACATCTCTCAACCTGTTTGCTAACACCTTTGCATACAGTTTAGTGTCTGTGTTCAATAGTGAGATAGGTCTATAGCTGGAGCACTGAGATGGGCCCTTTCCCTCCTTGTGAATAAGTACTACATGTGCCTGTAGGGATTCTCTCCTTACTTCCATCCCACCTCCCAAAGCATTCATATATTTCTCCAGCTTGGGTAACAATACTTCACTAAATTTTTTATAGTACTTATCTGTATAGCCATCCGGACCTGGACTTTTTCCCCCTCCTGTACTTCTTAATGCTATTTTAATTTCTTCCTGGGAGATTTCTACGTCTAGGGAGTTCAACTGTGCTTCGCTTAGTTTTGGTAATCCCGCATTTTTTAAGTATGTCATCCTTTTTTCCTTAATTCCCTCTTGGGCTTCTTTTAGAGGGCCTTGGGGGCTAATATATAACTTTTTGTAATACTCCGTAAACACTTTAATAATCTCTTTATTTGAGTGGACCAACTCCCCCTTTGAGCTTTTTATCTTTTCTATATAATTCCTATTTTTCTTTTTATTCAAAGCTCTCATTAGATATCTTCCTGGTCTGTCTCCCCATCTATACCTCTCGTTCAAAACCCTGTTGTATACTCTTCTCTTCTCCTCATCCATCAACCTCTCTAGCTCCTCTTTTTTATCCAGTAACTTCTGTCTCGTATCTTTTGTTATTTTCTTCTTATGGATCTGCTCCAAGTCCAATATTTCTTTTAAGAGCCCACTGACCCTCTCTCTTCTTTCCTTTTTCTTCCTTGCTCCAGCCGCAATCAAGATTCCTCTTATGAATACCTTATGACTTTCCCAGACTGTAGCTATCGATACTTCCTCTGTTTCGTTCTCCTTAAAGTATACCTTGATCTCTTTCTCGATTTTCTGAACTACATCCTCATCCAGAAGAAGAACCTCATTTAACCTCCACCCTAATCCTCCCGTCCACCTTCTTCCCCATCCCAACTTCATCACGACCGGAGCATGATCCGAGAACGTCCTTGTCTCTATGTCAATTTTTACCAGATGATCTATTAGTTGATGGTCTATTAAGATGTAATCTAATCTCGAGTATATCTCGTGTGCATTAGAGAAGAAGGTATAGTCTCTGTCTTTCATATGCATTATTCTCCAGGTATCCACTAGTTGATATTCATGCATCACTTTTTTCAAAGCTCTCAGAGACCTGCTCCCCTCTTTTTGCACAGAAGAGGTACTATCCTTTTGTGGGTCCATACAAAAGTTTAGGTCTCCAGCTACTATCAAGCGCCCTTTTTTAAAGTCCATTAATTCTTTCAACAAGCCCTTCATATACTTCTCCGAGTTTTTATTGGGGCAGTATATATTGGCTAAAGTACACTCAATCCCCTGAAGTCTACCTTTTAAAAATAAAAACCTCCCCTTTGGGTCGGTTCTTCTATCCTCCAACTCAAATCTCATGTTCTTTGCCAAACCTATTGCAACCCCTTTTGCATCTTTTAATTGGAGAATCTGCATAGTACCATGTTGGATAGTATTTGGATTTCAATTGCACGTTTGCCTCTCTCAAAATGCGTCTCCTGTAAAAATACCACTGACGTAGCCCTGTGATGTAACTCATTAAACAACCTAAATCTCTTCCCTGGACAGCTCAGCCCGTTCACATTATAGGTTATAAACTGTATTTCTTCCATCTTTCCCAATTAAGTCCATCTCTCTTCCAGATTGCCTCTTCCTCTTTATCCCTTCTGTCCTGCAGAGTATTGACCCAATACCTCCTCCCCTCCCTTCCTCCCACCCAACTCTCGTCCCCCCCCCCCCCCCCACCACCCCTCTCATCCTCCCTTCTTTTTCCCCTACCCATTTTTAGGCCTATAAACTGCCTACAAATCATTTGTGGATCTATTTCCACCATTGATTTAAAATTTGGGGCGTCAGCTCCGCCTATGTACGGTTCACCTCTCCTCCAACCGCCCCGATTCCCTCTCTCTGTCATCTAGATTCAACAAGAGTCTTTACTCTTTACCTCCCTGCCTTAATCGGAGCCTCCAAGCGGGTCTCAGCATCCGGAGGGGGAAGGCTAGGGGCGAGAGGGAGAAGTAAGAGAAAAAAAAAAAATTAAATTTCTACTTAATTCTCCCTCTCCTCCCCCCCCACCCCCGAGGCCTCCCTCAGCCCGACCTGTTGCCAGTCCTCTTTTCTTATAACATTTATGTTTCCTTTATCTTCTTTTTCTTCTTCCCACCCAGCTATCTCCATTCTTTGCAAGTCCAGTCTATCACAGAAATCTCTTAATTCATCCGGAAATCTCAGATACGCTGTGACCCCATTTTTCCAGCCAATTAGAAATGCTGAGGTACCCCATCTATACTGAACATTCTGTTTTCTCATTTGCTCCAAGAAGGGTTTCAGGGATCTCCTTCTCCTTAGGGTCTCTACTGTTAAGTCCGCATAGATTTGGATAGTCAAGTCTCCACACTTAATTAATGATCTTCCCTTGGTCTTCTTCCAGATCTCGTCTTTGGCCCCAAAATTTTGGAACTGGACAATTATGTCCCTCGGTCTTTCCTTCTCAGTAGCCCGTTTGAACTTTCCTACCCTAAACACTCCGTCCAAATTGATCCCATCAGATTCCGGTTTATCTCTTATGGAGTTTAGGATTTTTTTAACTAGTTCATATAGTATTTCCCCTTTAGCAGTCTCTGGGATTCCTCGTATTCTAAGATTACTCCTTCTTTCTTTATTTTCTTGAACTTCCATCCTAAAGATAATTTTTTTCTGGTTATTTTCTAATTGGCTTATTCTTTCCCTTAAATTATCTATTTTCTGGGCCTGGATTTTAACTTTCTCCTCCGTTTCTTCCATTCTTAATAGAAGGTGACCTAAATCATTTCGAATAGCTGTCATTTCATGTTTTATCGTTTTTTCCAGATTTTGAAACATTTCTGCCATCTCCTTCTTATTTGGTAATTGTAGTTCACCTTCTGACTCTTTTTTTTCCCAAGCCCTCCACTATTTGTTGGCTACCGCTGCTGTTCATGCTCCATGATAATCTAGGGCTATTTCCTGAACTAGTGTCCATTTCCCCCTTTGCACTTTGGGCCCTTTCTGGCGTAGTATTTCCACATGATGTAAATTTCTTTATTGTTCCTGTTTGGGCCCCTTTGGGCCCTGCTCCCTTGGGACCTTTGTTCTTCATATCTCTATATATCTTGATAGCCTTGCAATTTTTCCTATATCCTTTACTCTCCTGGTACACCTGGGCCTCCTTTCTTCTTCTCTTCTAACCCCTAGGAATCCTCCCCTCTTTGACCCCTTGGACGCCTGTATCACTCAGGGGTTCACCATGCAATAAGCCCCCAACAGTTTTCACTCACCCTTCCCTTCTCAGGACGGTGGTTCCAGGCTTATGTGGAGGGCCTTCACTGCTGCTCAGTCCTGGGGGGGATTCCTCGGGGTATCCGATACTTTATTTCTTTCTTTCCACCTCCTTTCTCTCTCCTTGGGGATGGTCTTGGGGAAGAAGAGTAGATGTCCTGATATTTATGGGTCTCCCTGACCCAGGATCAAACAGCCGGCCAGGGGGATACAGGCAACTATAAGCCGGCAGCACTTTATTTAATTAGAGCACCAACCAGCCTCCTCTTTCCCACCGAGGTCCTCCTCAGCTGGTCCCTTTCTCCTGCTTCACTCCTCCACTGGCTGCACGGCTTTCCAGTCCTGTAGCACAGGGGGAGCCGACATGTCACTGCCGCTCTGACAGGGAGCCGGCCGGCGTCTCTGCCTCCCAGTGATGCCTTGCGGCGAGCAGCGTGCTCACACCGCCCTGCTTCTTCTCCCCGGCAACCCAACAGCTGCACTGGAGTCTCCGCAGCGAGATCACCTTCCGGAGGTCCGTGCCCGCTCTCCTCTCCCCTCCACGCGCCAGTCTGTCCCCGCTTGGAGCCCTCCTCAAGCAGGTAGGGCTTCACTCCATGAGGGTCTCGGAAGGTTAGTTTTGGAGGTTATCGGAGAGCACTCACATCGTGCTCTCCGACGCCGCCATGTTTAGGCTCCACCCCTCCAGATCTAAGATTGTTGAGCCTGGTGTAGCCGGCAGGGCCACCCGTAAATTGAGTTTTGCCCAATTCCCCAGGAAATGACCAACATTCTTTTTATATGGCCAGGTTGAGTAAAAACCTGACTTTTTGCATGTATAAATGTTATATTAACTCTCAAACATCAAGAACTTTGTGCCTGACTCCATTCCCATCCACCTGGGGGTTTTAAGATTCTTTAAAATAGAACTACACTGCATCTGAGCACCAAAAAGCAAAAATGCTATTTAATTCATGTTTAATATTCCAAGCAAACTCACCCATGTCTCCATGCTTTATTTTGCTGAGAAATCACTTTGAAAAAACAACCCGTAGTGTTTCTGGCCGTGGCCATCTTGAGTAAGGGCAGATGATTCACGTAGTGTTGATTTCTTGGAATTCATTTGCCCTTAGTTCAGGCTACAAGCAGGTGGGTGTGCATAGCTGAGAAAGCCCCTGCTCCTCTCCTGAAGACTCTTGGGATGTATGACATAATTTGTCTAGACAAGAAACCGGGAAGTAACTGAAGAAATGTACAAAAAATTGCTTAAAACAAGGGTGTCAAAACAGTTGTGGAACTACAAGTCCCATCATGCCTCTGTCTGTGGGAGTCATGCTTGTTACGGTCAGCCTTGCAATGCCTCATGGGACTTGTAGTTCTATAACAGATGGAGGGCCACCAGTTTGACACCTGTGGTTTAAAACAAATAAATAAGATATACTTTCCTATCTATTTACTGATGCTAGCAGCATAAGGATTAAAAACAGTCAATGTTGATTGAGTGAAGTTTCACTTTAACGTCTCGTCTCCCGCTCTCCATTAGGAATTGGCACCTTTGGGGACTGGAGGAGGGGGGAGAAGAGGGTACCTGATTTAGAAAAGTACCTGCTCCCACTTCTGCTCCAACTGCCTAGGCGATCAGAAGCAGAAGTTCTCCCCCCCCACCCTGCAATCTTCTGGGACATGTGACAGGTCCCAGAAGACTGCAAGACCATTCACAATGAGCAGAGCTCGTGTAGTGGGCACCCGGCTGTGAAGCCACAGGCTGTCACAGCTGGGTGCCCACACTTAAGATGCTGGGGAAGATCATTGAACCTGGCTGTGGTGGGCACACTGCTGGATCAAGGGACAGGTGAGTGGCTGTTTTTTAAAAGTCAGCAGGTACAGTTTTTGTAGCTGCTGACCTTTATTTTTTTCTCCGGAAACTGGAGCTCCGCTTTAGGTAAGGATACGTACATTTGACAGCTTATGAGTACATATCATGGGTGTGGTACATACACTCCCAGAGCCAGATAGTTGCTAATATACCCAAAGAGTTCAGTAACAATAACGAAAGACCAGGCCAGGCTGGCCACCAGATGCACTTGAGACTGTGTAACCGCCAAAGCATGGAGAGATTTTTATAATATGTAAGTGGGAGGGGGGAGTGGAGAAAAAGCAAAGGGTTTCAAAGATGGGGGGGGGGGAAGGTAGCACCTCTCCCTCTGACCCAGTGGCCGGGCTCCATCTTCACGTTTTTTAGTCCTCTAATTGTGAAGAACTAGTGTGCATAACAGCCTCATACTTCAAAGTGGTTGAGAACTCAATCCAATAAAACCAGATTGACCAAAATGTATCAAAAGCATCTCTGCTTGAGGCAACTAACTCTTCCATGTGTTTAATATCTTTCCACCCATCTTTTTGAGTCATACCACCTCCTGTTGCCCTCTCTGAAAAATAAAATGAGGAAAAAAAATCCAGCAGGAAGAGTAGGACCCTTTTATAATGGTCACAGCAGGTGTGCAGTCCTGGGAACTCAAGCACGAGTATCTTACTGATGAAGTCCCCTAGAGAGTGCATGTGTGGACTAGGTGCATCGTTGTCAGAGCTCCGGCTATGACCAGAGATGTGTGGCCCGACACAGGGAAACACAGACTTCAGGTATAGCGTGTAAAACAATATAATTTATTAAGGCAACACAGACATAAATGCAGTGCAACAAACCAAACCCAAAACTAACACAAATACGTACAACAAGGTGCAACAAACCCAAACCTTAACTGATATATATATAAATATGGAGCACAACATAGTCAGATGGGCCGGGTCGGTAGCAAACGGGCAGATAAGGTACAAGGAGTAGGCAGAAGATTGGTCAGGAGTAGCCGAGGTCAGTGCAGGCAGAGTTCAAGCAGAATCAGGATCAAGCAGAGTCAGGATCAGGCAGGAAGCAGACAGGATGCAGGTACAGGGGCTCATGGGCACAATACACCAAGGCCCTGACTGCAGGCCTGGCCATTCCTTAAATACACCTCCTGCAATCAGCCTCAGATGATGGCTTGATTGCAGGAGTGAGCTTCTGACTGCCGAGAGCACCCGCTGGCCAGCCCTGGTACTGCAGCCCACAAGGCAGGTGAGTCCCACCACCATTGGCGAGTCCATTCCTGACAAGCCTGGTGTGACTGCAGTAATGTCCCTGTTGCCTGGGAAACAAAAACCAATGTATTTAAGAACTTGCAGAACGCTTACAACTCACAGTCAATGCAGCGGAAAGTCAGTGGTAGTAGTACCGAGCTGAAGATAGCATCTGCTGAAGGAGGTGGAATGCAGTGCTGCCAGTCCAAGCAAAGAGGGAGCTTGCAGAAGTTTAGACGTAGGCCCTATGCTTTCCCTACTCCTTAGGAACCCTCCCCTACCGCAAGTGCTGTCCCTGACCGACGGTTGAACTCTCCCTAGACTAGCCACTTCCTAAATGCGCACCAAAATCTGGGGGAAGGGACTTAAAAGAACTCTGCTTGGCCCAAGATGGCTGAATGGCATAGCCAACCAAAATGCCTCTCCCAGGAACTTAAGAAACCATAGAGAAACAATGTTTCTCCTGACTTCCTCTCCAGTTGCAGTACTGCTCTGGTTGAGCACCACCTACAGTAGAGAAAACAGACTGCACCTATCTACACATTTACAATATTCTGATTTTGTTTGTCAAATTATTTGTCAATTTACTTTATGGGTAAATCATTATGTAGCCAGATTGTCACTGGCCACCTGTGGTGATGGCCGCTACATGGAGGAACAGCATATTTAGAGTGGAACCCAACTCATTTACCCAGAATGGGGCCCTCTGATGTCTATGCCCACCCTTGTACAAATTATTTTAGAAGGAAATCTGCAGCTGTAGCAGCAGTCAGTGTTACATTTATTTTTGTTCTGCGTTCTCTTTCTTTAATACATTGGATGTAGATGGCAGTTTCACTTTTAAAATATAAACGATTTCTTATTTAAATAAACTGTGACGAATCTTTTAGAATTAAATTGTTTTACCAGGCAATAAAATAAAACAAATGTACCTTCCTCTTCTGCTTTTAGAATAAATTTAGTTCAATGCAATGCCATTCCTGATTTCATTTATCTGTGACGGAAAGCTAAATAAAGATAATGGAATTACTGACAACTCCAGTCTCCTCTCTATCGCTGCACCTGAAGCTGGTGTCTCCTTCACTAGATCTTTCCCGTCACCAAGATGAAGAAGGAAAAGGTGTCATTAATTTGTGGAACAAGAAAACTCGGGAAGAAATCGTTTAATAAATCATAATGATCCTGACTACCTTATGGCAGGATTTTTCTTTCAGTCGTTTTTCAGAATATTGTATCTCTGTGGGAGGGCACGTTCTACACTGTAGCTAAAAAGTATGTCTAATACAGTGTGTTTCTGTAGGCAAATACTGCATTTTGTAAATATGTGTAGATGGTATAGTGCAGCACAGGGGTCTCCAAACTATGGCACAAGATTTTTTCTGGCCAGCAGTAACCTGATGTGATTGGGGACTTCTAATGTGATTGGGGGAACTCTGATGTACAGGGGGGACTTCTGATGAGAAAGGGGGGATTCTGATTTCAAAGGGAGATCTGATGTGAAAGGATGACTCTAATAGAAGGGGGGCTTCTGATGTGAAAGGGAAATTCTAATTTGTGATGGGGGAGCTTATAATAAGAAAGCAGGAACTCTAATGTGGTGGGAGGGGTTCTGACTTGAAAGGAGATCTAATGTGAAAGGGGAACTCTTATGGAAGGGGGTGCTCTAATTGGACGGGGGAGCTTCTGATGTGCTGGGGGGACTTCTGATGTGAAGTTAGTTCCTGGAGCATGTTTCTTCTCCATTTAAACTTTAATCATCCATTTATAAAACTGATATTTTTTTTCAGTCTGTGAATATTTGTCAAATACTGTATATAACGTGGTCCTCGTACTGAAAAGGTTTCAAGCCCTGGTGTAGAAGTTTCGGCTGAAAAAAAGTGACTTTCAATGTAAGCATCCATGCCATTGTAGGAAGCTGCTGCCCTCTACTGTCTGAGTTCATAAATGTCTGTAAATATATTATGCATGCACTTCCTGCCCCTGGTTGTTGGCTTTGAAACCCCAGGAGGAGGAAGTGGAGAGAGAGAGAGAAAGAAAGTCTCAGCCACATGTCTTGTTAGTACTGCTAAATCCTGGAGCAGAAAAGACTTTTAAAATCTACTAGGGAGGGGCTAAAGTTCAGAGTAGATGGGCACTGCCATTTTTATTATCAAGCCCACTCTTCCACTTAGTGAAAATTTTGGTTCTCTTGTTCACCTACAAAGGAGGGCTACACTATATAACTTTATCTATTCTTAAAGCTGACAATACACAGATGTTTGTTTGAATGTCTGTAGAAAAATCATTTATCAGAATATTATTTCTTGCCATCATTGAGTGAACTAGTTTACAAGCTCTTAAAATTTCCTCCAAACCTGCTATTTGAATGGAAATCCAGATACACTATATTGCCAAAAGTATTGGGACGCCTGCTGTTTTTACACGCACATGAACTTTAATGGTATCCCAGTCTTAGTCCGTAGGGTTCAATATTGAGTTGGCCCTCCCTTTGCAGCTATAACAGCTTCAACTCTTCTGGGAAGGCTGTCCACAAGGTTTAGGAGTGTGTCTATGGGAATGTTTGACCATTCTTCCAGAAGCACATTTGTGAGGTCAGGCACTGATGTTAGACGAGAAGGCCTGGATCGCAGTCTACGCTCTAATTCATCCCAAAGTTGTTTTATCGGTTTGAGGTCAGGACTCTGTGCAGGCCAGTCAAGTTCCTCCACCCCAAACTCACTCATCCATGTCTTTATGGACCTTGCTTTGTGCACTGGTGAGCAGTCATGTTGGAACAGAAAGGGGCCATCTCTAAACTGTTCCCACAAAGTTGGGAGCATGAAATTGTCCAAAATGTCTTGGTATGCTGACTCCTTAAGAGTTCCCTTCACTGGAACTAAGGGGCCAAGCCCAACCTCTGGAGAACAAAACCCACAACATAATCCCCCCTCCACCAAACTTTACACTTGGCACAAAGCAGTCAGGTAACTACCGTTCTTCTTGCAACCGCCAAACCCAAACACATCCATCGGATTGCCAGACAGAGAATCATGATTCGTCACTCCAGAGTACAAGTCTCCACTGCTCTAGAGTCCAGTGATGGCTTGCTTTACACCACTGCATCCGATGCTTTGCACTGCACTTGGTGAAGTAAGGCTTGGATGCAGCTGCTTGGCCATTCATTCCATGAAGCTCTCTATGCACTGTTGTTGTGCTTATCTGAAGGCCACACGAAGTTTGGATGTCTTTAGCTATTGACTCTGCAGACAGTTAGTGACTTCTGCACACTGTGTGCTTCAGCATGTGCTGACTCCACGCTGTCATTTTACGTGTCCTACGACTTCATGGCTAAGTTGCTGTTGTTCCCAGTTGCTTCCACTTTGTTATAATACCACTAACAGTTGACCGTGGAATATTTAGTAGCAAGGAAATTTCATGGATGGACTTGTTGCACAGGTGCCAACCTATCACGGTACCACGCTTGAATTCACTGAGCTCCTGAGAGTGACCCATTCTTTCACAAATGTTTGTGGAAGCAGTCTGCATGCCTAGGTGCTTGATTTTATACACCTGTTGCCATGGAGGTGATTGGAACACTTGAATCCAATGATTTGGAGGGGTGTCCCAATACTTTTGGCAATATAGTATATGTTAAACAGGTTTCATTGGAATACGTACATTTTTTTCTTGAATGACACAAATGCCACCACATTCACAATTAGAATATCCTTCATTCGAGAAACATTTTCAATCCTGCGCCTTCAAATGTTCTTCTCACCAAAGTTGAAAACCAATGTAGATTTAATTCCACTAAACATTAGAAAATAAAACAACTGTTCCAAAAAATGTAAAAATTCTATCAGTACATGACCAGCTTAACACATCCTCATACGTAATGCCATCTCTCCCGCAAATTTTTCACAGCTATCAACTTTACATTATTTGGGAAATGAAAAGAATCCAGGCAAAAAAAACCATCCAACATGATATAGGCATCTCACATCCACAAGACATGATGGTCGAAAAAGTGTCTTAAAGAGGAACTTCACTCCCTCCTCCACACACATTTTTTTCTTTCCTATCTCATCTTGTCTGTAGAAAACACACACCCAACCAACCCAAATCAGCATTGTCTGGTGCAATCTGCTGCCCTGTTGCTGCACACCATGTCCTGTACCTACTGCTGTGTTTCTAACGTCATCAGGGAGTGTCTGTCTCTTCCTGGTTCCTGAAGCCAGCCCCCGATGATGCTGCATATGTGCAGTGTGGTATTCTGCTGCACTCCACAAAAGAAAGGTATTTAGAAAAAAGTGTATCTGTGATTTCATGAAAGGAGGGGGATAGGAACAATATTGTCAATATACTTTTTATTTTTTAAGAAAAAAGGGAGTGAAAGTCTACTTTAAAGTGGAATAAATCCCTAACTATAACTATTCTTAAAATGTCCCCACCTCCTAAATATCCTGCATACTGTATATAAAAAAGATCTGTGTACTTACCTATTTTTACTCCGCTCTATTCCATTCATGTGACCCTACAGCTATGTGTAAGGGAGTACTTGACAATAGTTGTGTATTCAGGCAGCCATAATGTCACCCTTAGGCTTCCATGGTCCAGTTGTGAAGGATTCCACCTTCCCCTTGCAGCTGTCGCTCACTGGCAGAGGGGATCTGGAGCTGCGGGATGACCAGACTTGGGCGAAGTGGAAATAAGTAAGGTGAATGAGCCCTTAGTGAAAGGCATTTACTGACCTTGCGAAGCTATGTTTTAGAAGAGTCACATTTCCTAATTTGGATATTATTTAGCTGGGCTAACAGGAAACCATAGAAAATTTAATTCTTTATATTAGTTATCAGTAGATGTAATGCATTTTTACTAAACACCCCAGCTTTTGAATATATCAAATCACCCTATGTCTCAAAATCATTACAGAATACTTGGTGACTATTGAGTGATCATAAAGTGCAAGGATGATCAGGAAGACATTCCAGGGACTCAATGCCTATGCAAGGTGTGAAAATGCAAATAGATGGCAGAGGAGACTGACAACACAGATAGAGTCAGATGGGAAAATTGCAGTTGGGGCTCGAAGTGTTCTGGGTCAGTGTAGATAGAAGGGGCTCCCTTGATGTAAACATCCTAAAGCAAGCCAGTTCCTATTCCTTGCCCTACAAACAGAGGGTTAGAAATGTCTGCAAGGTGTATTGCAGCTCTCAGATTTGCCTCATTGGTAGAAACAGAAAAAAGAGAACCAGGTATACTATGAAAAGGTCCAGATCATTAGTGGTACCACGCCAGGTAAATTAGCCATAATGTCAGGGTCTGGAATAGCCTGGAATGCTGGCTAGCCTCCTGTACAATTTCTTGACTTATCCTGCCTTGAACCTTGTTTGTCTTGAAGTTTGAACCTTTTGCTCCTCCCATGAACTGCCCATTACAGCCATGCCTTTGCACTTCCTGTTTGCTAGATCAGGGCTTGAAATTTCCACTCGTCTGCTTGCCAATGGAAATTATGGTGGGGGCGAGTGTGTCCCCCAGGGCCGTCTTGCTGAGCAGGCTTGGAGCTCAGGCCGGATCTGTCATTGGCACTGGGAGCCGTCAGGCTGCTCAATAGTTGAGCGCAGTGAAAGCAAAGCAAGGAGTGTGTGCTGTGCTCTCTGCCTCCCCCTAGAGTGCAGTACCCGGATCTGTGAGTGAACAACGAAGTACTGCAACTCTCTATGGGTGTGTGTGTATGTGTACATGTGTGTGTGTTTGTGCGTGTCTGTGTATGCATGTACAATTGTACATGTTTCTGTGTGTATGTACATGTATGTGTGTGTGTGTCTGTGTGTGTGTACATGTGTCTGTGTACATGTGTCTCTGTGTGTGTGCATGTACATGTGTGTGTTTGTGTGTATGTACGTACATGTGTCTGTGTGTAAATGTGTTTGTGTATGTATGTATATGTGTCTGTGTATGTATGTACATGTGTCTGTGCGTGTGTATTTCTGTGTATGTACATGTATCTGTGTATGCGTGTCTGTAGGTGCTTGTGTGTGTATACATGTGTCTGTATGTGTGTGTGTGTATAGGTGTCTCTGTTTGTGTGTGTTTGTTGGTGGCGAGTAACTCTAAGGCCTGGCTAGTAGCTCAGGACTTGAAATTTTAAGCCCTGTGCTAGATTATTGTGCTGCCTCCAGTCAATGTCTTGTTCATGTCACTCCTGCTGCTGTCCATATCTCTGCTACCACTCATTACTGACCTTTGGCCTGTTTCTTGACTAGGCTTTTACTTGATCCCAACCTGCAACCACTTGCTACTGACTTTTGGCTTGTTCACTGACTACGCTTCTGCTCATGCCTTTCTGCTAAATCTGCTATTGGACCCTGGCTTGTTCACCTCCTGGCGGAGCAATCCTGAGGACCGCATCCTGGTACTTACATACAGCGAAACCCATCACCAACATCAGGAGCTCCGGTGAGCACTGGTTAATACTTAGATTCTGCATCTCAGGTGAGGTGGGTACCTCTCAACTGCTATAGCTACTGGTCTCTGAGCCTGACTCCAGATCGTGGACACATAATCAGTGATTTACAGAATACTTGTCCTCAGAAACAGAGAACTTGGATGGACAGCGACTGCACAGATCTATATTAGAACCAATGTAACGGTAGTTAAGCAGCAACAGAGCTCAGCCACTGTTACATTGTTACACCATGAGGAGAGCTTTGTACTGGTTTCAATATAGATCCGGTCTGGTTCCAGTATATATCCATGGTTTATCTTGCAGAGCCCTGATGAAGGAAGAGTGGTGTTCCCGTAACGTGTTTGATGCTTTATATGATTTATTTACCAACAAATGAAATGTTATTGGACTCATTTATCTGTCTTTCTATGGTTTATATTGTCTTTCTATATTTCTATGGTTTGAGTTACTGTCCAGTGCCCATGGAGGGAAGCCGTGCTGTGTGGGAGAGATATTGAGCTTGTTGGACATTTTCCTTCATCTAACTGCACATACTAGTTTGTAAGTTGCCAACACCTCATCTGTTGTTCTTGATAAGAAACACAGAGGCTGACAAATTTTGACCTCGCTTTCTCAAAATACTAATTGCCTGACTGTTGTGGTGACCTTCTTGATTTAATATTTTGAGTTAATAATCTGGAACATGTATGTAGGTAAGTCATTCTGATTTGTTCTTGAACTGGACACGTGTTCTCAGTCAGTACTGAAGCCAGTGGGTTAACATAACAAACTGCTAGCATTTTCAGAAGGGGGTCAGGAGGGGAGTCTTTTGCACGCTTGAGCACTTTTCCTGCATGGATGAGGCCCAGTTGCTTATGTGCACAAGCAGGTGTCCGGAACCAGCTTTGCATGGAAGTTATGCCTGCCATTGCTATGTACTGCGATGTGCTGAGAGAGGATTTTCAGCACTATTCTGCACGCTGTCTCTTTCATCCAATTTATTATGAATTGTACTTATTTTGTTTCCAACTGTTTTGTCAATCTCCGTGTACATTGAATTAGATTTCACAGTATGCTCTAATTATTACTGCACTTATTTATGGCCTTTATTTTAATTAGGAACCCCTGCGTATCCTATAAAAATACAATTACATGTACATACGCACCAGGCTCTCCATCACTCTAAATCATAAGCCTATTGGAAATGACTGCTTGCATGGCTCCGGCTCATCTTCAGGCATATGCTGGTGAATCTGCCTAGCACGGTCTGTTTAAGCTGCAGCATCCATTGCAAGGGAATGACCACTACTTGTCCACCTCTACAAGGAGAACTGGAGCGCCACATGGTCATGTGACCCAACCTTGCCATCAGGTCACATGGATTGAAGAAGCTCTGCATTGTGGTCACTGAGGTCAGAAAATTGTTCTTTCACGTTGGCTGAAAACATTGCTGATGTCAGCACCCTAGGACACGGCGTTCACAGTATTAGCACACATGACAAAGAAAACAAAAGGAAATTCATGGGATCCCCTTGTTACAGTGGCCAGGAACATTCATGGTGCTTCCAATACCCAGCATTCTGAAGACATTTTTAATTGTTAAAGAGGATCCACATTTTGCATTCAAAGGAAAACTGTACTGAGAGAAATGTCAAAGCCGACCTGTTTCTGAAAATGCTAGTTGTCTGGCTACCATGCTGTTGCTCTGGGTTCAGTGCTTGCTGACTTACTAAATAGGAACACACATTCAGTCAGAGTAAAAGTAGAGTCAGAAGTTAGTGACATTGTATTAATGAGACTGAACAAGCATGACAGCCAGGCAACTAGCATTTTCAGAAAGAGAACTCAGCAAAGACAGCTTTCTTATTTTTCTGCAATCAGGTTTCCATCATTAATAAGAATAGAAATGTATGTAGCCTGCTTTTGCTGACCTCTCTTTCTGAAAATGCTAGTTGCATGGCTCTCATGTGTTTCTAATTGCCTTAGGGAGCAGCCAAAACCTTGTACTAGGTGGAGAGATCTCACAAAAAGAAACATCCAGGGCAGACTACTGCAAGAGCAAAAACAGTTAAAAGTGAACGTAGTATTAACCACTTGCCCTGCAGAGGATTTACCCCCCTTAATGACCAGGCCTCTTTTTGCTACTCGGGGCTGCACTAATTCAACTGATAATTGCGCGGTCATGCAATGTTGCACCCAAATGAAATTTACGTCCCTTTTTTTCACACAAATAGAGCTTTCTTTTGGTGGTATTTGATCATCTGTGCGCTTTTTATTTTTCACGCTATAAACAAAAAAAGGCCAAAAATTTTGAAGAAAAACAATATTTTTTACTTTCAGCTATAAAAAAAATATAGTAAACTCAAAGTTGGTTATAAATTTAGGCCAAAATGTATTCTGCTCCATGTTTTTGGTAAAAAAAAATCCCAATAAGTGTATATTGATTGCTTTGTGTGAAAGTTATAGCGTCTACAAACTATGGTATAGATACTGCAATTTACGCCATTTTTTGCTATACAGCGCTGCGCTAGTTTAACGGACAATTGCGCAGTCATGCAATATGGTACATAAATGAAATTGACATCCTTTTTTTCCCCACAAATTGAGCTTTCTTTCAGTGGTATTTGATCGCCTGTGCGGTTTTTATTTTTTGCGCTATAAAAAAAAGCTGACAATTTTGAGGAAAAAAAACAATATTTTGGACTTTTTGCTATAAAACATGTCCAGTAAAAAAAAATGTAAAAATCAAATTTAGTCATAAATTTCTGCCAAAATGTATTCTGCGACATGTCTTTGCTAAAAAAAAAACCCAATATGTGTAAATTAATTGGTTTACGTGAAAGTTATAGCGTTTACAAATGGCGGGAAAGATACTGGGATTTTTAGTTTTTTTTTTATACTAATAATGGCGGCGATCAGCGACTTATGGCGGGACTGTGGCGGACATTCTGACATTGGGGGGTACTGACTTGGGGTCACTGACATCCACAGTGACACCAATACAGTGATCAGTGCAAAAAAACAAAACACTGACACTGTACTAATGGCACTGGGGAGGAAGGGGTTAAGTTTATTTTTCAGGGAAAGGGTTAACTGTGTGAGGGGAGTGTTTTACTAGGGGGTGGGGATGTGTACTGCACAGGACACCGCTGATCGGGAGAGAGAAACTCTTCTGTCCCGATCAGCTTGTCCTGGAGCTGTCAGGGAACTGACAGAAAGCATAGCTACTGCAGGTGTGCTCTCTGTCAGCGATTGCCGCTGATCGCCGGGACATAGCCGGTAATGACCGGCTGTGACCCGGCGACTGTAATCCGCGGCTGTGATCGGCGGGACAGGTAGGGTGGCAGCGCGCCTCGCGCGCGCCCCCTACCTGTTTACAAAATGCACGTTTTAAAACGTGCTTTTGCCCAGCCGTGCCGCCCTGCCACCGTGTTTATACAGTGGCTGGGCGGCATGTGGTTAAAGCCAAAAACTAACATTTTTATATTGCAGCTTGCCAATTCTTAGATGTGATGGCTGCATTCATTTTCTTTTTAGACTTTCTTTCTTCTATTTTCATCTAGTGATCCAGCCAGTAGGTCTGTTATTTTTTTTCAAAAAGAACAAGCTCTCTTGCAGATATACCAGTTACAAGGATGAGGCAAACCATTTAACACTGACAGGGGGGGACCACAATGCTTACAATTTATGTAAAAACTTTATCCTAAAAGAAAAAAACTGCTGTAAATGATTATAAAGTGTTGTCTAGGATTTGTTATTAATTTGTTAGAGTATTTAAATCTTCTAGTAAATCTAATACACCCCTAGGACCCAGTGATTGACAGCTGTAGCTGCCAATGACTGCGCAGGTAGAGCGGCGTGTGCATGCGCTCCCCCTACCCGGAAATGCAAAATCACGTATATATACATGATTTTGCACAGCACTGCCGCCCTGTAGCAGTAGTTCTGTGGTTAATATCATATTAAAAATAAAGCTGAACTTCACTCTCTCAATCAACATTGACTATTTTAATCCTTATCCTGCTAGCTTTAGTAAATAGATAGGAAATGGTATCATATTTACCTGTTTAAAACTTTTTTTTTACATTTCTTCGATTACTTCCTGATTTCTGGCCTAGGCCAAAGTGATGTCATACATCCTAGAAGTATTCACGAGGAGAGGAGGGGTTTTCACAGCTAAGCACACCCTCCTGCATGCATGCCTGAGCTAAGGGCAGATGCAGGGGCAGACTGACAACTCATGGGGCCCCCGGGCAATAGGGGATCATGGGGCCCCTGTGTCCTTGCGCAAACTCAAAAAAGCCTATGAAAAAGGTACCAGGGGCATCTCATGGGGCCCCCTACTGACCCTGGGCCCTCAGGCAGTGCCTGAGTTTCCAAATGGTCAGTCCGCCCCCGGGCAGATGGATTCCAGGAAGAAAATGCCACAAGAATCATCTGCCCTTATTGAAAATGGCCACAGCTAGAAATGCTAGGGGGTGTTTCCCAAAATTATTTCTCATGGGTATATTGATAGATGGGAGTTTTCTTTAAATATTAAAAATGGTTTGTGGTGCTTAGATGCAGTGTAGTTCCGCTTTAAGAACAATATTCATTTCAAAAGAAAAGTTTCAAAACATATTAGTATTTAGCTACAAAAGTATGTAAGGGAACAGCTAGAGACACATTTCTTTTTTGGTATCCTTAAAGTGATTCTAAAGGATAACAAAGGATATATATTTTAAAATATCCAACATACTTACCAGCTTGGTGCAGTGATTTTGCACAGAGCAGCACCAATCCTCCTCTTTTGGGGTCCCACGCCAGCACTCTTGGCTACTCTCCCCTTCTGAGTGACCCCACAGCAAGTCACTTACTATTGGGGCACCAGTGCAGGCTCAATCCTGAGCCACGCTTTGTGTGTCCATTGACAATGTCTGAAGGACAGTACATTGGCCCTTTGTTTAGAAAGTTTGGAGACCTCTTCAGTAAAACATATTTATTAATTTTGTTTATGAAAGGTATTTCTATAGTGATGTCAATTTCAACATATTTTACACGTACAGACATACTAGGGCCAATCTTAGCAAGGAGCCAACTACCTAAGCAGCATGCAATGCAAACACAGGGAGAACACGCAAACTTCATGCAGATAGTGTCCTGGCCAGGATTCGACTTGAGGACTCAAGTGCTGCAAGGCAGAAATGCTAACTACTGAATCACTGTGCATACTTTTTTCCTAGTACCATTCAAGATATGGAGATAATGACCAGCATGGGAATTAGGCTAGGTTCACACTAGCCCATTCGCTGAAAAGTGATCCATGATGGACTACTGTTCAGAGTGCAGCTACGTGGCCTCTATTTGGTGTTCAGGAGGCGATCTTGCTGCCTCGCGAATGCCAATTTTTGACAAACAGCAATTTACAATGGGACTAAGGCACCACAACCGTGAGACAAGTGTTTGGTTAGCATTTGCAGCACAGCCCAGTTGACCTGACAGGTGGTGACACTCGTCAACTCAACCTGCCACAATAAATTTGATTAATGAAATAGGTTCAGTGGTTAGCATTTCTGCCTTGCAGCACTTGTTGATGCAGCATGTGAATGATGGCTGTATTGTGGACTTTGGGTGGGTGGCCAAGGTGAGGTAAAACCATGGTTCAACTGCCTGTTTTAATTGCCTTCCTGGCCACCCATGTGAAAGATGCCCTATACAGTTGCAAGAAAAAGTATGTGAACCCCTTGGGATTACGTGGAGTTTTGCATGAATTGGGCATAAAATGTGCTTTGAACGTCATCTAAGTCACAACAATAGAAGAACACAGTCTGCTGAACATAATACTACACAAACATTAGATGTTGCCATGGTTTAATTGCACATAACATGTAAACATTCACAGTGCAGGGAGGAAAAATTATGTGAACCTTTGGACTTAATAACTGGTTGACCCTCCTTTGGCAGCAATAACCTCAACCAAATGTTTCCTGTAGTTGCAGATCAGACCTGCACAACAATCTGGAGTAATTTTGGACCACTCCTCTTCACAAAACTGTTTCAGTGTAGCAATATTCTTGGGATGTCTGGTGTGAATCGCTCTCTTAAGGTCATGCCACAGCATTTCAATCGGGTCGAGGTCAGGACTCTGACTGGGCCACTCCAGAAGCTGTATTGCAGCCATTGTTTTGTTGAATTTCTTGTATGCTTTGTGTCATTGTCCTGTTGCATCACCCATCCTCTGCGGAGCTTCAGTTGGCGGACAGATGGTCATACGTTTTTCCTGCAAAATGTCTTGATAAACTCTGGAATTCATTTTCCCATCAATGACAACAATCCATCCAGGCCCTGAGGCAGCAAAGCAGCCCCAAACCATGATGCTCCCTCCGCCATGTTTCACAGTGGGGATGAGGTTTTGATATTGGTGTGCTGTGCCTTTTTTTCTCCACACATAGTGTTGTGTGTTCTTCCCAAACAACTCAATCTTGGTTTCATCTGTCCACAGTATATTTTGCCAGTAGTGCTGTGGAACATCCAGGTGCTCTTTTGCAAACTTCAAACATGCTGCAATATTCTTTTTGGACAGCAATGGCTTCCTCCGTGGTGTCCTCCCATGTACTCCATTCTTGTTTAATGTTTTCCTTATTGTAGATGTGTCAACAAAAATGTTAGCATGTGCCAGAGATTTCTGTAAGTCTTTAGCTGACATTCTGGGATTCTTCTTTACCTCATGCAGCATTCTGCCCTGTGCTCTTGCAGTCATTTTTACAGGACAGCAACGCCTAGGGAGAGTAGCAACAGTGCTAAACTTTCTCCATTTGTAGACAGACTGTCTCACCGTGTACACATGAACATCAAGGCTGTTGCAGATACTTTTGTAACCCTTTCCAGCTTCATGCAAGTCAACAATTCTTGATCGTAGGTCTTCTGAGAGCTCTTTTCTGCGAGGCATGGTTCACATCAGACAGTGCTTCTTAAAACCAGTAAATCCAAAACAGGTGTGTGTTTTTTAAGGGCAGAACAGCTGTCAGCAACACATCCAATATCATCACACTGATTGGAGTCAAGGTTGGCTCACTCCTGGCTCCAATTAGCTCTGGGAGAAGTCATTAAGCTAGGGCCTCACATACTTTTTCCTCCCTGCACTGTGAATGTTTACATGTTATGTGCAATTAAACCATGGAAACATCTAATGTTTGTGTAGTATTATGTTCAGCAGAGTGTGTTCTTCTATTGTTGTGACTTAGATGACGTTCAGAGCACATTTTATGCCCAATTCATGCAAAACTCCACGTAATCCCAAGGGGCTCACATACTTTTTCTTGCAACTGTAGCAGTGGTAGCGAACCTATGGCACATGTGCCACAGTGGGCACACAGAGCCCTCTCTGTCAGCACATAACCAAGTCGCTCCAACAGCTGAGCATCAGATAATACGGCCATGTGCATGCTCAGAAAGGAGTAGCGGCACCACGCGATGACGTCATGAGCCGCAATTCATTAGCAGCGACTCGTTCAAACTTTCGCATTGCCAGTCAGTGCACTGCCAAGAATATATATATTGGACTGGCTGTGAGTTTTAATACATTAATTTTTATTAACACAAGATTTTAGCTTGTGCTGGTGGTCAGTGGAACTTTGTTCCCTTGTGCTGGTGGTCAGTGGAACTTTGCTCCCTTGTGCTGGTGGTCAGTGGAACTTTGCTCCCTTGTGCTGGTGATCAGTGGAACTTTGCTCCCTTGTGCTGGTGATCAGTGGAACTTTGCCCCCTTGTGCTGGTGGTCAATAGAACTTTGCTCCCTTGTGCTGGTGGTCAGTGGAACTTTGCCCCCTTGTGCTGGTGGCCAATGGAATTTTGCCCCCTTGTGGTGGTGGTCAGTGGAACCTTGCCCCATTGTGCTGGTGGTCAGTGGAACTTTGCCCCCTTGTGCTGGTGGTCAGTGGAACCTTGCCCCCTTGTGCTGGTGGTCAGTGGAACTTTGCCCCTTGTGCTAGTGGTCAGTGGAACTTTGCCCCCTTATGCTGGTGGTCATTGAAACTTTGCTCCCTTGTGCTGGTGGTCAGTGGAACTTTGCCCCTTGGGCTGGTGGTCAGTGGAACTTTACTCCCTTGTGCTGGTGGTCAGGGGAACTTTACTCCCTTGTGCTGGTGGTCAGGGGAACTTTACTCCCTTGTGCTGGTGGTCAGTGGAACTTTACTCCCTTGTGCTGGTGGTCAGTGGAACTTTGCTCCCTTATGCTGGTGCTCAGTGGAACTTTGCCCCCTTGTGCTGGTGGTGAATGGAACTTTGCTCCCTTGTGCTGGTGCTCAGTGGATCTTTGCCCCCTTGTGCTGGTGGCCAATGGAACTTTGCCCCCTTGTGCTGGTGGTCAATGGAACTTTGCCCCCTTGTGCTGGTGGTCAGTGGAACTTTGCTCCCTTGTGCTGGTGGTCAGTGGAACTTTGCTCCCTTGTGCTGGTGGTCAGTGGAACTTTGCTCCCTTTTGCTGGTGGTCAGTGGAACTTTGCTTCCTTGTGCTGGTGGTCAGTGGAACTTTGCCCCCTTGTGCTGGTGGTCAGTGGAACTTTGCTCCCTTGTGCTGGTGGTCAGTGGAACTTTGCTCCCTTGTGCTGGTGATCAGTGGAACTTTGCTCCCTTGTGCTGGTGATCAGTGGGTTGTTTTTTTTCTAAACAAAAACCTCAGTATTCAGGTTTAATTGCAGTGTTGGCACTTTGCAATAACTAAGTGGGTTTAGGGTTGAAGTTTGGGTACTTGGCCTCTAAAAGGTTCGCCATCACTGCCTTATAGCCAGCCTGGCTGACAGCTGCACAAGATGACACCCAGTGGTGAAGCTGTGTTTCAAGTCCATAAGCACTGAATGGTACATACCAACACTCCTTCTGTTATCAATGGTGCCCATTTTACCATTACACATGCTGCGTTTGCTAGCCCCTCATCCTCCTCTTCCCTGCCATTTGCAGGAGGAGCTGGACACAATAGTGTGCCCCCTAGTGGCCACTCTGTGCCATTCAAACTGCACACAGGCATTGTGCGCCCTTCTCTGCTCCAGGTGAGTTCAGTAGCAGGGGCTCAGGGCCATTAGAACTGCACATGTGCACAGTGCGTATTCTCCTTCTCTAGCTGAGCTTTAAATGTAAAATATTTATGTTTAACTGGAGTGTGCCTCTCCTTATAATGACTAATTATAAACAGATTCATGGAGACAGCCCTAACACCGTGAAATGTTAGAACCTGCAGTACATTATACTCTCAATCTATACATTCAACATAAACCCAACAAAAACATTCTAATGATTTTTCTTCTGCTCTGCCGGCATTTGCCCTGCAGTGTTCGGGTGGCAGGCTCATTTCAATAACACAGATTTTCTACCTGAGAGATTGCGTTGAAAGCACAACTACAGCAAGGATCTAAAGAAATGAATGTCACAATAGAGCCGGACCCAGTCAAAACATAACATAAATAGATGTCATACTACACAAATCTCTGAAACAACTTATTTGATTTCTGTAAAAGCTTTTAATAAACATTGCTCATATTACTATCCTGGCCCTCTATCAAAACACACTTGTCAACACACAATGTAATTCCATCAGTCTCATTTTTCTTACTTGGCTTTGAGAGGTTTTCTTTTTTCCTTTTACAATCTACAACTTGTATGGTTATAAGAACTACTATAAATATTTACATTCAATTTACGTCTTCAGCTCCTCTATTGAAGTGCCTCCAAGACTCCATCACAGACTTGGAAGTGCCATGTTATGGTGCCCTTACCACTGGGTGGTCAGAAAATCATTTGTTTTATCTGGAGAGCAACCCAACAAGCTTTTAAGGCAAGATAGAGACCTTCATGGTCACTCAATCCTTAGAAAAGGGTTGTGCCATGTTCAAATTAAACATTGGTGGCAGTCAAAACCATAAGGATCTATTCACATCGATGCCAGAAAGCACCTTACCTAAAGCTGGCCATACACAAGTAGAATTTTGTGGAAAAATCTGGTGAGCCACCTATCGGGCTTATAAGGTAGGATAAAGGCCTCCATGGTCACTCAATCCACAGAAAAGGGTTGTGCCATGTTCAAATTAAATAATGGTGGCAGTCAAAACTACAAGAACCTATTCATACTGAGGCCAAGGAGCACCTTACCTAAAGCTGGTCATCAGGGCTCCTGTTAGAAACCACAGGGCCCCATACAGCTGACCTGACAGGCCCCCTCCAAAAAAACAAAAACAAAAAATGATTCTTCAGTTATGAATGAATACAGTGAGTGATCGGTACCAATCACTCACTGTCTTCATTCAGGAAAGAAAGGGGCTGGTAAATGTGACATATTTACCAGACACATCACCCACTCTCCATTCTGAAGGATCCTAATGTGTGCTTGCAGCTGCCGGTGGGAAGCAGAGGAGGTGTCAGGAGCTGACTGGTGGCAGCCTCTAGCGACCCAGAGGCCGGAATTCCCCAAGGCGCGGAGTCTAAGCCTCAGTCTGCTGGTTCACCAGAGCCCCTGATGGTGGGGATGGACTTGAAGCAGGCTTGGACTTGAAGCAGGCTGAGACCAGGTCGCGACCCCCGAGTACAACCAGCTGTGGTAGAGGTAGCCACCAATGGCAAGTGGCAGGTGAGAGCCAGATGTGAAGCGGTAGTAGCGTAGTCAGACAGGCTGGATCGGCAACAGCGGAGGCACACGGTACAGAGCGACAGGCAAAAGGATAAATGGGTCACAGGCCAACTTCAGCAACAGGAGGTCAGACAATCAGGATCAGGCAGAGAATAGTCAGGACGAGCCAAAGGTCAGAGCAGGACATGAGCAACAGGATCGGGGTCAGGCTGGGTCGGCAACAAGGCAATCACTGGACAGAAACGAGCAGGAACACAGGAAACAAGACCATACGGCAATTTGGAGATGCACAGGGCTGGTTTAAATAGTGCGCCCTGTGCACTCATTGGTGGCAGGCGCGCGATCACGAGTGCGCATGCGCGGCCGCCGCTGTTGCCGCGGTTGCCTATGCCCTAGTGCCCGCCGGCTAGTGCGCATCGGCATTCTGCGCATGCGCAGACCCACGAGCCGCCGCGATCCCTGACAGGAGGGAAGCTGTCAGCACTGCAGGGGGTGGGGGCACACGGGGACGACGACCGGGCAGCACAGGGAAATGTATGGTGCACAGGGAGGATGATGGGTGCAGGGGGGGGCAATTACTGGAATTGATCGCCTGTATGACTATCTCTGCAGCAGCAGGGAGGGGGAGGAGAAGAATCCAGCTTTCAGCTGCTGCAGGAAGAACCATACAGGGGATCGGTTCCAGCAATTCGTGCTGATCACCCTCCCTGCCCACATCCAATTATCCCAGCTGCCTGGGCTCCCCTGCTGGCCTGGGCCCCATACAGGAGGACTGGTGGTACCCCCTTATCCAAGGCCCTGCTGGTCATACACTAGTAGAATTTTGTGCAAGAATTTTTCATTTTAAGAACATTTGTTTGAATTTCTAACTGTTAAGCTGGCCATACCCTGGTAGATTTCAGAATAAGCACTCATCTGAAAATTTTAAGTACATTCATTGACAATTGTTGTTCGAAAATACTTCAAAATTTCATTTGCTTATAACATTCAATTTTGGATCAAATATAATTTCCCAAATGAAAACTACATGCACTGTTAGAAGTTCGTTCATTGAAGAAAGATGTTACATCCTACCCCTTAGAATTTTTTCCTCACTGTGGTCGATAATGAATGTCGATATGACGCCACTAACAGAAAACAGAACAATGGATCTCAAAGCAAAAAATGTCTAACTAAATTCTACTAGTGTATGGCCAGCTTCAGTGATGTTCATTTTTGACTGCACTGATAAAAATTTTAAGGATCACGATAGAGAATGTTTCTTGAAAGAAACACATTTCTGACAAATGTGGTTTTCATTTGAGAAAGTTAATTCATTCCAAAATTGAATGTTTAAAGCAAATGTTTTTGAAGTACTTTTGAATGGCATTTATCATGTCAACAAATGTACTAATGAGAATTTTTGTATGAATGTTCATTTGAAAATCATCTGGTGTATGGCCATCTAATGTCTATGTGTTACTGAATTAAACAATTATCTGAAGTGGGACCTGACCTTTTGTCAGATATTTTATGGGATGTTATGTAGGGTGGGTGTCCACAGCAGCAATGAAGTGGAAAACAGCACACCTAGAAGAAGAATCTGAAGCAGAATTTACTGAAGTCCCATATCAGCAAAAAAAGTTACACAAAAATTCCAAGAGCATGGTGGCCCTCTTTTCCAAGGTGACAGATAGGGATGCATCGATACCATATTTTTTACTGCGAGTATGAGTACTGATCATTTTGTGTTTTGTATTCACCGATACCAATTACCGATACCTGCAACTGTTTTGTTTATACTTCAGCTGTTAGCAGGGGAACCACACTGACAGCCAAATGAGTGATCAGTTGTTAAAGATGTGGCAGTCCCCCTCCTTATCCACTTCGGCTGTCACACCTGCTCACCCCTTATGGACCAGAGCAATTTTTTCATTTCTGCTATGAATAACTTAATCCATACAATAACCTAATTACTTAAGATAACAATGTAATACATGCTCTATATTGTTTTTTTTTTAAAGAAAAAAAGGCTTTCTTTTCACAAATACTGTCTTGCAACAATATTTTTTCACAATCCTTAGACAATGTACAAAAACTAAAAAAAACGCACTTTTTCTTTCTTTTGAGCAGTGTTAGTTTAAAAATAAATAGTGTTACTACACATAAAAAGTGCACATTTTATTCTGTAATTTGTCCTTTTTAAAATGACACTAAAATTAGTATTCTGATGCAAAACATTGAAAAGCTATTTACAAATGAAATACATTAATTTTTTTCAATTTTGCGCCTTTTCAATGTGAAATGTGTAAATATATGTTAAAGCTGTAAAAATATTAATGAGCAAAGCAAACAAGAACAAAAAAAAGTTTGAATTATTAATAGTTTATAAAATAGAAATAAACAAAAAAAATCAGGAGGAAAATAATAATTAAACGGAGAAGGAGAATAAGGAGTTAATTTAGGATGATTAGAGTAAATTAAGGGTTCATAAGGGGTTAAACAAACATTTAATTAAAAAAACAAAACAAAACTTTTTTTTGACAAGTTACCTACATCTGCAGATTGAAGTTCATCCCTTTGATCTGTAGATGAATAAACAGGAAGATACAAAATGAAACAATGTTTCTTTTTATCTTTCTGCTTTAGGCTGAACAATATTGTTTATTGTCAGGCTGTTTTTTTTTTGTTTACAGCTCCAATTGCTCCAACTGGGTCCTTTCCTTTGTTTCCACTTCAGCTGTCAGCAGGGGAACCCCACTGACAGCTGAATGAGTCATCGGTTGTTAAAGACGCGGCAGCCCCACTCCTTAACAACCAGTAATTGCTGGCTTTTTTTTTGTTTACATTTCAGCTGTCAGTGGGGGAATCCCACTGACAACTGAAAGAACCGAGCCTGAAGGTATTGGTTTCAGGTATTGGAGCATTTGGGTACCGATACTTGTGCAAATGCTTAGTATCGGCACTGATACCAATATCGGTAATGGTGCAGCCCTAGTGACAGACATACTGAAAAAGAGGGCTACTATGCTCTGTTGATGTAACCTTTTTTCTGATGTGGGACTTCAGTAGGTCCTGCTTCATAGTCTACTTTTTGATGGTTTACTCCTCATTGGTGGATTGTGTATAGTACCACCATAAAACCATGCTCCTGTACTAGAGTTACCTATGAATGTCTGTGTTTGATGAACTGTTAATCATAAGGTGTCCACAACAAGCTAGAAATCTACCTTGACCAGGGCCAGCCTTAGTGAATTTGGAGATTTGGAGGAGCATAGGAGCAATAGAAGGTACTTTTTGGAGTTAAGAATTCACATTTGAATAGTTTTTTTTAAACCAGAGTTTAGTGTCTTATGTATGCATGGAGTTTAATGTATTCATTTTCTGTGGGTCCTTAACACACGTCCTCAGGCCAAGAAACTTACCTCATTTTGTTGCAAAACATGTTCTTTGTTACATGTGCTGTGCTACTGGTGAGTTTATTATATGTTTGTGTGTTGAGGAACCAATGGAAAAAAATACATGTTTATTTATTACAGGTATTTACACAGCACACTACACTCACATTGGTCCCTGCCCTCAAGGATCTTACACCTAAGGTCCTTATTAGGGATGAGCTTGGGTCAAACCCAGAAAAAAGCTGTCAGTGCCAATCACCTGCAGGAAGGGGACATAGGGGCAAGGATGCTAATGACATCATTGTGTACATTGAGCTGATTGGCCTGGCATTGACAGCTTTTTTCCAGGTTTGGCTAAGCATGACTTTGGACCAAACCCTAGCTCATCCCTAGTCCTTATCTCACATGCATACACATACTAGGGCCAATTAACTGACCATCATGTCTTTGGAGTGAGTGAGGTTCCTACACAAACACAGGAGAACATGCAGACTCCATGTAGGTGGTGTACTGGTTGGGATTCAAACTGAGAACCCCAGTGCTGTAAAGAATTAATACTACCCACTACGCCAGTGGTCTCTAAACTGTGGCCCGGGGGCTGGATGTGGCCCTTTGCTTGCCTTTATTAGACCCTTGGTACATTATTCCTCCCACTGTTACAAGGCATTATTCCTTCTACATCAGCAATAGGGCATAATTCCTGTCAACGGCTCAACAATAGGACACTATGCCTACCGCTAACACCAATGAAGGGGCACTATTCCTACTCTGGATACCAATAATGGGGCAATATTCCTCCCACTAATACCAATGATGGGGCATTCTTTACTAACATTGATGCCAGGGCATTTTCTAACCACACTGGCCACAATCCAACCTCATCAAAGTCTGAAGTAAACCGGCCCTTTGCTCAGAAAGTTTGGAGACCCCTTCACTAGGCCACTGTGCTGCATACAGATTTGTAATGAGGAGTACCTTGTACAAAAGACAACATTACTTAAAAAGTATTTTTCGAATGTTTGTGGTGGCTACACACAAGACATTTCAAAAGGAAAAGGTCCCTCTTCTTGAGCACTGGAAGGTAATAGAATCACAATATTTAGAGGACCTAAATTAAGGCTTGATAGAGATGATCATCTCTTAATAGCACTAAGATGGTTGAAAATAAATAGAAACATGAGCAATGCGCATACACTGTGCTTTGATGCACCCATATGTGTGAATGTGGCCTCTCTGAGATCATACTAAGAAAGGGAACCAAACATGATCTCATTTGTTCATATACTGAGATATGAGAAGACCCAACAGGTAAATATCACTGCTATAGTGACACAATGTTGGCCAATCAGAATGTCTATTCTCAGATGCCATAGTTCCTGTCTTCCTGTCTTGGTTTGAAGAGGTTTGGTCTCCTATCACTTCTACTAGAATCTAGAGTGTCCTGCTGTCCACCATCTGTGGAGGTGCCCAGTGGCTGAGGCTGATCGCACTATAATTTATGAAGCAGATCCTGACAGCTGACAGTAAGTTAGCAAACAATGATGGGTAACTGCTTCGTGATGGAATTACAATGTGAGTTTGTTGCCTGGAAACCAGCCTGAAACCGGCTTAATTTCCTAGGTTTTACCTAATAAATTATCTCAGATGTGTCTCCATGCCTGTAAATTTGGTCCCACACTTTACAATCTGATTGTACAATCTCTTTTAGAGCTACCAAAGCAATGTAATGAAAGCCCTGCCTAAACAATCTATTTGTATCCAGTAGCTTGCCTCTCATATTTCATCGTTTTTGGTAGATCCAGCACATATTGCACAATTAGGCTGCAAGGCATATGGCCATTTATTGTTACTCTGTGCCCATCAGTCAAAAGAGTGTCAATGCCAAGCAGTACTCTTATTATCTGGAGAGCCGTGCAACTATAAAGATGGCTATACACTTTACAATCTGATTGTACAAGTTCTTTTCAATCTCCTTTAACCCTTTTACTTCCACTGCAGTGGGGTGGGGGGTGTTTATACACACTCCCGCTTGTGGTACACTGCTTTTTGTGATCCCTGGAACTGTGCCCCCCATGCAACCTATTCCCTTCCCCACAATGCTTCCCAGGCCCTGGTGTCCCACCTGCAGGTCAGGGACCCACATGGCGAGTGTCACCGGGTGGAGAGGAGGGAGATTAGTGAACATTCGTGCAATGATACTGATCTCTCATAGCTGCAAAGACAACCTAAAATGTTACTTCCAGTTTTTGTTGTCTCTTTCCTTAGCCACTGCAACCAGGGATGGAGCTAAGGGAGCGCAGATGGAAGGCCGGTGAGACACTGCATGCCCGACATTTCAATATAGAGAACCTGTCACAAAGATATGATATCCCACAGGGGACTTGTTGTCCCATATTTAATATAAATATGCTTTAGTGGCAAAAGGGTCAAAAATAAAGTTATACCTAAGCAGTTATAACTCCCCTAAAATGTTTAATTCCCTCCCCCCACCTCAATGTACGTGCACATATGAATGTAAGCACCCATTGGGGGGTGCCAATGTTTAAAAATGTCGCTTGTGCTACACATGTTACATATTGTTGGACACCTCAGAGTGAGAGCAAATATTCTAGGGCCAATTTGCAGAGTTAAAGTAATTGTAAATGCTCAATCTTTGTAATAAAATAACAAACGTCATACTTTCCTGCTCTGTGCAATGGTTTTGCACAGAGCAGTCTCGATCAGGGGCGGACTGACAACTCATGGGGCCCCTGGCAATAGTGGATCCCTGTGTCCTCGCCCACACTCAAACCACACCCAAAAAAGCCTATGAAAGGTACCAGGGGCACCTCAAGGGGCCCCTTACTGACCCCGGGCCCTTGGGCAGTGCCCGAGTTTTTGAATGGTCAGTCCGCCCCTGGCCTCGATCCTCCTCTTCTTGGGTCCCCCACTGGAGCTACAGGCTCCTTCTCTTCTTGGGTTCCTTGCTGAAGCTCCTGCCCCCTCCTCCCCTGCCGATTACCCCCATAAAATGCCACTTGCTATGGGAGACTCATGCAGGCTTGCCCTGAGCTGGCTCTGTGTGTCCATTGATACATAGAGAGTGGCTTGGCCCTGCCTCTTGCTCCCTTCAATAGTTCCCGCTGCTGTCCAAGCCAATGAGGAGAGAGCTGAGAGCTCAGAGCCACACCACTGGATTGAGATTGTGCTCAGGTAAGTATTGGGGGGCGGGGGTGGGTAGGTATTGGGGGTGGGGGGTTCTGTGCAAAGAAGGGTTTTTTTGAACCCTAATTCAGAGAATGCCTTTACAAACACTTTAACCCTACACTGAAGACCTGTGGAGGCTTTTAAACTGTTGCCTATTAATATACAGGTGAAACTCGAAAATCAGTCTGTGTTGATTTGGGGAGCCATGTCATCTGCTGGTGTTGGTCTACTGTGCTTCATTAAGTCCAGGGTCAACACAGCCATCTACCAGGAGATTTTGGAGCACTTCATGCTTCCTTCCACAGACGAGCTTTATGGGGATGCTGACTTCATTTTCCAGCAGGACTTGGAACCTGCCCACACTGCCAAAAGCACCAAAACCTGGTTCAATGACCGTGGGATTACTGTGCTTGATTGGCCAGCAAATTCGCTTGACCTGAACCCCATAGAGAATCTATAGGGCATTGCCAAGAGAAAGATGAGAGACATGAGACCGAACAATGCAGAAGAGCTGAAGGCCGCTATTGAAGCATCCTGGTCTTCCATAACACCTCAGCAGTGCCACAGGCTGATAGCTTCCATGCCACGCCGCATTGAGGCAGTAATTGCTGCAAAAGGGGCCCAAACCAAGTACTGAGTACATATGCATGCTTATACTTTTCAGAGGTCCGATATTGTTCTATGTACAATCCTTGTTTTATTAATTGCATGTAATATTCTAATTTTCTGAGATTGTGGATTTGGGGTTTTCATGAGCTGTAAGCCATAATCATCACAATTATGACAAATCACAGCTTGAACTATCTTGCTTTGCATGTAATGAGTCTATCTCATATATTAGTTTCACCTTTTAAGTTGCATTATTGAAATAAATGAACTTTTGCACGATATTCAAATTTTTCGAGTTTCACCTGTATACAGGGGTGTGCACAATTTTAAAGCTTGACATGTTGGGTATCTATTTACTCAGCACAACCTCATTTCAAATGTCCTAAAAAACTGGGTATTACATTGAGCTTGTGTGCCCTAAAATGAACCTTAAAGCGGAGTTCCAGGGAAAATAGAAAAAAATAAAAGTCAGCAGCTAGCTGCTGACTTTTAAAAAATGCACACTTACCTGCCCCTCAATCCCATGGTGCCCCCCCCCCCCATCCTGTTTCCTCAGCTTCCCTGTATTCCTGGCACCAGCACTTTCAGTGTGGGCACCCAGCTGTGACATCTTGCGGCTTCACAGCCGGGTGCCCACTACGCATGCGCGAGTAGCGCTGCGCTTTGTGAATGGACTTGTAGCCTTCTGGGACCTGTCACATGTCCCAGAAGACTATGGGGGGGACAACTTCCACTTCTGATCGCTTAGGCACCATTCCTTAACAGGGATTGGGGGGACCACTCCTTAAAGCGGAACTTCCCCTTCCACTTTAATTTATTTTTACTGAATATTTGCACTTGATAAACTGTTGCTGCCACATAAAATATGGAACTACCACTATTTTATTTGTGCTTTCTGAAGATTTATAATGTTTTGGGGTTTTAACTAATCTTCAGGCCTAAATGACTTTATTAAAACACGTGGCAAAATACACAAAAATGGCTCTGACAGCGAAAGGGTCAACGCTGGCCATACATTGGTCAAAAAAGTTGAGAAGGGACTCAATGAATTTAAGTAAGCTCCAAGGAGCAGGGCCCTCCTATCCTTCTTGTATTGAACTGTATTATTGCTGTATTGTCTCCCGTTGTAAAGCGCTGAGCAAACTGTTGGCACTATATAAATCCTGTATAATACAATAATTCAGTGTTTGGCTATCCCACAGAAGTTGATTGATTGACCGACTTCTGTTTAAAAGGACATGTTGGAAAATTTTGCTCAAATTGGCTGTAGCCAATTGATATTGGTATTGTGTAGTCTGACAGCTGTTACAATACAATTTCCCAGCGGGGGGGATTCCTCCATCCACTTTGTGTGGATGGAGGAATCTGTTTTTTTTTACATTCATCTTGTTGAATAAAAAAAAAGAATACCGTGTACGGCCAGCTAAAACTGAGCCTACATTACACAATCTGATTGTACAATCTCTGTTCAATCTTCTTTAGTATTACCAAAATTGTGTATATGAGGACAAATCTAAATAATTAATTCAATTGGTAGCAATTCAGACAGCCCCTTGCACTACATAGTTAACCACTTCCCGTCTGGCCGTTGTATATAAACAGCCAGATGGTGGCAGTGCAGGTGGTCGTTTATAAACGGCCTTCCCGCCCCCTGTTTGTGCGCTCCCTGGGAGTGCGCAGCACTGCGATCCGGTGCCGGTGTGTCCTCCGGACACAGTGGAACAGCGATCGTCGTACGGGACCTCTGTGTGAGGTCCCGATCATGTGATCACTGATTGGCCAATCTGTGATCACATGCAGAGTAGTAAGCAAGATGTCACTTCTGACATCATTGCTTACTATGTGTGAAATCTGTGAATGATCACAGAGGTCACATGGTACAAGGCTATTCACAACAGCCTTGTACCATGTGACAAGCTGTGACCAATCACAGCTCACACAGTATTTCTCATGGGCTGCAAGAATGCAGCCAGAGAGAAGGAGAAATGATTGCTTTTACAGCCTTTATGGATGTAAAAGCAATCCGTGTGAAAAAAAAAAAAATCCTCATCACCCCCACAAGTAGTACAGTGTCACCATATACTGCTAGGGTGACAGTATGTTAAAAAAAAAATAAAAACATAAATAATAATATAAAAAAATTAAATAAAAATGTAAAACAAATGTTTTAAAAATTATAATTTTTGGTTATAAACTAATTTGAGGTTTTTTTTTTTTTTACTAAAAAGATAACTGAATAAATTTTGGCTAAGATTTATGATTAAATATTATTTATTTGCAAAATTTTATAAGAAAAACACTCTTTTTCAAAATTTTTCTACTTTTTCATTTATATAGCAAAAAAACCCAAAAACCCAGTGGTGAATAAATACCACCAAAATAAAGCTTTATCTGTCTAAAAAAAATGCTAAAAAATTCAGATGGGTACAGTGTTGCATGACCGCGCAATTGTCATTAAAGTGTGAGAGCGCTGAAAATTGGCCTGGACAGGAAGGGGGTAAAAGTGTCCGCACTTGAAGTGGTTAATGGTAGATCTGAGGCTCCTTTCACACTGTCAGGTGATTTTTCAAGCTTTTTTTCAGGCGTTTTTGAGTGTTTTTTTTAGCAGGTTTGCAAATATTATAGGCGTTTTTTCAGGCATTTTTGCTATGGCCAATAGAAATATAAATAGCTGCTGTTTGAGATAAAAACACCTGAAAAAACACTTGAAAAAGTGAAAAAATGCTCATTCCCACTGTTCAGGCGTTTTATATTCAAGTCTATGGGGACAAAATGCCCAGATCTGCCTGAGAAGTAGCTCAAGTACTTTTCTGAGTGCAAGGCGTTTTGCTATAGGCGACAAAATGCTCATATGTGAACAAGGGCCATAGAAATGAATTGGCTTTTGCTTGTTGAGCGTTTCTGAGCATCAGGCGTCGAGCTGAAAAATGCCCTAGTGTGAATGGAGCCTCTAGGAGATTATACAATCAGATTGTAAAGTGTATGGTCAGCCTTAGATTTACCAAAATGATGACATATGTGGGCAAACCTAAACAATCCATTCAATTTGTATTAAACCTGGCAGGCCCTTGCATTACATGATTTATGGTAGCTTTAAAGGAGATTATACAATCAGATTGTATAGTGTATGGTCGGTATTAATTTTGATGAATCGGATGCTCTTGTACCCGCCAACAAATGACTAAGCCAGTCAGTAACTGCTATAAATATATTCATCCTGGGGCGTCATGTATTTCTAAGGTCTAGGAAAATCTGAAGGTCTAGGAAAACACTTGAAAAATTGAAAAAATGCTCCTTCCCACTATTCATCCTGGGGCGTCATTCATTTCTAAGGTCCAGGAAAATCTGAATATCCTCATAATTTGGGGAGGGAGGGGGCAGGGGGGAATGATCCCAATATAATAGAAAGAAGAGGAAGGGAGGCAGAGAATTACAGATCACATCCTTACCAACAATGATTTTATTGTAATTAGTGTTGGAAATCCAATCAGAGCGGATTGTAATATCACCGCACCCTCCACCTTTACCTATGGCTGTAAGCAGCTGATAATAACCGTGTGCTGCCCTGATAAGACTCGCCGCTTTTCCAATTATTCTATGTGTGTGTTTCCTTCCTCCATCCTATGGATCATCTCCCCTCCCCCACACATGAGATCCATCCTTTAATATTTCATTCAGCTCTCCGATTCCCCCCTTCCATCCCCGGCCCTCTGTACACTCAGCACCTTATGGGGTATGCTCTTCATGGTCAGCTCAGAACATTTGAATGTCATGTTTAGAAAACACAATGATGAAGCTTTGATTCCAGGCTCTCTATGTGCACACGGTCATTATGTTAACAAAAGGCGCCAACTAGTGGCTAGCTTCAGATTGCAGACACGGATGAGCTGTTGCTTCGCACTTACGCTGGCCATACTTGAAACAACACGATCGTTCACTGTAATGACCATGTCGATAAAAGAATTGTATAAAGCCCATCACACTACAATCTGATTGTACAATCTCCTTTAGATCAACCACCAACTATGTAGTGCAAGGACCTGTCTGATTGGATACAATTGAATTGAATATTATTATGATTATAATACAGGATTTTTGGAGCACAGCTAGTTACAAGACAATAAGATATAAGAGGGTCCTGCTCACAAGAGCTTACAATCTAATCTAATATTATTAATATATTACAGGATTTATAGAGCGCCAACAGTTTGCGCAGCACTTTACTTTAGAAAGGGAGACGTTACAGTTACAATACAATTCAATACATGAGGGTTAGGAGGACCCTGCTCCTTAGAGCTTACAATCTAATAGATTAGTTTAGGTAGGACCTATACTACATAGTTTTGGTCAATATGAGGTTTAAAGAGGAAGGATTGTACAGTCAGATTGTCTCATGCCTCACACTAGTGACAAAGGGGCAGTAAAATCAGGGAGCTGATCCATATGTTTACCAGCCTCCGACTACCCATCTTCAAATTAAAAGGCGGATGGAGTTTCCTTTGCAGTGCGACAATTTTACCTTGGCATGGGCAGCACAGCGGCTAAATGGTTAGCACTCCCACCTGGCAGTACTAGGGTTGTTGGTTCGAATCCCAACTACGACACTACCTGCCTGGAGTTTGCATGTTCTCCCTGTGCCTGTGTGGGTTTCCTCCGGGTACTCCGGTTTCCTCCCACACTCCAAAGACATGCTGGTAGGTTAGCTGGCTCCTGTCTAAATTGGCCCTAGTATGTGTTTGTATGAATGTGAGTTGGGGACCTTAGATTGTATGCCCCTTGAGGGTCAGGGACTGATGTGAATGTACAATATATATGTAAAGTGCTGTGCAAATTGACGGCGCTTTATAAGTACCTGAAATAAAATAAATAATGTCAATCTTGACAGGCATCACAGCTTGTCCTACTTGCCCATTGTAGTCAAGGGGACCACTTGAAACTGTGTTCCAAATATGTCTATGATGGATGCGGAACATTTAATATATAATCCCTATTGTGATAGCAAAAAAATCTCCCTTGGGACTGAAAAACAGACCTGCAAGAGGCAGCAGAATCACCACAAGAACGCCTGTAAACTGACTGTCAGCCACAGTCTGAAAAGCAGTCTGCCACAGGTTGCTTTTCAGAGGACTGTAAAGTCTGCTGCCTTTGTGAAAAGGGTCTTAGGCTAGGTTCACATCTCTGCAGGTTGTGGTAATGCATTTTTCTGGTGCGTTCTGCATCTTTGAACACTCATTTTTGACTCTTTTTTTGGCTAATAGGAAATTATGCCAATTCTGTTCATGTAGTGTGGCTTTGATGTGACTTTGATGCTACTTTGATTTTACTTGAGTGCCAGAGAGAGTGAAGTCGCATCAAAATTGCATCAAAGTCGCACTACATGAACTGTCATACTTTCCTATTAGCCAAAAACAAAAATGCTTAACTCCTCAAAATGCATAAAAATGCAGCACTTGCATTTTAGGGGCTGGTCCATTGAAGTCTATTACACAAAAAATGCAATCTGCTGTGTGAAAAAAAGTCCCTCCCCAAAAAATGCACCAGCTCAAATTGCTCAGACATGAACTAGATCCATAGGAAACCATAATAAATGAACTGTAGTGTGTTTCTGCAAAACACACTAAAAATGCAAAGTGTGAACCAAGGGTTAAAGTTTATGTAGAGGCAATTGTTTTTAAATTTTGGACTAGTCAAGGGTTATATCAGGTTTATATTGCTGCCTGTGTTCCTGCTGAAGGACATTCACCCATCTATCTGCCCTGATGAACAATGCCACCAAGAGGAAAAGTAAGGGGAAATCATCCAATGGGATGGTGACAGATGTCTAAGACGGGAACTTCCCTCACTCTAGACAGGAATCTCCTAAATGGGACACAAACAGCAAATGACCTGACAGTGGTTTTAACCCTTCCCTACTCTACCCATGATGACCCAATGAAAGATGTAACCCTTCTTGCTTTAGGAGACTTACGTTTGACCTCAACCACGAGAGAAGGATTGGGTTTCCACTGTTGGCCTCCTGAAAATACTCAGTGTCTGGCTGTCTAATTTTGAGTCACTGAATCAGGAAGCACTTACAATAGCATGACAGCCAGGCAATGTGCATTTTCAGGAGGGAGTCAGCAACGAGGGCACTTTTTCAGTAGGAATGCGGGGGAACACCTCCAGCACTGAATGTATGTATTGATGCTGACTGCAGGGGGATCTATTTTTGCTGGAGGGGTCTAATTCTGTAGGGGGGTGTCTATTGATACTGGGGAGGTTTATTGTTGCTGCTTGGGGATATATTGGTGCTAGGGGAGTCTAATTTGCTGGGGGGGGGGTCAATTGTTCCTAAGAAGGATCTACTGTTGAGGGAAGGGTCTATTCTTGCTTGCTACTGAAGGGTTCATTGATGCTGGCTGTGGGGAGATCTGTTGTTGCTGTTGGGTGGGTCTGCTGTGCTGGGTGGGGGGTGGTATTTTGTTTCGGGTGGTCCATTGTTGCTGGGGGGGGGGGGCTATTGTTGCTGCATGGGATATATTTTACTGCTTTTCTTGTTATCATTTACAAATTCCATACAATTTACTTAGCACCACAACATTATACTTGCTTTAGTATTCTTTCAAAGGGACAGGACTGGGAGATGGGTAGGGGGTGGAACCAAGGAATGGCGCTCAGAGGTGGGTAAAGGTGGAGACAAGGGGTGACTCAGAAAGGGGGTGTTCCTGCACCTATTCTTTGAGAAAAAAAAAAGCCCACGATATATATATCTATGCACTCACTGGCCACTTTATTAGGTACACCTGTTCAATTGCTTGGTAACACTAATTGCTAATCAGCCAATCACATGGCAGCAACTCAATGCATTTAGTCATCTGGACATGGTGAAGACAACTTGCTGAAGTTCAAACTGAGAGTCAGAATGGGGAAGAAAGGGGATTTAATTGACTCTGAACGTGGTTGTTGGTGCCAGATGAGCTGGTCGAAGTATTTAAAAAACTGCTGATCTACTGGGATTTTTTCTAGGGATTACAGAGAATGGTCCGAAAAAAAGAAAATATCCAGTGAGCAGCAGTTGTGTGGATGCAAATGCCTTGTTGATGTCAGAGGTAAGAGGAGAATGGGCAGACTGGTTGCTGCGACATTCAGATGGTAGGGTCAGAATTTGGTGTAAATAACATGAAAGCATGGATCCACCCTGCCTTGTATCAATGGTTCAGGCTGGTGGTGGTGTAATGGTGTGGGGGGATATTTTCTTGGCACTAGCAAGGTGTACCTAATAAAGTAGCCAGTGAATGCATAGCATATACTGTATATAAATTAGTTAAAGAACTTATAAACTTAAAAGAAAAAGCAAAATATTATTGAACCAAAACCATTACAGTAAATTGACTTTCTGCCAATGCCTCTTGTAAAACACTGGTGGTTGACTGTAAATCAACGGCGACTCGCTAAATTCCTATATAAACTTTACAATGTTAACATCATTTCAAAATACATTTTCAGTATCTGTAGCCTTTTCTAAATTAATTATTGGTATGAACAAATGTGACCGTCATACAACATTACTGTTCTTTTATTTTTGACCTGTGAGTCCACTGTTTGGTGGTTGCCCCCCCCCCCCATTCTAACGTTTGATTGTACCCTTTATTAATCTCAATTACTGATATTTAATATCTTCATCTGCACGAGTCTTTCCTTTTCTTTTCCATGGTTGTCCTCCCTATCACTCCAAGATCATTGGGGTTTTTTTGAATGTTACACCGACATATGTAAAATGTTCTCCATCACTATCTCTACTACAGATATCAATTGTTAACACAAACTATCAGCTGTATCTTATCCATTATTAGATCTGTTTACATACTGCTGGATGTATCCTTGATGAAGTAAAAATAAAGTTTATATTTATAGAAAAAAATAAATAAAAATACTGGACTCTTAAAGTACATCCTGTTAGGGTGACAACGCTCTGTCATTGTCTCCATGTTGTGCTTCTGTGTTGTCACCCTATCACATGGCCTTCTAATGTAGACTACAAGCAGCCATTTTAACACACTTTACACAGACATGGTCCACTATTGTCACCATCATGAAGCCTGCCCTGAGAAATGGCATGGCAGTTATCACTGGATTGCATGTATGTAGACATGAAGTGGCTGTAAAGACCTTGCTGGAGCCAACGGCATTGAAATGCAACAAATAATAAAAAAACTAAATTAAAACCTGAAGTATTTTATTTAAAAATAACCATTGTAGGCAGTGGTGTATTTAGGTTTTGTGCTGCCCTAGGCAACACAAAAATCAGATGGCGCCCCCCCTCCCCTGCGGAGAGAGCCTGACACTGACAAGAGAGGGAAAGACCCTCACCTTCATAGCTCTGAACATCCCAAGGAACGACAACCGGGCTCTGCATACACCATCAAGCAGCCTGCAGCCTCTCTTGGATCCCACCTGGTCCCCATGCCACATATGTTCCTTCTTCCCGGGTGCAGTGCTGCCCCCCTAAAAAATGCCGCCCTAGGCAAATGCCTTGTTTGCCTTGTGGTAGATACGCCTCTGATTGTAGTTACAGTGGGGATTGAAAGTTTGGGCACCCCAGCTAAAAATTTGTATTAATGTGCATAAAGAAGCCAAGGAAAGATGGAAAAATCTCCAAAAAGCATCAAATTACAGATTAGACATTCTTATAATATGTCAACAAAAGTTAAATTTTATTTCCATCATTTACACTTTCAAAATAACAGAAAACAAAAAAATGGCGTTTGCAAAAGTTTGGGCACCCTGCAGAATTTATAGCATGCACTGCCCCCTTTGCAAAGCTGAGACCTGCCAGTGTCATGGATTGTTCTCAATCATCATCTGGGAAGACCAGGTGATGTCAATCTCAAAGGTTTTAAATGCCCAGACTCATCTGACCTTGCCCCAACAATCAGCACCATGGGTTCTTCTAAGCAGTTGTCTAGAAAACTGAAACTGAAAATAGTTGACGCTCACAAAGCTGGAGAAGGCTATAAGAAGATAGCAAAGCGTTTTCAGATGTCAATATCCTCTGTTCGGAATGTAATTAAGAAATGGCAGTCATCAGGAACAGTGGAAGTTAAAGCAAGATCTGGAAGACCAAGAAAAATATCAGACAGAACAGCTCGCAGGATTGTGAGAAAAACAATTCAAAACCCACGTTTGACTGCACGATCCCTCCAGAAAGATCTGGCAGACACTGGAGTTGTGGTACACTATTCCACTATAAAGAGATACTTGTACAAATATGGTCTTCATGGAAGTGTCATCAGAAGAAAACCTCTTCTACGTCCTCACCACAAAAATCATCGTTTGAACTTTGCAAATGAACATATAGACAAGCCTGATGCAGTTTGGAAACAAGTTCTGTGGACGGATGAGGTTAAAATTGAACTTTTTGGCCGGAATGAGCAAAGGTACGTTTGGAGAAGAAGGGGCACAGAATTGAATGAAAAGAACCTCTGTCCAACTGTTAAGCATGGGGTTGGATCAATCATGCTTTGGGGTTGTGTTGCAGCCAGTGGCACAGGGAACATCTCACGAGTAGAAGGAAAAATGGATTCAATAAAATTTCAGCAAATTTTGGATGGTAACTTGATGCCATCTGTGAAAAAGCTGAAGTTAAAGAGAGGGTGGCTTCTACAAATGGATAATGATCCTAAACACACCTCGAAATCCATGGGGGATTACATCAAGAGGCGTAAACTGAAGGTTTTGCCATGGCCTTCATAATCTCCTTACCTCAACATAATTGAAAATCTATGGATAGACCTTAAAAGAGCAGTGCGTGACAGACAGCCCTGAAATCTCAAAGGACTGTAAGACTTTTGTAAGGAAGAATGGGCAAAGATACCTCAAACAAGAATTGAAAGACTCTTGGCTGGCTACAAAAAGCGTTTACAAGCTGTGATACTTGCCAAAGGGGGCAGTACAAGATATTAACTCTGCAGGGTGCCCAAACTTTTGCAGACGCCATTTTTTTGTTTTCTGTTATTTTGAAAGTGTAAATGATGGAAATAAAATCTAACTTTTGTTGACATATTACAAGAATGTCTAATCTGTATTTTGATGCCTTTTGGAGATTTTTCCATCTTTGCTTGGCTTCTTTATGCACATTAATACAAATTTTTAGCTGGGGTGCCCAAACTTTTGATCCCCACTGTACTTAGGATGCAAAGATATTGAATGCTCTCTGTTATTTTTTAATGCTACATTTGAGAAATTGTTATTATAATCAGGGCAAAGTGACAGGTCATCTTGTTGGGGCATCCCCCCTCCAATTGTCTGCTGGAGACATAGGATCTAATCTTGGAGTGAGCTCTCAGATCTGAGCGATGAATCCTAGGAATATGGAGAAAGGATCACATGCTCCCCTATACAGCTGATTTCTAAGGGCTTCAAGAGAAGGTCAGAGTGTAGGGGAGCTCAGGGAGGCCTATCCTGCCAGCACCTAACAACTGTACATGTATTTTGTCTATCAGCCCATCCCGCACAGTATTACCTCTTAGATTGTAAGCGCTATCGAGCAGGGCCCTCTGAATCCTCTTGTATTTTTTTGTATTGTAATTGTACTGTCTGCCCTCATGTTGTAAAGCGCTGCGTAAACTGTTGGCACTATATAAATCCTGTATAATAATAATGATGATGGTTATTATCTATGGGAGTCAAACCACTGAGAGCTGCCTGCCACTTCCGATCCCCCAGATCTATCTGGGACACAGCAGACTAATGTCACCCACAGTCATGTTCTTAGGGCAGGGCCAGTGCCAGCATAAGGCAGTTTAGTGTGCCAAGATGGGGGGGGGTGTTAAAATCCAAATCCCCAGCCATTTAATGGGGATTTGGACTTTTAACCATGCTGCAGATATCTGTGTGTTAAGACACTCCTGGCCACTATACCAGGAGGGAGTGTTTGTATTTTTGTGAAGCTGACTTTCATCTTTCAATGTGGAAGTGATATAAGTAGTTGCAAAGCCGCCGATCGCTTCCACAATTGCCGCGATGTGCCGCCCCCTCGTATGACACCCCTCCTGCCATTTTTACCGGCCTCCGCTGTCCCACCTTTGGGCCCAGTGTGATCATGGTGGGTGTGGCTGTGAAGGGTGGCAGCAGCTCAGCAGATGGGTGTCCGCTCCTGTGTACAGACCAGGAAGTGACATGTATGACATCACTTCCTGGTCCGACTGTCAATCATGGGGATCAGTGCCCAGTAAAGCTGCTGATAGAACACAATCTGTGCACTGGGGCGCCTACATACAAAAACAGTGATTGCCCTACATATTTCACATATCGCTGCGCATGCTGGACTGAGATCAGTTATTTTAGCTCCACAGTTTCTTCATAAATCTAATCTGATGACCTGTAGGGGCTTTTAAAGCATTGCCAATCAAAAAATATAGGCTACTGAAGTTTTTCACCGCTTTACAGGCACACACAATTTTAAAGTTTGACACGTTGGGTATCTGTTTACTCGGCACAACCTCATCTTTTATATTTTACCCAAAAAAATGGGTAGTAAATTGCATTTATGTGCTCAAACAACATTAACGTTGTTATTTTACAAATATTAACTAGTGTATTTTTTACTGAAATGGCCATTGCTCTAATATCATGCAATTAAGAAAAAATTGGAAATACCACCATTTTATTCCACAGGGTGTCTGCTTTCAAGAAATATATAATGTTTTGGGTGTTTTAAGTAATCTGCAGGCCTAAATGATTTTTAAAATGCGTAAACAAAACATTTACAAAATTTTAAAAAATGGCTCCATATCTCAAGCAGTTAAAATGCCTTCCGTTTCCTAAAACTGAGCCCTATCTCCTAGCAAGGAAGTTTTAGTTTGCCTCACCAGCCAGCTGCCCGTAGCCAGTGAGGGGAAGCGGGGAATGGATAACTCTCCCTCATTACACACTGCCATTGTGGAGGAAAGGGGGGTGGCGGGAAGACGTGGGTTAATGGGGGGGGGGGTGCCAAAATGCACCTTCGTCTGAGTAGATAAGAATTCTTGCACAGGCTCTGATGTTGGTAATACATTGCTAGATTTTGTGTGAATGTTTAGAGGGAGATCATTCATCGGAGCATTCAACAAAGCCATCAGTGACTATACAAATTGCTATAAAAGTCCTAACATTTTTTGTTGATTGCTGCAGTCGAAAATGATTGTCTATTTGTCCACACTCACTATTAAAAATCGAGTGAACGTTTAGGCTAAGTGACAGCTGATGACTCATTGCTTGTTAACCACTTGCCCTCCAGTGGATTTACCTGACCAGGTAATTTTTTGCATTAACCTCCCTAGCGGTATGATTATGTCAATATTTTTGTGCTCAAAGCGGTACATTTTTTTGCATGGAAATATGTCTTTTTTTATTGTAGGCCTTTAATTTTTAGGAATAGCTCACTGAAATCTGTCCGAACAAGAGTCTAGTAAACATCCCGGGTATGATAAAATTTGAAACACGAAATCATAAATTATAATATAATAAATAATCATAAAAATAATAATATAATAATAATACATTTAATTCAATAATATAATCAAACCAAAAACACTAAAATTTGAAATATAGCGGCAAGTTCACACATCACTGAGCAAAGTCGCAAAATTGTTTTCAGTGTCTGATGACGAATTTCCCCACGAATCATTATCACTCAATTCTGCAAGTGGTTCTGATTTACTATCGCTGTTCTCTAGCTGGTCTAAAACCACTTTTGACCTAAAGGGACGCTTTTTGGACGCCATGGACTTTTCTCAGTTTCAAGGCAGAAAGAACAGTAAAAATGCAGGCAGGGCACAGGACAAAGCAGTAGGGACAATATGTATGTGAAATGGTTTGATACAGTAATGTTATACTATGTGATTTTAGTGAATTTTGTGAATGTCACTTTTTAAAATTTTTAAATTTCCCGCCCCCGTACATCCTGACGCTCGCAGGGACTGGAACCCAGAAGACGGATGCCGGTATCGGCCGGAGGAGATGGCCGGGACGCTGCAGGGGACACATCGCAGGAGTGCAGGACAAGGTAAGTGAAACTGGGAATCCCTGAGCAACGCTGCAGGGTAATCCCGAGTGCAGCTCGGGGTTACCGCTTTTGGCATTGATAATTAACCCCGAGCTACACTCGGGAATACCGCTAGGGAGGTTAAGGCACTGTGTTACTTTAACAGACAATTGCGCGGTCATGCAATGCTGCACCCAAATGAAATTTACGTCCTTTTTCCCCATGAATAGAGCTTTTTTTACAGTGGCATTTGATTGCCTGTGCTTTTTTTATTTTTTGTGCTATCAAAAAAAAAAATGACCGACAATTTTGAGAAAAAAAAACTATATTTTTGACTTTTTGCTATTAAAAATGTCCAGTAAAAAAATTTAAAAAATCTAATTTTGTCATAAATTTAGGCCAAAATGTGTTCTGTAACATGATTTTGCTAAAAAAAAAATCCCAATACGGGTAAATTAATTGGATTACATGAAAGTTGTAGCGTTTACAAATGGCAGTATATATACTGGGATTTTTTTTTCATTAATAGTAATGGCAGTGATCAGCGACTTATAGCGGGACTGTGAGACTGCAACGGGCATTCTGACACTGGGGGAAACTGACTTGGTATCACTGACATCCCCAGTGACACCAATACAGTGATCAGTGCTAATAAAAAGCACTGACACTGTACTAATGGCACTGGGCATGGAGGTGTTAACATCTGGGGCAATCAAAGTGTTAACTGTGTGCTGTGTGTTGTTTTACATTATATTCTGTGTGTGTGTGCTTCACTATAAGCACACTGCTTTGCATGGCTGTGCTGTGCGCAGCCATGTAAAGCAGTGTGCAGAAGCTGACGGGGAGAACTGTTTTGTTTACTAACAGTTCCCCCCCCATTGGAGATCCTCGGCAATCAAGGGGCACCGGCGAGTAATCATCAGCCAGGACCCGGTGACTGACAGCCACGGCTGCTACCCGAAAAATGGAAAATCACGTATATATACGTGATTTTATGCACATCTACCACTCTGTAGCAGTATTTCTGCTATGGGGCAGAGCTAAAGCGATTAAGGATGTGGAGGCTGCCAGCTGCTTAACGACCATGTTGTTTACTGTTTGTTAAGGATGCCTGCTCCTTAACAATCACAAATCACACAAAGCACCAAAAGCAAAATGCCACATGCATAAAAAATGCATCAGAAACGCAACAATTGCATTTTTGGTGCAGTTCCATTGAAGTCTATTACTTGCAAAATGCAATCTTGCAATCTGCTGTGGGAAAAAAGTCCCTGGTCCTTTCAAAAATCCGCACTGGCTCAAAACGCACAAAACTAGATCCATAGGAAATCATGTTAAATGGACTGTAGTTTGTTTCTGCAAACTGGGAAATGCACTGAAATCCATATGTGTGAACCTAGCCTTTAGAAACAACCATTTTAGAACAAGAATCTACCTGTGTATGGCTAATACAGTGCTCAGCATAAATGAGTACACCCCTTTTGAAAAGTAACATTTTAATCAATATCTCTATGAACAAAATTATAATTTCAAAAATTTTGACATAACTGAGTTTTATGGAACATTTGTTTCGCTCATTACAAGTAACGTTAATAATATAACTTAGATGACAAAATCTTCAGTTTTACTCAAATTAGTTGATAGAAAAATGAATCCACCCCACAAAAAACTACTACATCTAGTATTTTGTATGACTTCAATGATTTGTAAGGACAGCACCAAGTCTGCTAGGCATGGAATGAACAGGTTGGCGACATATTGCAACATCGATCTTTTTCCATTCTACACGAACGACCTCTTTTAGAGCCTGAATACTGGATGGAGAGTGATGCCCAACTTGTCTCTTCAGAATTCCCCATAGGTGTTCAAATGGGTTCAGATCAGAAGACATACTTGGCCACTAAATTAATTTTACCCTATTCTTCTTCAACAGTGGCCGTAGATGTGTGTTTTGGATCATTGTCATGTTGGAAAAGTTCACGACGACCAAGGGCATTTTCTCTTTCAATATAGAGAAGCACATCTGTGAATTCATGATACCATCAATGAAATACAGCTCCTTGACACCAGCAGCACTCATGCAGCCCCGCATGAGGACACTGCCACCACCATGTTTCACTGTAGGCACCATGCATTTTTCTTTGTACTCCTCACCTTTGCGACACCATACAGTTTTGAAGCCATCAGTTCCAAAAACATTTATCTTGGTCTCATCAATCCAGATTACAGATTCCCAGCAGTCTTCTTCTTTCTCAGGATGGGTCCTGGCAAATTCTAGGCATAGGCTTTAGGAGAGGCTGCCTTCGTGGACGACACACATGCATGCCATTGCTCTGCAGTGTATGCTGTATTGTGTCACGGGAAACAATCACCGCAGTTTGGCATTCTACTTTTTTACCTAACTGCAGTGAACTTGCACGGTGAATTTCTTCAACCCTTCTCATCAGAAGACGCTCTTGTCGAGATGTTAATTTCCCTGGACGACCTTGACGTCTCTGTGAGATGGCTGCAGTTCCATCTTTGTTAAATTTTTGTATCATTTTTGCTACACTGTTCTGACTGATAAGAAAAGCTTTGCTGATCTTCTTGTAGCCTTCATCTTTCTTGTGTAAAGAAATTATTTTCTTTCTCAGGCCTTTTGATGTTTCTCTTCTATGTGGGGCCATTGCTGGCATCATGAAATGGGAGGGGTTTTCTTTGTCAAGTAACGCACTTTTATAATGAACTGTCTCCTGGACACCCATTTAATGGATAATTAGACATACCTGTAGTTGAACTCTTGTTAATTAGGATTTTGTTGTCTAAAATTTAGCTTTGCTCCTAAGACTTTCATTGTATTCATTTTTGTAACATGGTCTTGAATGAATTTGTTAGGAAAACTACTTTTTATGTGTGTGCAAATTAACAAATCTTGTTTGCAATCAATGTCCAGCATTTGTGGAAGTATTTTGTAGAATGGTGTCTGAAAGGAAAGTAAAGGTTTTCTGATAATTCTGTTGGGGTGTACTCATTTCTGCTGAGCACTGTACTTGTACTGAGAAAAATCATAGACTACGATTGGTAACCTCTTCATAAAATGTTAATTGTCTGGCTAATATTGTGGTCCAATAGCTTTGATATTTTTTGAGTCGCTGAACTAGAATAAAATTGCAGATCTTGTGATTTGGCTTCTTTGGCTGTAGGCTTGTTTTAGGTCAGTGACTCAATGTATTCAAGTAAGACAAAACCAACATTTTAGAAGGTCTATATTATAATCTCACATATTTGTCCTGATACAAAACTGAATTTTGGACTCGGAATAAATGTCTAGGCCTCTTCTAGCATCAAACATGGTTTTCATTGCAACTGTCTTAGTCTGCTTAGCAAAACGTTTTTAATTTGGTGGGTTGTTAAGCCAGTTCCCTTGTCAAGGCCTACAGTTACAATTTCAGGGATGGTGGGTCAAAGACCCCAGTACCCATCCCTCCAGTTCACTACTTTATCAGTCTTCTCATAGTAAGAAACACATATCACACTTTTATGAGAGCCCTCGCCCTTCCCAGTGGTTCCAGGTCTTGTCCGCAGGAGGTTTCACTCATGGCCCGTAAGAATCAGGTTTCCGGGTGTTTGAACCTAGGGAAACCCTTCCTACCACTGCCAAATAGGGTTGACCCTCCTTCACTAGGCCACCACTCAATACTGATTAAAACAGTCCACACTCCCCAGGTACTGGCTGTATTGTTAACATCTCAGAAAGGACAAGTGGCAATATGTTTGTACCCAGAACAGAACTTTTACTTAAAGCCAGACTCAAAGCCATAACAAACCCCTTCCCATCCCTCCCTCCTACCCTCTAGCTGAAGTCTGAACTACACACAAAAAAACCCTAAAAAAAGTACCTGCTCTACCCAAACCTGTAGTCACATGCCTTTCAGGACCCAATCCTTCACTCCTCTTCTGCTTCTTTCTATTGGCCATCCAGCAGTTAGGTCCTCTCAGGATCCAGAAGAGTGATGTCATTTGGAGGGGACTGTAGGGGAACAGATGTGGAAAGACAACCTGCACATCTGGATCAGTGTTCCCCACAGCAGGAAACAGCAGTTGTGAGGGACTTGGATGGTTCAGTTATGGTGAGTATTTCTTGCTTCACCAGGTAAGCCAAAAATCCCTTGCATGATGGGTTAGAGATAGATGAGAGAAGGAATGTGAAAATGTCAGTTTGGCTTTAACATTTACATAACAGGTACTTTTCCTTTCATACATTATCACATCAAGACATACTACAGAACATCTTAACAGTGCAGAGCACATCATTTTTCACCACAACTCAAATGTTTTCCTTTAGTCCAGTTCTTATCCGTAATTTCTATGAGGGCCTAGCCCCTGGCACCAGAACGAAGGCACAGCAGACACAAATTTCATGTAGTCCTAGTCCATATGTTTAGCTAAAAATAACATGACATGTCACTACATTGGGATTTTAAAAAATGATCATCCTTCCCAAAAAACAGGCGCAGTACCACTACTCTCTACTGCCCCACTAGCTACTCCTCACTCTCTACCACGACATAGCTATATATCTCTTACTTAGCTCAGATGATGGACAGGATGGTCTACCTTGCAACCCATAAGTGAGACAAGTCAATAAAGGGGACTTACACCCTGTTACATGCACTTCTGCAGTTTTTCTTAATGCAACAAGCTTTACTGCATGTAGTGCAAACCCACAAACCCATATTGCGGCACTGCACTCACCGCCAGATCCTCTCCTACTCCTTCAATGCATTTCGTCCCAATAGTGGCTTAGTCATAAAGGGGGAGACATTGGAGTTGATTTACTAAAACTAGAAAGTGAAAAATCTGGTGCAGCTCTGCCTAAAAACCAATCAGCTTCCAGTTTTTTTTTTTTTGTCAAAGCTTAACTGAACAAGCGGAAGCTAGAAGCTGATTGGCTACCATGCAGAGCTGCACCAGATTTTGCACTCTTCTGTTTTAGTAAATCAACCCCTGTTCCTCTGAGATGAAGAAAGGTGTGAATAATTCTGAATAAACTTGTATGCTTGTAAGTTTTTCTTCCTTTTGGATAGATTAAGGGAGGAGTACAACCCCTGTCGGCTTTTTGCCATCTGGGAGATTTCCCTTCACTTTCTGTCCCATAACCAAAGCAGTAAGTGAGAGGAAATCCCTCCAAAGTGAGGGAATCCCTGGTTGTCCCCATTAGAATTCCCTGCAATTCCCGTTCTGGTGACAACCCATAAACAGGACAAATAGAGGGGGTTAATCTCCCTAATGAAGACAGAGACAGCAATAAAAACCTGACAGGGGTTCTACTCAGACAATGGGCTAGCTTAGCATATTCCAGCAATGCTGGTGACAAGAACAAGCCCTGGTCCTTGTGGTGCTAGAAGTGATAAGCTATATGCATTCCTGTGCTAATTTTTTGGTTTGAGTGTTCATATAACAGCATGGGTGGCAGTTATTAAGAAGATGTATACATCAGTTGAGACAGGCAAACTTCTTATCCAGAGGGGTCCATTACATTAAAATACTTCCAGTGTCATATCTGTACTTGTCATATAGATGGAGGAAATGGTATTGTGACACATAAATATGGCCGGTTACATACCCGGAGCAGACTAGAACAAGAGCTGGTGATTAAAAAGCTATTCATCAACCTACAAAGAGTTATGGAGCTGCAGACCCTCCTGTCCCACTCCTGGCTATGGAGCAGATACTTCAAACATGATCTCTAATCTGCCATTTGTATCTGCATTGACTTTATAGAGCCTTCTAGTAAAACTCCCGGCTAGATTGTGAAATCTCTCTACAGAAGATGGAAAGGGGAGATACAGCAATGAGACCTTGTGAAGCTTCACACGTCAGCAATAAAGAACATGGGACATTTCCAGCTACCAGATCCTTATCACAGCTCATTAATATTTATCATACAGTATGAACAGTAAGGACACTGCAGAGTTACCTGATCAGGGAGTTCAAGTGTACCTGTCACCCAAGCACAGTGACAAGTGGTGACACAACTTTTGGTGTCATGGAAAGCTCCAGCTGTGATTGATGACGCCTGCAGGCATCTGCTGTTTAAGCCATACATGTTACGATCTGATAGGACAATCTTTGTGCAATCATTTGAAGATGTACCAAAATTTGCTATATGAGGCCCAAACTAAACTATTGAAAGATGACCCTCCTGAAATAAAATGGTAACAATATATAATACATTACATATTAACAAGTACACTTATCTATGTCCACACTGCCTTCCCTTCTAATGGATCCCTTTTGTGGATTGTGGCTCCCACACTGTCATTTTGGAAACTATGCTGTCCTGCACATGTGCGAGATGACGTCATGCACCTCGTCTTGCACAAATGACATTACACTAATTTTTTTATATTTTAAACCTTGAAAAATCTTGGGGAGAATATTCTTTTTAACAGCAATTGACACTAATGCCATAAGGCACATGTGCGAGATGAAAATGCTGCGAGATCTCGCAAGATCTTGCAGCTTATTACGCATGTGCGAGATGGAACGCACGACATCATGTACATTGTCTTGCACACCTGACCATTACTCTCATCTTTTATTCTTTTTTTTAAAAACCTTGCGAGATCTCAGGGAGACATTTTTTAACAGCAAATAAAGCTAATGCCATACAGTGAGATCTTGCAGCTTAGCATGCATATGCAAGATGGAACGCATGACATCATGCACCTTGTCTTGCACATACGACATTACACTCATCTGGTTTTGTTTTTTTTTTAAAGCCTTGCGAGATCGAGAATAATTTTTTCTTTTTAACATCAAATGACACTAATCCATACAGTGAGATTTTGGAGCTTTGTATGGGATCTCCCTGAAGGCAGTAGTGATGTGGCCTTTCCAGGGGGCATCCTAGCCTTACATCACCAAGTGCAATGCAAAGCATCAGATGAAGTGGTGTAAAGCACACTGCCACTGGACTCTAGAGAAGTGGAGACGTGTTCTCTGGAGTGACAAATCATGCTTCTCTGTCTGGCAATCCAATGGACATGTCTGTGTTTGGCGGTTGCCAGGAGAATGGTACTTGCCTGATTGCATTGTGTCAAGTGTAAAAATTGGTGGAGGGGGGATTATGGTGTGGGGTTGTTTTTCAGGGGTTTGGCTTGGCCCCTTAGTTCCAATGAAGGGAACTCTTAAGGCGTCAGCATACCAAGACATTTTGGACAATTTCATGCTCCCAACTTTGTGGGAACAGTTTGGGGATGGCCCCTTCCTGTTCCAACATGACTGCACACCAATGCATAAAGAAAGGTCCATAAAGACATAGATGAGTGAGTTTGGGGTGGAGGAACTTGACTGGACTGCACAGAGTCCTGACCTCAACCTGATAGAACACCTTTGGGATGAATTAAAGCAGAGACTGTGAGCCAGGCCTTCTCGTCTGACATCAGTGCCTGAACTCATAAATGTGCTTCCGGAAGAATGGTCAAATATTCCCATAGACACCCTCCTAAACCTATATCTCATATGTGTGGTGCAATTACTGTTTACATGCATACCGGGCCTACAGGCCTGTTTGCATTTGTATGTAAGCATGGGGGGACGGGAGTGCTAAAATATTTTTTAAATTGTAAATGTATTGTTTTTACACATTTAAAAACATTTTCAACTTTATCATTATCACAAGAGTGAACAACATCCCTTATGATAGCTTGATCACTGACAGGTGCCCTTTATTGAGAGATCAGGGGTGTATTAAATCCCTCCTCTGCTCTCCAAAGCAGCTGTGTCTCACAAGACATGAATGGGACTATCTGCACATGGATGCATGCAACACTTATGCATCCTATGCGGGCAAAGACAGTGCTGGTGTTCACATGAATACACCCCGTGTGAACGAGGCCTTACCTAAATGATTATAAAAAAAAGATTTCTGTTGTTCCTCTTTAAGTCCCCGGCATGACTTGTCATGCAAACATGACAAGTCGCCCCCTATTGTCCGCAATAGAAGAAGTCACATTGGTACGATTCTGACTCCATCCTTCATGCACTACTTTTTGCAAATTCAGATGTGACTTGCATAGACATCTGTGCATGAAGTCGCACAGATGTCTTCTAAGTTGCATCTGAAGCCGGACTGACATCTGACTTCTCAAGTGAAGTTGCACAATTTCAAAGTTGGATTCAGTGTAACCGGGGACTTCGGCTACATGCACAAGGCAATGAAGGCTGGTGGGAATTGTGGTGGCAGTTCCTGCTGTGACTTTCAGCGACAAGGTGCAGTGGCTGGCCTCGTTTCACGGGGCTGAAGCTATTCATGGCTTTCTGTACAACCAGCGATTACCTGCAGGTATTGCTGATGGATACATACAAAGTGTGTCCAGCAGAGATCACCGCAAGTATTCACTGGCTGTGCAGAGAGCCACGAATAGCTGCAGCCGCTTGCAACCTGACCAGCGACTACACCTACCAGCTTAGAGTCACAGAAGGAACTGCCGCTACAATGCCCACCAGCCTTAATTTCTGGTATGCATGTAGCCTTAATTTTCTAACACATACAGTATATTCGGTCACTTAGTTCTAATGGCTCCTTTTGGCAGATACTGTATGTAGTTTCCTATTATTATCTTTCTTGTCTATTAACCCCTTGCCCTCCTGAGGATTTACCCCCCTTCCTGACCAGGCCATTTTTTACGTTACAGCACTGCGTTACTTTAACTGACAATTGTGCGGTCGGGCAATGCTACACCCAAATTAAATTTACATCCTTTTTTCCCACAAATTGAGCTTTCTTTTGGTGGTATTTGATCGCATGTGCGGTTTTTAATTTTTTGCGCTAAAAAAAAAATGACTGAAAATTTTGAGAAAAAAAATATATTTTTGACTTTTTGCTATTAAACATGTCCAGTAAAAAATTATTTAAATAATCAAAATGTTATAAATTTACACCAAAATGTATTCTGCTACATGTCTTTGGTAAAAAAACCCCAATACGTGTAAATTAATTGGTTTATGTGACAGCGTTTACAAGTGGCGATATATATACTGGGATTTATTTTTTATTTTTACTAGTAATGGCAGCGATCAGCGACTTATAGTGGGACTGTGGGACTGCGGCGGACATTCTGACACTGGGGGGGAACTGACTTGCTGTCACTGACATCCCCAGTGACACCAATACAGTGATCAGTGCTAAAAAATGGCACTGACACTGTACTAATGGCACTGGGCAGGAAAGTGTGCAGGGAGTGTTTTACTAGGGGGCGGTGTCAGTGTGCTTCACTGTAATCACACTGCACTGGAAGGCTGTGCTGTGCAGAGCCATCCAGAACAGTGTGCCCGAGCTGACAGGGAGAACTGTTATAAACAAAACAGTCCTCCTCCCCATCGGAGATCTTCGGAAATCACTGGGCGCTGGCGAGTAATTATAGCCGTGGCTGCAAATAGTGGCACGGGAAGGGCGTGCACGTAGCTCGCATGCGCCCCCTACCCAGAAATGCAAAATCATATATATATATATATATATATATATATATTTAGCAAAGACCCTAGAGAATGAAATGGAGATCATTGCAATTTTTTATATCACATGGTATTCGTGCAACAATTTTTCAAACACAATTTTTTTGGAAAAAATCCACTTTAGTGAATAAAAAAAAAACCCACAATATATATACCCCAATTGTTTTGTAAAATATGAAAGAGGATGTTATAGTGAGTAAATAGATATCTAATATGTCACACTTTAAAATTGCGCATGCTTGTAAAATAGCAACAAACTATGGTACTTAAAAATCTGCATAGGCAATGCTTTAAAATTTTTTTCAGGTTACCTGTTTAGAGTTACAGAGGAGGTATAGCACTAGAATGATTGCTCTCACTCTAACGTTCATGGCGATACCTCACACGTGTGCTGCGAACACCGTTTACATGTGTGTGCGATTTATGTATGCGTTCGCTTCTGCGCTGAAGCACGGAGGGATGGGGGCACTTTAAACATTTTTTTTTTTATTTATTAATTTTTTTTTAATTGCACTGTCCCTTTTATTTATTTACTTATTTTTAATCACTTTTATTCCTATTACAAGGAATAGAAAATAGAAATATGCATCTTCAGCTGGCCGCACCGCCAGATCGTTTCTCTGGTGTGCCAGTTTTAACGGTAAGTCCGAGAAACACTGGCGGGAGGGGGGATGCCGTTACGGAAAGTGATCCAGTGGCTGAAGAGCCAAAAAAAAACAGGGTTATGACTGATTCTTCAGCCATAACCCCAGTAAGCCACTTGACAACCGTCATGTTTATATACGTATTGCGGTCATCAAGTGGTTATTTGTCCCTCTTTGGTCTGCTAAATATATAATTGAGGCCCCATTCACACTATGACATGATACATGATACTCCTTCTTTTTTTTTTTTTTTTTTTGCATGTTGTCAAACCACACCCATAGGGCAGGCATTTAATTTCATTGGGCTCCCCTATGAGCAGCAAATGTGGCAAAGTAGCTCAGGCACCCTTCTTAAAAGTCGAGCTTTGTGCATTTTTATTTCCACGCTCTTTGACGTGCATTTATTCAAATTAAAAAATATGTGTCCGCTTGCCATGTTTCAATTGCCATTAACAACGAATGGCAATAGGAGCATGACACACTTTTTTTTGCGTGTTCCCTTGATAGCGTGCAATTTTGTGTGCCTTCACGGGACGCAAAAGTGTGAATGCAGCCTGAAAGTGTTTTCTCGTATCTGTTGGACAAGTGAAAAAAATAGCTGTTCATCCAGACAGAAAGCTTGTGAGCTGGTGACTTTCTGTACTCTCTGCCTCTGGACTGTTATCAGTTTCCATTGTTCTCCGCTAGCTCTGTGGACTACAAAACTCCTCCCTTGTTATAAAGAAAAGTGGAAGGTGTTATGTAGTCCTAACATAGTGTTGTGCACTCACTGCCCTACGTCGATAACACTGCTCAGTACAGTTGTCACCCTAGGACAGAAAGTGAGGCAATGGCAGGATCACCGGGTTAAAATAACGAGAAAAAAGTGTGAAAAAGAAAACGAATGCAGCCAACGCATCTAAAGATGGGTAAGATGTACTACTATCAATTTGTGTGTCTTTGTTTAGACATACTTTAACAATAAAGGTCTGATATTTGATATCTCATCAGTGAGAAATTGGATCATATATACTGTATACTGTATACTGTATACAATACATATATATACTGTATATATACACAAACACAATCCTAGCTCGGGAATTTCCAGTGACAGGAAAAGGTGGATGAGATATGTTCTCAGCTGCCAGAATGTTAATCAGAAGCAGATGAATGAGTGTTAAACTGTCATCCATCCCAAAATATTATCTGAAACAGCTGTACTAATAACATTCATAGGACAAGATTTGCTGACTGAACGTGGGAGATATTTTTACATATGTCAGACAGCCTGAGCTCTTGCCTTGTCTTTCACTCACAGGATAAAGGCGAAGACACTGTAAGGGCTTTTTCACACTGGCAGCTGGGGGCTGGTTAAAACAGGCAGCTGAGCCATAGTCTTACCCCCCCCCCACACACACACACACAGCTGCTCACCAGAATGCTAACATTACAGCCTGACATGGCTGTACACATTCCACGACTGCAATGGGTTGCTTTGCCGTCAAAGCAATTTTTACTTGGGCTGCAGAGTTTGACAGGTGGCACCACCTGTCAAACTTGCCCATTGAGATCAATGGGGTCGCACAGCAACCGCAAAAAAATGCTTGTCTCACATTTGCGGTGTGATCCTGCAATGTAAAATTAAAAAAAAAAAAAAAAGGCTTCAAGAGATGGCCGTAGTGGTTCCTGAACACCTGCCAGCCACAGCTATACCGTCCTATGAAAGAGGGCCGTAAGCATTACCACTTGTCTGAAGGAGCCCTAAGAGGCAAGTTATGGCTATGCATTACAGAAATGAATGTGTTACATGTGTTAATGGGACATGGGAATGTAATATATTGCAGCTTACCAGTCATTAAATATGGTGGCTGCTTTAATCTCCTTTCTTTTAGGCTTTTTTTCCTTATTTAACCTGGTGATCCTGCCAAAAACACATTTCCTGTCCTAGGGTGACAACTCTTCCTGTACTGTATTTATGGAGGAACGGTGCTGTCACCCAAGGACAGGAAGTGTGTTAGGACTATAGAACATTTTCCCATCTCATCTCCATTACTATTATTATTATTATACAGTATTTATAAAGCGCCAATGGTTCGCTCAGCGCTGTACATTACAAAGGGGGACAGAACATGTGACAGAACAATACCAATACAATGCAAAACATGAGGGGATCGAGGGCCCTGCTCTTTCGAGCTTACAATCTAGGAGGGAGGGGATAGTGGTACAGGAGGAGATAGCTGTGGGGGATGGAGTGGTAGGAAGAGTGGAGGAGGTCGGCAAGTTAGCAGGGGGTGGGGTAGGCTTCCCTGAAGAGATGGGTTTTCAGGGTGCGCCTAAAGGAGAGGAGAGTAGGTGATAATCTGATGGGTTGGGGCAGGGAGTTCCAGAGGATGGGTGACACCCTGGAGAAGTCCTGGAGGCGGGCATGGGAGGAGGAGACCAGGGAACTAGAGAGAAGGAGGTCTTGTGAGGAGCGGAGTGTGCGTGCTGGGCGGTACTTGGATATTAGGTCAGTGATGTAGTACGGGGCAGTATGGTGGACGGCTTTGTACGTCAGTGTTAGGATTTTGAATTTGATCTGTTGCGCAATCGGAAGCCAGTGGAGGGATTGGCAGAGAGGGGTGGCGGAAACGGAGCGGTTGGTAAGGTGAATGAGTCTGGCAGCCGTATTCAGGATCGACTGAAGCGGGGATAGCCTGTGGCAAGGCAGGCCAGTGAGGAGGGAGTTGCAGTAGTCGAGTTGTGATATGATGAGGGAGTGGATGAGCTGTTTAGTGGTTTCTGGGGTTAGGAACATGCGTATTTTGGCGATGTTGCAGAGGTGGAGTCTGCACGAGTTTGTTAAAGATTGGACTTGGGGCTGGAAGGATAGGTTGGAGTCCAGAATGACACCAAGTACTCTGGCCTGCGGGGCGGGTTTGATGGTGGCGTTGTTGGATGTGACGGAGAAGTCAATGGGGGGTGGTGTCCGGGCTCGGGGGAAGACAAGAAACTCGGTTTTGGAGAGGTTCAGTTTAAGGAAGTGGAGCGACATCCAGTCTGATATGTCGCTCAGTGCGTGTGTGATTTGGTCGGAGACCGAGGGGGTGAGGTGGGGGGGTTTACTAGGGGTAAAGGTGTTCTTTATATTGCAGAAATGAACTGGGCAGGACTGATAAGACTAACTTAACAATGCAGAGTGCACAGGACACTGGATAACACTGGATTTCTGGCAGGATCAATAGGTTTTTTTTTGTGAACTTAATGCACATATATAACAAAATGCTTTCAATTGGATATTTAACAGATCAAAAGGGACCAAATAAAATAAGTTCAGGGTTAGGATTTGCATATGCTTTAATAATGTTAATTGTTTCAAAGTATTGATAGGAAATAAAGTATAAGACAACGGTTCTGTGACTTTGAAGGCCAAAAAAAAAACAATGAGCACATTGGTCCTGCACAGGCAGCAGGCAACAAATGGACAATTGTGACAAAAATGGCAACACATGGGCAATTGTGGTATTACATGGACAGCCAATGAACAATTGTGACAATGCATGGGCAACACATGGATCATCATGGTAGTACATAGACAACAAATGAACAATTGTGACAATGCATGGGCAACACATGGATCATCATGGTAGTACATGGGCAACACATGGATCATCATGGTATTACATAGACAAGAAATAAACAATTGTGACAATGCATGGACAACACATGGACCATTCTGGTATTACATAGACAACAGATGAACAATTGTGATAATTCATGGGCAACACATGGATCCTCATGGTGTTACCTAGACAACAAATTAACAATTGTGACAATGCATGGACAACACATGGACCATTATGGTATTACATAGACAACAGATGAACAATTGTGATAATGCATGGGCAACACATGGAACATTATGGTATTACATGGACAACAAATGAACAATTACGACAATGCATGTGCAACATGAGCAATCCTGGTATCAGATGGATGACAAATGAACAATTGTGACAAGCATGGGCAACACATGGAGCATCATGGTATTACATGGACAGCCAATGAACAATTGTGACAAAACACGGGCAACACATGAATCATCATGGTATTACATGAACAACAAATGAACAATTGTGACAATGCATGGGCAACACATGGACCATCATGGTATTACATAGACAACAAATGAACATTTGTAACAATGCATGGGCAACACATGGATCATTATGGTATTACATGGACAACAAATGAACAATTGCGACAAGCATGGGCAATACATGAGCAGTCATAATATGTGGACAACAAATGAACAGTTGTGACAAAACCTGGGCAACACTCAGGCAATCATGATATTATGTGGCCAACATTTGAACAAATGTGAAAAAAATGGGCCACACTCAGGCAATCATGGTATTACATGGGCAATGGCTAACAATTGTGACAAAGCATGGGCAACACATGGGCAATTATAGTATTATGTGGACAACAAATAAACAATTGTGAAAAAACATGGGCAACACATGGGCATTTATGGTATTATGTGTGCAACAAATGAGGGCAATGGATAGTGGCAGCAAACTGAAAAACACAAAACAGAACTGTGGCAACACATGGATATTCATGGTACTACAGGGGCAACAAATTAACAATTGTGAAAAAACATGTGCAACACACGGGCACAAATGGACAATCATGGTATTATGTGGACAACAAATGGGCAATGCGGAAAACATGTGACATTATGTGGGCAATAGTGATAGTGGCAGCAAATCGAAAAACACATAACAACACAAGGAACCTTTGTTGCAATTTTCAGCTACGTTAAACCAGGATTTAATTGCAAAATCCATCAAACAATTCAAGGTCGTCTACCACCCTAGCCACAATTTTGATTAATAACAGTTTCAATATACACTGTCCGTGGAAGGATGCATTGAGCAATTCAGTGATTTTGCAATGCAAAGCTGGTTGAATGTGCCTTAAATTTGCAGTGTATATGGCCATTGTTACTGTTCAGTAATACCAAACCTATGATACTCACACAACTCTTCTTGTCACATTGCAAACAAATTGCTATTAAAGTAATAGACATTCATCCTGAAACAATTCCAGCCATGTTTGTCTAGTCCCGGGTGTATTGGTTACATCGACACCACTCACATGCAGTCAGAGATAAAAGTTTTTGCAATATACCATTACAGGTTTTTGTGAGAATAAATCTTAAAGGTTTTCATCAAGTATTATAAGCGTTGTCATAAATCAAGCTTTATTTTAAAACAGTTATTGCTGGTCCCCTTCTGATTCAAATAAGGTTTTGGGAATGCAATGTCATATTCACTTCATGCTAATAGTGCTGAGAAAAATAGTCAGTGCTAGAGAAGTTTCTGCAGGCTGGGCTCCCCCTACTGGCCTTGGGAGGAACTACACCTCCAGGAACACAAAATCTGTGTCCTAATGGGTGGTTTGCTGCATCAGGCACATTGGATGCTGCTGGCTTTATTAGTACAAGAGATTGGCTTAGGGCTGCCAAACATTGGCTGATTTCTTACTGTGAATATCTGGAGGTGAGATCTGGTTGTCCTCATTTGCTGCTTTGGAATCAGATCTTCTCTTGATGACTTGGATGCTGTGCACATAGTAAGAGATTGACCTCTTTTCCATCGAGGAGCTGGAATAACTGCTGACTGAGTAATAGTGTGCCCTTCCAACTCTTGCAGACGCTTATTACAGCTTGTTTTTTAAAGCCCAACTCTAGCTTAATTAAAAAAAAATAAAAATTTAAAGCAACACTAATCACTGGTTAGAAGAAATAACAAAAAAAAACTAAATAAACACACACACACACTGCTCAAAATAAATAAATATAACATAAATATAACATAAATATATACAAATAAATAACTAATGAAATTTATATATATATATATATATATATATATATATATATATGTACACACTGCTCAAAAAAAGGAATACTTTGAAAACTAAAGGTGCAGGGACCTCTTAACCCTCTTGTATTGAACTGTATTGTTGCTGTATTGTCTCCCATTATATTGTAAAGTGCTGAGCAAACTGTTGGCGCTATATAAATCTTGTATTATAATAATAATAATAAAACACATCAGATCTCAATGGGGAAAAATATCATGCTGGATATCTATTAGGATATCTATTATCTGTTAGGAACGTAAGGATGCTCCATCGTTTGATGGAAATGAAAATTATCAACCTACAGAGGACTGAATTCAAAGACACCCCGAAAATCAAAGTGAAAAAATGATGCAGCAGGCGAGTCCATTTTGCTGAAATTTCATTGCAGCAACTCAGAATGGTACTGAGAAACTCAGAATGGTTTGTATGGCCCCCACATGCTTGTATGCATGCCTGACAATGTCGGGGCATGCTCCTAATAAGATGGTGGATGGTGTCCTGGGGTATTCCCTGGCAGCATCAGATGGACCAAAACATGATATCCCAGAGGTGCTCTATTGGATTTAGCTCAGGTGAGCGTGTGGGCCATTCAATGGTATCAATTCCTTCATCCTCCAGGAACTGACTGCATACTCTCGCCACATGAGGCCGTGCATTGTCGTGTACCAGGAGGAACCCAGGACCCACTGCAGTAGGGTCTGTCAATGGGTCGAAGGATTTCATATCGGACTGGATGTCACTCCACTTCCTCAAATTAAACCCTGCCAAAACCGAGCTCCTAGTTTTCCCCCCAGCCTGTGCCCCCCCCCCCGACCTCTTCATCACGACCAACAACGCCACCATCAGCCCCACCCCGCAAGCCAGAGTACTAGGTGTCATTCTAGACTCCAATCTGTCTTTCCAGCCCCAAATCCAATCGCTGACAAATTCATGCAGACTCCACTTCCGCAACATCTCCAAAATACGCACTTTCCTAACTCCAGAAACTACAAAGCAACTCATTCACTCCCTTATCATCTCCCGACTTGACTACTGTAACTCCCTCCTCGCCGGCCTACCCCAACACAGGCTATCCCCACTTCAGTCTATCCTGAATTCTGCGTCCAGACTCATCCACCTTACCAACCGCTCCGTATCCGCCACCCCCCTCTGCCCATCCCTCCACTGGCTTCCGATTGCCCAACGTATAAAATTCTAAATATTAACATTGACGTGCAAAGCTGTTCATAACACTGCCCCAAACTACATCAGCGACCTGATATCCATCTACCACCCAAAACGTACTCTCCGCTCCCCACAAGACCTCCTACTCTCCAGTTCCCTGGTCTCCTCCTCCCACGCCCGTCTCTAGGACTTCTCCAGGGCTTCCCCCATCCTCTAGAACTCACTACTCCAATCCATCAGACTGTCACCTTCCCTCCTCACCTTTAGGCGCACTCTGAAAACCTATCTCTTCAGGGAAGCCTACCCCGCTCTCACCTAATTGCTGATCTCCTCCGCTCTTCCCACCACTCCATCCCCCACAGCTATTTCCTCCTGTACCACTCTCCCCTCCCTCCTAGATTGTAAGCTCCAAGGAGCAGGGCCCTCGAACCCCTCGTGTATGGTATTGTATTGTTTCTGTACTGTCTCGTGTATTGTCTCCCATTATAATGTACAGCGCTGAGCAAACCGTTGGTGCTATATAAATACTGTATAATAATAATATTTTCATCCCGATACCTAATGGCAGTCAGGGTGTCATTATCTAGCCTGTAGAGGTCTGTGCTTCCCTCCATGGATATGCCTCCCCAGACCATCACTGACCCACCATCAAAACAGTCATACTGAACGATGCTACAGGCAGCATAACATTCTCCACAGCTTCTCCAGACCCTTTCACGTCTGTCACATGTGCTTAGTGTGAACCTGCTCTCATCTGTGAGAAGCACAGGGCGCCAGTGGTGGACCTGCCAATTCTGGTGTTCAGTGGCAAATGCCAATTGAGCCCTATGGTGCCAGGCAGTGAGCACAGTGCCCACTAGAGGACGTCGGGCCCTCAGACCACCCTCATGAAGTCTGTTTCTGATTGTTTGGTCAGAGACATTCACACCAGTGGCCTGCTGGAGGTCATTTTGTAGGGCTCTGGCAGTGCTCATCCTGTTCCTCCTTACACAAAGGAGCCAATACCGGTCCTGCTGATGGGTTAAGGACCATTTTGTGATTTTTGACAAAAAAATGACAACTTCAAAAAACACACCATGCCTCTTACTAAATACCTCACACTATCTACTTTCCGAAAACTGGTAATTTGAGGGGTATTTGTACTTTATATACCATAGTTTGTGAACTCTATAACTTTTCTATGAACTTAATAATAAACACTCATTTGGGTTATTTTCACAAAAGAAATGTAGCAGAGTACATTTGGCCTAAATTTGTGTAGAAGGATCATTTATTTGCACAATTTTATAACAGAAATTAAGAAAAACGCATTTTTTCAAATTTTTTTGTCTTTTTTCATTTATAGTGCAAAAAATAACAATCCTAGTGGTGGTTAAATACTGACAAAAGAAATCTCTATTTGTGTGAAAAAAATTATAAAAATTTCATATGGGTACTCTGTTGCATGCCTGCACAATTGTCATTCAAAGTGCGAAAGCGCTGAAAGCTGAAAATTGGCCTGGGCAGGAAGACTGTAAAAGTGCCCGGTAGGCAAATGGTTAAGTAATGGACGTGTCTGTATTATTTGTGAAGAATAACAACATTGTTTAGTGTCACTTTATTTTCCCCAAGCAGTTAGAATAAAAAAAGCTCTTGCTGCAAGTCTCACTCTATCTCCAGAGCTATCCACTGAAGATGCACTGCTATGCCATCCAGCATTGCTCATTTTTTGGGTTTAATGACACCATGGGGTTTATTTACTAAAATTGGAGAGTGCAAAATCTGGTGCAAACCTGCATAGAAACCAATCAGCTTCCAGGTTTTATTACCAAAGCTTAAAGTGTTACTAAACCCAGGACCCTGCATTCACTATATCTGGTCTCCCACAGTACACACAACATGGAAGTGCAATTATTTTAGTAAATATAAACTGCTAAATATCTTTTCTCATCAGCAGTTAGAGCAGTCTTGTGACTTATCAGTGTCCAGCTGAGCACTAATTTGAGCTTGTAGGAGGAGTGTTCTTTCTGCTCTAGGAGGATGCAGAACCCCTCTGAACAGTGATGATTGGCCCTGTGCCGATCACATGCATTCTCCCAAGAAAAAAAACCCAAACTCTCTAGCAATACACACCAAACTGAGCATGTACAGAGTGTCTCCACACCATATGTCTTATCAGGAGATAAGAGGGGGCACTGGAAGAAGGGGAGGATCAGAGAAGTCAGGATCAAACAGCCTTTTAACACAATGCAGAGGATTAACCCCTGAGGTTCTACAGGGAGTATTACAAGCATGCTTTACTGCATATACAGACTGATTTTACTGTTGTGGGTTTGCTTCCACTTTACCTGAACAAGCTTAAGTTAGTAGCTGATTGGCTACCATGTACAGCTGCACCAGATTCCAGTTTTAGTAAATATAAATCTATGTGTCACTCAATCAACTTCCTGTGAGCCCAGGGTGTCATGGACACACCCCATAGGGGTGCACTATTAAGCTCAGACTTGAATGCTGCAGGGAAAGGTGCTAATGTCATTACATGTGCAGCACACAAGACCCCCCCACAGAGTAGAAGAAAACGAATATCATATAACGTGACCTTCCAGAAAAACAGCAGGAAGTATGGATAGAGTGACTTCAAAAACTGGAGTTGGGTTTTAGACATTGAATATCTGGACTGAAGTAAGCAATGCAACTTATATGTGACATACTCAGCTGTAAGCTAAGTGTATCTAAAGTCAAAATGTTTTTTTTTTTATTTTGGATAGTGTGAAAGGGTTAGAACCTCTGTCGAGTTTTATACCCTACATTATGATTCTTGTATGGTTGAGTCATGCAATGTTATCTTGTGTATGGTCACCACCAGGCCAGATCTGTTAGGACTCATTTAAAGTCATGCATTGTGGTAATATATGTGTTAATATGTGGCAATGCACATTACATGCCATGTGGTGCCATTCATTTTGAATAGCACCCAACACATTAAGGGGATGCACATGCATTGCCACACATGGCAGAGTACCATAGGGTGTTGCGTTATAAATTTTGTAGTACATCCAATTTCACTGTTCAACACAATGTTTGTCACAGACCTGCTCTGACCTGTTCCATGTGTAATTTTTCCTCTTGTATGCAAATATGGTATCAGAATTTTTCTATCACCCATACTTCTGGAGTTATGCTCTAGTAAAGTTTGTACTTTACTGTAAATTAGCCATTAATCATTACATCCGGAAACAGTGGACAAAGAGAACATCACTAGTCCCAGGACAGAAAAATGTTGCACATGACCCACTTGTGGACACGAATAAAGTATATCTACCTCCACTTCATATAAAGTTGGGTCTTATGAAGAACTTTGTAAAAGCGATGCATAGAAGTGGACTTGGATTTACATATCTAAGAAAGACATTTCCAAGGATCAGTGAAGCAAAGATCAAAGAAGGGATCTTTGTAGGACCTGATATTAGGAAACTGATGAAAGATGAAAACTTTGACGGTCAGCTGAATAAAACTGAAAGAGCTGCATGGGAGTCCTTTAAGACTGTTTGCCGCAACTTCTTGGGAAATAACAAGTCAGACAACTACGCAGAATTAGTGGATACTCTACTGAAGTCTTACCAGAAACTGGGATGTAACATGTCTTTGAAAATGCACTTCTTGGATTCACACCTGGATTTTTTCCCTGCAAATCTAGGAGCAGTCAGCAATGAACATGGGGAACGGTTTCATCAGGATATTTCAGTAATGGAAAATAGGTACCAGGGCAAGTGTAGCTCCAGTATGCTTGCAGACCAGGGGCGGACTGACAGCTCATGGGGCCCCCGGGCAATAAGGGATCATGGGGCCCCTGTGTTCTCGCACACACCCAAAAAAGCCTACGAAAAAGACAATGAAGGTACCAGGGGCATCTCATGGGGCCCCCTACTGACCCCGGGCCCTCGGGCAGTGCCTGAGTGCTCAAATGGTCAGTCTGCCCCTGTTGCAGACTATTGTTGGACCCTTAAGAGGGATGTTTCTGAGGCACAACACAGCAGAAAATCATATACAAATACCTTTTAGAAGACTATGTTACAATATATACCTATATATTGTAAATATAAGCAACATAGTGTAAATTTCAATTGGATGTCACTCCAAAACGTTACATAATGGAGAATTTCTAAGCAGATATCTGAGTTCGCAACCAGAAACAGAACTAGAATAACCCCTGTTCATTTCTGTGACAGAACATTTTTTGGATTTTTTTACCAGTATCAGGAAAATTTGGTGCATTGGCAGCCTTTATTTTTAATGGGCTGCCTTAACCTAACATACATTAACATGTGAAATAATGCGTATTAACACACTTGCATTAATGCACTGTAAAAATGTAAATGGGCCCCTAAAGTGGGACTATCAATAAAATTCACACATCACATGAATCAACAGGGCACATGTTAGCATTACCGAACTCCCCCTTGGTCACAGGCTACTGTGCTTCAGCTCCCGCAGGTGATCTGGGACCTAAGCAGTTTAGATCACATGGTCCCTGACTACCAGGAGGATTGTAGGTGCTTCATGTAGTTAGGGACTGCAGTAAATCTACTGTTTTAATTAGGCAGACTTTGTCAGGGAGACGTGCAGGGAGCAAGAAACAAATGTGCAACTTCACTAAAGCTGGCCATACACTAGCAGAGTTTTGTTCCCGAATTTCTGTTTTAAGAACGTTTGGTAATTTTTCTAATTGTTAGTGGGGTCAAATCAACGTGTTTTCAGAGCACAGAGATGAGAAAATCCAAAGAAGCAGGATTAGGAAATTTTCTTGAACAAAGTAATTTGTGACTGTGGCTTTTATTTGGGAAAAAACATTCACTCCAAAATCCAAAAAACAAATGTTTATAAAGTACTTTATGACATTTGTGAAGTCATTGAATGAACAGATTTGTTTGTTTGTTCATTCTCTTACTAGGTGGAAAATCTACTAATGTATGGCCAGCTTAAGGTGGTTCTAGGACTAAAACATTTTTACCTTAATGTATTCCATACATTATGGTAAATATATTTTACATGCTCCCCCATCTCCCTAAATACTTACCCGAGTCCTCAGTCGATGCAGCTCTGTGAACAGCTGCATCTCTTCTTTCCGCTCTCCCTCTACTCACAGGGACTGAGGCAAGCAGTGGGAGCAATTGGCTCCTACTGCTGTCAATCAAATCCTGTGAGGCGGTAATAGGGGCGGACAGAGCAGCACTGTATGTGTTTATGCTTGCACGTAGCCCCTCTAGGGAGAGAGCCCACACATCTGCCCCCATAGCAAGCTGCTTCCTATGGTGGCAGACATTAAAGAGGAGGAGCCAAGAACACTGGCGTGGAGACCCCAGAAAAGGAGGTTCAAGGCCACCCTGTGCAATACCATTGACATCCCCAGTGACACCAATACAGTGGTCAGTGCTAATAAAAAGCACTGACACTGTACTAATGGCACTGGGCAAGAAGGGGTTAACATGTGGGGCGATCAATGGGTTAACTGTGTGTTGATTTACTATTAGGCTGTGTTTCACTGTAAGCACATTGCTATGCAGAACCATACAAAGCAGTGTGCAGGAGCTGACAGGGGAGAGATCTGTGTTGTTTATACACAGGTCTCTCCCCTTTTGGAGATACTCAGCAATCACCGGGTGCCGGCTAGAAATCACGGGCCGGGACCCTGTGATTGACAGCCGAGTCCATGAATGGCCCCCTACCCGGAACTGCAAAATCACATATATATATATATACATGATTTTGTGCACCTGTGCTGCCCTGAAGCAGTATTTCTGCTATAGGGCGGCGCAGAAGCGGTTAAAGTATATTTTCTGTTTGCAGCCAAATTAGGATAACACCTACTTCATGTTTGTTACATGACCCCATTCGCAAAGCATAGCCTAAAAATTATTTAAAAATTGCAACTTACCTTTTTTAGATGCTCTATTCTGGGCCTTCTGGTAAGGAAAAATTCTACTTAGTACTTTTTGTTTGTAAAGGGTCTGGAAAGCTGTGTTTAAAATAACAAACATGTCATACTTACCTGCTCTGTGCAGTGGTTTTGCACAGAGCAGCTCCAATCCTCCTCTTCTTGGGTTCCCCACCAGCACGTCTGGCTCCTCCCCCCTGAGCAGGTCCCCATAGCAAGCGGCTAGCTTTGGGGTCACTGGTGCTTGCTCGCTCCCAAACCCTGATCTCTGTGTCCATAAGACACAGCAGAGCGGGACTCGGCCCTGCCTCTGCTCCTTCCTCACAGGCTGTGATTGACAGCAGCAGGAGCCAGAGTGGTACCCGCTGCTGTGTCTGAGCCAAAGAGGAGAGAGAGACCTAGGAGAGCCCAGACTCCCATGCACATGGCTGGACCAAGATTGGGTGCAGTTGAGTTTTGGGGGGCTGGGGAGCCGCTGCAACCTGAAGGTTTTTTACCTTCATGCATACAATGTATGAAGGTAAAAAAAACCTTCAACCTTTATAACCACTTTAACCCTGTCTGTATTGTGCAGCATATCTTTATTATTAATTGCCACTAGATTTTAACTCTGTCCTAACAAAGGGTTAAACATGTAAAGGTGAGGCTTCTTGAATTGTATGTTAATAAGAACAGACTCGGAACAGGCTCACACTGACCTTGTTCAAAAACCTTGCAGTTGGCCATGACATCTTGTATTAACAAACATCTAAAAGGTAAGAATATTTTTAAAAAGAGCACATAACAAACATATAGTGGAGATTTTTCAAATTTGACTGCAAAGCAAGAAGCAAAGCTTGTCTGTGTAAGGGGCAAATGTGGCTGCTTTCCTCTATGTGTATCATAACAAAGTTTTTATATACATTATTAAACATTGATATGATTATTATATTAAAATTCTCATATTAAACTGATTTCTTTCAAGTGTATATTAAAAAAAAACAAAATGAAAAACTGGAGTTCCCCTTTAAATCAGGGTGCCGGATTTCAAGCCTCAGATGACATCGGGCATTGTCTCTAACAGCCAATCAGATTGTAGATGCGATTTTCTAACGCATGCAGGGAACAAAAGCTAATTACTATCACATCTTATCTTTTTTTATTGGATGTTCCAGTTAAACCCAGTTAATATTTTATGTGTGTATTCCCAGCCAAGCCTATATGTGCATTTGTGGATCTCTAATCTTCCTTCCCTGTATGCAAAAACCAAAAATATTATTTACAAGTTAACAAGCAAACAAACATAAATGAACCTTTGTTTAGTATGTGCTAAATATTTAGAAGTTGTTAAAATAACATTAACACACCATTTCTGCTTGTCAGCTTTATAGGATGCTGAGCTCGATGTATTATTTAACAGCATTTTATGGCATGTAATAAGAGTTTTGTCATCCTCTTGTGTCTGCCTTTTACTGGCTTTTTAAACACCACCCGAGACCTTTTGTTTAACAGTTTTATGTTGGTATAATGACTCTAAGCTGCTGCTTTCAAAGTGAACCTGTCACGCACCCATGCAGCCATTTTGTGAAATAAACTATTGTTTTCTAGGGGGTTCTGGCTGTCTCTGGAAATAATATTTCTCATGACCTACAATGATATATAACCTATAAAATAAAATGACATTTATTTAATTAAAAATAAATAAATTTTATATATATATATGGAAAACTATATACAGTGTATATATATATATATATATATTTGTTCTTTTATTATATAAACTCAAAAGTCCCGGTTTGACTTGAACGCCCGTCGTATATAATTTTATTTTATTTATATTTTATATATATATATGAAAAACTATATACACTATATATATATATATATATATATATATATATATATATATCTCCAATTCAATACTGGGCAATTTTACTCCTTCCTGCCCAGGGCAGTTTTCAGATTTCAGCGCTCTCACACTTTGAATGACAATTGCGTGGTCATGCAACACTGTACCCAAACTAAAATGTTATCATTTTCTTCACACAACTAGGGCTTTCTTTTGGTGGTATTTAATCACTGCTGGGGTTTTTATTTTTTGCTAAATTAACAAAAAAGACCAAAAATTTTGAAAAAAAACACGTTTTTCTTTGTTTCTGTTATAAAAGTTTGCAAATAAATAATTGTTCTTCATAAATTTAGGCCGAGATGTATTCTGCCAGATGTCTTTGGTGAAAATAACCCAAATTAGGATGTATTATTTAGTCTATAGGAAAGTTATAGAGTTCACAAACTATGGTATAGATCTGAATATTGATCAATCCTGAAGTACTGATGGCCAATCTAATTTCTTGAGGTCTAAGAATGTCAGAACAGTACAGATATCCCCCAAATGACCCCTTTTTGCAAAGTAGACAGTAGACTTCATAAGAGGCATGGCGAGTTTTTTGAAGTTGTATTTTTTTGTCATAATTTTTCAGAAAATTAAAAAATTAAAAAAATTAGTTTCACTATTTTTTTTTTTTACATATTGTCACCAGTGCAGTACAGCGTCATCATATAACTGGCATTGCGGTGATCAGGGACACTGAATGGTGACAGTATGAAAAAAATATATATTTTTTTTTATTATTTTTAATTTTTTATTACATTTGTTTTCTTCTTTTTAAGATTTTTTTCTTCATATTTCACTATGACCAAAGTAATCAGTATTTTTTTTTTTTTTTACACAATTTGCTTATAGCAAAGAATTACTTTGCTATAAGCAAGCATTTACCTGAATGACATCAATTCATTCAGGGTTTTTTTTTTTTTTTTGTGCTTAGCTGTGATTTGGCCACAGCTAATCACATGACATGTGCATGTGATTAGCTGTGACCATTCACAGCTAGACACTAGTATACAATGGATGGCATAAATGAAGCCATCCATTATATACAACTGTCATGTGACCTGCTGTGATTGGTCACAGCAGGTCACATGGTACCAGCAACAGGGGCCGATACTCAGATCTGTCATCGGCCGTGTCCGAGGTACACGGCCGGTGACAGATCGCACCGCTGCGCGGCTCTGCAGGAGCGCAATCTGCGCATCTGCGGGATATGGCGTCCACCCGTAACGCTGATGACATTTGCCGGCCACCATTCGGCCATAGGGTGGGCAGCAAATGGATATATATATATATATATATATATATATATAAAAATAAAATAAAATGATATATGATTGGCGTTCAAGTCAAACTGGGACTTTTGAGTTTATATAATAAAAGAACAAATTTCAAGGAATGGATACAGCATTTATTTTTCTACATACTCCCCTGCTACATTTATACACTTAAAGCGGAGCTCCGGTCTCCTTGGCAGGTTTCTCCAAAAGGCCACCCCTGTGATTCTCTTTAGCTGTACAATATAAATAGGAGACTGTTATAAGTGTATTTCTTCTTCTTACTTGTAAATATGACATTCATCACAGGATCCCAGCAGACAGGCAGCAGCCATTACTAGTGTGGGCATCTGAAGCCAGCTCCTAGAATCCTTGCTTCTGGGATTCTGTGCAGCTGGCTACCCAGCATGCACCTGCTGAATTTGCACCTGTGCAGTAAGGACACAGCACGGCGCACTGTGTTACTTACAGGTTTCCATAACAATGGCGGTGTCGGCGAAAGTTCCCGCTCTGTTGTTATGGCAACCTGTCAATCAACACAGAACCCTGAAGGCAGGCAAGTGCGGTCTGAAGGTTCCTGAAATAGATGAAGGCGATATCCCAGGAGCACTAGGGAATCGCCTAATGACAAAATCGCCTAGGTGGCCAGGATCAGAAGTGGAGACTACATATAGAAAAATAAGTTATTTAGAAAAAAATTTAAATAAAACAATTGCCATTACAGACTGTTCTGCGAGTGAGAATTGTGTTGCAAGGAACATGAAAAAATGGATGAAACTCCGCTTTAAGCTTCGGCATAGAAAGATTTGTCAGTACGCCTGAACCATCCTAGGACAGCCTTCATCATCAATGTTGAAATGCTGACTGACCTCCGAGGAACTCTTTTAGGGGTCCAAACAGGTGGAAATCAGTGGGAATGAGGTCCAGGCTGTAAGGGGGATGCAATACCTCCCAGCTGAGTTGCTGTAATGTGCAGGTAGGGAGGTGAGCAGTATGAGCTTGTACGTTGTCCTGGAGAAAAAGGATGCAATTGGTGATCAAACCAGGCCATTTTCTCTGTATGCACATCACTCAGAACACAACAGTAATATTCACTGTTGATAGTGGCACCACGTGGTAGAAAATCCACATAAATAACATGAATAATGCCACGTTTCTCCCAGAAAACATTTGCTGTCAATTTACCTGCAGATGCAATTGTTCGAAATCTTGTTGGTGGTGGTGAATCTGCAGGCTTCCACTGCTTTGATACTTGTTTTGACTCCAGAGTGAAATGAGATGCCCAGGTTTCATCACATGCGATCCAGAAAATCCTGGCCTTCCCTGTCAAAATGCTTCTTCAACGTAGTGCAGGCTTCTGTGCCAGTCGATTATTCAGGATGAGGCGTTACATGTGCTGAATGTTCACAGGGATGACTGCTGTGAGATGGGAACCACCATGGCTGGGACCGTCACTGATGAACGTACGGCCATCTTTGAAATGTTTACACCATTCAAACGTCTTACTCCGGCTGAGCATCTCATCCCCGTACTGTGCTTGAAGTCTTCTGTAGATATCCGTGGGCTTTATGCCTTTGTTCACAAGAAACTTCATTACCACACGCTGTTCCACGCATGCACTGTCTGCCATCTTGATTAACGGTTTCTGGACTGGCATGTTAGTAATAGGACACACTTGCCACTTATTACTGCATGCAGTACCGCCACGCTACCATCCCTTTTTATACCTGCGAAATGAAAAGTCCTGGTTTGACTTGAACGCCCCTCGTATATAACTTAAAAAATAATATTTCTCAGGAGCCAAGCCACTGTAGAGTTAGCCATACACACTTTGATTTAATTAACTGGTTGATGTGTGATTCAGTCAAAATGATTGAATCTGCAAACAATCGAATAGCCATAACTTCCCTTCTGATAGATTCAGACTCGATTTAGGTTGGATTTGCTCAAGTTACTTTGTTCATGAATACAATCATATTTTGATTGATCAGATCTGAGATCACATGGCGGACACAGAGACATGATTGATAACTTACAATCATAAATCAAACAGGAATATCAATCACATCAATTTTGGACTATAGATCGGGGGAGTTTGATCAAAAAAGAAATCATTCATTTATTCACACAGGCAAAGTCAAATACTGATATCTGCACAGGATCTTGCTGGCAGAAAGATCCTGTGTAAAAAAGGGCATGCCATTTTCTGGAAAGTGCTTCTGTTTACACATACTAAAACATTCATAGAACTTTTACAACTTAAAAATTCTTCTTTCATTCCTCCAGCTCAGTTTGTAATCCCAGCCTGTACTAACTGCAGATGCAGAGTTTTCTACATTGATTTTAGGCCTTATGCACACGCAATTGAAAGAATTTTTTGTTTACAAATTTGAATGCAGGTGAATTGTTTTCAATGGGGACAAGTGGGTTAATATCCATTTTATGAGTGTATGCGTGTAAACACATGGATGTGCCTTTACATGCGTGAATGCAAAAGCACGTAAAAGTCAATACAAAGAAAAAAAATCATAACAATTATGTACAGGAAAGAGTCATTGAAAGTTACTGAATACATGTACATTTAATGTATACAGATATTTATTATATAAGTTAATAAATTCGGATCACTTAATGTGCATCCAGTGCATTACGTGCTACTTTAAGGCGGAGTTCAACTCAAAAGTGGAAGCTTATTTGTCTCCTCCTCCCCTCCACTGCCATTTTTGGCACCTTTTGGGGGGGAGCGGATACCTGTTTTTGACAGGTACCCGCTACCACTTCCACCAGGGCTCAGTTCACCAGGGCTCAGCTCACCAGAAGTTCGTACCCCCACCTCCCTTCTGCAGTCTCTTGGGAACTTTCGTAGGTGCTAGAAGACTGCCGGACCAATGAGAATGCGCAGCGCGACTCGCGCATGCGCAGTGGGCATCAGGTTGTGAAGCCAGACGCTGTTACAGCCTGGTGCCTACAGTAGAGATGCCGGTGCCATGCAGGAGAGAAGGGAAGAAGGGACGCCACGGGTGAGAACATCGCTGGACTCTGGGACAGGTAAGTGTGTGTTTATTAAACGTCAGCAGCTACAGTTTTTGTAGCTGCTGACTTTCAATAAACAGAAAAATGGCTGGAACTCCACTTTAAGCAAATAGCAGCAAGTAGCCACCTTCACTTATTCATGTCTAAGGACAGTGGTCTCTAAACTGTGGCCCAAGGGCCTAGTGCAGCACTTTACTTGCCATTATCCCGCTCCTGGGGCACTATTCCTCTTACTGATACGAGACACTGTTCCTCCCACTAACACCAACAATGGGGCATAATTCTCCCACTGACACCAAAAATGGGGCATAATTCTTCCAATAACACCAACGATGGGGCACTATTCCTCCCCTTAATATCAAAGATAGGGCACGGTTTATTCCTACTGATGCCAGGACAAAGGCCCCTCTATAGTCTGAAGGACAGTAAACTGGCCCTTTGTTTAGAAAGTTTGGAGACCCCTGCTCAAGGTCATCGCAGACACCAGAAACATGCAGTATCTTCATCCTGCATAGCCAAATGTGCCCATGTACATGAAGCCCTAATCCCAGAATGTACACACAATCTCTAGATCGGAAAATATTGATCAAAAATGAAATCAATCATTTATACACACAGGCAAAGTAAAATACTGATATGTACGAAGGATCCTGCTGACAGAAAGATCCTGCATAAAAAACGCATGTGTGGATGCATAATTTTCTACTTTGCTTTTACGCCTGCAGAAGGCAGAACAAGATTATTGAGTACAACCAAGCTTCATTTAGTACCTTAAAAAAGTATATGTTATACGGACCTAAACACAACATTTTTACACCCATGTGCATGAGCTCTTAGTTGAAATAGTCTATCTCAGAAGTACCAGTCACCATCAGGGGCGGACTGACAACTCATGGGGCCCCCGGGCAATAGGGGATCATGGGGCCCCTGTGTCCTTGCCCAAACTCAAAAAAAGCCTATGAAAAAGGTACAAGGGGCATCTCATGGGGCCCCCTACTGACCTCGGCCCTCGGGCAGTGCCCAAGTTTCCAAATGGTCAGTCCGCCCCTGGTCACCATATAAATACAAGTTGTCAAAGCACATTAAAGTGGTTGTAAACCCTTACATACAGCATATACAGTGCAGTGACTAGCTTTAGGTGATACACAGAGATGAAACAAATCTTCCTAAATAAGTTGTACCTGTTTATCTGCCGCCCTCTCTCCATTACAGCCATTCAATATACAGAATTTATACAGCAATACTCAACTCTAGAAGGCAGGGGGTGGAGATCTGACCTCACACATGAACAGCATAGAACAGAAAGCTGAGTGTAATCGGAGATTCTAGTGAAGGGAATGGACAAAACCCCCTTATACACAGCTTCATAGGGAAACATGCACAGCTGACACTTTCAACCATGTGCTGTGTGCTGGAGGTGCGCTGAGCTGTCTTCCAGGATTGTCTGGTGTTGGCATAAAGTGCAACAAGTGACTCATGCAGATAGCAGAGGAATGAGAGAGGGGGCAAAAATCACACTAGGTGCTTTGGATTAAGGCACATACACACTATAGAAGGATATGATTTGTTTATTTTTCATTTCAAAGGTTTACAACCAGTTTAATAAAGGTTAATGAAATAAAAATACCTGGATACCTTTTCAGATGAAATGATAGGTTTTCAGTGGTGAAAAACACTCCTGTTACCCCCGGGAAATGACTGTACATAATGGAGTTGGGTTTTAAGTGGAGTGAGCAGGACAGTATTTCCTTAGGACAAGAAGTGGTAAGAAGTCTCTAAATGAGAAATGTCTTCAACTTACACATTTATTGTAGAAAGGGGAAAGTTTTGAGCTTTTAACAATGTCTCTGTTGCTGCCTGTGCCTTCCAGTCCCAGTGACAACCATTCCCCTCGTTGATGAGTGTCACAAGAAAAGAAAGTGAAGAAAATTCTTCCTGATGGGGTCACAGACAGAAGTAAAACCAGCAAAAATGCTGTTTTTTCATTTTCCTTGCATGTGATTGGATATACTTTGCATGACATTTCACAACATTCACTAAGCTCTGGAGCAAGCTCCCTTACAAAATGCAACTTTTCTTGCAAAGTGAACAGTCTACTTGTGTTAAATAGATCTGCTGGGCACAGGGAGACTAGGGACAGTCTGCAAAATAGAGGAAGCTTCCCTGCAGTTAGGAGGTTCCTTTGGAAACCATGAAAATAACATCATATTTCTCATCTGCTTGGGAAAGTTTTGTAAGGAATAAGACTGCCAGTTCACGTATTGAGATGCCACATTCCATCGTGCAAACTGAGCGTATCACTTGTGTGTCTTTGGGGAAGGTTAATATCTGCTTATTAGACAAGCTTTTAGCATATGCATTTATTTCCATCATAATTGCATTTCGCAGAGCCGTTGCCAGATTGTATCACGAATATTAGAAAGAGCTTTGTCTTGGCCTTGCCAGCCTGAAAAAAAGAAAATACCTCTCATAAACTGATAATAAGTCAGAAATAAATTTGCTTTGAATCACTTCTCAGGGATTAAAAGGCGACTGCAAATCACATCAGCTAAGCATCATCCAGAAATGGAAGAAAAATGTGTATTCAAAATTTCAGTATATACTGAGCCATTTCATACAATATAGATGATTTATGAAAGTTGGAGCACACATAATGGGACTGTAGCAATCAGATCCACTATGTCATTCTGTAACAATATGAATCCTGATTTGGTAAACCTGACTTGCACATGTAGTGGTCAGGTCAGAGGTAAGGTAAGATGATGGATACCCTAGGGCTGGACCCTTGGTTGGTAGTCTGGGATGTAAAACAGTGGGCCTCAGTCACTTTTATGGTGAATTTAGATTTTATTTCATCACTAGAAATGTGGAGGTATGAATAGATGTGGGTGCATACAGACTCCAGACTCCAAACTCCCTGTCATACCGAAAAAGGGGGCTTTAAGCCATTACCAGCATTTGGTATCTTGAAGTACTTTATTCAAGAGATGAATGGCTCTATGTTTGTGCCAAAAGAGTTACCACTCTACCTATAAGTTTCCAGCTTTAGCCTTCCAGCATACCTCCAGCAGCAGAGTTCCTCTTGTAGCACACTGTCTTGGGACCAGCTTCCCTTCATACAGGCAGAGCCTGCTTCACATGTAGGCCCTCTAGGCAGCACTTCTAGGAGGAGAGAAGAATCTAATACACCCCCTCCTGGGGGGAAGACCTCTCCAGAAGGTCATCCTTTATATTTATACCTTTCCTTGGCATGCACCATAGCTATAACCCTCCTGATGGTTGGCCAGAAAGGGGCATAAATATCCCGACTTATTGCCTTTTCCCAATCTATTAGCAGAGACCCTTCCTAGTAGTAGGTAGAAGTAGACAATCAATTGGGGTTTAGAGAAGCCTGAGCAAAGACTAATTCAATCAAAACTGAACTCAAGATGAATACTGCCCAAGCAATACTAAATTTAGGAGACACTCCTGCTTAAAGCCACACACAGATGGAGATGCAGATATGAAAAGTAAGCCCTTTAAGATTTATTACTGTAATGCAGCAAGGCTGCATACAGAATATTAGAATAATAGAATTCTTCTTCTTAAACCCCCTGTACTGCAGCACTATGGAGAGTTGGACCACAGCTCTCTCACACAAAGCAGCACCTTGCCTCTACCTCAGCCCATCACCCCCTTCCTAAACAGTACACCAACCAACAGTGCTCTCACACCCTGAGCAGGGCTGTTGATTGATGCATGTATTTAGGAGGGCATGTGGTATCGCAGGAGAGCCAGATACAACGGACTGGGCCTGAACCTAACACCCACAGCCCATTGACCCAGCAATGTCAGATAACTTCTGGGTCAGACCAAACTCAAACCTGAACCCAAGCTCACCACTGGTTAGGACAGCTCTGCTTGTGTGAGCTTACAATCTAAAAGAAAAGGGCAAGTGATAAAAAAGGAGTAACTGTGGGATGATGAGTTGACAGAGAAAGTAAAATTTCAGTTGTTAGTTTGGATAGGCTTCATTGAACAGATGAGTTTCCAGTGATTTCACTGTAGTAGAAAAAGTTTGGTCACTCCAAAGAAAGTGAATAATAAACAGTGGTGGAAAGACGAGGCTTTATATTAAATGCAGCATATATGCATTTTTTTTGTTTTGACCATAGTTCTACTTAAACCCTTAACCTAAACACCCAAACTCTGACCCTAACCTTACCTTTAACCCAACACCTCATTTTAAGTTAACTCAAAGTAGTATTTACCTTTTCATTACTGAAAGTATTAAGTCATCATACACCTGGACTGGTGCTGGAACCAATCAGTCCCTATGCTAAAACCAAGCAGTACCATCCAATGGCAAAACAGATCTCAAAATCCTATAGCAAATCAAAAGATATACCAACATAAAGCCTGTGAAATAAATTAATTTGAAGGATGTTGAAGGTCACTTGGACATAGTGCCAAAATGTTCACTAGAACTTCTGAATGTAGAGCAACATGAGAAAAGCTTTTTTTGTTTTTTTATAAAATCTTTTTATACACCACATCTTAAAATGGAGCTCATAGTTCCCTTAGATTCATAAGGAAAATAAATATTCAACAAATATTCCATAGTTTAAAGTGGCTAAAAGTTCAGGAAAGTTACTCTAATAAGGAAATAAAGAAAATGGTAATTCTGGGTTTAAGCTGGCAATGAGCCATGTGACTAGTGCAGAGACATCAGTCATGCGGTCATTCCTGGAGAATCTTTTAATACTGATTTTAATAATATTTTATATCTAAACCAATTAACAAAATTATGTATTGCAGCTTACTAGTCCTTAAATATGGTGGATGCAATATTTTAATTTTTTTTGTTTTTTATTATTTTTATTTTCACCTGGTAATGCTGCCAATAACGTTCACTCATCATATTGAATCTATAGAGAAGTAGAGCTGTCACCCTAGAACAGGAGTACAGAACACTCCTTCTCTCCTCATGGTACTAATGAGCAGGGCACTCTGTTTCCTCTTGTACCAAATTTTATTGTAACTGTAATGTCTACCTTCATTTTGTAAAGTGCTGTGCAAATTGTTGGCGCTATATAAATCTTCATAATATAATAATAATAATCATACTTCAGGATTTGGTAAAAAATAGGATTCTCTCTCCTTTCTCTCAGTGCAGTGCTATGGTCAATTGCCATGCTCGGGCACTGTCAATGTGGGGTGGGGTGAGTATTAAAAACCTGTGTGAACTCTGACCAGGATGACTTGGAGGTTCATGACTTCTGAGGGGGAACAGTTTAGTGTGGGAGTACAAAGAAGGTAAGCACCAGCAAAAGATGAGACAGACTATTACTAAACCTCTTACTTTGCCTTTAATTGACCACATACAGGTTCACATTAAATTCCTCATGATGCAGTGGTGTCACTAAGGGAGTGTGGACTGCACTTGGGTGACACCAGAGGGGTGACACCCAGCATCTCTGCCTCCGCCCAGCCAGGACAGCCCGTGGCTGAGAGCAGGTGCATAATTCCAAACTGTCAGTGTGCATCATGTAGAGCTATGCTTCCAACATAATGATGTCATTACTAGCTGTTCCTGAAGTTTGCCAAAAACTCCCGGAAGCCGCTAAGCTGCGGGAGGCGCCCCACTCTGCAGCCTGACAGTTCTGGGTACACTCTCCAGCCTCTTGCTTGCCGATCTCTGCAGACAGCCTGACCGCTTGCATGGCGAACTCTGCATGGTTCCCACAGCCTTATGGAGACCCTTCTACACCATTAATGTGCCTTCATCACCATCAATGCAGTGAGTGCATCACCTTTCTGTTTACACCTTTTATAATACAGGCTTTTAGATGGTTGCACCCTGTTCTCTATCTACAGTATATGTGTACTAGGCAACTCAGACCTGTCCTAGAGGAGCAGTACTGTCATTACTTAAGTTGTCCAGCGCCCAGCTTGAAGTCAGTGACTGGGATTAACATGTGTTCCAGAAGTTGCTTTCATGAGAGGCTTTTAGGACTGATATTTGCTTTATGACAGATTTCCTTTAAAAATTATTTTATACAAAGGCATGCAAGCTAGAGGCCAGTGTGTGTTTTAAGGTCCCTGGATCCGAGCATTCAAAGATGCAAGTCAAGTATTCCCAAGTCTCCGAGTGCCAAGCACATCATGAGAATGAATGGTTGTATAGCACAGAGTCATACTGTATGATGAGAGGTTGCTGTTCCACCTAAAACAACTGTTAAAGGGAAAATGTGTTACATAGTTGCATAGTCAGGTTGAACAAATCCAAAAGTCCTTCTAGTTCAACCTTTATCAACCTTTTAAAATGGAGGAAACCTTAAAATAACTTTCCAGTCTCATGGAACCCCTGCCAATGATTACTATATCTATGGCTCAGGGTACATTAATGTGATGGCCACTGAGGACAATGCTCCTTTTATTTGTGGCCATTGGTGAGATAGATTAAAGGTTCATTGTTGCGGAGGGTTATTTATCTAAGAGGCGTACGTTGCTCATTGCTCAAGGAACCCCTAGCTACCTCTGGAGGAACTCTAGGGTTTCCTGGAACCCTGGTTGAGAAAAGCTGACCAACAGAAAAAAAATAGAATAAATTAATAAAAACATATACAGAACCCTATACCCACAGTTGATCCAGAGAAAGGTAAAAAACCCCATTAAAGCATGGTCCAATTTACACCAGCAGGGGAAAATAAATTCCTTCCTGATCCCCAAGACTCCCCCACATTTGGCACTTTTTTGGGGGGAAGCCGGTACCTGGCTTTGACAGGTACCTGCTCCCACTTCTGGCTCAGTTCGCTGTCTCCTGATCTCTACACTTTGTTACACCACTGTTGCATACCTCCCAACTTTCTGAGATGGGAATGAGGGACACCTACTAGAAAAAGTATAACGCCATAGGACACACCCCCTGCCATGCCCCCTTAAAGAAGAATTGTAAAAAAAATGACAAGTGCATTTTTACCACTACTATTCCTTTATATTGGCTTTTGAAGTTTACAAATAGAAACTGGATGGAAGGTTTAGTACCATGAAACACTTTTTGATAGCTAAGTCAGAGATAGTTGGGAGCTATACTGTTGACCAAACTTGTTGGTTTACAGACCCCTGCGTGGGTTCCCACTTTGCCTTTGGTAACTTTTCTACGATTTTATTATTACCGCACTTGCCAAATCTTTTTTGTATGTACTGGTCTTGGATATTTCAGTGGAAAATTTGGTACCAGAAATCCATATCCACAATTTACTATAGTCCCATACTAGTAAAGGATACCAAAGTTTTGAAGGTATGGAGATTCTCTTAATCATGGTGAGGTCACTGCTTGTCACCTAGAAAACGGAAAATTTTATACTTACCTTTCCGTAATTTTCCTTTCTTGATGCATCTTCATGGCAGCATACAATGGGTTGTGGCACAGCCCATTGTATGCTGCCATGATTCCCCAGGAAAAGAGGGTTTTCATCCCCTTGAAGCTTTGGTGTTATGTATTGATATGGGACTTCAGTAAATTGTTCATCTGGATTTCAAGTTGGTGTGCTGTTTTTTTTTTCCTGTAGTTGGCAATAAAAAGTCACAGGGGCTTTATCATTTTCAAACTATATCCAAAAATAAAAAAAAAATTGTCCTTTAAAAAAAAAGTTTACATTTTAGCAAAAAATAATAATTGCATATTTTTTTGTAGGTAAAAAAATATGGATTTATAATTTTTTGTTTGTGGAGCCTCTAAAGCATTGCACCAGCAAGCAGCAGATCACTGGTGCCATGCCGGTCTCCCCCTGACCTGTCAGTATATCTGCTTGTCTGTACATCTCGTAGGAGCAAGCAGAAACTACTGACAGGAAAGCTCAATGACTTACCACAGTGATTCATTGAAAACTACAAGCCGACAGCTCCAGCTACTTTTGGTAGGTCCTGTCCACTGCATAGTGGGAACATCCCATAAGAGCTGCAGTTTTGGAGTTTCTCTGGCCCAGTTGTCTAGCCAATACAATTTAGCTCTTGTCAAAGTCAAATCCTTACACTTAGCCATTTTTTTCTGCTTTCAACACATGAACCTCAGGGACAACATGTTCACTTGCTGCCCAGTATATCCCATCCACTTTCAGATGCCACTGTAACAAGACAATCAATGTCATTCTCTTTACCTGTCAGTGGTCATAATGGTAAAATATATAAACATATGTTTTTCTAATCAGATAAATCTAATATATTGCATGTGAATATTATAAACGTATCCTTTAAACCACTCAGCAGAAGTTTCCTTTTCACATTTCCTTTGTTTTCTTACCCACGTGGAAGAAAAATATATTTGAAATACATTTTAAAAATATTCTTCCCAAATATATTGACATATACTTGAAATACTACAATTTTGGCCATATTCAATATATTTCAAAATATATTTCAATAAATATATACACACTGCATGCTGAAATGTGTTTTCATTACAAAATATATGAAAAATATTTTTAAAAATACATTTTGAAATATACTGTATATCTTTAAACATACAAGTCTACATATTTGGAATGCATTTACAAATATATGAAAAAATATATGTATTTTTAAGTATATTCTACTGATTTTTTTAACATATAAAAAAGTAATTTTAACATATATTTTTTCATGTATTTGTAAATGCATTTCAAAAATGTAGATTTGTATTTTTAAAGACATACAGTATATTTGAAATGTATTTTTAAAAATATTTTTCATAAAATTTGTAATAAAAATGCATTTCAACATGCAGTATATATTTTTATTTATTTAAATATATTTTGAAATATATTGAATATGGCCAAAATTGTAATATTTCAAATATATGTCAATATATTTGGGAAGAATATTTAAAAAATATATTTCAAATATATATTTTTTCCATATGTGTATGAATGCTGTAAAAAGACTGTTGTTATGATAGCTGAAAGTGAATATTACAAACCCCAGGTTTCCTGTTTCATGGTGCCTCCTTTCTCTTGCAGCATCCTATGGTGCAACCCGTGCATGCAGGGACTAGAGTTCTGTCTCCCTACACCATGTGCCTCAATAGAAACACACACAGCTCCATAGCTTAGGATGGCAAGATATTCCCCTCATCATTCCTCTCCCCTCTCCAAGCGAACAGACTGATTGGAGACCGCACTGTCTACTGTTAACGGTTAAGACCAGAAGTTGAGAGATGCAGCATTAAGAGAGCAGGAGTCAGCAGCAGTGAAAGCTGTAAACTGCAAGTGCTTGGTTAAGAATTTTATCAAAAAGTAGAAATGGATATAAATTGATGGTTTTTGTATGTTATTTGAGAGTAATGATGGAACGTGTATTTTATATGGGAAATGAATAAATATTTAAATAAAAATATGTGGTCAATGTGTTATTTTAATATATATACAGTATATATATAAAAACAAAAAACTGAATATATATATATATATATATATATATATAAAATCAACAGGTCATTCATACCTAGCTGTCCTTTAAGAAGCCTCAGCAAAGTTGATGTCACAGGATCACTGCTTTTCTGTTTCAGTGAGCACTGTAAAAAAACTTTGAATATATTACAAGCCAATGACAACCGAGGTAAAGGTATCTTCACTTTCCCTAATGCATCCTAAACCATGCTATATTTAATAGCTTCTCTTCAAGTTGAACATTCTTGCATTATCTCAATGCTCTATAATTGCCCTGGATAAGGTCCATACCATTAAGTGATGGGTGTTTCAAAAGCGTTTTTTACTTCCATCAACCATCACAGTTGGAGTCTCTAACATACCACAAAGGTCTACACATGTGTAAAGCATTTCTCAGCAGTGATAGCTCCTGATTTACACTTCTCTAATTTACTGCCGAAGCAGAGAAGAGAGAGCAAACGACAGATTATTTAGTGTCTTAAGTATTGTGGATTATATAACTGCCCTTGTAAATCCATCTAGAAGGAGGCCCCACTTACTTAGAAGCTTTACATCTGGAGGTTGAAATGCATTATTAAAAACAATTGTTGCTTACTTTAAAATCAGATGGAGTTGTGTAAAACACGACTTTGAGTTTATTAATGGGCCATGAAGCTAAAAACGCACTTATGAAATATATATATTAGTTGCAAAGTTTTACAGTAGAATTAAATGTAGCTTGTCTGAAATGTAAAAACTTTAATATGCAGCTGCACTAAATGTATTATTTTAGCAATTGGTGCTACATTTATACCAGCTGAGGAAAAAGCTGGTCAGTATAAAACTAATGAATTTAGATAATGTATGGTTATGTGCACTTGGGATTTGAGAGACCCCGCACCATTAATTTTAGCAAAAATATTTCCATTACATTATATGGACATTTAACATATATTTTACAATATTTACCTGTAAAAACCTACCTTGTGTAGATATCAAAAGGTCCAAAACTGCTGGTGGGGGCAGAAAAAAAGGTTCTGGCCTCGAGGGAATTGTTACTAAAACCAGTGTATTGGGGGTCAATGGCAAAAATGACTCTTACTTTACTGGTCACTAGGAAGAATGCAACCCTTATTTTACAGTGGTAGTTAGAACAGCACCCTTACAGATAGTTAAAAAAATGATTAGAGTCATGCCACTGGCACAATCCAGGCATGATCAGATGGGAGGTTAATCAGCCACAGCTCTAGGAACCTCTAGGGCTCCATGGATGTTGATGTTTATTTACCTGTACATACCTTCTACTATAAACCTATGGTTGAACAAAAGACCAAAGTGGCTTACTTAACCTTGGTACACACATAACTTTTTTTTTAATTAAACCCAGCAGGCTGAACAAATTAAAAATCGAGTGATCGCTGTACTAACACAAATGATGTGCATCGATCTCCCCTGCTGTGCCTTTGAATTCTGACAGGGGGCCTATCCCCCCCCCACCAAAACAAAGTGATGAGCACTCACAGCATTTAGGCTACGAGCGCTGATCAGATGCTGATTTTCCAGCATGTCACTTCAACAAATGTTGGTTGTTAGACTGGCTTCTGTTGGAGAGATAGCTGTACACACTGATGAAATTTCAGCCGGTTCTTGTTAACCCAACTGATACCGGTCGATATATAGCCCTTGTGTATCCAGTCTCAAACTACCACTCCCTTGTGCTAGTACAGCCTTTGCTGTCTGTTGTGTCCCATATACAGGGGCTGAGAGGGTTAACTGTAGTTGTCGTGTTAGAGATTTTGTTTCTAGCCTTACAGAACAGACATGTTTATCTGCTGCTTCTCTGCTAACAAGAAACAGGTACTTTATTCAGGAAGAAGATATAGAGTATAGTCATAGATGCAGCTACAAACCAATAAACACTGCCATCTACTGGATGAAGAATATATCTGTAGTTGTTACACAAAATACATGAACACTGTATTCCAACACCCCCACTCAACAACTACTCCTTATATTAGTTCCATTTTGGATTTCAGTTCTATAAAGCTGTTTCAGTTCACTAAGAGATGTCATCTCTTCATCAGCTGCTCTGATCCACTTTTATATATCCAAAACACTTGCGCTCAGGTATCAAAAAGTACGAGTTAAAAAAAGATAGCACATTCAATAGGCAAAACACATCATATGGTATAGAGTTATACGTGCAGCACTAACAACATGTTATAAGCACACAATGTTGTAAGCAAACACCAATAGTGGATTAGGAAGGGTGCAAATACAAACAAAATTATAAAAGTTTTAGTTCATGTAGAGTCCTCATAGGTCTGCAAGTGCTGGTGCTTTATAAGAAAGGCATAGACAGACAGAATCATCCACTGTCCACCCAATCATACAGCCTCTTACCAAAGGATCTGACAAGCCTAAGGATTGGACAAATAGTGCAGTTTTCAGGCCCAGTATAAAAGCCAGCATATCAATACAATGTTTCAAACCAACAAGATGGCTGCAGTCCGTGCTAATGCGTGATGACGTCACACCGTGACTCCCCCCCTATGCATTTGGTCATCAAAAGATGTCATCAGAGCGTGGCCAGCGGACTGCATCACGCTGTATATGCTGTATACAGACTGGAAGGACCCTCTGTCTCAATCACAATGCGTTCCAATCTCCAGAACTGCGCCCACTGAACATGAGAGAGCTACTGGAGCCAGCAATATCCAAAAAGTGTTAACTGCACTTCAAACACCAGATATGCGCCCTAAGGAGCAAAATCTTATACAGCCCATGTACCGGTTGTTAATAAATTATGGTTTGTGGTTTTATTATGAGCTGGCTTTGTTCTCTTCTGTGGTGTTTGTTGCCCTGAGAGAGATTTAGTTCACATGAGATTGGAATCAGGAGACGTGCTGCACACAAAGAGGATCAATTGATAATTCACATTTGAGAGTCTACTTGCTTGAAAACTGTGCTGTTTGACCAATCCTTAGGGTGGTCAAATCCTTTGGTAGGAGGCTGTGTGATTGGGTGGTCAGTGGAGGATTCTGTCTGTCTATGTCTTTCTTTCCAAGCACCAGCACTTGCAGACCTATGAAGACTTTGCATGGACTAAAAATGTGATAATTTTGTGTGGATTTGCACCTTTACTAATCCAGCATTACTGAGGTTGTTTGTTTACACCTTTTTATGCTTATAACACAATGTTAGCGCTGCACTTATAACTACATACCATCTGATCCACTTTTGTTTCTCATGTGTTGGAAGTCTTTGCATCTCGTCCTATGAATCTGGCTGTGGTTTTAATGCTATGCGAGCAACATAGGACAGACGTTTGGCTGGAGTATCTTTATTGCTTCTAGTGGATTCCCTAATTGAAGCCTCTCTTGGCCTGGTTTCTTCTTTTACAATACTTGGATTGTCTGCGTTAATTTCTGTTTCTGTGTCACTTTCTTGCTTATCTTTATCTGACACTGATATGATATTTCCCTCAGTTTAAAGTATTTGTGTTAGTTCATGAAATTTTGAACACACTGAAGTTCATTGACAATTACACTTCTACTGATGGCTGTCTTGTTTGTTTCTTGGTGTAGAATTCTGTATCTCTTGTGAGATTTAGTGTCCCTCTTCCTTTTGCACAAGCATTCCATTTTGTAGAGTTATCTTTGGGATGTGCACATAGGCTTTGCTTCTAAAATTTTTTAGATGGTTCAAATTTGGGGCTTTTCCATTCCACAATTCATATGGAGACAACATGCAGTCATAATTGCCTCCCCCCAGTATGTGGTTGGCATATCTGATCAAACAGCATGATCCTTCCACTATCACACAGAGCACGGTTTATTCTTTCTGCAACCCCGTTTTTTTCTGGGTTGTCTGATACAGTAGTTTGAAATATTATGCCATGCTCTCTGAGAACCACCAGTGTATTATCACCTGTCAGTTCCATTGACAGCCAAATACTTTTCAAGTTTCTCTCATACTTCATTCACTTTTGTTGTGTAACAGATATAGTGCAGTATACCTGGAGTAATCATCCATAAACGTGAGAAAATACCTCTTTTTTTGCTGGGGTAAATGTTTCCATTGGACCACAAAGATCAGAATGAATTAAGTCCAGAGGTTTTTTTTCTCTGCTGTTACTCTGCTTTATGAAGGCTTTTCTTGTCATTTTTCCTTTTATGCAGCTGGTGTATTTCATTGTTTAATCACATGAAGAAATTTTTTTCCATTTGCATAGTCATTCTCAGTCAATTTTGTTATTATAGCAGGACTTCTGTGCCATGTGTGAATATAGTTTGAATTTTTTCCTCCTTGGCAGTATTAACCACCTCATTGCAGTTCAGCAGATGCAGTTCATCAGTAATTTTAGCCTTTGCAAGTTTTATATCCCCTTTTGTGGTGGCACAGCTGTCATATTGGAAGGTTGCTACATTTCCTTTTTTGTGAGCTTCTTCACTGACAAAAGATTAGTTTCAAGAGCAGGGACATACAGGACATTTTTCACAGGTATCTTTCTGGTGACACTCTGGTAAATAGGTAAGAAACAGTGAAGAAAACTCTCCTATTCCTTTGATTCCATTATTTGTCCATTAGCTGTGGTGATTTGTTCTGTTTTACTCTGGTCAAGGTGAATAAAGAAATTTCTGTCATTTGTCATGCAATACGTAGTTCCTGAATCAACACACCATGCCTGCAAAGATGAGGTGCAACTTTTGGATTGAAAAACATATTCATTTTCTGAAGAAAAATCAGTTTCTTCCTTCACACTTTTAGCCCTTTGTAGTTTTGTTTGTTTTTGCATTTTAGCTTTCCATATTCTGCAATCTGCTTTTAAATGGCCTTGTTTCTTGCATACAAAACATTCATGCTTTTCTTGTTGCAAGTTACTGTTTTTATTCCTATTTTTCATCTTTAACGCAGACTCTGCGACAGAAGCACCGTCACTTTTAACTTCCCTGGCATTATTCCTGAGTGTAGCTCAGGGTTAACTTTTAGTACCAAAAGCGGTAACCCCGAGCTACACTCGGGATTACCCTGCAGCGTTGCTCAGGGATCCTTCCAGCACTTACCTTGTCCTGCGCTCCCGCGATGTCCCCCCTACAGGGTCCCTGGCCATCTCCTCCGGCCGATGCAGGCATCCGTCTTCCGGGTTCCGTTCCCTGCGAGCGTCGGGACGTACAAGATGTACAGGGGATGGAACCGGCGGGAAATTCAAAAATTTTAAAAGTGACATTCGCTCAATACACTAAAATCTCATAGTATAACATTACTGTATCACATCATTTTACATACATTTTGTCCCGAGTGCTTTGTCCTGTACCCTGCCTGCATTTTTACTGTTCTTTCTGCCTTGAAACTGAGAAACGTCCATGGTGTCCAAAAAGCGTCCCTTTAGGTCAAAAGCTATTTTAGACTAGCTAGATAACAGCAATAGTAAATTAGAACCACTTGCAGAATTGAATGATAATTTATCGTGGGGAAATTCGTTATCAGACACTGAAAACGATTTTGCGACTAAGCTCAGTGATGTGCAAACTTTCAAATTTCAGTGTTTTTGGTTTGATTACATTATTGAATTAAATTTATTATTATGTTACTATTTTTATGATTATTTATCATATTATAATTTATGATTTCATGTTTCAAATTTTATCATACCTGGGATGTTTACTAGACTCTTGTTCGAACAGATTTCAGTGAGTTATTCCTAAGAATTACAAGCCTACAATAAAAAAACATATTTCCATGCAAAAAAGGGAGGTTTAAGTTTTCTGTTTTACACTTATATTCATCTATAAGCTTTCCCTTAACATATTCCAATGTCAGTTCACCATCTGGGTTTGCAGCAATTGCTGTGACAAGTGTTTCATAACTTTTTGGTAAACCACTAAGTAATAGTGCTGCAACATGAAAATGTTTTATTTCTTCTCTTATACTTCTCAGGCATTTCCAGGGTATGCCTTATGTAATCCTGCATATCCTGGCCTTTTATCAGCTTGGTTTGGTATAGATTTTCAATAAAATACAGTTTATTGCTGAGATCAGCTCTTTCATGCACCTTTTGTAATCTTCCCACATTTCTTTCACACTTACATGTATGTATGATTTTATCATCTTCTCTGCTAAGAGAGATTGTGCTCTGAGCTTTCAGGTCTTTCTCTATCCATTTGTCTGAAGGGTGTTCTGGCTGACTTCATTTATACATTTCCACATACCTTTTCTTATTAGCAGCATTTTCATCTTGAAGACTGGTAGTTCTGGTTTGTCAAATTTGCAAATGAAAGCTTTGTTGCAGCCATTTCATTGGCCATTTTTCTTTTATTCCAGTACAGTCTTCTTTCTGTTGCTGTATCTTGCACTTCTTTGCTGTAGCAGGATATGACTGGGTGTCCAGGCCCATAACCTGTTAGAGATTTTGTATATAGCCCTACAGAACAGTCCACAGTCCACATGTGTTTATCTGCTGCTTCTCTGCTAAAAGGAAACAGGAACTTTATTCATCAAACAAATTTAGAGTATAGTCATAGATATAGATACAAACCTATAAACACTGCCATCTACTGGTTGAAGAATGTATCTGTAGTTGCTGCCCAAAATACTTGAACACTGTATCCCAACATGAAGGAAAGAAAATTGCATAATGTATGCCCTTCCTAATGCAGGTCACCTTCCCCAGGGTTTCTGAATAGCAGTTGCAGAGAATGTGACCTGCATCATCCCAAGCTTCCAAACTTCTCCTTAACTATAATTGTAGCAACATGAAGAGAGGTCTGCTGGAGCCAGAGGGTAGTGTGGGAGTATTGGCTCTGCTGCCTCTCGGTAGGTGCCACCTAATACAAATTACCTAATTGCCGGAATAGCCTACAGATACAGGAAAATTAGTAAATTCACTATTTTCTGTATTGACACACAGACAACTAGACACATTTTTACAAGATCTTCTATAAACATGAATGTGACAGAATGTGGAAATACTGCAATAACCAGAGTGTAAGCCAATATTCTGTATTATCTGTTTTTCATTTTTGTTGTCCGTGAAGCAGAATACTATTGCTGCATTTGTGAATGAAATGCAATTATCTAGATGGATATACAGGCTTCTGGAATGAGGATAATAAAAACAATGCTCTTAATGGAATATTAAGTTACCATTGACAGTTATACAGCTTTGTGTATTAAATATTCAACTGGACATTTGAGAGATAGCATTAGTTATGGTGAAATGCCAAGGACTGCAATACAATTATGTGTTCTCTCAGGGGTTTTTCTGGGAGTTATCCCTCTAAGACAAAAGACAGGGAACAACAATAATCCAGAAATAAACAGCAACACAAGAGGAAAATGTTCTTCTTTACTTTTTGCAAAATGTTACAAAAACCTGAACCAACTTAGATGTGTAACTTAGATTTGTTTGAAACCTCCCCAATATTAAAGTATTTCTACAGGCAAAATTATATATTTTTTATCTTATTGCATTCTCTGCATTAAAGTAAAAAACCTTTCAAGAGAGCCTCCCCAACCTGAGTCCGATCTTGATCCAGAGCTGTACCCGTCTACAGCAGCTCTTTTTCCCTCTCCCCCTTCTAAGAGAAGACTTGGCAGGGAGCGGAGCTGAACCATGCTATGTGTGTCTATACATGCATACAACCAAGCTCAGGACTGAGCCCGCACAGCTGCCCCTGTAGCAAGCACTCTACTACGGAGGCAGACGGAGAATAGGAGGAGTGGACAGCACTGGCGGGGGACCCCAGAAGAAAAGATTTAGGGGTGCTTGGGCAAAAACATTCCACAGAACAGGTAAATATGGCATGTTTGTTATTAAAAAATAACCTCTACAATATTACAGATAAACACTCCCTAAATGTGGTGGCTGCATTCATTTTCTTTTTTAGGTTTTTTTCCATTTTTTCACCTGGTTAGCCTGTCAGTAACACACTTCCTGTCCCTGGGTGGCTATGCCTACTCTCTGTACTGTATCTAAGAATGGAGCCATGACTGTCACCCAAGGTTAGACTTCAAACAAGTCTGTCTTTTTTTTATCTCCATTACATGGAGGATGGGGGATTAGTAGATTACAGAAAGAAGGTATTATTGTTTGTGATTTCAGATCAGCTCACAGAAGATGACGAGGGTACTGCATTGCTGTAAGATCAACAGGTATTTTTTTGTACTTGCTGAACATGTTCTTTTGTTCTTGCTGAACACGTTCAAAGTGTTGTAAGCTTCAATACATTAAATTTAGTTCTTCGGTTTAGATATCCTTTACCTCCGGGGAGCCATATCCTTACTTTAGTCCTAGATTGTATCTATTAAGCTACAAAATACATATACTTCTGCCATCTCCTGGTGAAAACTGGTATTGCAAAAGGACCACAAAATGCAGTAATTCTGTAGGGGTGAGTTTGGGTTTGGTCCAACCTTGAAATTAGCTGTATTGCTGGGCCATTGAGCTGCAAGTAGGAGATTTCTTGCCCCACAGCTGCACAAATACAAAGTGGTGGGACCAACAAGGCTATATGGCTATATTAGGTTAAAGATGTCATAAGCATCCCTATCCCTTTGTTACATGCAGTTGCATGGTGGGGGGAATCTCCTGCCCAAGGTCATTGGTTTGACAGGTATGTGATCATGTGACATCTTTCCACGGGTTTGGACAAACTGGTTTTTGGACTGTGAATCCAGCCCATCCCTAGCAAAATGTCAGACATCCAAGCACTGAAAACAACAATGGGAGGAAGATGGGAATTCCCTCTGTGATTAAAGGCAGGCAAAAAAAAGGTTTCCAATTTTTCCTGGAAATACCCTTTTATCATATTTTCCACATTCCTATAAGCTACTAGAGCATATACCACATCATAGCCCCAGCTGCTGCTAGAGCAGTCCTAACCTACAAAATGTTTCAGAATTCACTATATTTCCAGACTAAAGAGAGCAGAGAGGGGAAGTCTATTAGACTTTTCTGTAGTTCATGACATTAGTAGATAGAGATGGAGCTTACAGTGCTAATAATTTCCATGTCAGACTTGATAAATGCAAGTTTGCAGGGGTTAATTTATTGTTAGCTTGTAGGTCAGGTACTGGATTAAGGTTATGGCTAGGTTTTAGGGTTAGGACAAAAATGCTGGGTTAAGTTTTGGGGTTCAGATAAACTGTAAAAGGTTCATTTTACGCATTAGGTTTAAAGGGAACTTGTCATGTTTGGGCTCATATAAGATTCTGCATGTAACAGTCTTAAATGATCCTAAGTCCTCATGCACACTTGACATTTTTACAGCGGCTGTTTTTGGCTTTTGACATTTTTTTCTACAGCTAGTAAACCACTAGCATTTTATCCTATGTGTTCATGCACACATAGACTGTAATCAACATATTTTGGCAGGGGCGTATTTTGGCTGGAAACAAAACCCAGGACTAGAGGTTTTAGTTGTAAAAATGATCTAACATTGAAAAACATGGTAAAACACCACAAAGTGACATTTGTGGACTTTTTTGACCCCCCAAAATTGTTTTTTTTCTTAACAAAACGCTAAAAAACATATACGTGGAAAAACGTGGAAAATGCCGCTAAACGCCAATACAAAAAAGCTGAAAAATCAGCTAACGTTACCAGCATTATCAAAACGCCCGGTGTGCATGGAGCCTAAATCTGCAGGATTAGCTATTGGGTCAGGTGGTTCCAAAGGACCTGAAAAGCCAGTGTCTATGGTACTGTCAGATTCAGCATTGCCTTCTTATAACAGAAGGTATTTACATGCAACTACTTCCAGAACAAGGAGCTCAATCTCAGCTGGTAGGTAAGAGGGCAAAGTCATGTAAATCAGTCTGCTTTAACACTCTCTGCATCCAGAACTGCTGGTGTCTAGCACTAACACAGGCATAATTTTAAAGAGCTATTATTACCAACTTGCATGCCACCGTTTCTTGCCTTCATCAATGGGATATATGGCTTTACTGTTGGGCTTGTGCATCCAGGGTGCACGGTGATGTGAATAAGCCCTAAAGGAAAGGTGTAGGTGTTAGGGTCAGGTTAAAGTTAACTTATCAAGAGCAAAATATGGGGCTGCTGTTGCTCATCTACTTCTGTAAATGCTAGCTGTCTGGCTATCATGATAGGCCACTGGCTTCTGTGTCATTTGCCTGGAGAGCTTTAAGTGTTAAGTGTTCATTTTAGGAATTCGGATAAGTATTAATGGCTCAAAAAGTAAGATTAAATAGTAGGGTCCACATAATGGTGAGGTTAAAGGAGATCTATGGTCACAGCATTACACTTTCATTTTATAACATCAGCATTGTAATAACAATGCAAACAATAGTTTGACTTTATTATGTGTTAAAAAAAATCTGAAGAATATATTTAGAAAATATATTTTTTAAAAAATATATTATTTAACCCCTTGATGCCGACGTCACACAAATATGTGGCCTCACGGAACTGGGCTTTTTTCCTTGAGACCGCATATTTATGTACCTCTCCTTGTGCTGGGAGCGCGCTGCACTGCGCGCTCCCTGCACAAAGACCGTGCTGTCATGGGCCCCAGGTCCCGTTCTAACGATCGGGACCCGGGACTCCTGATTTCAGGTTACATGATCGCTGTGATAGCCTCTGATTGGCTATCACAGTGATCAGCTCTCTTGTTTTTTTCTCTCTCTATGAATGGAGAAGAGAGATACATTGTATCGCTCTAACTCCTGGCATAGAGAGAAAAAAAAATGTTTGCAAAAAAAAAAGAAGATAAATATTAAAAAATAAAATAAAAAATAAAGAAAAATATCTAGATCAAGGTTTGATCTAGTTCAGTGCCAGGGTTATTGTTTGGTACAAGGTCAGGGTCAAAGGTCAGGATTTAAAAAAAAATTGGTATCAGTGTCAGTTAGTGTCAATGTCAGTGTCAGAGTGTTTTAGGTAAAAAAAAAGACAAAAACAAAATGCGCACTATTGTTTCTGGGCTCTACTACGGGTACAAACAACAAATAACATACACGTATATGGTATCGCTGCGATCATCAAGAGCTGGAGAATTTATTTTGGGTTGTCTTTGGTAGTAGGTTATGGTAGTAACAAGAAACACACAAAAAAATCAGGAGATATCCATTACCATTTACCACCAAATGAAAAAATACGCTGTATAATTCACCTGAATGTACAAAGTAGTTGTGATGATATGTACGGTTTTACTAACACATGTCAATGTTGAAAAATTGTGCTTACGCATTTAGATTTGTTTTACCCTTAGGAGTGAAGAGGTTAAAATATAGTCTTCAGATTTTTTTTAACATATATTTTTACATTTATTTTGAAATGCATTCCAAAAATGTAGATTTGTATTTTTAAAGACATACAGTATATTTGAAATGTATTTGTAAAAATATTTTTCATATATTTTGTAATAAAACGCATTTCAACATGCATACATATATATATTTATTGAAATATATTTTGAAATATATTGAATATGGTCAGAATTGTAGTATTTTAAATATATGGCAATATATTTGGGAAGAATAAATTTTAAATATATTTCAAATATATTTTTCTTCCATTTGGGTAAAAACGATAAGCAATGTCTATCAGATATTATAAATGGAAGGTAAACAATTATACGTCTAAAAATTAGAATTTGATTACAAATGAAATGGTTTTATTATTTCTAACCATGTATTTTAATGGGTACACATTTGGTTGTTAGTTAGCAGCTTCTATCTTGTTCTATAAGTGTGCATGTATATGTGAACTTATGAAAATCGCTCTTATACTATTATATTAGTATAAGAATAATAGATTTTGGTGAAAACATTCCAACCCTGTTTATTTATGTTTCTTTAGAAAATAGTCCTCTGTGGTATGTAATATGATATGATGGACCCTACTGCCTATTTGTCAATTGGTTCTGTCAAAAAAAAGGTTCCTCCTCAAAAGAGTGTGTCAAGTGATTGTTAGTATTTGTAAAGCCACAAGGACGCGTCATTAATAGTAATTTATTACACACCTGCAACTGCGCACCATGCTGCCAACTAACTCTGGTTTCAGTGGTCCGGTCTTTCTAATTAATTTTGCTGTTCAACTGTTTCATATTTTACTCTTCACTAAGTTCACTCTTTCTCTCTTTCACACATGGTGCATCACAGCTGACATACTAAAAATGCAATTTTATTATCCAGAGTTCTAAAAGGGGATGTATACAACATCTGTGGAAATAACCCCTTCATTGCTGTAATAAGGTTCACATATGTCCAAAAAATTGCTGAAATAGTCCCTGTTTCCTCCCATGCTCCTTGAGTCCTTTTAGAGACCAACCCTGGCACAGACACCAGAAATCTTGTGGTTAGAAAGACTTTACTAAGGGTTAGGTGACCACAGTACAGTCATGGCCTCTCAGCTATAGTAGCAACTAACATACAGTGAGTGTCTTTAAAGAAAACTACAGGGCGTAGAACTGTGGTTCAATGTTAATAGTAAAAAAGGTGCAACATACTGTATGTCATCCATTCCCTGTAATTAAGGTACTTTCTTAAGTCCAAGAGGTCTCATGGTGGCTCTGCCTTTCAGGAATAAGAGGGTGGCTAATATTATTACTCCACTGTTACCAGCCTTAACCTTTTCTGGAACACCCTGCTTCCATAGGTCACTAAAGCAATACACCTCCTGCGCATAAATGCTGTAGTTCTTTTATGACGTGCCATGACTTTATTGTCGTTTGTGAGTACAACACCTACTTTATTTCTTATTAAACATTTTTTTATGGCAATGCACTAGGCCTGTGTGCCCTCTGTTCTTTCCTCATTCAGGATGGATGAATATCCCTGCTGGGCTATGGTATTCTGACAATTGCTGGTCAGCAGCTTAATCAGATTGTATGCAGCCGCTCTTCATCTCAAAAGTTTTCAACAGGTTGATTAAATGATGAATGTTTGTCAAATGGAGCATGGAGATAGAGCCAACCATTGAAAGAATTTTGTTCTCAAAAAAAGTCTGAAATTCATTCAGTGTATGACCAGCTTTTGATGACTTTCTTAAAGTGGAAGTAAAGAGAGGCTTTACTTACCTTTCCTAAGATGGTCTCAGTCCCTCCCTGGTGCTGGCATCTTCTTCTGTGTGCCGTCTTTGGCCATCTTCATTGGCCAGCACAGGATGATGCCATTCCTGTGCATGTGCAGGAGCCAGTCATCTCAGCAGAAAGAGATTGGGCCAGCACTGTAAGCTGAGCTGCTTATACGTAGGTTGGTGGATTTTATTTCAGAAGAGACATTGCATGTCTCTTCTCTAAAGAAAAGAGTCTACCTGCTCACAGTGAGTAACAGCGGAACTTTATTCAATGATTAGCATTATTTTAAAGATGCTACTTAGACAAGAGTCCTAAAGCTAAAAAATAAGTAATTTTGGATCATTTGGTCAGTTAAAGATATGTAAACCCATCATATTCCTGATATGTGCCTGCTGTACCATGTACTTGTATGAAATTGTATCCTGTTCTCTTCGTGTTGCTTCCTTCATGTGAAATCCCTGGTGTTCCTGCCAGTTCCTCTGCTTTACTAACAAACACTAACTACATGAAGCATGAGAGCACAGCGTGGTCAGTTCTCTAGCTGTGCTGGTCCTGCACAGCCATTCACTGGGGAAGTCCTGTGTGCTGCTGGTTCTCCTCCCCCATTTCTCTGTGCAGTTGAGAGCAGAGGGTAGCTGAATTCTTATAAAAAAGGAGAAAAAAGGTATTTATAATTTTTTTTTAATATGTACAGTATATACAAATGTTTTGCCTTTCATTTCTATTTTAAACTGAATGGGTTGTTTTACAAGTTATGGGTTTACATATACTTTAATCATAATCCAGTTTTGATTCTTAGGATTCTTTTGCACATAAGTTAGAGTGGAATAATAAACTCAAAATATTCATGTTTCAAGGGAGTACAGCTTTAAAGGAAGACCAGATTGAATCATTTTAAATCCGGTAGCATTGGTCGTCAGCAAGACTTTACATGTATTAAAATGCTATATATTACTTTAATACACTCCACACATGTATGGCTTGCCTTTCCAATGAAATCTATATATTTCACATTTGTATGGAAGCAGTGAGTGTCATTATGGGTAGAAGGAAACAGCTGAACACCAGAGGAAGATTTATGCCACATTTATTAAGCCATTGTAACACCATCAAGGAAATACAGCAGTCACTGGTGCTATCTCAAACAACACATCATTATTACTTTTTGTATCACTGCGGTTAGCGGTTGTGATTATATTCATAATATTTATGAAGCCGAGCAATCAAAACAATGCGTAACATCTGTCAGCAATGATACATCACTTTTTATTTTAATAAACTGCTTCATATCATGTGTACTGCGGAGGTCTCTCTATGAAATTTCAGCTGTAATAGGCAGGTATAGATCTGCGTTCCAAGACAAGCACAGGGTGGCAATTAAAAGGCTCAAATAACCTGCAGGATTAGGCAAAAACATCATTCAGCAGTTTATTGCTTTCTGTTTGGCAGAGGTATCCTTAAATCAACAAAAAACAGGTGGCTTGGAAGAGATACAGTTTTGAAAAGTACTTAATTTTCAACGTGATAGCTGGATTATTAATATTGTTGTACGGTGATGGTTTTACAAGAGACGAATAATGTTAAAATAAGTTAGTACAACAATGCAAGAAACCACTTAAAGGTATACTCCATTCAAAAGTGATGCACATTTGGAGCACATCCTAACTGCTGGGCTCTTGCCTTTCATGTAAGCACTGTTATAGTACATCTGTCCATTAAAATCAGCAGTAATCTGGTGATCTGAGAACAACTGCCGTGATGGAGAATGCTTTGATAGTTTTGCCTACAAGCTGAGATACACAAATGTTCATGCCATCATTGACCTAATATGGCCACATGACCAAAAAACAGATGGCTTGGAAGAGAAACAGTTTTGAAAAGTACTTAATTTTCAACGTGATAGCTGGATTATTATTATTGTTGTACGGTGATGGTTTTACAAGAGACGAATAATGTTAAAATAAGTTAGTACAACAATGCAAGAAACCACTTAAAGATATACTCCATTCAAAAGTGATGCACATTTGGAGCACAGCCTAACTGCTGGGCTCTTGCTTTTCATGTAAGCACTGCTATAGTACATCTGTCCATTAAAATCAGCAGTAATCTGGTGATCTGAGAACAACTGCCGTGATGGAGAATGCTTTGATAGTCCTGCCTACAAGCTGTGATACACAAATGTTCATGCCATCATTGACCTAATATGGCCACATGACCAAAAAACAGATGGCTTGGAAGAGATACAGTTTTGAAAAGTACTTAATTTTCAATGTGATAGCTGGATTATTAATATTGGTGTACAGTGATGGTTTTACAAGAGACGAATAATGTTAAAATAAGTTAGTACAACAATGCAAGAGACCACTTAAAGGTATACTTTATTCAAAAGTGATGCACATTTGGAGCACAGCCTAACTGCTGGGCTCTTGCTTTTCATGCAAACACTGCTATAGTACATCTGTCCATTAAAATCAGCAGTAATCTGATGATCTGAGAACAACTGCAGTGATGGAGAATTTCTGTTCCACAGCTTGTAAGGGGGTGTTCATACAATTGTTTGTCTGGCCACTAGCTGGTGCTTTTACCTAACATAAGAATAGTGGGTTACATCAGAGAGTTGGAGGGTTCAGGTGGCAGTGAAGTTGTATGCTCTACATGCTCCGATGATGTGGATGTAAAGCACTGAACATATATTGGACTCGACTCCTCCTTGTTTTGGATTTATTCCACCAGGAGTCTGGCTCAGGTGGGTGAAGTGTCGGGCATGGGCATATGTGCTTGTGCTGGTAAATGTGTGTTCTCTTTGGGTTGTGGGGCCACATACTAATGTGAAATTATGGCATGAAGCCTGTTAGCGGTACCCAGGAATGAAACGTTATGCCCAGGTTTTGATAGTCCTGCCTACAAGCTAAGATACACAAATGTTCATGCTATCATTGACCTAATCTGGCCACATGACCAGATTAGGTCAATGATGTCACAAGCATCCTCGCCCCTTTGTGTACATCCGCTACAGGGCAAGTGTGCTTGCGACATCTTTGACCTAATATGGCCATGTTAGGTCATGGTCAATGTCATTGACCTAATATGGTCTTGTGGCTATATTAGGTCAATGACGGCACAAACATCCTCCTTTGTGTACGTCAGCTGAGGGACAGGGAATCCCCTGCCCACCAATCATTGGCCAGGAATGACAGCTGATTTCCAGGTTTGAAACCCAGTTTTAACAAACACAAGCTCATTGCTATTCCTAAATACACCTGTTGTGGGTTTCTCCTACAGTCTCCCACATATGTAATGCCTGATGTTAAAAAAAACTTAACAAACAGTACTGAGATGTGCCTCACAGTCACCAATCCAATTTAAATGGTGTGTGATATGTGATAAGCAGACAAAGAGGAAGTTACATATGCTTTAGGAAGTCCACTCCCAGTGACCCTGCATGGCAGTCTCTGCATTCTGGCTTCAGTAAAGTACATAAAACACAGATTAGGGTAAACTGAGGAACTCTCTGAGTTGAGAACCATAGCAGTGTTTTCTGGATATCAATAGCAGGTTATAAATTGGTTTCACTTGTCTAGAATTTCTCTTTCATTTAAATTTATTGTCATTCAGCATTTTATATACTTGCCAACTGTTCCTATTATGGTGGAGCAGCCCACTTTTGAGATCCTGAAAGGGTCTAGGGCTGGTAACCCACAGTCAGATTGTTTTATATTAGATCTGTCAATATTTGCCAATAAGTATGTTTTTTAAAGATTTACTGTACCTATACAATCCTTTCAAATATTATCCATTCTGATACCCAGAGGTAGGCACAATCAGTCACATATTCTGGGACTGCCCGAAATTTCTCCATTTCAGGATAATATCCTTCCAAATGACATACATGGTCTTGGGTCTTAGGACATGTCACAGACCAGACCACACAGACTATCACACTACACTGCACAGTTGTTGGTAAATTCTGTTGATGCCAAAGTTCAAATTAAATGTAGGCTTGCTATTTCTTTTTTTTATTGTGAGTTTCTTCAGGCCCACATTGCTCCATGTCTTCCTTTCTGGTTAGAGATCTTAAAAATTAGCAAGCAGCAGTAATTTTGCTTTCTGGTAAGCCTTAAATGTAATTGGCTGTTTAACTGAAAAGAACATACACCACCAATACATCTTAGATCCATAATCAATAGTCCAGAATGTTTTACTTAAATTATCACATTATAAACAGTGTCAGTGCAACGTTTTGGGGCCACATAGGACCTCTTTGTCAGTGGTGCCTGACGAAGAGGCCTTGTATGGCCTTGAAACTTTGCACTGACACTCTGTGTAATGTAATTGGAGTAAACATTTTGGACTATTGATTATGGATCTATAGTGTGCTGGTGACATATATTCTTCTCTATGTGCTTCAATCAAAGATTAGGACCAAACTCCTTTCAGATGTTTGACCTTGGTAATAGATGGGTGCTTGTAGTGACTGTAGCAGTTTACACTGCATAAATAATAGTTAAATGGGACATCACCAGCACTGCATTGGAAACACATGTATTCAATTATTAGAGCAATGTCACATTAGTCAAATAAGGTAACGTTTGTAGGCCAGGTAGGGTCCCTTCCTCAAGTCCACATACTGTAGTTCTCTATATTCTGACTCCAGCCAAGAGTCTGTCAGTTGCTGCAGAGCACCCTCCTACTATAGGCCAGGGTTTTTCAACTAGGGTTCCTCCAGAGGTTGCTAGGGGTTCCTTGAGCAATGAGCAATTTGTGCTTCTCAGATAAGTTCCCACTGAGAACAATGATCTTTTTAGCTATCTGTAAAGGGGGGATTCTTCTCAATGATATAGTCATTTTAGCAGAGGTTCCCTGAGACTGGAAAAATATGTAAATGATTCTTGTTGAAAATGTTGAGAAAGGCTTTTCTAGGCCTTATCCTGGAATGTGTGTGATGAGAATATATTGAGTGTGGCTATTTGCACTCAGGTGCTCCTGTTTCTACCACCAACCTCAGTGTTTGTAGGTAGGTTGTGTTCTACCAAACTTGGCATTATTGTCACCATAATGTAAAGCGCTGAGCAAACTGTCGGCACTATATAAATCCTGTATAATAATAATAATAATGTCTATGTTTGTGTAACTTTGATGTGACCATTGGATTGTATTCACCTGACGTGACTGAATAGGTGTACTTTTAGGAATTTCTCAATACTCAGTAAAGCAGAGACACAAAACAGCATGTTGCTATTTTATCTGAGCAAAGCTTTAGACAGTAGAAAAATGTTTTTTTTTTTCTGTTTTATAAAAGAATATTACAAAATTGTGAAAACTACCAGTTATTCCTTTTGTGTTTATTCAATTTTGAAGAGAGTTGATAATGTTAACATTTATTGCATTTAGATTACTCATACATCACAACTGACACCTCGAGCATGTCTCTTATATTTCACACACATGTGTTTAATATTACGTACCTGATTTAATACTTCATTTTCCTAAAGAAGGAAAACACCTTCAGATTAAACAACTGAAATGCAATTTTCGGCAGCTACAAAAGGCATAAAAGGAAATAGCTTTGCTATGTAAGACTTACTTGAAGTAAATCAGGAATATTGTGTTCAATTGAAACAGTAAAAATATGATTATTTTTTCTCTTGTTTTGTCTCCATAATGATGAGGTGACCACTTCTCAGAAATGCCAAGTCTCAGCAGTATCTGCTTTCCACCTCTACTCCAACCAAGAGCTTTTTTTCGTGATGTCAGACTGGCATTCTTCACAACATACCACTGGATGCCTGATTTGAACTCCATGTGGATATAACAAATCATAAACAAAAGCAGTTATGCAGTTAATATAAATAATGTAATGTACTATCTAAATGCAGCAAATGAATTTGACCTGGTATGTGCATCTTGTAATGCTTTGTACAGCTCATAATGGTAGTGGGAGGGGCAGTACTGGGAACCAATCAGATGTGGAGCTTTCAAATATACTGACAGGTTGATAAAGCAGTTGATTTTATCAGTGTGCTGTTGCTACTTCTCTGTCCAAACACAGGCTGGAGCCAGGGAGGAGTTGAGCTAGCTGTGTTGCTTAAAGCGGAGTTCTACCCAAAAGCAGAAGCTCCACTTGTTTGCCTTCTTCTCCCCACTCCACTGCCATATTTGGCACTTTTTGGGGGGGGGGGGAGCAGATACCTAGTTTTGAGAGTTACCCTCTCCCACTTATGGCTCAGTTCGCTGCAGAGAAGTGAGATGAAAATTCGGCCCCCCTCTTTCCTCCCGCAGTCTTCTGGGACACTTCACAGGTCCACAGTTGAGATTCCGGTGCCGGGAGAGAAGAGAGAGAGAAGGGACGGCACGGGTGAGCACATCACTTGACCCTGGGACAGGTGAGTCTGTGTTTAATAAAAGTCAGCAGTTTTTGTAGCTGCTGACTGTTACTAAACAAAAAAGTGACTGGAACTTGCGGTACAAAAAAATCTGTTCACCAGACTGGCTTTGTTTTTTGGCAGGGCTGTCTAAATTTCAGGACTGGATGGGAAGAAATACAAATCCTTTGATAGTTAAAACAGCTTCCCTGTATATTTTTCTGATGTGTATTAATTAGGTAATTAAATGAATTAACTAACAAATTACCAATCATTTATTTGCAAGGACTGTAAGGTTTCATGAAAGAAACACCTAGGTTGTCATTGCTGGCCTCCTTTGAAAATGCTATTTTTTTGACTGTCTCTTTCTTGAATACTTGAATTACTTTTTGAGCCCCAGAACTGTGAGAATCAATTCAAGAATTAATTCACAGGGATATTAGAACTATACATCTGCATACCTGTTTTGACTCAATGTTTGTATCAGAGTACCTAGGTTGGTAAATAACACAGTGGAGGAAGACACGTTATACCCTTTCACCCTGCACAGGCAGACCTATCTGTCTTAAAGTGATTCTAAATGCCAACTTTTTTATTTTAGTGTAAAAAAGATGTTATAAATACCTGCTCTGTGCAATGATTTTGCACAGAGTGGTTCCTTACCTCCTCTCTGACAGCAGGAGCTGTCTTTTTCACTCTTCAGGTGCCTCCTTAGCAACTGTGTGCTAAGGAGGCACCCTGCATGCGTGCCTGCTCCCGAGCAGGGCTGTGTGCATTCACTGACACACACAGCACCAATATGTCATGCCCCCTGCTCTCTCCTCACAGACGTTTGGTTAACAACAGCAAGCGTCTATGGCTTCTGCTGCTCTCAGTGTCTACTCTGAGGCAACACAGCAATGAAAGCAGTCAGGTAAGTGTTTAGGGATGTAGGTGGACAGGACAGATAGGGGTTGATTTACTAAAAGCAAAAGACTGTGCATGTTGCAAGTACAGCTGCACTCTGCAAGAGCAATTGCTCTAGAGCTTAGTAAATGGGGGGGAGGGCTTCATTTTGCAATCACATGTAAGGAAAATAAAAAAACAGCATTTTTGCTTTCTCATGATTGGATGATGGAAGACAGTAGAACTTCCTCTCATTTACTAAGCTCTGGAACAGGATCCTTTGTGAAGTGAACAGCCAATTTACCTTTAATAAATCAATCCCCCAGTGGGGATTTTTTTCACCTTAATGGAAAAAATACATTAAAGTAAAAAACCTTTAGACTTTGTAACTACTTTAATCTTTAATACATGGGTTGCCAAGAAGCATGCAAGCAATGCTTAGCCTTTCTAATAGAAAACCTATTTGTAAAATAAATGTATAAAATAATTTTATTAAACATATAAAACATCAATTTAAACATTTCTAAATTTTAAAACAATTGACCAAAAACAATTTGAACTTAAGCTGTATTTCATTCAGGGATAATGAGAGAGGATATTTTTTTCTTTGTAGCATAGGATGTTGTATTACTAACAGCGTGCTTTGAAGTTTCTGAAATAATGTGTGTCGGAAGTATGAAGAGATTTCCACACTTCCATCATATAATCAACAACCTTGTATTCTTTCAGCAGGTTCACACACATCATTATGGCCCCTGTCTTCCAATCACAATCGCAGGAAATACATCGGCAAGTAGAGGAAAGAGATCAAAATTCTCGACTTCCATTGTACATATGCCATCAGGTCCCCCATGAATAGAATATTTCCAGTATTCACAGTGTCTACTCAAAGGTGATAATAGGTTTGCATGTGTGGCACGCGTCATTAATGGGAGGTAATTGTTTTTGGCACAGGCAAGTGGAAAATGTCTGGAAAATATTTGGAAAAAAAGATCATCCTGGTTCCCATGTTTTTTTATTCAGTGAAGACTATATTCATTGTATTAACTATTTCACCTCTAGTGCTTGAATACCCCTGATGGGCCAGAGCAATTTTTACATTTCAGCTATGAACCTGTTAATTCAGAGATAAATTTAGGTGGAGAAGCAAAAAGTATAAATTTCATTCTGTACAGACAAGGCTTTTTGATAATATTTGTCTTGCAAAAATGATTTTACCAACAGCAGATACACAAAAGCTAAGAAAAAAAAGTTTATTTTTGTTTGACCAGTAAAAGTTTTAAAACTACTAGTTTCACTATAGATAAAAAGTGCACATTTTAAGTTATTTAGAAATGTTGAAAAAATTATTTTGGGGTATTTTTTATTGTGAAGCTACAAGAAAAGAACAAAACTTACAAAATGAAAAAAGTTTACATAGAAAAAAAAAGTTTAACAAACTGAAAATCAGCCAAAAATAATATTCAGAAGAGGAGAAGGATTTAATTTGGGCGGATCACAGTCAACAAGGTGTTAAAGAGAAGCAATTTTTATTAAAGTTTAAAAACTTTTATATGAGCTCTCACTGTATGATGCTTAATCAGACATGCTCACTGCCATAGATATTGGAGTGAGGTTCTCCAACATATTTCTCTATTATCGCAATATACTGTTCCTCAGGACCTCTTGCATTGTCTGTTGGAGGCACTGGACCAAGAACTGTTCCAGCCAGGAGGGTATATTATGGTATCTAGACTTTTATATCTGGCTAGGAAGTTGATAGCAAGGTATTGGTTATCATCGGCTCCTCCGACTAGTAAGCAATGGGTAGATTATGTTAACTCTTTACTCCAATGGGACAAACTCACATACCAACATCGCACTGCTTATCGTAAGTTCCAGCAGGTATGGCAGGGTTGGCTGGATACACCTGGGCTCACCGCTCCTCAATTGATAGTGAACCGACTTCTGCAGATGTGATATTTTATATCAGGTGCGTGGCTCCACTCTCCCCCTGGGGGAGTTCATGTGCATCTCCCATTCTTTTTGATGAGACGTCAGGGGTGAACCAGAGGTTGTTGTTGATGTGTTTTTTTTTTTAATTGTTTGAAGACATGTTTTGGGCTTTGTTCCTTTCCCCCATTTCTGTTTACATCTGGTCAGGAAGGAATAAGGTGTAAAAAGTAAAAAGAAAGGTATTGTCAAGAAAGTTTTGGATCCTCGTGGTCTCTGTTTTGTTTGATTACCATTTCTGTTATTCTGTCCATTACGGGATCTGCGTATCCACGTTGTTCTATTTATGTGTATTCCTGCTGTTGCAGTACTGTCATTGTGGATTCTGTAAGTACTGTTCCATTTTCTCTATTATCTTGACAATAAAAGTTGTTTATAGTAAAAAAAAATGACATGCTCACTGCACTTTAAGTGCCAATACTGATATTAAAACTAATACGCATATTTGAATGTGAGAAAAATGTAAAACCTTGGTAACTTGTAAGGATGCTATAACTGACATTATGTGCAGATCAAAAGGCCCTCTTTTGATCTGCATGTAAAAGAAGGGGTGTAAATAGGTTTTAGCAATATACTGTTACATAGTATTTATTGATGGCAAAATACAATTTCACAGGTTGCAGCTGCTCCTCAAAATACAGTGGGACAGGGAACTGGCTGTTAAATTGGCTGGGTCGCAGTTATTATTCTGACAGAACAGCCTGGAAAAGGAGAAGACCAGGATGTACAAGTCAAGCTTCTGAAATTTGAAAACGTGTTTTGGGGTGTACTTTGTACACCCAGAATCTACAACTAAATAATGACAGAAATGCTTTAAAGTATATTTCCAATTTTGCTGCCAAAATAGGAGAACACCTACTTTATATTTGTTACATGTCCCTATGCACATACTGTAGCATAAAATTTAAAAACAATTTTAAAAAAATGATTACCATTTTTGTGGCTGCGTTTGATAACTCCAGCACTGGGAAATCCTTATTAGTTCTCTTTTTTATGAGTAGGCTAGAAAGCTGTGTTTGCCATAATTAACCCTGTCTGACAAATCTCGTTGTCAGTTGTAAACTAGATTTGAACACTGTCTTTCCCAACATAGGTTTATAGATTTAGAAGGTGGGATTTTGCTTTATATGTTAATGAGTGAAAACTCAGCCTGCCCCTTGCCTTTCTATTGAAACAGTCCCACACTGAGTTTGTTCAGAAATGCTAGCAGTATGTCATGACATCTTCTCCTAAGAAACATCTAAAAGGTAAGAAACATATTTTTTAAAATTTCTGTTGAGGTATGCTGTGTAAATTGGAACACACAACGAACATGTGATAGGGTTTTCTCAAGTTTGGCTCCTAAAGTGGAAATAGGCTTCAAGGTAAAAGTTCAGAAAAACACAAATATTTCATTAAAAAATATTCAGAAAAATGTATTTTGTGACAATTGTACACTAGAAAGTGGGAACATGAGCTGGGATGTTCTATTTATGATGAGGACTGGAAATAAACATACTTCTTAAGCTTCAGTTTGCCAGTCATGTACAAGAGAAGAACTATAAAATTCTGTATTGGTGGTATTGCTGCCCTTCCACATTGCAGAAAATCTTTTGTTTGGTACCCAGTCAGTGATGGAGAATTGGGAATGCTGAGAGTACAATGCCCCATATCTGGTGGTCTTGCAAGCATATTCAACCATTACGGTGGGCCATCTTTGATCTCTATACAATGGTAATGACCAAATCCTGCAGGAGTTCCCAGAGATTGCACTTTCTTTAATTAACTTTGGTCCTTTTAGAGTGACTAAAAGAGGCCTAGTGAGATTTTTTTCTCTCTGCTGGTAGAATACTGATTCCTAGACAGTGGAGGTCCACGTTTGCCACTATAGAGGAATGTACCACTGAAATGAATCTCATCATGCGAAAGGAAGAATGGACGGCTAGACTACACAATAGCTAACTTCACTAACACATGGAGCACCTAGATTGCATTCTCTACCTCCAACTCTATCTCTATTATTATAGAAACTGGATGATGACAGTACAAACTTCAGACCCACCATGGCTGAGTTCCCTTCCCTCCTTCCCTCTTTCCCCTACTGTTTGGTTCCCCAGCTGTGTCCATTGGGGATGAGAGTATTTATAGCTCCTATTACCGCGGCATGCCCTTTATTATTTTTGCATGTGTTCTGCTCCCTGTATTATATCTCTTGTGGACAGTGATGTATGCCTTTTTGGGAGGAGAGGCTACCTTCTACCTCTCTTTTGTAAAACTTGAATAAAAATGATTATTTATTAAACAAATACATACATGAATAAACGAAGCATGTCCTTTCTAAGGATACGTTTCCTGATGGAGCCAATAGTAGAATGAATGTGCACAGCCAACTACAGTTTACAATGGGACGAAGTATGACAGGGTGAAAATGCAGAAGAACCAGCGGGAGAAAGATCATTATCATTCCATAGGAAGAAGTACCTGATCTGAAACCTTTTTGGCAGAATCACATGGTATTATTTACATGAAAGTTGAATATTTAAAATATAGTGAGATTTTAGCGAATATTTTTATTATACAGGATTTATATAGTGCCAACAGTTTGCGCAGCAATTTACAATATAAGGGGGGCAATACAATTACAATGCAGTTCGATACAGAAGGAATTGGAGGGCCCTGCTCATGGAGCTTACAATCTAAAGGGAGGGGGAGGTGGTACAAAAGGTAATAGCTGCAGGGGATGATCTGGATCTTGATCTACTTTCAAAAGGTATTTAGACTTGCATGTCCATAGTATAGGGACCTCTGTTTGTAGGGCTATGTAGACTGTAACACAAATTAACACAAGAAGCTCCAGGAACCATTTGAGAAAATCATCTGATGCTATAAAACACTGCAACAGTGCCAATATCAGAAGATTCATTCTGTAGTATTTGAATATGAATTGTTTCAAATTCGCACAGGCCATCTTAACCAGATCAGATGCAGAGTAGTGGGAGCATGCTTCTTGCCACCTAATCACATTCAGAAGTAGGTCTGAATCTGCTTGATGATTGTGAAAAGCTTCTTAGTAGTACATTTTCTCACATTAGGTTTGCTGCATTTGAATAGCACAAGGGATGTTCCAGGATCATTAGCACTGGCTCCTAGAAACACCAGATTACCAACAAATGAGATTAGGGTGGAGTGGTGCAATACAACCATAACTGGATGAAACACTGAAATGCTCAGTAGACAGCCTGTGCTTTGTGTATGCATTGCATGGTTTTATTCTCAATTCTGATTGGAGTTTATCTTCAAGACTCCATTTACACCAATGCGGTGCATCACTGCACATGTGTTATATTGTATGTTAATGTGGGTTGCATTTGAATGGGTTTCCAATGCGTCACAATGGACCAAAAGTCACACCAGTGCTAATTTTTGTAATGCAGTGCACCTCTATGCAGGGTAGTGCAGTTTTCACCGTGAGTGTTGGTTTAGTGCAGTGGTCTCCAAACAGCGGCCTGAGGGCCAGATCCGGCCCTTTGCTAGCCTTTATCCAGCCCTTGGGGCACTATACCTCCCAGTGATTTGAGGCACTATTTCTTCCACTGACACCTACAATGGGGCACTATTCCTCCCATTGATACCCATAACGGGGCATTTCTCTTCCTCTTGCTAACCGCCAACCCTGAGCAAATGTTTATTCTCACTGATGCCAGGCCGGGGACATTTTCTACCCCCACTGGCCACAATCCAGCCCCCCTTAAGGCTGAAGGACAGTAAACTGGCCCTTTGTTTGAAAAGTTTGGAGACCCCTGGTTTAGTGTTTTGGGGTACCATTCAAAATAAATAGCACTGCCAGGGGCGGACTGACAACTCATGGGGCCTCCGGGCAAAGGGGATCATGGGGCCCCTGTATCCTTGCCCAAACTCAAAAAAGTCTATGAAAAAGGTACCAGGGGCATCTCATGGGGCCCCCTACTGACCCCGGGCCCTCAGGCAGTGTCCGAGTTTCCAAATGGTCAGTCCGCCCCTGAGCACTGCATTCCACGGCACTGCATTCCTGCAATGCATATGTTTGAAGCCAGCCTAATTGTCCTCTGTGATCTGTACATTTTGTACATAAATAAATATTCTGGTGTATATTCAGATTCTTGAAATGATCTTTTAGTTACTCAGCACACAGAAATCCATACTTGCTACATTTTACTGTAAAATAAACATGGAACACTAATGTGTGTGTGATGGTTAGATGTGTTGAGCTAAGCAGTTATTCTTTAGTATGGAAATTCTATTTAGAATAAGTGGCATAATCCATCAGGCCATGGTACAACCCTGTCTCAGTTGTGCAGAGGTTAATCCTCCGATGTGGCACACTCACTGCTAGCGGTACAAGAGCAGACTCTGGTTGGAGACACAGAGAGAGGGGAACTGTATGAGGCAGCAGATTGAAGCTGACAGACCGTGATCCATATTTTTCAGCTAATAAATCTCTGTTATGGAATTCTGTGTCCATCTCCCTTGTCACTTTACACTGGGACACTGAGGCCTAATATCAAAGGAGCCCAGACACCAGCTTTCTGCTTGAAAGGCACCATAAAATGCTGTTACATTACATTTCTCCGTTACCTTTCCAACTGTTTGACAATAGTTTTCTGTGAAAAATGAATACTGCATTAATTTTGGTTACTGCTAACCTTTACTTTACCGTGCCGTCATACCTAATCAGCTTGCTGTCTTTTTATTCTAGTCACATTCTGCCATGTAAGATATGCAAGGATGCTTCTATCTGAGAGAAAATTAAACTAAAAATCAGGGTATTTTTAGCCTAAGCCTAAAGTGCCCAACCTTCTTTCCCAATTTTTTAAAGGACATATATAGTCTTTTATTATATATACTGTATATATATTTTTAGGTATATGTATTTATATATTAAGATTACCACTTTAGGACCACCCACCCACATTGTACTGTGGCCGGGTGGCTCCTACAGGCACAGCAACGTACCTGTCCTTCCAAGTTCAGGGCACGCATGTGAGCCACCCCTTCCTCACTGTCTCACGCTGAGAGGAATTTTGTGATTGGACACAGCCGCAGCCGACACAGCCACAGCCGATGTAGACAAACAACACAGGGCTATGTACAGAGGGAACAATCTCTTTGTTTCTTCTCCCTGTACGGCAGGGAGAAGGAACAAATAGATTTTTACTAAAAAGTGGCATATAATACACACATTAAAACTTGTTAGGCGCACACTTAACCCCTTGATTACCCCAAGATGTTAACCCATTCCCAGCCAGTGTCATTAATACAGTGACAGAGTACAGTATTATCATTGTGTTAGTGCCACTGGTGATGTCAGTGTCAGTTATTCAGTTCCCACCCAGTGTTAGATTGCACACTACAATATCATAGTCCCACTATAAGCAGCTGATTACCACCATTACTAGTATAAAAAAATAAACATTCCAGCAAATTTACCATAGTTTTTAGACACTATAGCTTTCACACAAAGCAATCAATCTTATTAGGATTTTTTTTACCAAAAAATGCAGCAGAATGCATTTTGGCCTAAATTTGTTATAATGTTTTATAGCAGAAAGTAAAAAATATTTTTTCCCCCCAAAATTTTTGGTCTTTTTTAATTTATAAAATAAAAATTAAAAAACCCAGTGCTGATCAAATACCACCAAAAGAAAGCTCTATTTGTGTGAAAATATTACATAAATTTCATTTGGGTACAGTGTGCATGACCACGCAGTTACCAGTTAAAGTACTCAGTGCTGAATGGCAAAAATTGGCTTGGTCATGAAGGGGGTAAAACCTTTTAGCGCTCAAGTGGTTAAAACTTAATTACGTGCTAATTTATTTTTGAGTAAACAACAGCAAAAGGAAAATAATGGTACAAAAAGTAAAAATAGCTTTGGCTGCAATACTGAACTTCGGTCCAGAGCTTTCCCCCACGGTTGCTATTATTTTACTCTAGATGGCCCCAATCTTTTGGGTTGATTAATACCCAATGTTACTTCACACATGGAAGAAAAATATATTTTAAATATATTTTTAAAATATTATTCTAAAATATATTGACATATATTTGAAATACTATAATTCGGCCGTATTCAATATATATATATATATATATATATATATATATATATATATGTATATTATACACTGCATGTTGAAATGTGTTTTTTATATATTACAAAATATATGAAAAATATTTTAAAAAATATATTTTTTTAAATATATTCTTCAGATTTTTTTTAACATATAAAAAAGTAATTTTAACATATATTTTTACATATATTTGTAAATGCATTCCAAAAATGTAGATTGAATGTATTTTTAAAGACATACAGTATATCTGAAAATGTATTTTTAAAGATATTTTTCATATATTTTGTAATAAAAATGCATTTCAATATATATATATATATTTATTGAAATATAAATATATTTTGAAATATATTGAGTATGGCCAAAATTGTAGTATTTCAAATATATGTCAATATATTTGGAAATAATATTTTAATAATATATTTGAAATATATTTTTCTTCCATGTGGGTTACCCTGGAAGACTGAGGACATACTGTGAGTGTACCATGTACTCACAGTGTAATGATACAGAGAGTAGCACCAATGCTTCTATGCATCTTTGGGAACTTCTCACTGCAAAGATGAAGGGGGCCCTGCACTTCATGTGATCAGCCTGAGGACAGCTGGAAGAGGTAAGTTCATAAACAGCATAACATCTATGCCTCTTGGGAGGGGAGTATGGGTGGTGGGTTCTAGAGTTGGGCTTTAAAGGGATAATCTTATCAGTGTGTGTTAATGTTATAGTAATTACTTCTTCATATCATTTGTATGTACAGTATATACATAATACATAGAGCAGCCATATTTGATCATTAGATATTCAGAAATGGTGGGTACAGCCCCCAATGTACAATTTGACAGTGAAGCACAGAAAGTGACAATCTCCAGGTCCAAACACAGTGCCTTGAAAAAGTATTCACATCCCTTCAAATTTTCCACATTTTGTCATGTTACTACCAAAAACGTAAATGTTTTTATTGGGATTTTATATGATAGACCAACACAAAGTTGCAAATAATTGTGAAGGGGAAGAAAAATGTTAAATGGTTTTCAACATTTTTTACAAGTAAATATAAGTGTGGCATGCATTTGTATTTAGCTCCCTTTACTCTGATACCCCTAACTAAAATCTAGTTGAGCCAATTGCCTTAAAAAGTCACCTAATTAATAATTAGAATCCACCTGTGTGTAATTTAATTTCAGTATAAATACAGCTGTTCTGTGAAGCCCTCAGAGGTTTGTTAGAGAACATTAGTGAATAAACAGCATCATGAAGGCCAAGGAACACACCAGACAGGTCAGGGATAAAGTTGGGGAGAAGTGTAAACCAGGGTTAGATTATAAAAAAATATCCCAAGCTTCGAACATCTCATGGAGCACTGTTCAATCCATCATCTGAAAATGGAAAGAGTATGGTACAGCTGGAAACCTACCAAGACATGCAAGGGCAAGGAGAGCATTAATCAGGGAAGCAGCCAAGAGGCCCATGGTAACTCTGGAGGAGCTGCAGATCTCAGGTGGAAGAATCTGTCCACAAGATAACTATTAGTCGTGCACTCCACAAATCTAGCCTTTATGGAAGAGTGGCAAGAAGAAAGCCATTGTTGAAAGAAAGCCATAAGAAGTCCCATATGCAGTTTGTGAAAAGCCACGTGGAAGAAGGTGCTCTGGTCAGATGAGACCAACATTTTACTTTTTGACCTAAAAGCAAAACACTATGTGTAATGGAAAACTACCACTGCACATCACCCTGAACACACCATCCCCACTGTGAAACATTGTGGTGGCAGCAACATGTTGTGGGGATGCTTTTCTTTAGCAGGGACAGGGAAGCTGGTCAGAGTTGATGGCAAAATGGATGGAGCCAAATAAAGGGCAATCTGAGAAGAAAACCTGTTAAGATTCTACAAAAGACTTGAGACTGGGGCAGAGGTTCACCTTCCAGCAGGACAATGAGACTAAACATACAGCCAGAGCTACAATGGAATGGTTTAGATCAAAGCATATTTATGTGTTAGAATGGCCCAGTCAAAGTCCAGACCTAAAACCAATTGAGAATCTGTGGCAAGACTTCTCCATCCAATCTGACAGAGCTTGAGCTATTTTACAAAGAAGATTGGGCAAAAATTTCACTCTCTAGATGTTCAAAGCTGGTAGAGACATCCCCAAAAAGACTTGCAGCTGGAATTGGAGGGAAAGGTGAATCTACAAAATTTGACTCATGGCGGCTGAATACAAATGCATGTCACACATTTCAGATATTTATTTGTAAAACATTTTGAAAACCATTTATCATTTTCCTTCTACTTCACAATTATGTGCCACTTTGTGTTGGTCTATCACATAAAATCCCTATAAAATACATTTATGATTTTGGTTGTAACATGACAAAATGTGCAAAATTTCAAGGGGTATGAATACTTTTTCAAGGCACTGTACATTAAAAAAATGACTCTATGTCATTATGGCCTAGCTCTGGCCAAAAGTTCTTTCTTTTTTTTTGGATAGAGTGGATAAGAGTTAAGGTTCTGTCTATTATTTTTGTCTGTGACATCGCTGGAATATGACAGCAGCAGAAGCATTGTCAAGAATGATAACCCTTCCTTAAGCTGGCAATAGAAAGATCGAATATGAGCTGATTCCTGCTGCATTGGCTGAAGTTCAAGTTGTGGGTTGCATAGTTGGCACTACTTGACTTGACAAATTTTGCCCAAAAAAATTCCAAGGAGCCAGGTGGAAAATCACTCAGCAAAATGTGACTGCAGTGACAGATGTTCGAGTTTTCATACAGACTCAGATGCTCCCGCTGTCTCAATACAATAGCCTTCAGAGTAGATTCCTTCATTCTCAACCTCTATGACTAAGCCCCAGTGGGTGGGGTGAAACACATGGGGGTGTGTGGTTTGTGAAGCAGAGCTGGCTGATACTGTCATACACCTGTACTCACACTCCAGTTGGGTTGAGAGTGTGGCATTCTCCATGCACCTAGGCCAAAATGATGTCATGCATCCTAAGAGTCTTCATGGACTTTTTTCTGCTTTCATCTGGAGGAGGAGTTTCTCATCTAAGCACACACTTCTTTGTGCATGCCTGAGCTAAGGGCAGATGGACTTCAGGAAGTTAATGCTACCCCTACTCAAGATGGCCATAGCCACAAATGCTGGTGGGTATTTTTCTTGCTGATTTCCCAACAAAATAAACCATGGAGACACGGATGGATGGGTCAGTTTGATTGGAATATTCCAAACGAATAAAGAACGTTTTCAGTTTGTAGTGCTGAGATACCATTTAGTTCTGCTTTAAAATGTTTTTTTGTGTCCCCATCAGAGAAATTTCCCATTTCTTCCTGTCCTGACAAGATGTAAGGGGAAATACAAACTTGAGAGAGGCTCTATCCCTGCCCTACTCTATCCAAAACAATATAAGCAGTATAGTACATAAAGCACAAGATGGCCCATTCAGAGTCAGTTGAATGAGTCTCTCTAAAGCCCACCTATGAACCCAATTTTACTCACCATTTCTGTTGCTTTCCTCAGGAGTGATAACCCCATGTAAGCTAAAGGTTTCACCTCCCCTTTATGCAACAGTATTCAGATCTGACAATTGAATGCTCATGCCTAAACATAGGAAGAGGTCACATGCTCACCCATATCTGGAAGCACTGGGCATTTCACAACACCTCAGACAGAGCAACAGAGTGAGGCAAAGATGGGTATATGTGGGTTAGGGTGTAGGCCTTAGAAAGACTCCTCCTTAATTGGTCATAATGTATCTATATGGCTGTGGTAGGGACATTAGACTGTAAGCTCTTCTGGAGCCTAGACTAATGCCAGTGGTTTTATGTACACTGTAAACCAATGCAGTATTTTTGGCATATAAATGAATAAAATATATAATCATAATTACATTAATATATGCTTCAGTTCATTTGGGGTATTGTAACACTTGTGTTAGTTCCATGACAATATACTCCTAAGGAAATTTGCTACAAAAATATACATTTCTCCCCTGCAGTTAAATGCATCACACTCATTTGCCTGGTTTTCTCACACCATGCATTATAAACTTAACGTAATTATTTTTCAATAGCTCCAAAACCACCATTCCCCCTAGACTCCAATGGTTTTAAAAATTACAATCAATTCTGGCATAGAATATGGTATAAAATAAGGCACTGTTTCAAAACACCTTTTTATTTTCAGTTTTACTAATTTAAAAAAGTAAAACTTTTTTTTTTTTACATTTTCCAAGTCGAAAAGACATTTAAATTAATCCTGGTGGTATTGGAAGAACCTTTGCTGTGACCCTTCAAACATTTGCTTGCAGAAATACATTTCAATTGGAAGACAAGTTGTCTCCGTGGATATATAAAGAGACTACGGAGACCCATTTGTGAGGAGATAATCAACGCTGTTGTTTTTCAGGAGAAAAATTAGCCCTTATTGCAATATTTTATTATTACGGCACATTCTACATCACATTCAATAAGTAGGTTCTGGGTTAATTATGTTTTCATAAATGCCAGAACATATATTGCAAGCTGTGCATGTTTGGTATTTTACACAGCAGAAGAAAGATTTAAAAGATGTCTGTGTATGAGTATCTGGGTGTTACGTGAAGCACAAGCTGTTAGATTAAATTATTTTGTGCCTCATATATAAAAAACTAGATTCAAGAAAAACGTGAGGAGTTAAACCAATCAGGTGTTTTGTTCAATCTTCTCAACTGCAGCTGAAAAATTAGAGCTGAAATTTCATTGGCTATAATCAACAACCCCAACATTTTTTTATTTATTTCATTTTGAGACATTTAGTATCATTTGGATATGTTAAATTATTATGCAAAGAGGCAACATTTTACAATGAATCAGAGCTCTGGAAAGATTAGAACATGGTCCAAATCCACCCAAGAACTGAAAACATATCATCATTTTCCATGTGAGATGTTGATGGCAAAGAAAAAAAAAAGTCAGTTCAAATGGTGAATGCTTTGGACAACCTCTGATGCACTCATCAGTTTGTGTACATGTTCCTGCAATTTACAACACATTTATCGGCAATTTACAATGATGCACTGTGGTAGCATGCAGTAAAAGAAATGTTTTGTTGGGTGTTACTCCAGCGATCTTTAACACATGACCAGCTATGTGGTGCATTGTGGTGCCCTCTGTTTTGTATGCCACTGCAACACACTTTGCCGGTGCAAAAGACATGCGCTTTCAGCAAGCCAGTACAAATAGATGTGAACCATTTATGTATTGTGGTGCATTGATATATAGGGGTTAGGTGCATTGTTAGTGCTTTAAGATAGCCCCTCACTCTATCCACAAGGTTGAGCTGAAATACCATGCTCAACCACCTAGCGATTTCAGTGCTATCCTGCTGTGATCTGTCAAAAAACTGCTGGACGTCAGGTCCTGTGCTGCCACCTTTTTTACTGAAATTATTAAGAGACCTGCTGTCATTTCCAGGACCTAGCAGCTGCTCCTCCTGATGATATTCAGCTACACATGCACAGTGTGTCCTATATAAATCAAAATGTAAAAAAATCTGAGTTCAGTGCTCAATAGAAATAAAAAATATAATGATAATAAATGCTTCAAAAATGAATAAATAAATAAAACAGCAGCACTCAAAATCATCTGAATCAGGGGCGGACTGACCATTTGGAAACTTTGCCCGAGGGCCTGGGGTCAGCAGGTGGCCCCATGAGATGCCCCTGGTACCTTTTTCATAGGCTTTTTTGAATTTGGGCAAGGACACAGGGGCCCCATAATCTCCTATTGCCCGGGGGCCCCATGAGTTGTCAGTCCGCCCCTGATCTGAATACAAAATAAACAAACCTACCAAAACAAATGGTGGTTTTGGAGCCTAGCAGCTTAATTTTTAAAAAGAGGTGGTGCAAGCATACTCAATATTGGGTAGGTGTAACCAAAAAAGACATATACCAAATATAAAGCAAGTAAAGAAAGAATAAAACACCCAAAAAGCTATCTTCTCAAAAAGTTAATTGAACAATAAAAACAGAACAAATAATGAACAGCTTCACAAGCCCAATGGCCCCTCCCCAACCCAATGATCCCCCTGAGCAACCATCCCCCCAGAGCATCTCCAGGACCTCCCGACACCCCAACCACCCTTGCCCCACACACAGACCCGCTCTTGCAGACCCCTAACTTCCACCCTCCCTCCCAAAAAAGCACCAACCTCAATCAAACCTAAGCTGAGAGGGATACCCAGGGCAACTGTGATCCGAGCAACCCACCACCTTGAGGACCACAATGGGTAAATGGTAATAAAATATATACACAATTATTTTGTTTTGTTGTCTCAGGGCATTGTCATCTGTCCCAAAACATCTTTTATGACCAATCGTGTAGGGCGGAGCTAGCGCTAACATCATTGCACATGCTCAGTTGAACGGTGTTTGTGTTTTCTCAATTGCCTTTACTGCAGTGTTTGTAAGTCCCAGTCTATACAATATTATTTACTATATTATGGCGGCTCCTCTGTTTTGGGCATATTATAATTGTGTGACCTTGTTGAGAGTGTACATTACCGGAGAATGCTTCAGATATTCATTAGTGGTTGTGGCAGTTGCTTGAGCGCAGTCATACCTTCTTTTTAAAGGTCTTTATATCTGGTAAGCTGATTCGTGTTTTGTTGGGTGGTGAAAAACTGAAGCTAGGTCACAGATCCTTGGAAGTTCTGGATTTGCACATTACAGTGATGGATATATAAACTTTGCATGGACTTTTTATGTCAACACATTGGTCACATTTGTGTGCACTGTTCTAATTATTGTATTTTATATTGACTTTTATTTTCACATAGCCTTGAAGTCTCCTGGAATGCATGATGTGGATATCCCAGGAAGCTAGGTAAGAAAGACAGAAGCATGCACTCTTTAGAAAGAGGAATCCCCCCCCATATTTTGGGGTTGTCCCCAGAACAGAAAGTGAGGGGAATCTCCTGGAGCCACAGAGAACAGAAAAACGTAATGGGGTTCTAACCTTTTCCAATTCTATCCAAAACAATACAAAAGTCTTGGGTATGGATATATCACTTTAAATGGTTGATACATTTACCTTCTTTTTAAGCAATTTCATCATATTTATTAATAATAATTATCATAACAATAAGAATAATAATACATGGACAATGAACTGATTAAGTTATATGTGACAGGAGGACCTGGTAATAGACATCAAAACAGTTTTATATGTTTTCTTTGAAGCTGAGTGAGCTGGAATAAGGAAAGGTGAACTGCAGTTTTGATTGATGTGTTGGTTATATGAACACAATACTACAAACAAACTGCTGTATAAATCATTGACTGATTAAAGATGTCGCCAGTGCTTCTCACTGCTGGTTCTGATCATCGTTGTTCCTCCCACCTAAGAACAAATGGCTAGTTTTGATTTTCTGGACATAGTAAAAGATTGAAGGATGATGCTGACAGGACCCACCTTGATGTATAAACTCCTCCATATAATGTTCTGTCAGGTCTGGGGTGTTCTCAGGGGATCATTCAGCACAGTTTGACACAAGTTGGAAAAGCACACTCTTGACGTCTGATAATGTATTGTTCCACCTAGGCCTGTCATTAAAAATTGAACATTTCATATATTGTTGCAGGAATAAAGCTGCATGATTAAAATGTAGACTGAAAGGTGTAAAATGAAATGTAAGCTGTCACTTTCCTTGTCCAGAAAAGCCTTTTCTATTCTCAGTCAGAATTCGGTCCACCTCAATTTTTTGAGCTGAGGCTTACAAGTATATTCAAAACCAAAACTTTTTTGTTAATTATTTTGGACAGAGTGAGGAAGAGTTAAAATGCCTGGTAAGGTTTGTTTGCAGTCTGAGTCCCATTGAGGAGATTTTTCTTCATGTCTTATCCCACAGGCACAACAGGAAGTGAGCTGAAATATCTCAAAAGTGAGGGAAATATCTTCTTACATAGTTGTCGCCACAAGTGTCACCACTGGAATTTTTCCTTTGCCTGCTCCTTTTCTGGTGACAACTCAGAAATGTAAATTTTTCTTCACTTTCAGTCCCAGTGACAGTGGATACCAGGACAGCTATGGAAGGTGATCCTTCCTACCTGCACCTTATGTTTTTCACCTGCACAAGATGTGCATTGATAATGTAGTTTCATGGTGTAATTTGTTGCCCTTTACGAACAGCCTATAGTGGAGTAAATCTTCACTTTCCTGTGTCAGAAGTCTCTTTTTGTGTTCATATATGAGGCATCTGGAATGGCATTGCACATGTTAATGTATACCCTCTATCTGTTGTGTGAGAACTGAACTTTCAAAGAAACCACTCATCCTGCAATCTCTGAGTCTCTCAGCTGAGCGCTCTGCAGGTGAGAGCTAACAGTAATAAGCTCTGATACAGACACAAATAGGCAGATCATTTTTCAGATAGCTCACCATGCAGTGTCCCATGTCATCTGCACTCTGGCATTTGTGATGCCACAAAAAAAGACATGCACAAAAAGAAGTATTAACCCTTCCTCCCCATATTAAAAAATGTCTGTTACACCGCTGAAGATTTCCCATTTCTTCCTATTCTAAGAGGAAATGAAGGCAAATCTCCAATTTAACCTTGAACTACTTTACTCAAAACTGTGAATGCATGTATTTCTCAAACTGTGGTGACCTATGGCATACAGTGCCTTGAACTAGATCCCTAATTGTGCCAATATCTACACTGCAGATGTTCACAAACCTTTGACAGTGTGCAACAAAATGTTTGCCTCATTTTTAGCTCTTGATGGTGGTCATGGTGTGACATGCATTTGTATTCAGCCCCCACCCCAGCACCCCCCTAGATCTGGCCATGGCGAAGTGTAAGGAAAGCAGCAGCCATGGTTGCACCCTAGGCGGCTTCCTAGTTCACCAAGCAGTAGAGCTGGGCCTGGTTGTGTTTGCTCATAACAGGGAAACATAGAAAATCCATCGTGTTTTGGGGCATTGACATTCCCCCTCATTAGGGTTATGGTGGAAACAGGAATGCTAAGAAAGAATAGTTAGAACAATCATAAAAGGTTATAAAATCTATCATATCATAAACAAATACAAAAGGAACTTGTATAGCAAAACCAATCATACAAGGTCATAAGGAAATGCAAAATATATCATTGAGAGTAATCAAGTTAAAATACAATTCGTCATCCACAATTAAAAAAAAGCTCAAAATCTGCCATCGCATTAACATAATAGAAATAATGACTGTTAAACACTGAGGTTATTTATATAGCACAGACAGTTTATGCAGCTCTTTACATGTAGCACATTTTCATCAGTCCCTGCCCACAAGGAGCTTACAATCTAAGGTCCCTATTTCACATACACAAGGGCCAGTTTAGATAGGAACCACTTAACCCACCAACATGTCTTTAAACTGTGGGAGAAAACCCACACAAGTGCAGGGAGAACCTGCAAACTCCATGCAGGTAGTGTCTTCTTTGGGATTTGAACCAGGGACCCTAAGTGCTACAAGAAGTACCACAAAGCCACTATGCTGTCCAAGGTTGTCTGTTTTAAACAATGTATTAGAAGTGTAAAAGAAGGCCATGAAAATGGAGGAGACAGATGCCACATCGACCTCCCCAGTGTGAATAGCGGTGTTGGCCTCATCTACTGTTCCAGTCTTACTTGTTGACACATTCCACCTTGCCCACAGAGCTGCCGGTTTAATCTGCATGATCGGCCTTGATCATTGATCATTGGCAGGAGTACGTGTCTGATAAAGAAACAAAATAAAAAGCCATTGGGACCTCTACATATACATGAAAAGAACAGGAGCCTGCAGAGCTACAGTGGGGATCGAAAGTTTGGGCACCCCAGCTAAACATTTGTATTAATGTGCATAAAGAAGCCAAGGAAAGATGGAAAAATCTCCAAAAGGCATCAAATTACAGATTAGACATTCTTATAATATGTCAACAAAAGTTAGATTTTATTTCCATCATTTACACTTTCAAAATAACAGAAAACAAAAAAATGGCGTCTGCAAAAGTTTGGGCACCCTGCAGAATTTATAGCATGCACTGCCCCCTTTGCAAAGCTGAGACCTGCCAGTGTCATGGATTGTTCTCAATCATCATCTGGGAAGACCAGATTATGTCAATCTCAAAGGTTTTAAATGCCCAGACTCATCTGACCTTGCCCCAACAATCAGCACCATGGGTTCTTCTAAGCAGTTGTCTAGAAAACTGAAACTGAAAATAGTTGACGCTCACAAAGCTGGAGAAGGCTATAAGAAGATAGCAAAGCGTTTTCAGATGTCAATATCCTCTGTTCGGAATGTAATTAAGAAATGGCAGTCATCAGGAACAGTGGAAGTTAAAGCAAGATCTGGAAGACCAAGAAAAATATCAGACAGAACAGCTCGCAGGATTGTGAGAAAAACAATTCAAAACCCACGTTTGACTGCATGATCCCTCCAGAAAGATCTGGCAGACACTGGAGTTGTGGTACACTATTCCACTATAAAGAGATACTTGTAAAAATATGGTCTTCATGGAAGAGTCATCAGAAGAAAACCTCTTCTACGTCCTCACCACAAACATCATCATTTGAACTTTGCAAATGAACATATAGACAAGCCTGATGCATTTTGGAAACAAGTTCTTTGGACCGATGAGGTTAAAATTGAACTTTTTGGCCGGAATGAGCAAAGGTACGTTTGGAGAAGAAGGGGCACAGAATTGAATGAAAAGAACCTCTGTCCAACTGTTAAGCATGGGGTTGGATCAATCATGCTTTGGGGTTGTGTTGCAGCCAGTGGCACAGAGAATATCTCACGAGTAGAAGGAAAAATGGATTCAATAAAATTTCAGCAAATTTTGGATGGTAACTTGATGCCATCTGTGAAAAAGCTGAAGTTAAAGAGAGGATGGCTTCTACAAATGGATAATGATCCTAAACACACCTCGAAATCCACAGGGGATTACATCAAGAGGCGTAAACTGAAGGTTTTGCCATGGCCTTCATAATCTACTGACCTCAACATAATTGAAAATCTATGGATAGACCTTAACCACTTGCCTACCGGGCACTTATACCCCCTTCCTTACCAGGCCAATTTTCAGCTTTCAGCGCTGCCGCACTTTGATTGACAATTGCGCGGTCATGCAACATTGTACCCATATGAAATTTTGATCATTTTTTTCTCACAAATAGAGCTTTCTTTTGGTGGTATTTAATCGCCACTGGGCGCTTTACTTTTTGCGCTATAAATTAAAAAATGTGCAAAAAATTTGAAAAAAAAAAAAGTTTATTTGTTTCTTTTATAAAATTTTTCAAACAGGTATTTTTTCTCCTTCACTGTTTTGCGTTGATGAGGCGGCACTGATGGGCACTGATAGGCGGCACTGATGGGCACTGATAGGCAGCACTAAAGGGCACTGATAGGCAGTACTAATGAGGTGGCACGGATAGGCGGCACTGATAGACAGCACTAATTAGGGGTCACGGATAGGCGGCACTGATATGCAGCACTGATAGGCGGCACTGATAGGTGACACTGATGATGGGTACTGATAGACGGCACTGACTGGCATCACTTCTGGGCACTGATTGGCGGCACTGACTGGCACAACCCCTGGGCACTGACTGGTGGCACTGACTGGCAGCACTGGTGGGTGGCACTGGTGGGTGGCACTGGTGGACAGCACTGGTGGGTGGGCACAGGTGGGTGGCACTGGTGGGCACAGGTGGGTGGCACTGCTGGGCACATGTAGGTGGCACTTCTGGGCACAGGTAGGTGGCACTGCAGAGTGGCACAGGTGGGGGCACTGCTGGGCACAGGTGGGGGCACTGCTGGGAATGGGTGGGCGGGGCTAGTGGGCGCACTGCTGATCGGAACTTGCTGGGGTCACTGCTGGGCACCGATCATCAGGGCACTGATCATCAGTGCCCTGATGATCGGTGCCGATCCCCGCTCTGACAACTGCCGGTTCTCGGCAGTACTTTCCTCACGATCTGACAGCGTGAGGAAAGTGCAGCCGAGAACCGGCACTTGCATTTTCCTGTGATCAGCGTGTCATTGGACACCGCTGATCACGTGGTAAAAGGCCGGTGGGATCGGCCTTTCACCACATCACGTGATCAGCTGTGTCCGTAGGACACAGCGATCACGGAGATCGCCGGGTGCGCGCCCCCTGAGGCGCGCAGGAGAGCGCGTTCTGGGAGGACGTCATATGACGTCCACTCAGAACTGGCCGGCCGTGGTGAAGCCGTCTTTCGGCTATGCGCGGTCGGCAAGTGGTTAAAAGAGCAGTGCGTGACAGACAGCCCAGAAATCTCAAAGAACTGGAAGACTTTTGTAAGGAAGAATGGGCAAAGATACCTCAAACAAGAATTGAAAGACTCTTGGCTGGCTACAAAAAGCGTTTACAAGCTGTGATACTTGCCAAAGGGGGCAGTACAAGATATTAACTCTGCAGGGTGCCCAAACTTTTGCAGACGCCATTTTTTTGTTTTCTGTTATTTTGAAAGTGTAAATGATGGAAATAAAATCTAACTTTTGTTGACATATTATAAGAATGTCTAATCTGTAATTTGATGCCTTTTGGAGATTTTTCCATCTTTCCTTGGCTTCTTTATGCACATTAATACAAATTTTTAGCTGGGGTGCCCAAACTTTCGATCCCCACTGTATATTATGGGGAATAAGAGGCCAATTAAAACCTATAATGTTCAGGCATGTTAATAAAAACTAGTAAACATTACAGCAATAATACTATGTGACATGTATACATTTATTAGAAGGGGGGGGGGGGGGGGTGGAAATAAATAGAAAAAAAATGTAATACAAAATGTGTAAAATATGTAAAAAAACAGAAGAATATAAAAGAAAAACATTATGAAATCAAAGGATCATGACATATATAAATTATATATAAATATCAGAGAGATTAAAAATGTGGTGAAGAACATTCCTGTGATTTTTATGAAAAGTATTTGTAAATTGAATAAAATTAAATTGGGAACAGTATGATTTTTCAGTGAACTAATACAATTGACGTGAAATAATATGACTACCTATTAAAAGATGACAAAGGAAATTGAAAGTAAACCTGTAAGCAATTGAAGATAAAAAATTATTATATTGTGTTATAAGGTAATTATTATAAAAATGTATAGCAATGTGTACAAACAAAACATTGGTGGTAGGAAGGAGTAAAAACTTGGCTGAGGAAATTTACAGACTGGTTCTCAGTTCCAAATTCTCATTTAATCCATTGGGAGACAGAGTATCTAAAATAAAAACCCAATACGTTTCCCTAGCACATAGTTTATGGTTGAGCTCATCTTCTGGGCGATTTTTAGAAATGGCTTCCACTACCCATACTTTTAAGCCATCAGTAGTTTTATTGTAAAATTCAGAGAAATTACGAGGTATACTATGTTTGTCCTTGTCTTCTTCAATCAGGCAGCACCAAAATCTAGTGCACAAGCATCTCGTGGTGCGGCCTATATAAAATAGACCACATGGGCAAGACTTTTACAAGTCTGTTTACACCTACCTGTCTACAGGGATGAATGGTCCTTCCAATCAGTTCCACCAGAAAACTGATAGGCGGACCTGATTGTACCTGCTGTGTGAAAGGGGCCTTGCGGATCTTTCCGCAGCTGTATGAATTTTTCTATAGGTAACAATACATCTATATTCAGATCAGTAAAAAACATGACTTTTTTTATTCTCATGTCCCAGAGGCCTTAACTATATAAATATAAAGCTTCAGGTTTCTGACTGACAGCCCAACAATCCAATATAATTTTAGATGATGGAGGTCTAGTAACTATGGGAAACATTCTACAAATAGAGTAGATGCTGGATTTACATTATTGATTATATATAGCAAAAAGTCAATAACAAGAATCCTTGTTCTATTCTGCACGCAATAGGTTTGATTTACTAAAGGCAAATAGGAAGGGAAGTTGTCCCAGAGTTTAGCGAATGGGGTGAAGTTTCACTTTGCAAAAAATACCCAATCATGGGGCAAGGAAAGCAAAAAAAAAACCCCAAATTTTTGCTTGCACATGATTAGATGATAAAAGTCAGCTGAGCTTCACCTCATTCATTAAGCTCTGGGGTAAATATCCTTCCAAAGTGCAACTTACCTTGCAAAGTGAACAGCCTATTTGCCTTTAGTAAATCAACCCCTCCCATTGCATTGCCATGGAAGAAATGAAGATGCTTTGGAAGCTAGAAGTAAAATTTGAAAACAAGGAGCAGGTAAGTGAAAGAGGTGCAGTCTGAAGTTATTCCTCATTACCTCCATGTTGCTACCCACAGGATTCTGAATTAGTAGTAAAAGTTTCTAGAAAAGCTGAAAATCTCTTGTAGGAAGAAAAATACTGCCTACTGCTCTCCTCTTCAGTCACCCCTGACTCTAGCTACAAGACAGTAGCAGCTTGTATAAAACATATATTGTGAAAGCCATTAAAGCCGTTTATTTCATTCATGTGATATAAAGCTATTTTTCTTTAAATAAATCTATCACTAGATACTTGTGTAGAGATTCAGGGATGACAGGTTTATCTGTCGTACTGTAAAAGCTAACTGGCATAAACTGATGTATACGAAGGACACGTACAAGAACAACAGCCTCTGGTACTGCGTCTTGCTAATGTCACTTACATTGATCATTCTACAATGGGTTTCACAGAAAGATTCATTTTAATGTTTCCCAAATAAACACACTAACTTGACTTCATTTTTAATATGTTAACTCTGTGCCGCATCAATTAGTCAAAACAATGCCATCAATATGTACGTCTTTCATAATTTCAGGACTTCGTGGTATATGTAATCTTTTTTTATATAGAGCAGTGGCCTCTAAACTGCAGGCCCATGGGCTGGAGACAGCTCTTTGCTTGTCTTTATCCTGCCCTTGGGCCACCACTCCTCCCACTGATACAAGGCAATATTAATTCTCCTGACACCAACTATGAGGCACCACTCCTTCCACTAATACCAATGGTGGGTTACTATTCCTTGACACAGTTGACACCAGTAATGGAACATCATTTCTCCCAGTGAAATCAATGATGGGGAACTATTCCCCCCACTGATGCCAACAATGGGGAACTTTTCCTCCCACTAACACCAATGATGGGGCACAATTCCTCTTATTTACACTAATGATAGGGCACTATTTTTCCCATTGACACTAATGATGGGGCACAATTCTTCCCATTGACACCAATGATGAGGCACAATGCCTCCTATTGATACCAATGATGGAGCACTAGTCCTCCTCCTACTGACCACAGTATGTAATTTTTTTCTCCCACTGACCACCAATCCAGAGGCATTGCTTACTCTCACTGACACTAGGGTATTTTCTACTCCCATTGGCCAGAGTCTGGTCCCCTCTTAAGACTGAAGGACAAAGAACTGGCCCTTGGTTTAGAAAGTTTGGAGCCCCTGATATAGCAGGTGGACTATTTTTTGGATAGTCATGGCATCAGTATAAACCATAACTAGTATACCTGTTGTTTTCACAATTTGTGAATTTTTTTTTTTTTAGATTTTTGGACTTGTATCTCTGACATTTTTTTTCTTTTTCTTTTTCTTTTCCTGTATACCATAACGCAGTAATTTCAGACAGCAGATTCTTAGTTTCTTTGTGGTCTGTAAACCCCGTGACCCCACTTCCCCCCTTCTCTATTTCCCTGCAGTAGCTATTTTTTTTTTTGTTTGAGATTGTGTATAGAAATACATACTGTTATTATTGGGATAAATTGCAGATATGAACAAGAATTTGGAGCAAGTAAATTTGGCTTCTTAATAAGGACAACAGCTTAGAAAAGAGCTAGAATGGAGTTTTCCTATAGAGTAGAACTGAAGGCAAATTATTTTTCCTGGCACCAACATAGTAGCATGCATATAGCAGTAGCCCCACCTATTTCCACCTACAGGACCAGTGCATAGCTATAAAGTGTTGACACCCACACAACAGTCCATCCAGAAGATGGGAGCTTCTTCACTTTCTTATGAAATAAAATTTAGCTAAGTTTCCTACCATGAGAGAGAGTTTTTTTTATCTATCACATGTAAGCTGTCAAAAAGAAAAATTGTATCAAATACTTACCATTAGGATCCTTTCCTGGCGCCAACCCATTGCAGCAGGGAGGGTGTTTTTGTTTTCCATTTTTGTCCCATTTGGGAGATTTCCCTTCACTTCCTGTCCCATAGCCAAAGCAGGAAGTGAGAGGAAATCCCTCTAAAGGTAGGGTAGTCACCAGGAATATTTTATACTCTAATAGTGCCAAACAACTACATAAAATAATTGTGTAGCCAAAAAATTTACTTGCATGCTGGAAATTATATGTAATATCATTCACATCAATGTAAAAGTGATAAACCCACTGAAACCTGCTTCTGAAACACACCGTGTATGTAATCAAGACATAAAATAAAATAAATAAATAGAATTGCAGTCCAACGTGTTTGATCAACAAAAGTTCCAGTGGATAAATCCAGTACTGTGAATCCTACATGCTCCACCACCAGCTCTTACCTGGAGATATTTACCTGTATAGAAAAATAGGTCTCACTGAGCCTTCTCTTTTAAGAGGTTGAATGCCTCCTGGGCATCTTCGGACTTGTTGCTGTGCTTCGGTCTTATATTGATCCTCAGGCATTCTAAAGCAACCAACCTCCTCCCAGTAGAATATTCTCCAGCATGTGACAATAACCTGGTGCACCGCAGTATAGAACATCTTAGAGATACATTGCCTCCTTAAAACGGAGTTCCACTTAAAAAGTGGTAGCTTTGCTGTTTGGCTCCTTCCCCCCTCCACTGCCGTATTCGGCACCTTTTGGGGGGGGGGGGGGCGTGGGGAGCGGATACCTGTTTTTGACAGGTACCCGCTCCCACTTCCGGCTCAGTTTGCAGCGGCGAAGTGAGCTGGAAGTTCGGCCCCCTTCTCTCTCCTGCAGTCTCCTCGGAACTTTCACAGGTCCCAGAAGACCAATTAGGAGGCGCAGTGCGACTCGCACGTGCGCAGTGGACACCAGGCTTTGAAGCCGCAAGCTGTCACACCCTGATGCCCACAGTTGAGATGGCGGAGCTGTGCAGGAGAGAGGGGGGGGGAAAGGACAATGCGGGTGAGTACATCGCTGGATCCTGGGACAGGTAAGTGTGTGTTAACGTCAGCAGCTACAGTTTTTGTAGTTGCTGACTTTTAATTAAACACAAAAATGGCTGGAACTCCACTTTAAGAGAATTTCAGATTGGCAGCTCAAAGAATAAACCAATTTCCCCACTTCTGTGTGTGCATGATGATGTCATAGGCTCTGCCCCTATGTGTTTCATCACTCGCCACATGACTTTCTCATGTAGTCCCCAGGGTCACTAGAACTAGTGTCCCTATTGGAAAATGTCCACTCTATTCCTGTTCTGGTGATCACTTAAAATTTGGGATTTTCTTTCTTTAGAGAGGGTGCATCTCCCTAACAAGTACACACTAAGCAATAAAAACTTTACAACTGTTCTGATCTCTTTCCACTCTATCCAAAACTAGAAAAATAAATTTTGCTTTCAGTTTACTTTAGGTTTACTAAAAAAATTATTATAAATCCAATGGGCAACATGATATTTAAAGTGTATCGAACCCCCAAATATTGGCAACTTACCAGTCTTTAAAGTACAACTAAAGGCAACATTTTTTTCTTAGCTTTGGACAGAGTGGGGGTGGATTAGAACACCTGTCAGTTTTTATTGCTGTCTGTGCCCCTGTTAGGGAAATTCATCCTCATCCCTTTTTACCATTAGCAAAAGTGAAAGTAATAGAAAATCACAAATTTTGGGTTGTCCACAGAAAAGAAATAGAAGGGAAATCTTCCAATGGGGACACTTGTTCTGGTGACCTGGGGTCCTGAAAGAATTACCTTAATTTGCAGAAATTTCCTCTCACTTCCTGTTTTGGCTATGGGATAGGAAGTGAAGGTAAATCTCCCCAGTGGGACACAGATGGCGAAAAATAAACTTACAGGGGTTATAACCCTACCTTACTCCGTCCAAAATGAAAAAAAAATTGGCCATAGTTCTAGTTCTGTATATAGAAAAAGTGCAGCGCTAAAAATATTCGGACAAATTTATGGTAGCAATGTTCATAAAACGGTAATAAGTCCACAATATATGAGCTCAAGGTGATATATTGATCCCACGGTCGTGGTACGAATAAAACTCGGTGAGGGGCAGGGTATGTGTGAAATGCGCACTCACCGGAAGCGCAAAGAATATGCGCAATGTATCAGCAAAATGGAGGTCTGCCAGGGGGTCCTTTTCAGGATGCAACTGTAGCCAGCCTAGGGTGGATGGGCATCGTCTAGGTAGATGTTCTCAAAAAACGGAGGTCCACTTTAAGGACACGGGTGCAGCCTCTTCAGTACCGTGGAAAAGTCACCAGGGGGAGCTCTGGTGGATTAAATGCTCAAAGCATTTAAATGTTTCATTACCTTACTTTAGACCCTATGACACAATCACTGGGTTTCTATGCTTCTTTATGCAATGCCGCTAGATGATGGCATGTGGGAGGGTTGACAGGGTGCTGTATATATCGTCTTGATGCCCACATGTGATGCTGAGCCTCCATGATTGAGAGAACTGAAATCCAATGAATGAAGGGGCAGTCCAGGGATAGTAAGGCTGGACAGTGTTCAGCCAGGAAATGAGGCAGGCTTTATCTGACTTGCTGCAGCTTCCTACGCACACTGTGAGACTCTCACAGTATGTAGTGAGATTGGAGTAAGCTATTTCAGTACAGGAGAGAAACCTGTACAACTGTGCAAGATAAAGGGAAAGCTGGAGTTCAGCTTTAATAAAAAATCTGCCTGTGTTTTTTTAGGTTGACATTGAGTTTGGCAAATGTAGGTTCTCATTGTGTTTGACAAAAATGGTAACTGTGTTTTAGATATGTGGGCCCCCTGATTTTTTCCTTTTCTGGGGTTCTCATACACTAGAACTTCTGTAACCGATGTTAATTCCTAGAAGTAACATCTCTGCGTGGCAGATTCCTGTGTGCATTGTATAATGCTTCCATACTTCACAATAACTAATCTTGTTCTGCTGCGGGTGATTTATGAAGCAGCCCGGTCTTTATCTCTTTCACTGTATGCCTCTGATGAATCAAAGATAAGATGGATACAGTGTAATCCTGCAAAACATAAGGCAGGCTTTTTAACATTATTTAATACTGACATTATGTAAACACATAAAAATGCATTAACTGCGTTGTGTGGAATATCAATTATTTGTTTAGCGCTGACATTAATGTGTTGTTTCTTAATCTTTTAAAGTACAAAGATCACAATAATAAAAAAATTCATTTTTCTTCTAGTTATTAGCACACTTCTAGTTATTAGCACACTCCCAAACATCATTGAAACCAGAATTGGGACATAATGATCTAACCAAAGATATTTCTACTAAGCTCCACCTCTCCAAGGACCAAAAATCAAGACGTCCCTTAAAGTGATACTGAAGTCTAAATGTTTTTTACTTTAATGTGTAATTAATATGTGATTTTCTTAAGTACTTCCATCTCTTTAGGGATGCTGGTGGGTTGATAAAACTGGTCGGGCACCTCTTTTTCCCCCCTTTATTTTTTCCTCTTCTTTTTCTCCTTTTCTTTTCTCTTTCTTTCTTTTAGCTATTGTAAATATTGGCCTGTATAGCAATCATTTCTGTTAATGCATAAATGCATTCTATGTGTTGAGTAATTGTAGTAGAGAAGGAATTTAGGTTCATATTATCAATGTTTGGTTTACATATTGAAATTATATATTGAGTGTCACATGATTTATTTGTTACTATAGTGCCATATGCAGGGCTTTTTTTTCTCACAGAATAGGTGGAGGAACCCCTTGTCTCCATTCCGTACCCCTGTACGAGTACCATCCTTTGGTTCCACTGAATACTCACCTACCAGTACCACCCCTTTTAGTTAATAAAGAATGAAGTATTTTGTGGTGTTGAGTAATGTGTATGGAATTTGCTAATGATAACATAAAAAGCAGTAAAATAGATCCCCTGCTGCCACAAAATACCCCTCCCCCCAACAACAATATACCCACTGCAGTAACAACAGATCTCCCAGCAGCCTCTCCCTCAACAGTAGATCCCTCCCAGCAACAATTGATTCTTCAGCAACAATAGACCCCCCTTAACAAGATATCCCCCCCACACCCAGCATCAATAGACACTCCAGCACCTCTTGCCTTTTTATACACTATATTGCCAAAGTATTGGGACGCCAGCCTTTACATGCACATGAGTTTTAATGGCATCCCAGTCTTAGTCCGTAGGGTTCAATATTTAGTTGGCCCCCCCTTTGCAGCTATAACAGCTTCAACTCCTCTGGGAAGGCTGTCCACAAGGTTTAAGAGTGTGTCTATTGGAATGCTTGACCATACTTCCTGAAGCAAATTTGTGCGTTCAGGCACTCATATGGGATGAGAAAGCTTGGCTCGCAGTCTCCGCTCTAATTCATCCTAAAGGTGTTCTGTCGGGTTGAGGTCAGGACTTTGTGCAGGCCAGTCAAGTTCCTTCACCCCAAACTCGCTCATCCATGTCTTTATGGACCTTGCTTTGTGCACTGGTACGCAGTCATGTTGGAACAGGAAGGGGCCATCCCAAAACTGTTTCCACAAAGTTGGGAACATGAAATTGTCCAAAATGTCTTGGTATGCTGACGCCTTAAGAGTTCCCTTCACTGGAACTAAGGGGTCAAGCCCAACCCCTGAAAAACAACCCTACACCAAAATCCCCCCTCCACCAAACTTTACACTTGGCACAATGCAGTCAGACAAGTACCGTTCTCCTGGGAGCAGCCCAAACCCAGACACGTCCATCGGATTGCCAGAGAATCGTGATTGTTCACTCCAGATAACACTCCACTACTCTAGAGTCCAGTGGTGGCGTGCTTTACACCACTGAATCTGACGCTTTGCATTGCACTTGGTGATGTAAGGCTTGGATGCAGCTGCTCGGCCATGGAAAACCATTCCATGAAGGTCTCTACACACTGTTGTTGTGCTAATCTAAAGGCCACATGAAGTTTGGAGATCTTTAGCTATTGACTTTGCAGACAGTTAGTGACTTCTGCGCACTATGTGCTTCAGCATGCACTGACCCCGCTCTGTCATTATACGTGTCCTACCACTGCATGGCTGAGTTGCTGTTGTTCCCAGTTGCTTCCACTTTGTTATAATACCACTAACAGCTGACCGTGGAATATTTAGTAGCAAGGAAAATTCATGGATGGACTTATTGCACAGGTGGCAACCTATCACAGTACCACTGAGCTCCTGAGAGCAACCCATTCTTTCACAAATGTTTGTAGAAGCAGTCTGCATGCCTAGGTGCTTGATTTTATACACCTGTGGCCATGGAGGTGATTGCAACACCAGAATCCAAAGATTTGGAGGGATGTCCTAATACTTTTGGCAATATAGTGTACATTTAGTGCTGGAGGTGCTGGAACGGCATTTTTTGGGGCTGTTCTGTGTCTCATTGGCTACAGGTTTGACTGCTTCCCCCTGTCTTCTGGAAGGTTATCTTTTCCCCCACCCAGGGCTGAACGAAAAAAATATTTCAATTATCCCTTCCATGCTACGAAACAAATCTATCAATTACTCCATCCACGCTAAATAGCGTCCAAAAAAAATGTATGGGTTCAGTAAATGATCACAGAAACACATTGGGTGTTTGTTACTGACAGCCAGACGCTGGTGAGGAGAGAAGTAAGAGGTTCTTGAGAAAGGATTTTTTTTTATCCCCAGAAACAATTGAGTAATGACGTGATACTTTTTTTATTTGCACTAACATACAATTTTGAGGACAAGCTTTCGGGGTATGTTCCCTTCTTCAAGGTCCAGGCAGTACTCAGTACTCAGACTACTGCCTGGACCTTGAAGAAGGGGACATACCCCGAAAGTTTGACCTCAAAATTGTAAGTTAGTGAAAATAAAAAAAGTATCACGTCATTACTCAATTGTTGCTGTCGCAAGTGCACTAATATGGCCACAATCACCTCAAGCAAAATGGAAGATACTTTTTTATCCCCAAAACATTGTTTGTTTTTCTCCTCCTTCCCTCTCTACCAGGGTCAGCTTTCCTTTTTTACTCTATTCTGGGTACTGTATTCCTGTTTGTATTTCTTTTTTCCAAAAAGTTTTATTGAAGTAAGAAAGACAAAACAGATCATAGACAGATACGGATCGCAGTCCGTGCACAACTTCGTATATGTTCTCCCGTATCGCAGACGGGAATAGGACGTTAGAATAGATTTTAGAGCAACATGCATCCAATTCCCACAATAAAGCATATGCAAAAAGTATAACCATAGTAATAATAATTACCATCTGTAATGTTCGATAAATAAGGTATACAGTAGTCTCTATGTAGAGAGAGCTCAAGCAGCAAGACTATGAGGTGCAAGACAAACGAATTATCTCAAGGCACGTATGTCTGCTATAACCGTATCCAAAAATCGTGGGTTAATTTTCTAAAGTATTATCACACTTGTACATCTAGAAGAGTTCTGATCCTTGTAAATAATATTGCTATTTAGAATATGAGAAAAAGGGTAGCTAAAACGAGAAAGAAAAGAAAAGAAAGAGACTCGAGTGGAGATGGAAAAGGAGTATGGGAAGTAAAATCAGAGTGAGGAGGAGTGGGATAAGGAAGACATATAAATAGGGGGGGAGAGAAAAAAAAAAAAAAAAAAAAAAAAAAAAAAAAAAAAGGGGGGGGGGGGGGGGGAGTTGGGGATTAGAATTAAATAAGTATAACTAAACCAATCACATCACATAGTATCGGCCTGGTTATAACAGATGCTGTCTTAAATTAAGGTTATAATCTCTTTAAAGTCCAGTAAAGGAATTATTCCTGGGGTGAAAGATCCAGAGGTTCTCCAGTTTACCAAATCTGCTCGCTCATTCCTTCATTAAGCCATGATAAGTCTCAGTAGATAGGAAGTGAGTCCAACATGCCCATGTCTTCCTGAATCGCTCGGGGTGTTCTTTCGCCACTGAGATCAGCTCCTCCATTTCCGCGATCTTATTGATCCTAAGAATCCACTCTCGCATGGTGGGAATATGGTCTGATCGCCAATGAACAGGAATACACTGTTGAGCCGCATTTATCATGTGTAAAGCAAGCGACTTACGATAGGTCTTCACAGGAAGAGAGGAATGATGGAGTAGACATTGTGCTGGGGTAAAGTCTAGGGCGTATGTAGTGACTTGTGCGATTATGTCCAAAACATTTCTCCAGAAGGGCTGCAGTTGCGGGCACTCCCACCATATATGCAAAAGAGTGCCTGCTGCCTGGCAACCTCTCCAGCATAAGTTAGGAACACTAGGATCAAATTTATGAAGCACAGATGGAACTCTGTACCACCTGGAAAATACTTTGTAGTTGCCTTCTTGTGTAGAAACACACATGGAACCTTTATGTATGTGATCATAAATCCGGTCCCAGTCCTCTGGAGAGAGTGGGATTTGTAGATCACGTTGCCAGGCTATACAAGCCCTCTGCAAATGAGAGGTATTGGAACTTTCCAAAAAAGAATATATCTTAGATATTACATGCCGCTGAGGGGAGTCCGTAAAGCAGAGCTTCTCAAATGCAGTAAGCGATCTTGACAAATCCTGTAAATGTGGGGAGTTACGCAAAAAGTGGTGTAATTGTCTATACATCCAAGGCGTTAGAGTGATGGAGGGCCACGCCCGAGTAATGTCTTCACTAGATAAGAGCTTAGAATCTTTGAAGAGTTGACGTACTGTCAGGTTATCATCACGGTTATACCCAGCGAGAAATGTTGGAGACATCCCTGGAACAAAGTCTGGATTCATTTTGATCGGAGTGAAAGGGCTCGGAGAGGAAGAAAGTTCTTTTTTCTGGAATAATTGTGAGCTACAGCGTAATGTGGGACCTATAAGTGGATGACTCCGAAACTCAGAAGGGACGTGGGAAGTTTTCAGCCATGGGGAGGTAGAAAGAGGTGTCTGAGAAAAATCAGCCTCCAAACCAACCCAGACCTTAGGAATGTGATTCGTGGTCCAGTCTACTAACCTGGCTAGGTGGCAAGCTCTGTAATAACGGTTAATATCTGGCAATCCAATACCTCCATTCTGCTTGGGCATAGTGAGTTGGGCATAGCTAATTCTTGGACGTTTATTATACCACAGAAAGGAGGAGCAGAGCGTTTTATACGATTGAAAGAACGAATTTGGCAATTGAATTGGTATTGTCTGTAGTAAATATAATATTCTGGGGAGCACGTTCATCTTAAGAATTGCTGCTCTACCAAACCACGAGAACCAAGGTTTGTTCCATGTCTGGAGGTCTTTGGAGATGTTACGTAAGAGGGGAAGAAAATTTTTTGTATACAGTTCTGTAAGATGGGATGGTAGTTGGATACCTAAGTAAGTGATAACTTCACGTTGCCAGGTAAAGGGAAAATTTAGTGTCGCCTGTCTAATCACATCTGGAGTCAATGATATATTAAGCGCTTGGGATTTAGAAAAGTTGATTTTAAAATTAGCCAAATACTGAAATAATTTGAAATCTTGTAACAGATTAGGTATCGTGATATGTGGGTCAGTCAAGAAAAGTAACACGTCATCAGCAAAGGCTGCCACTTTATGCATTTTGCCATTGATCAAAATCCCCTTAATGTTATCATTATCTTTTATGCAGTTCAAGAAAGGTTCCAGAGTAAGAATGAATAAGAGTGGTGATAGTGGGCATCCCTGTCTAGTCCCATTGCTGATTGAAAAGGAATCCGAAAGGCAGCCATTCACTCGCACTCGTGCTGTGGGGGCATTATATAAAGACAGAATAAATGACAAAAAACGCAAAGGCAGTCCAATGCCAATCAGAACTGCCTCTAGGTAATCCCATGCTAGTCTGTCAAACGCCTTTTCGGCGTCTAACGAGAGAAAGAATCCAGATCGTTGATTTTGGGTTAACCAATGATGTATATTCACGGCCCTTATAGTGTTATCTCTGGCCTCTCTCCCTGGAACAAAGCCCACCTGGTCCGGTGATATGATGGAATCTATTACCTGTTGCAAACGGGTAGCCAGAATCTTGGCAAAAATCTTTAGATCAACATTCAACAGAGAGATCGGACGATAATTTGCAGGTGATGTATGGTCCTTATTCTCTTTGGGTATAACCGTGATGTGAGCCTCGGAAAGATGGCGCATAGACTGCCCTGGCGTGTCTAGTGAGTTGAAGGCCTGTAGAAATGGAAGCCCCAAGACGTCAAGAAAAGACTTGTAGTAAGAATTGGTAAAACCGTCAGGTCCTGGACTTTTACCCGGTTTCAATTGCGCAATAGCTTGTTGAAGTTCATGCGACGTCAGAGCTCCCTCTAAATCCTTCACTTGTGATCTAGATATCGATTTAGGAAGATATTGTTTAAGGAATTGCTGTATAATGGTCTTACGTGGCCTAGTATCACCGGTTGGTTTGGATGGTAGGGGTAAGTTATAAAGGTTAAAATAATACTCCTCAAATTCCTTCGCAATATCCGACGACAATTTCAGTGAGTTACCAAATTTAGAATGGAGCAGATATACGTGCCGAGCAGCTTTTTTAGATTGTAAAGCCCGGGCAAGAAATTTTCCACTCTTATTGCCATGTTCATAGAAAAGTTTTTGTTGTAGAGTAAAATTGCGTTTCGTTTTCTTTTCCACTAACTCGCGGAGTTGTTTACGTGCGTGCTCTAGCTCAGTAGCGCATCTCAAGGCCATTGATCGTTTATGAGAGCACTCAAGTGTACGAACTTTATGCAATAAAGAGTTGAACGATGCTAGAGCCTGACGTTTTCGTGTTGCTGAGATAGACATTAGAAGACCACGTATCACACATTTGTGTGCTTCCCACCGTATGAGAGGGGACGTTTCCATGGATGTGTTTTCCTGAAAATAGTTTTTCAGGGCATCACGGATCTGGGGGACAACCGATGCATCCGTAAGGAGAAATGGGTCCAGTCTCCATATTTTGGAAATACCTGGTGTATCCGGAAATTGCAAGGTTATCATAATTGGATGATGATCCGAAAGGATCTTTGGTTCGATCGAGGCAGACTTCAGGGTATATAGATCGTTTTGCGAGATGAAGAAATAGTCTATTCTAGAATAGCGGTCGTGAGGAGCAGAGTAAAATGTATAGTCTTTGCCCGATGGGTGAAGAGTACGCCAGGTATCATGTAGGAGAAGATCTTTCAGTTCAATTTTTATTTGTTTAAGTGCTTTGAATGGAATGGATGAGACCCCTGAGGAGGTATCTTCCAATGGATTCAGCGCTACATTAAAATCGCCACCAAAAATCAAGATACCTGATTGAAACGTAGCAAGTAACTTGGCGATTTTACGAAAAAAACATACCTGTGCTGTATTGGGACTGTAAATGTTGACTAAGGTAAGTGGTTTATTAAAGAGGGTGCCTTTGAGAAAAAGGAACCTCCCCTCAGGATCCTCGAGCGATTCAGTAAGTTCAAACGGGAGCGTTTTAGAGAATAAAATGGATACCCCTTTGGCCTTCACCTCCGCATTAGCTGAATGATATGCCGTGGGATAGTGAATATTTGAGAATCTAGGGACTTGGTCTGCCCGAAAATGAGTTTCTTGGATAAAGAGCACATCTGCATGAAGGCTTTTCATATAAGTGAGAAGTTGCGAACGTTTTTCAGGTATATTTAGGCCCCTCGCATTAAGAGAGGCCACGGAGAGTGTACGAGTCGACCGATTAGATACGTGGTTAGAAGTCATCATGTCATTTACCCAAAAGGGTTGCTTAAGGGCTATAAGTATACCAGATGAGTCTCACAGCAGCAGGGAGAGAAAAAAAAAAAAAAAAAAAAAAAAAAAAAAAAAAAAAAAAAAAAGGGGGGGGGGGGGGGGAAGGGAGGGGGGTATAGAGGGGGGTGGGATAAGGGAGGACAGGGAAGGTGATGAGGAGGGGAAAGAGACTAGTATACAGAATAGAAAAAGGCTAGTAGAAAGTTTCAGAATGTTGGAGAAGAGGAGAAGTTATTACGGGAAAGAGTCAAGGAATGTGGCAAAGAAGAAGAGAAGTGTCAGGTGTATGTCATATAAACCCATATACATGTATTGAGCTATCTTCTTTCAATTTCCTGTAAAGACTAGAATCCAGAGGCAGAATAGTCCAGCTATTCTTTCTCATAATACAACTCCCAATACTTAGTTGTTAGCAATATGATAGCTGGGAGTCTGAAATTACAGTCGGAGAAGTGTCAAACCCAGAGACGGCCGAATTGGCAATGTTAAGTACAATCTGAAAGAGGCCAAACTCTCCTGAATAAAAAGGTGTAGAGGGGAAATAATCCAACATGAGGCGTCCTTGACACATATACGTAGGTGGGAAGTAGCTAATTTGTATCGAGAGATGAGAGGTGTGTAACAGGGGGAGTATGCAGACTAGAAGTAAAAGAAGTAACAGCCTATTAAGCAAAATATTATAGGTAAGCACCTAGACCACATCAAGGCTCATAAACAAAGACGTGTAATGTTAGGTACGGTAGAGAGTGCATATCTAAGGAGAAGACCTGTACGTTATGGATATACATCAGAAAATTTTGGCCAGCTCCAGAAAATGGAAAGTTCAGTTACGTGAACCATAAATTTAAGTATTGATAAGTTATGTCATCAGTTAACCATAAAGTAATCTCTAAACTGTCTTAACCTGAAAGGTACATTAAACCGTGCCTATTAAGTAAATGAGTCACTTGAAAGTGGTCATCCTAGGCCATATGCATTTCAACTACTAATATTTACGTTACATGAAACAGTGCATAACAGTAGCAATAACATCACTTATGATTGTTCTAGGAAGTCGGTCACCGACCAAACATTGTCAGTCACCCTTTCCCAGATACAATGTAGATCTTAGTTCCAAACGAGGAAACTTGTTTAGTGCCTCACTCTCCACCACCCACGAAACATAGATAGGTTAGTAGAGGGGAAGAGTCCACGATCCGTGACCCAACACAGGCTCCCAGTCAAAACAGGTAACTGTGTAGGGCCAAGTTAGACCCGTCTACATAGTGAACTATAAACGAGAATATCTAATAGAACGATCCCAAATTTCAAATCTAAAACACCATCATAATCATAGCTAGATAGAGGGTATGTAACCTGTCAGAAACCACATTGGCAATTAAGGTATTCCAAATGCTATGTAGGGAGAGAACAATGTAGGAAGAGCGAAGGAATAGTGCGAGTATCAAACGAATACTTTGTCTACAGTGATCCAACTATAAGAGAAGGGTCAGGGGAAGGTTTGTATAATGGTACAAAAAAAAAAAAAAAAAAAAAAAAATGGCATTGAGTCCTATGAATCAACCCCATTATATCATCTCTCAAGGCACAGCTGGAGCGAGAGACACAACATATTACGAGAATGATCTGCGTAAGCCAATATCCCCTGCCACCTAAAGGATAGGTAAAATAAATGTAAAGGCTAGTCCGGAAATCTCAATGCTCCCATAGAATCTGTTTCCAAGATCATGACAAGGAACATTGCGGAACCATGATCCTCGTTCTTTTTTATCACACAATAGGATACCTTAGCTGATATATGCCAACAAAACCAACATTTACCACAGATAGACAGCATACATATAAAAGTTGACAATGTGATGCGATACACATACCCTTAAGTCCAGGCTTCAGAAGTATGAATGATGTCAAATAAAGCGTATAATGGAACCTTGGCTAAAATCAACAGAAATGAGAAAGAAAGAGAAAACAACTAAAAAAAAAAACAACAAGTCTTTCTTTTCTCCTTTTTCTTTCCCCTAAACGCATACGATCCACCAGTAGAGCAGCTTCAGGGTACGGGGGAGTGTTTACTCAGAAGCATTGAGAAGTGATAACAAGGAGAAGTCATTCATGACGTGCCTTGCGGTGCGCAGGTGAAGATGGTAGACTGTCGCCGGTAATGAGCCTTCTACATACCGGAGAAGTTGAGGTTTGGTGAGATGATTTGCGTCGTCTGTCTCCGGTAGAGAGGCCATTAGACTGTGCCTCCATGGGGCCTTCATCTAGTTGCACTTGTCGAATAGGGTCATTGGACCAATTAGGTATGACCGGTAGTGGGATATTCATGGTTTCACAGAATGGTGCAAGATCTTCCGGAAATCTCATGAGAGCAGATCTCCCTAAATGTGTTGCAGAGAGGCCAAACGGGAACTTCCAACGGTAGGCAATACCTTTAGAGCGAAGTATATCTAGAAGCGGGCGCAGGTCTTTCCTGCGTTGCAGGGTGAGATGGGAGAGATCTTGAAACAATTTGATTTCAACGTCTTGGTAGAGCAAGCGTTGTTTGTCTCGAGCTCTGCGTAAAATATCCTCTTTAAGGCGGAAGTCGACGAGACAGCAAACTATATCTCTCGGTGGGTCAGAATCCCTGCCTTTAGGCCGCAAAGCCCTGTGTAGGCGCTCGAACTCAATTGGAGATTCATGCGGCCTTTCTAAAAGATCATTAAAGATAGATAAAATAGCTTGGGTTACTTGGCTAGGCTCGATTGCTTCAGGCACACCGCGCACTCTTAAGTTATGTCGTCTACCCCTATTGTCCAGGTCTTCAATGTGACGATCGAGCTCCCTTAAGTGCGAGGTGTGCGAGTCAACCTGCGTGCGCATATCATGAAAAGCAAGACCTTGCATATGAACTGTGTCTTCTACTGCGTCCAGTCTGTGAGCCACTGCCTGCATGTCGATATGTAACTCAGCTATCGCCGCAGAAAGGGTCCCTTTAATATCTGATGCAATCGCTTTCAAATCCCCCATGGTGAGAGGGGGAGGATCAGAGCGTCCAGGTGCAGTAGCTGTTGACAAGCTCATTGGCTGCGAGGGAATTTCTTTTGCAGGCGAATGTAGTGGGGAGGCAAGGGTGGAAGAATCTGTTTGATCCGGAGTGAGAGAACGGAATAATTCCGGGATGCCTCGATTAGCAGGACCACCTGTACGGCGTGGGGATCTGGAGCGAGGAGCGTTAGCTTTCCTGTCTGCTTTCCCCATTTTAGCAGCGATTCCTTGTCATGTACGCGTAGCCCCACCTACGTGTGTCAAGGCTCAGGGTATTAAGTTGCCATTTTCTTTGGGGTCATGCTGGAACCCCCAAAACAGGAAAATGAAGATGTGGGTAGGTAGATGCAAACACGCCCTAATTCGCACTGAAAACCTCCACGGGCTGGGGAGGATAGGCAAAGCAGGAGAGACACTGAAAATTGCTGTGTGGATATAGTGATTATCACTGTCGTCTCTCTATATGAATCTACAGGGGAAGAATCTTCAGTAGGCCTAACCTCAGCACAGCTCCCTGCTGTGTGGGCTATAGCAAGGCCTCTACCATGTGCCGGTGGTCCCTGGGTTTGTGTGGGGGCTGCCCCGATGGGCCCTGGACTAGTGACAGAAGACTTTGGGAGGAGGTATAGGAGCCTGGGTAGTGCGCTGACCGTGATTGGGATCACCTTCAATCTGTGCTCTGGTGGTGAAGGATCTGTGCTCACTGGGCCGCACTAGGCCTCACCACCCCTGTGTCACTGATGGGGGGGAGGGAGGAAGATGATGATGCCCCTCCGGCGCGGATCGCCAGAACCAGAGGGGAGACAAGTAAGCTGCTCCCTGCACGCGCGGAAGGGGGGGTGACCAGCCGTCCCCCTTCCCGCTCCCGACTCACCACCACCAGCTGATCCGAAGGAGGATGCCGCGGCTGCACCTAGCCGCAGCAGGCCGCACCGGGTCGTCACCGCAGGACGGCGCCCGAAGCGCTCAAGACTCCTCAACCGCACTGCAGCAGGGACGGGTGAGTAACCCGCTCGCCCCCGCCCTCCTATACGACCTGGATGCCTGATGATGGAGAGGAATCCCGCCGGAGCTCCCTGTCATGCGACTCGTCCGGTCGCCATCTTGGACACGCCCCCCTCCTGTTTGTATTTCTGTCTGAACATCAGCTCTTATATGCTTTAAGTGTAGCTCATTGTACCTATATGCATGCATGTTCTTTGCTGTTATTCAACAATGGAGTGTACATCTTTGTTGTATGATGCTTGATGTTAGATGATATGCTTGGTTATCTGTACCTGCTGGGTGATTGTATGTACTGTATATGTACTGTATATGCCTAATACAAACTTACTGCTAAAGCAGTTTGGCTACTCTATAAATAAAAAGCTATCAAAACCAAGCCATTTGACTCTAATAAGGACTTAATTTTTTTGGTAGAGGATCTATATCCATTGTTCCACCCCCACCTCATCTCGGCTATCGTATTCTGACAGCTGGAACCCATTGGAGTGTCCAGGACTTTCTATTTATGCATAGTGCTCCTCACCAACTGGTTCATGGTTCACATGAGTGAAGGGATCCACTTAGAAGCTCCTCCATGATTCAAGCTGCCACAGACCTACCAACCACCATCAAGATCTAGGGCTACCTCATAATTATACTACATACCTCATGACTTTGTAAGATGTGACAAAGGAGCTTTCTTGGTTAGTTTTCTTATATAAGGCAAATTAAGACATTGTGGGTAAAAGTTTGTGAAACTTATTCAACCAATCAAGACAACTATCTATCCAGTCAGCATTAAACATGGGCAACTTAACAAGTTATATTCTATATAATCTAGTTGAGTACCTATCATTTTAATTAAAAAAAACATCATTAACATAATTTTTCACTGTAGGTTAATCATGAAATTCATGGTAATGTATGCACTGCCATGTTTCTTATGCTCATTATACAATGTGTCCATTGATTAATTCAGCCTGTGTGTTCTTCATATCTTCTAATGTATGCCTCCTCTTTTATTAGGCTTTCATTCAACTTCATTCATCTTCTCCAGTGTGCATTCCATCTTCATCTCTTTTTCTTAGTCTTCTTTCAAAGCATAATGTTTTCCTTTTGTTTGCAGATTGATTGATTATAGGACCATGACATGGCTGAGAAGATTATATGTCATCAAGATAATCCTAATACACAAGGTGTTCTTCTACAGGTTTGCATGTGATTCTTTCAGTGTCATGGATATGGCAAACATTGTTTATACATTTTATTAGGATTACATTTTTTTTGGACAGTGGTGTTTTGCAGTACACTAAACAGTCTATCGTGGGAATATCCTCCAAGACTTCCATTATTGTAGAACTCTGGTTTAAGTTTTATTGTAGGGATGTGTTTTACCAACAACAGATTATCTTGTCTTTAGGCTGTGTTTGGACGGGAGGTCTTTCCAATCCAATCAACTTTGAAATGCAGTGCTTGTTCTTGACTATGTTGAATAAGCGGGGCAAGAACAACCACTTTAAGCTGGCCATACATAGATCAAAATTTGTCTGGTTCAGCAGGGATTGGCTGAATTTTTATCCATGTATGGGGAAAGTGGTTGTACAGAAGTCAATATACCGATCGACTTCCTTTTCCTGATTGATCAGTGCTAATGGCTATACCCTACAACACTGATCAGTGTATCCAGACATACACTGACAATAACTTTCAGAATATAATACCTCAGCTGGAGTAATTCCCCCATCCACCTTGAGTGTGTGGATGGGGGAATTGGGACATTTTTTTTTATTTTAATCCGCCAGTTGAATGAAAAAAAAAATTAATAATGTATCGGCTGCCTAAGTTGCAGCATGTAGAGTATTAGAAAATCTCAAACATGTTTGTAAAAATGTTTGGTTATCTCCCAAGATGGGTGCAGATGTCAGTCCAGAGTCGCCGAGCCCCAGAGCAGGTAGGGCCGACAGCTCAGAGACTGAAATGTCCAACATGGCACTCTCAGGTGTGCAATCCAGGGAATGCCCAGTGGGCAAGGTGAGCTGTGATCCCATAAACACTGAGGTGAGAGTTAGTTTGCTGGGCTCCCAAGTCCTGACTCAAGGTGTTAGGCAACAGCATGTCTTCCAGAGTAGGTGGTGTCTCCTCAGTAGGATTTAGGGTTGCACCTCATCCCTTTAAAACTAAATTACACAGGTTCTGTGGCTGATTAAGGTGGAAATTAAACTTACTTAGTGCCTTATCTGCATCAAATTAGCCTCAGAACCTGTGTAATTAATGTGCGTTTAAATTTGGGATGAGGTGAGGGATGAGTTGGCAACCCTAGTAGGATTCTCAGCTTCTGACTGGACCCTGGGAGTTTATAGCCTGTAACACTGATCAAGAGCCAATTTCCCAGTGGGTTAGTTGTACAGAAGTTGATTGGTAGATCAACTTCTATACAACCAAAATGCCCATACATGGATCAAAATTTGGCTGGTCCCTGTTGAACTGGCCACATTTTGATCCATCTATGGGCAGTTTAACACTAATAGGATAGCATCAGATTGATCTCCTAACACTAGTAAGGTAGCATCATACTGACTCTAAGAACAGAGCATGAGACTGATTTCCTAACTCTGGCAAACTAGTGTCAGACTGATCCTCCCAGTCTAGTAAGCTCGTGTCAGACTAATATTTTAACTCCAGTAAGCTAGCATTAGACTGATTTCCTAATTCCACAAAGTATTATCAGACTGATTTCCTAACGCTAGTAATTGAGCATTGGATTGATCTCCTAGCATCTGTTTGAGCTTCTCACAGTGTGCATTAGAAGCTGCAGCAAGTCATTTGCACATCTTCTAAGCTGCATTAGAAGCTGCAGCCAACTCATTTTCATCTAACCCTTTCCTCCCAACCTTGTCTTTGGCTGTGCCTTTCAATCACAGGCTTTAAGTTCTTTCAATTATGGAGGCTCAGAATCACATGTAGGGTGGTCTGCATGGAAATACAGCCTGCCAGGGAATACCCACTCTTCAAAAAATTACATCCTCCAAGGTATTTTGATATTTGAATAATTCCTCCCAACAGTCAGCACACTGTTTGCATCAAGACTGAACATTTTTGAGAGAAGTACTGAAGTGGTGCATGGGGATGTTTTCATGAATCTATATACAGCACCCTGCATGCCCTTCCCTCAGCCCTAATATGCTTGTATTACACAGAGACCTAGTGATTACATCACTGGGTCTAAAATAAGCTATTTCATAAAAAGGAGAGGTTTTATTTAAAAACGTTATTAGGACATCGATAATGGGGGAATGAAGAATCAGGGAAGGCAAAATATAAGCAGATGAAACTTCAGTTTTAACCTGGAGGGCCAGATCTCCTACTTGACCTTGTGCATTTAGTATTTTAATGGTTGCTAAATATATATGATGTAGTATACATGCCATACTTTAAACCATAGATTACACATAATGATGCACCATGATTTGTCTTCAGTAGGATATATGCCCTCTTCATTGACATATTTATATAATCTGCAAATTCCTTTTATTTGTTTTTAATGCATTACTCTGATAAACTCCATCCACATAGATGTTTCTTTTATTCAGAGCCAACAGCTGTCAGAGCTTTAGAAAAGAAACATTTTTTAAGTGAAGATCTGAAGAACAGTAGAACTGTCAGATTTTTGCCTGGTGAGCTTCACTCTTTTTACAGACCTTGGTAATGGCTTCTTGATGTTTCTTTTTTACTACTCTCCTGTAAATGGTTCCAGCACCGAGCTTACAAAGGTTTTACCATATTCTAAAAATAAGTTTTTTTGTCAGTAATATGTTCAGGATGTACTTACTTACCTGTTCATTGTGGCAATAAATCACTGTGCATTACCACAATACATGGCTAAGCACCTGCTCTATGAGCAGTATGTTGTGGTGCCATTCATTGAGTATGCAGTGCATTGTGCGTTGGGCTCCATTGTACAATGCATTTGGGAGAAACTTTTGAAGGTATCCATATTTGAAGAGGTTTTAACTTTTTCTTTTTCTATCCTAAAATATTGAAAAAACTTTTGGCTTTAGATATACCTAGATAAGGTTAACATCCTCATTTGCATTCACTGGCATTTGCTGATTGGGTTAGTTAGGGGTGGGCAAACTTTTTGACTTGAGGGCCGCAATGGGTTCATATATTGGACCCGGGGGCCGGACCAAGAGTAGATGAATGATGTGTATGTGTGAATTAATATAAATTAAATTAAAATTTGTAACATTATATGTTTAGATTAATTTAAGGTAGAAAAGCATAAAAAGAGTTATTTTACAAAACTTTTATGCCCCCCACTAGCTGCTGGCCGGCCCAGCCACTACCATGCCATCCATAGTAAGTATAGTAATATTCCCCCATAGTAAGCATAGTAATTAATCCCCCATATAGTAATTCATTCCCCATAGTAATTCATCCCCCATATAGTAATTCATCCCCCTATAGTAATTCATCCCCCCTATAGTAATTCATTCCCCATATTAATTCATCCCCCATATTAATTCATCCCTCATATAGTATTTCATCCCCCATAGTACTATTCCCCCCCAAGTAGTAAGCCAAGTCCCCCCTGTGTCAATTTACTTACCTTTGCTCCGCACGTTCCTCTCGCCGTGTTCCCGCGCCGTTCCGGTCTTCAGGGCGGACTGTGAGAGGAGCCTAGCTCCCCTCACGTTCGTCACGCTGCCCCGCCTACACACATCCTGACAGCCAATGTTTGCCTGCCCTGGCTGTTTTTTTTTTTATCACGCTCCGCGGGCCGGATTAAAAGGTCCGCCGGGCCGTAGTTTGCCCATTGCTGGGTTAGTATGTAAATTCTAATAATTTTCAGAATGAAGTGGGCCTGTGCGCAAGAACAAAATTTGGGCCTGTAGCACACACCAAGGGAGAGCCATACTACCCTGCATCCACCTACACATGTACATCATTATCACCTCCCCACACCAACAAATATCCTTCAGTAATAAAGCTAAGCATGGGCTGCTTCGAATGCTGGGTATGGCCAGACTGTGCTAACAGTAGGAGGGTCTTAAAGGGCATAGTTATATAACTGAGTCTGACAGGCATTTACAACATGATAATAATAATAATAATAATAATTTAAAAGAGATTAAACATTTCCATTAAATATGATTTTCAGGCAACAGCCAGGCAGCAAGACAGTGATAATTTAGCAACCTTTACACCCCTTTTTACATCACATTTTCCTTTCAGATCAGAATCCCTTCTAATATCAGAACCCCCCTGCATAGGAGATCCCCCTTAAATCAAAATCCCCCCTTAGATCTTTAGTTTCCTCTTAGTTAGGAGTCTGGTCTTAGATCAATCTCCCCCCTTAGATCAGAGTATCCCCTTACATCAGAAGTCTCCACTTAGATCAAAGCCCCTCCTTCCTTAGATCAGGAATCTCCCCTTAGTTCAGGAGTCTCCCTATAGATCAGAATGTTCCATCAGATCAAAATCCTCTCTTAGGTCAGAGCCCCCCCCCCCCAGATCAGGTGTCCCCCTTTATATTAATGTCCCCCTTAGATCAGGAGGCCTCTTAGATTGAAATCCTTCCTTAGATCACCCTTTAGATCACAGTCCCTCATAGATCAGAATCTCCCTTAGGTCAGAGCCCCCCTTCCTTAGATCCAGAGTTCCCCCTAAGATCAGAATCCTCCAGAAATTGGGGGTGGAGCTTGGGGCAGAACAGCTCAGCACAGAGGAAGTTCCATCCTACTGTGGAAGTGTTTCATCTGTTACTATAGCACTGGCTGTCCCAACAACCAATGATGACAAATATCATGCGTTTGCACTTGCAGTGCACACATTGCCCCCAAAAATAGGCCACTGGCAACTTCCCCAATCATGAAAGGAAAATGTCAAACTAGACAGGGAAATGCGCATAGATTCTCTTACCTGGGGGAAAAAAAATTATATAGCATATACAATTGCTGTGCAAGCCATTATGTGATGGCATGTTATTAAAAATTATCTTTTCTTTTCAATCTGCAAATACAATCTGCAATCTGTAATTTTCTGTAAAGTTCAATGCAATATGGCAACCAGGAGGCATTCTGTACACAGATGGAGTACAGAACCGTACCAAAAATATAATTTCCTGCTTATATGATTGGCTCACTAATTTTCCTAGAAGTCTTCACTAAGATACAAGTCAGATTTTAGGCATTCTCTGCAACATAAATTTATTTTTTTGATGAGATGCTCCCTAAGGGTTAATCACTTCTAAAGGGTGGCCATACATGGATCAAAATTTGGCCAGTTCATGAGGGAATTTCGATCTATGTATGGACAGCCTGGCTGCACTGATCATTGTATTCTGACAGTAGAGAAGCCTATCCGCTGTCAGAACACAATTGCACAGCAGGGCTGATTCCCTCATCGAAATTGAGTGTGTTGTTGGGGGAATCAGATCATTTTGTTTGTGTTCTACCCACAGGTTGAACAAAACAAAAAGATTAATGTATCGCCAGATTTAAGGAATGCAGACACTGCAGTTTTCTTTGTTAGAAGACTGTAAATGCATCAGCTGATTGATAAGGAAAAATTCACTCCCATTAAGATTACCTCTGCAGACAAGAAACAGCATTTTCTTCAGAGCAGAAACAGGTGGGAATCCGCAACAAAGTTTGGCAAAATCCTTATACATAGATCACCCAGAGGGCATTGTTTTTTTTTCTCAACAAAAGTAGAGTAACTCTTTAGATACTCCTCAATTAATTATTTTCCACATTTTAAAATAACACGTATTATAATGTATTACCATGCAACGTAAGAAAATGTAAACATGGTTAAAGGGCAAGTCCACCCAAAAGTGATATTTTAGCTATAGATAGAACCTGGTGGGCAAAGTCAGCCACTGGCTTCTGATATGTCTTCAACAGAGAGATTTTATATCACAGGGGTCTCCAAATGTTCTAAATAAAGGGCCAGTTTATTGTCCTTCAAACTTTAGGGGGGGGAGGCTGTGGGCAGAGGGAGTGGAAATTTTCCTGGCATCAGTGGGAGTAAACATCACCTCATTTGATATTAGGGGGAAGAATAGTGTCTCGTCGTTGGTATCAATGGGAGGAATAGTGTCCCATTGTTGGTATCAGTGGGAGAAATGGTGTCCCATTGTTGATGTCAGTTGGCAGAATAGTGTCTCATATCAGTGGGAGGAATAGTGCATATGGGCCAGATAAAAGCAAGCAAAGCCCGCATCTTGCCCCCGGGCCACAGTTTGGAGACCATTGAAGTTTTGGGGTTTCCTCTCCACATTTGTGTGTCTCAGCTTCTCCTAGTACATCCTCCATAATTGAGAATAAAAAAAATATCCAAAAGGAAGGATGGGGCCCATCACAGCAGATGTGCACATCTAGGAACCCAAACTCACCTATCTCACCCAAAGAGATATAAAAAATGATCTGGTGATTTACAGCTGGACTCTAGGCAGATATTCAGGACACAAATTAGAGTCTAATGTTGGCTATACACTAGTAAATTTTCAAAACTAACGTTATTAAGAATATTCTCAGTACATTCCATGACTTGATGAATGTCTTTCGAAAGTACTTCAATATTTCATTGACTTTGACATTGACATTGACTGTGTATAGCAGAGCTGGAGTGTGAGTGGAAGAAGCTGTACAAGGAACCAATCATTTTGTGTGCTGACAAGAAGCATGATAAGGAGATAGCAGAGTGACCAAGAGTTGGGCTTATAACTGCTTCTTTTTTCATTTTCCAGTAGGAGGCTAGGGGCAGGTCAAGGATGACCTGGGCTTGGAGAAATTGGTTGAATGATGTTGGCCATCAGGCTGACGACATCTAGTGCCAGAAAAAAAGTAATGTAGGGGAAACCTCTGGATTGAAGGTGAATATTGCAGCAAGAGCTAATTTAGTTATTTTATATCTTAGCAGACCTACTTTTATATTGTAACTTTTGGCTGGAGTTCTGCTAGCATTTTACAAAAATTGAAATTAAAACAGATTAGTCTTCTGTTTTATTAGTGAATAACAGTCTAACTGGGATGGCACAAGGCTATTAAAAGAATCTATTACAACAAACATTACCATGATGTTCTAACACACAAGCAGTTAAAAGTCAGTTTATGTTTAGTTTTAATTGGAATATGAAGGAAAGAATTTAACCTTGCACAAAAAGTACATGAGAAATGATTAGCCTGTTTATTGTTTGTAATTCTTTTTTCAACAGCAAACTTTATTACATGGGCAAGGTCAATACCTTTATCTCCAGATCAGAAAATTAAAGGGCAAGTCCAGCCAAAGTGTTAGATTTTATTTTTTGGATAGCTTGAGAAGGATTAGAACCCTTGTTGGGTTTTTACTATATGGGGCACTGTCAGGGGCGGACTGACAACTCATGGGGCCCCCGGGCAATAGGGGATCATGGGGCCCCTGTGTCCTTGCCCAAACTCAAAAAAGCCTATGAAAAAGGTACCAGGGGCATCTCATGGGGCCCCCTACTGACCCCCAGCCCTCGGGCAGTGCCCGAGTTTCCATATGGTCAGTCCGCCCCTGGGCACTGTTTACTGTCACAATGTTAACAACGCCATCAGACATGAAGTTAAAAAAAACCTGCATCAGGGACACAGAGAAGCTTAAAGGGGAGTTCCACTCACGCTGTCCAAAAATAAAAGTCAGCAGCTACAAAAACTTTAGCTGCTGACTTTTAAAAAACAGCCACTTACCTGTCCTTCGGTTCCGCGGTGTGTCCCCTGCAGCCCGTTTCACCGGCCGTCCTGTATTGCAGGAGGCCGGCATCGTCAGTGTGGGCACCCAGCTGTGATAACTTACAGCTTCATAGCCGGGTACCCACTGCGCATGCGCAAGTAGCGCTGTGCTTCATGAATGGTCCTGTAGTCTTCTGGGACCTGTCACATGTCCCAAAAGACTACAGGGAAGGAGGGAGGGAGGACACCTTCCGCTTCCGATCACCTAGGCAATCGGTCCGGAAGTGGGAGCGGGTACCTGTCAAATTTGGGTACCTGCTCTCCTTCGCCCCCTAAAGGTGCCAATTCAAAATGGGGAGCGGGGGAGCAGTCCTTAAAGCAGAACTTCCCCTTTTGGGTGGAGCTCCGCTTTAAAGTGGTTGTAAACCTCAGACATGAAATATGAAAAAAGCATGTCCCTTTATAGTGTGTACTTGTCTCAATTAAGAGTGCTAAATGTCATTTCTGTCGACTGCTTTGCTCCTCTGCTATCAGCATGAATCACTTATGACAAGTTTTCCTGACACCAAGAGAAAAGTGGTGACAGGGCAGCAACCTCCAGTAGATTGATAGCCTCAGCTCTGTTCTTGTGTGCTGTGTGGAGGGTGGTGAGACTCTTCCCTCCAATCAGCTCTCAGACCTCTTTTCACTGAGCCCTGCAGAGTGTAACTTCAGCTTTCTGCCCGCTTTTTTTCTGAACTCTCAGGCAAGCTTTATGAATCCTGGCCTTTGAGCAGATGTAGATAAGAGAAGACTTCAGATAGACAGCTACAACTTATGTAGGAGGATTTGTTTCATCTTTGAGTATGACATGAGGCCAGTCACTTCAATTTTTACCTAGTAAGGGTTTATAACCACTTTAATATCTTACAAACAGAGGAATGGGACTAACCTACAACCAATATTGGTGAATGAGATCCAGTTTTGCATTTACAGATTCTGTAACTCTAGCCTTCTCCTACTTTGGTTAAAAAGCTTGTCACACTTGCTTTGGTCACTAAAGAGCAATCTGTGTTCAGATCGCTTTTCAGAAAGCATTAGACAAGCAGTGAGGAGGTGTTGTATTGCCTCCTCACCACCTGACTTAACCCCATTAGCACCCTGCATGCACGCGGTTGCAGGACACTTGCAGAATTGCCTGCCAAAATAGCCAAGGGTATAATTCCTGCCATAGTGGCAAAGTAAAGCATTGCGGCCCTACCATGTGTACATCCCTTGTCTCTGCCTCTGTAGCTAAAGGGGGACCGGTTAAGGGGCAGTAAAAATGCGGCTCAACTGCAGGGTTTTATCATTGCTCAACCACTGGCGTGAATGAACACTTATTTCTGTCTGGGTTGCCATTGGGGATTATGTAAAAAGAAACAGGCAAAGCCATGGTTAGTGCTGATCCTCTTACCTTAATGCCCTACATGCTAGCCTACAGGTGCCTAATAGTAAATATGGGTCTCACTAGAACTACTGCATTCCTTATTTATTACAGGTACTTGTATAGTGCTGTCAATTTATGCAATGCTTTACATATACATATATATTGTACATTCACATAAGTCCCTAACCAATTCAATCTAAGGTCCCTAACTTACATTCATACATACTAGGGCAAATTTAGACAGGAATCATTTAACCTACTAGTACTCTTTGGAGTGTGGGAGGAAACTGGAATACCCAGAGGAAACCCACACAGGCACAGGGAGAACATGCAAACTCCAGGGAGGTGATGCTGTGGTTGGGATTTGAACCAACAACCCTAGTACTGCCAGGTGGAAGTGCTAACCATTTAGCCACTGTGCTGCCCTTATCCAGCCAAGTAGACCCATTCAATACTTTCCTTCATTTAAACTTCACAGCAACTAAACAGCTTTGTATTTTGTGAACAAATCCCCAATATTCTATGTTATCATGCAGTTTAGTCTCTGTATTCCTGCAGTCTAACAGGACCCCCTAGAGGCAGCGTGCAGGAAGACATGGGTTGTCAAAGGGTTTTGTGTCCTGCCTTTGTCTACCCTTTAATAAGCCAATATTCACACAGATGTGTTCATGGCTGTTTGTAACAGGATGCAGCAGACACAATTTCCTCCCTTTCTATTGCTCATTTGGTGAGCTAACATGGCAGTAGACAGTGGGTTAAAATAAGCAGTGACTGCAAACACACTGTGGATGTTAATTGATACTCTTTGATGTTCGATTTGCATTCCTTCCTGAAACAGTCATTTAGCCTTTTCTGTGGATGATCCTGTATCAAACAAGAGAGAACTAGGGAGGAATGTTGTTAGATTTTATACCCTGTACACAATGTAGTGTGTTTTACAGGCTCCCATTGTTCTATAGGTTTTACAAGGGGAAGAGTAACTGGCAATTGCGTACACCATGCCTAATGTTACTTGCCAGAAATGCCTGGTATCATATAAATGATATTAAATCTCCGTTCACACCTGTGTGATTTTACACGCATTGGCCGATGGGGCTCGTTTACGCCCGTGTAAATCTCTTCTGCGCATCTTGGAAAAAGTACAGGTGCTTTTTTTGGTGCGATGATGCACATTTTGGCCCCATGGAATTCAATGAGAGTGCATTAAAAATGCATGAAAATGAAGACGCACAAGTGTTAACCAAGCCTCAAACACTTACTACAAAGCAAATGAATGATGTGAACTGCATTTCTTTTTTTTCGTGGTCCTGCTGCGCTGTCATAAATTGTTTAAGGATTCACCCTGAGATCATCACAGAGGACAAGGGGGCAGTCTTTACGTCTGGAGGAAAAGATATTTAATCTCCAAATACCGAAAGGTTTCTTCACAGTGAGAGCTGTGAAAATGTGGAATAGACTCCCTCAAGAGTTGGTTCTGGCCAGCGCAGTGGATTGCTTAAAAAAAGGCATGGATTCTTTCTTAGATACACACAATATAACTGGATACTAACATTTATAGGTAAAGTTGATCCAGGGAATATCCAATTGCCTCTCGGAGAATCAGGAAGGAATTTTTTTTCCCTGCAGGAGCAAATTGGATCATGCTTTTCTGGGTTTTTTTTGCCTTTGCCTTCCTCTTGATTAACTGTGGGTGTAGGAATATAACTTTTTTTTTTTTTAAGGGTTGAACTGGATGGAGTTTTGTCTTTTTTTCAGCCAGACTAACTGTAGAACTATGTAACTATGACTTGTTCAAACACTGTTCAATGAACAATGCCCTGAACAGTGTAGCAGACACGTAATTTTTTCTCAAATGGTAATACGCCCGCTTTGACTAGCAGATAGAAATTGTCCAGTAGCTCTGGCTGACCTTGTTCTTGCTGAAGCAAAACAGTCCTGCTGCAGGAAAATTTCTATAAAGGTTTGATTGTGAAGACCACAAATGACACAGCAGTGTGTAAATGGCCAGCAGCAGGACAATTTTGAATATTAAGGCTCCGCCCAAATGTACTAGAGAGAAAGAACACAGGCTGGGGTTTTACTACAAGAACTACGATACTGCAGCAAATACAGCAATGTAAAATTTTGAATAGCAAGATAAGGCCTAAATGTACTAGAGCAGCATATGCAGGGGTTTTATTACAAGAGTTAAGATACTGCAGCAAAAACAGTAGTTAAAAATTGGCCAGCAGCAGAACAATTTTGAATAACAAGGCTTGGCCCAAATGTACTAGAGAGAAAGAGCACAGGCTGGGTTTTTGCTACAAGGAATACAATACTGTAGCAAATTCAGCAGTGAAAAATTTTCCAGCAGCAGAAAAAATTTGACTAAGCTCAAATGTACCAGAGACAAAAATCATAGGCTGGGGTTATACTACAAAAAATAAGATACTGGAGCAAAGACAGAAGTGAAAATATGTCCAGTAACAAGACTGTTTAACCAGAGATAATAGGCCAAATGTACTAGAAACAGAGTACATGCAGGTGATTTATTACAGGAATTAAAAGACCAAAGATGATACAGAAGTGTAAGGAGCAGGGCAGTTCAAATGAGCGAGGTTAGGCCCAAATTTACTATAGACAAAGAGCACAGGGTGAGGATTCACTACAAGAAATAAGGTACTGTAGCAGAGACATCAGTATAAAATTGGCCAGTTCAAAATCAGTTTCATGCAATTGAATGTAAGTGGATTTTAGTGGATAGATTGTTTTATCATATGACCTGAGACACACATACTTTACTTTTTAAGGCCCAAAATGTATGGAACATTCATTTTGTTTCCTAAATGATATATCCAAAAGCCAAAAGTATGTAAAGTTATGACTGCATTATGTGTTTTCCTGGAGTTCTCTTTTAATAGGAAAGTCACTAAAGGGGCACCAGTTTGAAAAATGTTAAGATTCAGACCTTTGGATTTCCTGCAGAGAATGGGGTGTAAAGTGGACTTGTGGTTTGCCGGACATAGCAACAGCTTCAATTAAACTGCTGCCAACCTCAGCAGCATATATTCACCCTTTTTAGGCACCAACAACAAACAGAGATTCCCAGGTATGGGCAACATATGGTGCACTCCGCCTCCTCCACCCATGACAGCATTAGTACCCTGGCACCTAGTGCTGTCACATGAAGGCAGGGAAAAGGCATTTGTCACTTTACACTTGGATGTTACACATGCTTTACTCTTTTCATTCAACTGGGCTGAACAGGAAGAAAAATTAAGCTTTTTTGCAGTTGGGGAGGCAGCAGATAGATGAAACTGTTGCAAAGTTTATTGTGAAATACTTATGTTATTGCAATTAAATGACTAAATAAACTAAATGACTAAATAAACTGATATCATGTATAATGGTAAAGTTGTGGAGCACTGGACTACTTGGCATGTTGTAATTTATGATGGGTGGTATGCAGGGCGGACTGACAACTCATGGGGGCCCCGGGCAATAGGGGATCATGGGGCCCCTATGTACTTGCCCAAACTCAAAAACGCCTATGAAAAAGGTACCAGGGGCATCTCATGGGGCCCCCTACTGACCCCGGGCCCTTGGGGAGTGCCCGAGTTTCCAAATGATCAGTCCACCCCTCGTGGTATGTCAGATGTGCCCAAATGAGCCCACAGTTATTACTTGCTTTTCTGATCTCTCAGCCCGGTCAAGACTCTAACCCTTTGTTTCCCCAGCCCTGATGAAGGGGACCATTGCAAACCTGGAAAATTAATTTTAGATATTTACCAGTAATGCTTTTATCCTCCACTCTTCTTAAACTGATCTCATGATTGAAGAGAAGACACCAAGAGATTATTATTACTATTATTATACAGGACTTATATAGCGCCGACAGTTTGCTCAGTGCTTTACATTATGGAGGGAGACAGTACAGTAACAATGCAGTTCAATACAAAAGGGATTAGAGGGCCCTGCTCCTTGGAGCTTACAATCTAGGAGTCTAGGAGGGAGGGGATAGTGGTACAAGAGGTAATTAGCTGTGGTGGATGGAGTGGTTGGGGGAGTAGGGGATTCCAGTAGTTAGCCGGGGTCAGGGTAGGCTTCCCTGAAGAGATGAGTTTTCAGAGTGCGCCTAAAAGTAAGCAGGGAAGGTGATATCCTGATAGCTTGAGGTAGGGAGTTCCAGAGGATGGGTGAAGCCCATGAGAAATCCTGGACATGAGCATGGGAGGAGGAGACAAGGGAGCTAGAGAGTAGGAGGTCTTGCGAGAAGCGGAGAGTACGGTTTGGGTGGTATTTAGAGACAAGGTCGGTGATGTAGTTAGGGGCAGTGTTATGAACGGCTTTGTACATCAGTGTTAGTGTTTTGAATTTTATCCGCTGGGCAATTGGAAGCCAGTGGAGGGATTGGCAGAGAGGGGTGCAGATACGGAGCGGTTAGTAAGGTGAATGAGTCTGGCAGCAGCATTCATAATGGACTGGAGTGGGGATAGCCAGTGAGGAGGGAGTTACAGTAGTCAAGGCATGATATAATAAGGGAGTGGATGGGATGCTTAGTGCTTTCCGAGGTTAGGAATGGTCGTATCTTGGAGATGTTGCGGAGGTGAAGTGTACATGAGTTTGTCAGTGATTGGACCTGGGGCTGAAAGGACAGATTGGAGTCTAGGTTTACACCTAGTACCCGGCGGCACGGGCTGGGGGGAATACTAGAAGCTCAGTTTTGGAAAGGTTGAATTTGAGGAAGTGGAGTGACATCCAGTCCGATATGTCACTTAGTAGGCTGGTGATGCGATTGGAGACTGAGGGGGTGAGGTGAGGGGTAGAGAGATAGATTTGTGTGTCGTCGGCATAGAGATGGTAGTTGAAGCCGTGTGAGTTTATCAATTGGCCAAGGGAGGAGGTGTAGATGGAGAAGAGTTATCTAGACATCTTCACAAGTGCCCCAGGAGTCCCATTCACAGACACCCTGTCATCCAAAAGTTGATTTCCACTCTAGTGTTGTGCTCTGTACATGGCTATTGATTTTTTAAAAAGAGGGGTGGCCTCACTGACCAATAGTGGACTGAACAGGTAGGTAGAATTAGCTTGATTTCTTCCTGAGTTGAAGCAGAAGTTAGTGTAAATGAGCACCCCAGGTTTTGTGGTCCTGGGGCACTCATAGTCCTTGTTTAGTGGGGTGGTGTTTACTGTCTCTCTAAATAGTGGTCCATGGTGGGTTGCTTTCGAGGTTTTTTACAGGTCACTTGGAGGCAATATGTTGCCTCCTCGCTCCCTGTGTTAACCATTGAATGCTCGCAGCACTGTGGTGCAACTGCATTCATTACACAAGGTTGCAGCATGGCCCATTTACTTGAACAGATTGCATTCAATGGTGCTACGTCCTGCCAAACACAACCTGTTGAAATGGCAGTGTGTACTAACATGGCTACTGGTCATGTTAACTTTTGGCTCGGTGGTCAGGGGGTGGTAAAAACAGGTAGTTGAGCTGCTTGGCCATCCATATAAACAAAGCTATAAAGATAACTAAAAGTATGTCCAGGCAGCTGTAGGTGACTTCTTTTTATGCTATCGGTTTAGTAAGTTGTGATGTAGAGGCGTTCTTTAAGGCATAAATTTTTCACATCAATGACAATATTGAAGAAAATGTTCTCATATAATAAAACTAAATGAATTTTTTTCCAATGTTATGTCCTTGTAAATAGGATGCTCAGACAATTTAGTGCAGAGAAATGCAAGCCATCTTGGTTCCAAATAATTAAGATAAATGTAATCAATAAGTAATTCACATCTGCACATTTCTATTTCATTAGTTTACAACTCTTGGTTTAAATGCATTATTTTCCAGTAAGCTGAATGAATGAAGATACGGGATCCTTAATCCTCTCCATGGTGAGGCGGTAAAAAGTGAAACTGCTTTACAGCCAGATTAAAAAATGCATGGCGATTTCAATGGGATCATTTACAGTTATGCTGAGCTGCACTTTCAGTTTTTTTGTAATTTGCTCTGAAACATAAAAACAGAAATGAGAAGATAGATAAAATGAAGGCTCTATAGGAAACATGCATTTTAAACCCCATAAAATCAGCAAGCATTAGCACGGTATAGGTTTTATGGGGGGGGGGGGGTCATTTTGCAGTTCTTGCTGAATCACATCTATACTTTCATTTATTTTGCTTAGCTCTAACCACCATAAAAGGCTAAATAGACTACTTTGTGAATGTTTCATAACACATAAATACAACAAGGATTAAAGAAAACAAAAACTGGTAATGTAAAAACAAAATCTCTCTTTTTAAATATTTTTGATCATTATATTTGTCTGTTTTGGCATTGTGTTGCACTATTCCAAATCTGCATCTATGCCCAGATTTTAATGATATGCCCCCATAGTCATTTTTAAGGCTGATATTTGTTTCCTAGACCAATCTACTAAATATTGCAGCTGATCCCCTGTGACTTATCACAGCAGGCGAAAGAACCCATTACAAAGGACCCTGAGACCCATGTAGCTAGTAACATTTATTCTCATGTGTTGCAAAGTCCACAAGCACTCATAAGAAAGCAGAAATCATTTTTCAGTTTATAGTTGTGGAATTGTAAATGCAGCACAATTGCGATATACCGCTGATACTATGCAGTGATGGTGTTCTGGGTTCAAGTCCCACTAGAAACACATTTAACGTGAAGATCATATGGTCTTCCAATCTTTGCAGGCACTTCCTTTGGGTATCATTAATGACTGATACATACAGTAGTTCCTGAACAGAAAAAAATTACATATAAGAATCCTGGAGGTAAATTTCTAATTGCTGATGAAGGAGGATTTACCAATTTTACTGTACGATATAACTGCACTGTAGGGGGTGGATAGTTTGATTTGCTACAGGCTGCATTTTCTGCTACAGGCCCAAAACTATGGAATACGATTTTTAATTCTAAATAGTGCTTGCAAGAATTAAAAACAAGCCAGGTAAAAAAAGTGATGGAATTTTGTGATTTATCTGCAGTTCTTATTTTATAGATTTCCAGATAAACTGGCCCTATATAGAGAAAGTGCTTATGTGACAATGGTTGGGGCATTTAGTAGAGAGCTTTACATTATTTCCTATTTTGTTGTCCATATACAATAATTAGTAGTATTCCTAATGTAAGTGAATAATAGCTCACCTATTTTTTTTGAGGGTTAAAGTATGAAATCCTTTCTAAACATATACAACGTAAAGCCGAGGTCTTTGTGACCTTTCCCCAAGTTCTATGCCAAGTTGTTAGTCACTAAACTACATGTCTATAACTTTGTATGGAGGAATATTGGGATAAGAAATAATCCCCTTTTCTGGGATGTGTGATGGAATGAGACATATAAATACCTTCTGTTTTAAAGAGTATGTAAATTCAACATTTCATATTGCTGATATGTACCTGCTGTACGTTGTACTTGTATGAAAAAGTATCCTGTTCTCTTTGTATTGTTTCCTTTGTGTGAAATTCCTGGTGTTCCTCCCAGTCCTTCTGCTTGCTATTAAAAACTGACTACACTAAGCATGAGAGCACAGCGTGGTTAGTTTTTTTAGCTTTGCTGGGAACTCAGCCTGCTCTCTTCCAGTGATCAGACTTGTCCTGACACCCCTTCCTCTGTACAGCTATTCACTGGTGATCACATCACCCTGAGGAAGCCACGTGAACCTGTGGTGCAACACATAGGGGAGGGGCCTGATAACGTCATGATGCTCACGGTGTCTGACTGGAAACATGAGAATGCTGTTAGTATTATATATTACGTATTGCTGTTTTACATGCTGGCTGCATCTGGTGGGATTGAGCACCAATGAAATCTGTGTGGCTCATTGCCAGGCTTTTATATTTTGGAATAAAGGCGTTTTAAACGATAAATTACTATATTCTGCCCATTTGTTTCTTCATGCTTAGTGGAGGAGTGATAAGGAGGAGTTTGTACATCGAGGATTCAATCTGCCCACAAGAGTGAATTATATACCAGGAGACACCCCTACAAAGTGCAATTAAGGGACACAAGTGCTATTTGGCCAACCATTATACATGTGAGGTCAAAAGCTCCAGGTGATAGCACACCAGGTATGTTAGTGGAGGTGCACAAATTAAAAGAAGATTTGAGCATATTTATTAAATATTCATTGACTGGTGGCTCACTATATTGATTGGAGAAATATTCATAAGGACTACACCATTTTCATGGGATTTCATTGGACTTTGTTTGGTTTAAAGCATTATTTTATATTTTATTCACCTTTTTATTTAATGTTCACTTTTTCATTATCTATGTGCTATTGAACAGAGGATATGCACAGTCATGTGGTAATTTGATGACACATATGGGTTTGGGTATTTCAGTTTTTTAAGGAGAAAGAGTGGCACATTTTTTGAGTTTTTGTTATATAGCACATTAATATGAGTATGTGTAAAGTGTGGACAGCTTTCGCTGTGTGGTAGAAGAATATATTGGATAGAGATTGTGTAAGAGCTTATTTTGAGCTGCTCGTAAGGTTTCATTCATTTAAAAGTGCATAGAGAGCTTCATGGAATGGTTTTCCATGGCCAAGCAGCTGCATCCAAGCCTTACTTTACCAAGTGCAATGCAAAGTTTTGGATGCAGTGGTGTAAAGCACGCGGCCACTGGACTCTAGAGCAGTGGAGAAATGTATTCTGGAGTGATGACTCAAGCTTCTCTGTCTGGCAATCTGATGGACGTGTCTTGATTTGGCGGTTGCCAGGAGAATGTACTTGCCTTACTGTATTGTGCCAAGTGTAAAGTTTGGTGGAGGAGGGATTAAGGTGTGGGCAGGGGCGGACTGACAACTCATGGGGCCCCCAGGGCAATAGGGGATCATGGGGCCCTTGTATCCTTGCCCAAACTCAAAAAAGCCTATGAAAAAGGTACCAGGGGCATCTCATGGGGCCCCCTACTGACCTCGGGACTTCAGGCAGTACCTGAGTTTCCAAATGGTCAGTCCGCCCCTGGGTGTGGGGCTGTTTTTCAGGGGTTGGGCTTGGCCCCAGTGAAGGGAACTCTTAAGGCGTCAACATACCAAGGCATTTTGGACAATTTCAGGCAGCCTATTTAAACCAGAATCCTGCAGTGGTCCTATGCTGTATGGTCTTCAGTCTTTCACCTCTGATCCAGTCTTGATGTACATCTATGATCCTGTTACTGACCCTGCTCCTGCTCTGACCTTCCTCTTGGATTACCCTTACCTGCTCATGTCTGCTCTCTGCCTTCGCTACCTACCCCAGCCTGGACTTCTGACCATACTTCTGGCTATTGCCTCGTTGCCCGGTTGTTGCTGACCTCTGCTTGTTCCTTATTCTGATTCTGCATACATCCTAGTTTATGCCATCCACTGAACTTGGTGCTACCTTAGTACATTACCAGTTGTACCTCTGCTCGCCAGATACTGCTGCCCTCAAGTTCCTGCTAACAGTTGCTACACCTTTGCACTTGTGCCTTTCTTTCGCCCCTGCAGTCCTTGTCTCACTATCCAGGGTTGCTTTGATGAGAACTGTGCAAATGGCCACCCTCATCATCTCAGGCTCCGCATACACGTATGTGACTGCGTAGTTCTGACAACTATCCTAAAATGAGAAATTAACCTCTTGTTTTTGAGATTTGTGCTGGAAGAAGGCTCTAATATGCTTTGCATTAGTTCAGAGGAGTGCTCTTTGGTTTCTTTTGGCCCACCTCACCATAACTTGACATGATATCCCCTTACTCAGAATCTTACGTGTGCCCTTTTTGGGTCAATAGTCTGCCCACAGAGCTTAGCCCCATATGAATCCACTTCTAACAGACTTTCAGGAAAACGTTTTAGGATAGAGATTGTCCGATTTGAGTACATCACTTATTAAAGGATAAGTACAATCAAATCCCTTTTGGCTGTACTTCTCCTGTGCATTACAAGAGTGCAGTTTGTTCTGCACTCCTGTGACCGCTTTTCAGCTGAGAGCAGGCTGAAGCCTGCTGTTGGCTGATGTCACTCAGCCAGTCCAGAATGGGTAAAGATCCTGACTTTAAAGTCAGGATCCACCCCAGAATCTGGAGCAGCATCTGTCTCAGCCTCTCAGCGACCCGCTGAGAACCTGAGCCACCTGCTCCCTCCTCCTCCACACCAGTTATCTCAGAGGGGGCAGAGCAGACAGTGGTGACTGACAGTCACCGCTCTCTGATCAGAGCGCCTATGAGAACTCAGCGATTAGCAGTCATGTGATCACTAAGTTCCCACACTTAGAACTGGCGGGGGGGGGGGGGGAGATGCAGCATCGGACCGATGCTGCATCCACATTGGTAAGTATGATTTTTTTTAAAAAACAAAATCCCATACTTCTTTTTTAAGGGGTTATAAGGGTCTCATATAGTGACAGGAGATTTTTTTTGTTGGTACTCTTTACTGCTATCTGTTGCATGCAGACGAGCAACAAAATGAATAATTCAAGATGGCAGCTGCAAATGTCACATTGACACGTTTTCAACAGGCAGTATTTGGATTAAAAATAATATCCCCTCCATATAAACACAATACATATGCTTGAAGACACTTCTTCTACCAGACAGGCGGTTTTAAGAGTCTTAAGTTTTAAGTGTTTTAAAAACTGTGAAACCTCACTGTATTAATTTGATGTTCTGTACTCATTTCCCTTCAATTTTTAGCCCTAGCATTCATTAAGCAGGTTTATATTTTATAGCTGCGATGGGCACACAGACAGTACAGGGTCATCTTTGAGGAGTAAAGCTATAAAGCACTGTATTTATTAGACCCTGTATATAATGCACAGTAGTTAAATGACTAGAGTTAAAATATGCATTTCAGATACACTGCCAACAAATGTGATTCAAATTACGTGAATTGTAGCTATAAACTGTTCGCCAGTAACCATGCTGGAAGTTGTTAATATATAACTTATATATGTAACTTTTCAACATCCCTGAAGATTAAACTTATCATAGTTTTACAAATTCTGAACAAAATGTAATACTAAGTTATTTTTTTCCTACTTTAGTCTTTATTTTTTGCAACCTGAAGATAAGAGGTGTAGCTGTACGTTTTGAAAATATGCAGCGTAGACTTTTTATTTTATCTTGCAGGAAATATACAAACATATTTAAGTATAGCAGGTTTTGGGTCCTTTACATTTGTAAAAACATTTTTGTTTTAATTTTAGATAAAGTAGGGAATAGTTAAAACTGTACTGTATACTGTATGTATTTTTTTAAATTCATCCCTCTCTTGTTGGGGTACATTTCTCTTCACTTCCTGTCCTGTTAACACACCAGAAAGTGAGAGGAAATCTCTTGAAAGTGAGGAGTATGCCCTGTGAGTCAGAAGGCATGTGTCCTTGTGAAATTCCCCCCTCTATTTCTGTTCTGATGACAGCTAAAAATGTTGGATTTTCCTTGACTTTCTGTTTTAGTGACAATGGTCACCAGAACAAATAAAGAGACTGTATATGTCTAACAGGGCCAGAGACAGCAACAAAAACCCAACAAGGGTTTCAGCCATCAAAATGCTATATATAAAACTTAAAAAAAGAAACTTTTTGGCTCTGGATATACTTGTCATTGACAGACACTGGATACAGGTCTTTACGGATGTAGCACTCTCCTAGTTAGTTTGCTATGATGTTAGTTTTTTTTGGTAGCTCTGTAAACAGTGGAGCAGTTGATGATTCCTTTGAGCTGTTCTGTATTTCACATGCTGCAGGTTTGATTGTTTCCCCCTGCATTCTGGAGGATCCTAGAATCATAGTGGGCTGGAAAATCAAACAAACAGGCTGAACATTTACCAGGCTTCAGCCAACCCCTGGGGAGTTGTGCCCTGTAGATGGTTGAAGAGCAAATAAATAGCCTGGGGCTTGGTGCAGCCCAGGTGTGGTCTAGTCCTGGTTCTAGTCCTGCAGGAAGATTCCCCAGCCTGAGGTGCTTTTCCCCTCTGGGAACATTGCTGGAATTTGCGACACGTTCATCGAGGTCCCAGCTGTGTCTTAGATGGGGGCCTACGTCTACAATCCTTGATCTTAGAATCCTTGTTGAGCTAGGATCTGGTCTGGAGAACTCACTGAAAAGTGCCCAGAGGAAGTTAGAAAGGATCTAGCTGTCCTGTGGCATTGTGAACATTAACTTTTTCCTCACTGAAGAGTGTCTGGTGGATACTGGAAGGAGGCATTTGGCTATCTTGTGACATCGTGAGTACTATCCTGAGCTCAAGGTCCTAGCAACTTTGTGCTGTTTTCCTTTGGTGCCAGTGGTAGCTCTAGCTGGAACAGCCCTTACATGATCTTAGTTCTGGACATGTTTCTTTGCTCAAGACTAGTCAGAGAGGCTTAGCAAAGTGAAATGTGTTCTGTTGTTATTATGCAGTGTTTCTGGAGTATCCCATATTACCCTGCACCTTGAGTGAATGGACTGTTGCTGTGTGCCTAGTTTCCTCTGCACTAATTTGGGAAAGAACCAGTTAAATTACAGTGGGCCCTTTAGGAAGTAGCACTACGCTGCCAAATGGTTTAGACTGCATTATGTCATGCTGAGAAAGAGTTGACCTGGCAGGCTAGTGATTAGCCCTATTCATGCTTGTGAATGCTTCCAAAACTGATTACGTGTCCAGGGCCTATAATTTACAGGTGATCACTCCTTGAGTGATCACGTGCGAAGAGACATGACTAGCTGTAGGAGCAATCAGCCTCCCATCGATTCCAGTTAGCCCCATTTATAAGTATGAATGTTACCTTAGTGTCTGCAGTAATCTACTGCTGCAGAAAGCCATTAGGAGAGTCTATGCCCTCACTGCATGGATTATCTGCTTGTTTTGATCTAATCTGTTAATCCTCTGAGTGCAAGACTGGTCCCTGCTGCTCCTACCCCCACATTCTAATGGTCCTGTGCATGGACTGTTCCTGACATCATCATGCCCATAGACCGGTTCTGGTTGTGAGGACGGTGGAAACAGTACATTGCTGGATGTAGGGGAGTATTATTTTCTAGAGGATTGAAGGACTGGGTAAGTATAGCCTTTAGGTGTACCCCTGGACAAAATAAGCAGTTAACCCATGCAGTGTGAGCACAGCCCCACTGCATGGTAAAAAAAAAATCATGGAGTTCTGCTTTAAATTTATCATGCATCCTGATTCTTCACTAAGGAGTAAAACATGTAAAATGTTTAACGCAAATCTTTCATTCGCTCCCCTGTTCCTTTATCCAGCTGCCAAGACTCTCTTCCCCCCCACCTCATCACATTATTGAACTAGTAATAGAGATCATGTATACGAGCGCACCTACAAATGCAATGTAGCAGCTGTGCACCAGGTAACCATAAACCTAATAAAACAATAATATAAATCAAAAGATGCAGCGCTGGACAAGAAGTACTATAAGTGTATAAATAAATGAATAAATAATTGTAAAACAAGCAGTTCATATAATAATATCAAGGTGACTTCAGGTGCTCTCATCTATTCCTATCCTCCAGGTAACAAGGTGCTGCGCGATATAGTGCAGAAGAAATGCACACTCACCAGAACGCACAGTTTAATGAGCGTTTATATATATATTTTTTCCTTGAGATCATCGGCTGGTCAAGGCAGGGTCTGAAATCCAATGGTCTCCCTCCAGTGCTACTGGGTGTTATTGCTAGGACATCAGGATGATCCCTCGGATGTTAGCCTGTGGACTACTCCTCAAGTGGTAAGAACGCTCCTTCACCAGCAGTGAGATGGATGGCTGTGAGTTGATACTCCCCAGGGGAGTCAAAGCAGAGACATCTCCATAGTGTAGTAAGTACGTATTTTATTGAGATAAAACGAGGATAGAGATCGGTATTATACAGGAGAAATCATGGACTAACCGTCCAATGTTAAAGATGGCCGCCGCAGCTCCACGATGCTCCGGCGGCGTTCCTGGCTCCTCCGCCGTGACGTCACGCCGCCGGAGCATCGTGGAGCTCCGGCGGCCATCTTTAACATTGGACGGTTAGTCCATGATTTCTACCATCAACTCACAGCCATCCATCTCACTGCTGGTGAAGGAGCGTTCTTACCACTTGAGGAGTAGTCCACAGGCTAACATCCGAGGGATCATCCTGATGTCCTAGCAATAACACCCAGTAGCACTGGAGGGAGACCATTGGATTCCAGACCCTGCCTTGACCAGCCGATGATCTCAAGGAAAAAATATATATATAAACGCTCATTAAACTGTGCGTTCTGGTGAGTGTGCATTTCTTCTGCACTATATCGCACAGCACCTTGTTACCTGGAGGATAGGAATAGATGAGAGCACCTGAAATCACCTTGATATTATTATGTGAACTGCTTGTTTTACAATTATTTATTCATTTATTTATACACTTATAGTACTTCTTGTCCAGCGCTGCATCTTTTGATTTACATTATTGAACTAATCTCCAAGCAGCAGAGCTTTCACATGAGAACAAGGAGATTGAATCACATGCTCCTACATACCCAAAAGTATTGAGTTTTTTTTTTTACTTGCATATTACAGTTCCCTGGAAGTCAAAAGTATCTAAATTCCTCAGTTTGGGTTTTAAACCAGCCAGTCTAGATTTATAGATGATGTCTGGTTCTATAACTGAAATACTGAATGCCTAGTTTGGGCATGTTGCACAGTAAGGAAAGAACAAACAGAGGGCGCACAGGCCTAGTGCATTACCATAAAAATGTTTAATAATAAATAAAGTAGGTGTTGTACTCACAAACGACAATAAAGTCAAGGCACGTCATAAAAGAACAGCTGGGTCAACATCACGCTGAGTAACAGTCCGCAATGGGGAGTGTAGACATCCATTAGGCTGATGCGTTTCGAGGACTTGCCTCTTCCTCAGAGCCATGTGGATGTCTACACTCTGTATTGCAGACTGTTACTCAGCGCGGTGTTGACCAAGCTGTTCTTTTATGATGTGCCTTGACTTTATTGTCATTTGTGAGTACAACACCTACTTTATTTATTATTAAACATTTTGTATGGTAATGCACTAGGCCTGTGCGCCCTCTGTTTGTTCTTTCCTCATCCAGTATATTTGGATTTCCCCGGTATATTGTGGGCAGCAAGGTGTGCATGTTCCAGGACATTCCTAATGTGGTTGTAGCCTGTATTAAGTCCATCCCCAAGCGCAGGAGCATTTGTGTTTGCTGGTATGTTGCACAGTAAACCTGGAGCCCCCTGCTGCTTGTCCACTCAGCCGGATGTAATTGCAGGGCTCAATTATCAATTTGACAGCCAGGTCTTGCTCCATGTTGTAGTGCCCTCCTCCAGTTAGGTAGGCTAAATTTAATTTTTGGCCTTACTGCAGTAAGTGGAGCAGTAATCCATTGTATTTGTCTGGTAAGGGTTTAGGCTGGATGATTGATTTATCCTACCTGCTGCTGGGAGAATCTTCCAGAATATAGGGCAGGGAGAGTCGAATATCCAGCCTTTATCATGCCCCAGCTGGAGCCATCCAGAAGGTGATAAATATTTGTAAGGCCTTTCCAGTGTGTTCTTCCTCTGCTAGGAGGGTTCCAGTGCTCCTGGGGCTGCTTCCCCTGGTAGGCAGCTATACTGAGACAGAAAATGCAGCTCAGACATCAGCAGAAACTGGGCTGAGGACCTGGAGATGGTTACTAAAAGCATTTTTTTGGAAGGCACTATGCTGTTGTCCTTGTCTGGAGAAGGATCTTTTATTTCCATCACTAAGAAAATACCTGTGGAAGCTGGCTAACAATCAGCTTCTGGAACATTGTGATTGAAACCTAAAGCAGGACTTATGTGAATATATATGAATTTGTGCTAAAAGTTTGTCCTCTTATTGATTGTTTTGGAGTATCCTGAGCCCCTGAACCCTTCCCCTGTTTCAAGTTACTCAGCTATAAATTCTAAAAAGAAATCCCCTCGACTGAGCCTGTGTTGTCAGTTTGCATGGAGCTATGCTGGTGGATGGCAGCCTCTGTACTTTTGAGGGAGAACCTGTGTCATTCTCAGTGGCTCCTTTGGGGTGCGCACTACGGTGTTTTAGCAGTGGCTCTTGTGTAAATGAAGCCTGCAAAAACTGTTTGCAGATTTCATTCATAAATACATAGTTAAAGATGCAGCACCTTCTGTTAGTGTCACTACAAGCCCCCATCTACTACCAAGGCCAAACACTGTAAGGAGTGCAGTCCATACCTATAGTATACTTTTGTCTAGATGACTCTTTGACATTTGCACACAGGTTATCACATGACTGGGATTACTTAGCTATACAATTTTTCATCTTTAATTAAGTGCACAAATATCAAATTTGACGTGACCCGACCTAATGCAATTTAACTGTTTCCTTAGCAGAGAAAAACGACTCATGAACTGTACATGGTCGTTCCCATGTTTGCTGTTACAGAGAGAAAAATAAAAAGTGATCTATAAAAGAGGCCACAGTGGATTATATGACTGCAATTGCTTCCAGGCTGAAGGAGCTTGTTATCCGTTTATTACACCGAGTACCTTTTTATACAGCTCATACTGGATATATCATACTGTGGTTTTATAAAGATGAGAATGAATCAAAGCTATACAGTTTAATAGTATTCCCTTTTCCCATCGTTTAGCATTAATGTGTGTCAGCATATGTGGCATAACATACACATATATTTTTCTCAAGTACATAATATAAATTTGTGAATTTTACTAGCAGGTGATACAGGAGGTTAGTATTTAGCTGTGGCTTATTGGCCGTTCATAGTTAAAGGAGGTGTGTTTTTATATGGGTGCATTTTTACAATGCATGGCAAAGCACCTGTTGTATGTGTTGCCATTCACTGGAAATGGCAATACAATTCATTGTGCAATAGAGCACAATGCACAGCAGCACATCACAAAGCATATACCATGCGTTGTAATGCACTGCATTACTAAGGGTTATGCATGTTTTTTCATCTGTTGTGTGTGAAGATCTTCTGTCTAGGAGCTCCATGTCTACAGGTAGCTAAACACTGGAGTAACACTAACTGGTAGCAGCTCATGCATAGGAGCCTGAGGATAGGAGCAATTCATGGTAGGATGTCTAAAGACCATTCTTTGAAAAAAAAAACTTTGGATCCCAAATGCCCTTTACCACCTCTTTCATGTAGGCCCACCTGCTGAATTTTTGTATTTTTTTTCAATACCTACCTTTCTCTGAAGTCTTTAGGCTGGTAATGTGAAGGGCCCGCTTCCTTTTCTCTGGAGCTGGGCAGTCCTTTAACAATGAAGAGAGCAGCACTGATTTGATGATGTCAGTGAAATTCCCTTTACTATGCTATGTCAATATACCATGATGTGTGGAAAAGAGTATAGCGAGCGCTACAGATACAAGAGCACAAGCAGCTAGAACACCAAAAAGGCAACCAATCCTCCTTGCAATAGTCAATAATAGAAGAAAAATGGGTGCAGCGCTAAAAACAAAATAAAATATTTCTCTAAAAGATGAATATATAAATATCAGTAGTCAAACAGATATATCACAAAGTGAATAGTGCAATGAGTCTATAAAGGGTGGTGAGAGCACGTACAAAGTTCTCATCCCAGGGTGATGGTAGTAAAGGTAGAGGGGATCCTGGAAAAAACAAGTAGAGTGCGCACTCACCAGAAGTGCGTTAAAATAACGCTTGTAAGGAAATAACTGTGCAAGATCTCTCCGGCATCAGGGTTCTGGTCAGGTCGCACTGCGTCCTATCCTCTGTCTCACCGCAAGAAGAGGTGGCCAAGTAGCATCCGAACGTGTGAGCGTCAGGGAACTCCTTGGTCCAAAGAAGTGCTGTGGGAGATGGTGCTCTCATAGAGAGCCCAATAAAGGACGCCACATAGTGTAGTATTGTTTGACTTAAGTTTAATAGTCAATAGCTACTTCCTTAGAGTTCTAGAAACATCCAGCTCATCTAATTTTCCTGATTGATCCTCTGGAAAGTTAGGCATGCCCAGATGTCTGTCAAATGGAAGGATGTTCTACAGGTCAGAATTCTTCTCTGTTTCAATCCACTTGTTGGCAAGTGGATTGAAATATTGCCAACAAGTGGATTGAAACAGAGAAGAATTCTGACCTGTAGAACATCCTTCCATTTGACAGACATCTGGGCATGCCTAACTTTCCAGAGGATCAATCAGGAAAATTAGATGAGCTGGATGTTTCTAGAACTCTAAGGAAGTAGCTATTGACTATTAAACTTAAGTCAAACAATACTACACTATGTGGCGTCCTTTATTGGGCTCTCTATGAGAGCACCATCTCCCACAGCACTTCTTTGGACCAAGGAGTTCCCTGACGCTCACACGTTCGGATGCTACTTGGCCACCTCTTCTTGCGGTGAGACAGAGGATAGGACGCAGTGCGACCTGACCAGAACCCTGATGCCGGAGAGATCTTGCACAGTTATTTCCTTACAAGCGTTATTTTAACGCACTTCTGGTGAGTGCGCACTCTACTTGTTTTTTCCAGGATCCCCTCTACCTTTACTACCATCACCCTGGGATGAGAACTTTGTACGTGCTCTCACCACCCTTTATAGACTCATTGCACTATTCACTTTGTGATATATCTGTTTGACTACTGATATTTATATATTCATCTTTTAGAGAAATATTTTATTTTGTTTTTAGCGCTGCACCCATTTTTCTTCTATAATATACCATGATGAACTTACAGTGTGTACCCAGCTTTAGCTGTGTTGCTTAATTGCGGTAGATCACTGGCTTGGCTGTTCTACTTGGCAAAGTTGTGTACATCTCAGGACTGGGTGCACAGAAATACAAATTCTTTGACGAGCAAAACAGTTCCCATATAATATATGCGTTACAAGGTAACTGACTGCCCAAAAAGCACTAAGCAGTTGATAGATTTATATTGGAGATTTATAGTAAGCCTTTAGGACTGAGTCTATCCTTGGCAAAGTCTTGAGGTTTTTCCAAAGTTTGCCTGACCCAATGCGCAAGGCAGGTAGATGCATTTAATTTATTACCGGTACATATATAGCTCTGACATTTCATGCAGCAATTTACATAAATATTGTACATGCATATTAGTCCCTATCCTCAGGGAGCTTAAAATCCATGGTCCTTAACTCACATTTATACATACAAATACTAGGACCAATCTACTTTTCAACATGTCTGTGGAGTGTGGAAAAAAATCTGAGTACCCAGAGAAAACCATGCAAGTACTGGGAGCATATGCAAACTCCAGGCAGGGTGTGCCATGGCTGGGATTTGAAACGATGACCCTAGTACTGGCAAGCAGAAGTGCTAACCACTTAACAGCCATTATGCACACTTAGCCACTGTGTTATTTGTGCAAATATAGGCAAAGCTTGTACCATTAGGGCATGCTCAAGTTTGTCTTGGGCAGTCTTTGTCAACCTTTTTAACATTGAGAAACCCTTGAAGCAGGTTTTGCTAATATTTACAATATCTTCAGCTCAGGGTACTTTGGCATTAACAGTTAGTTGAGATAAAAGAATAAATAAAAAAAGCAAGGAATGTGACCTACTTAGAGTATTTAACACCCAGGACTGATCTATGCAACAATATTATATTTAGTAATGTTAATAAGGGAATGAAACAAGTAATATTACTGTGCAAAAAAGAAATGTAGATATAAAAAATTGTAGTGCTCCTTTACATTGGCAGTCAGTTAAGAGCTCCCTTACATTGGTAGTTAGCAGAGAAGGGCTTCTTTAGATTGGTGGTGAGTGAGAGAAAGACCAGTACAAGGAGAATGACAGGCACATGGTGTGGCAATCCATGTATGTAGTATGAAGTTCCAAATGGGCAGGGGTAGTCCAGTAGGCACTGAGGCACTGCGATGGAGCGAAACGTTACTCTGAGGTAGAAGGAACAAAGGAACACAGCGCCTCTAAGTGTGTACTGTAATAGTATTTTAACAAGAAGATAAGTAGTAACTCATATCTTAGAAATTAAAAACAGACTCATGTAGTGGAGAGGTAAAACGTCTTATGCCAGATGTTGAGTGACTGTACTAGAAGGAGATAGCCTAGGTCCGCCAGCAGATAGTGCTGTGTATGTGTGGTGAAGCCTGGCAGAGTCTCCAAGATGTCCAAGTTCGGTCACGTTCGGCATCTGATGTCATCAATGTGCGACGCGTTTCTGAGCATGCACAGGACAAGCGTCACCCGACGCGCTCTTTCATCAGGCAGGGCAGTGAGAGAAAGATCACCTTACATTCATGATCATTAGAATAAAGGCATCCTTTAGCTGCCCATACACATATAGCCTGAATGCAAAAAATTTAACAGATTCCTCCATCCATGCTACACAGTGCAGATAGACAAATCTCCCAATGTGTCTATTGTATTTTGACAGCTGGTCCCGCAACTTTTAAAATACCTGAACAGTGTCTGCCTCTGAGGGATGTAGGTGCTATTCAGATGAAAAATTTTCACCTCGCTCCTTCAATTTTTCAATTAGGGGATGTGAGGTAGGAGATGGCTAACAGGAGTGAATTTTGGCTGGTTCACCAGGACTTGGACGAAATTCGCTCTGTGTATGGCCAGCTCTACAATAATGGTTCTGCTTCTGGTGGAATTTTAGGGTTCTGTGGAATCTAGCAATTAGCAGTTGGCTAGAGCTCTACCAGTGTCTTTGTTTCACATTTATGTAAAGTGTGGAGGTTGTTTACCTGAAAATATAGTTACTTTCAGCTTTATTTTACAAACTGGGTTTTGACGTCTTGTTTAACAAACTGTTTAAAAAAGTACAATATTAATTCATTGTATGCAAGCAAAGATGAAAAGCAAATGGGAGTTTGCTATCAGAGAACCTTTCATCAACTACATCTTATTTCTATCATTTGGGATAATCACATTTCATGTCAGCTTCAAAGGAGAGAAAAGTTATCTCTTGTGCTGTCACAGCTTCTGTAACACTTACAACTCAATGACAGAATTGCTAACAAGTTTCCAATCATGGGAGATGCCAGAATGCATGCTCAGGGGTTAAGGACAGAAGTCACAGGAAGCTACATGCATGGTATTAATATGTTATGTATTTTGCTGATAAATTGAAATAATTGCAATAACATGAGATTGTTTTGGCTTGCTTGTCAGTGAAGTAGCATCAGGTAGACAGATGTTCAGATGAAATTTAGAAAAAATAGGGACTTGCTTTATTGTCTGGTTTCTGGATGCTTTGTAACATAATATACTGTAGCTATGTTATTTTAAAGAAGAATTATGGAGGCAGTGCCAAGACTGTATCATAAAATAGAACAATTGGTTTTGCAGAACAACTAAAAAGAACTATGGATGCTAAAAACCTCTGGATTTCAATTGTATATCCTCATAAGATTTTTTTTTTGCCATGTTCCCCTTTACTCCCATCTTGAAAGTTACTTTAATAAAATAAATATATATGACCGCTATGTGTATGTAAATACTAATCTCTATTCTTTCATACTTACAGACCATAAAAATAATGACACAACAGTTTGCTTGTTGGCGTGTGGAATTTTCTTTAGACTGGTCTTAGATGACATTTCTGTCTCAAGTAGCATCTAATTATTTTGTCAATTCAGGGAAAAATGAGAGGTTCTCTAGGCAGATCACCCCACCACTACCCACTGATACCTTCACCAAACTCCCCATTACATTATTTGCCCATTCAAACTTTCAGAAATGCCTGTTACTTCATGAGAAATTATCCCCTGATTCTCAGGATGGAGTGCTTGGGTATCAGTGGCCAATTGCCCAGCCAGGTAATTAACCCTGAGTAAGCTCTGAGACAGACCAACATGTAGCTCACACAGTGATTAAACCAATGATCCCATTGGACAAACAAAGTGGTGAGGAAGCATGGCTAAGATGAATATCATTGGGTGGGTGGTCTATCAAGAAAACTTGTAACTGTGCCCATTTAGTGTATTCCCTTCACCTATAAATAGTAAACCACAGTTTTACCAGTTTAACCCAAATCATTTTAATTAATCATTTTACCCAGTGTGAACTTACAATGCTCACTCATGTCTTAAAATGTCTCTCCAGGCAAAAATGCTAAACTCTGTTTTGCAAGATTGCCATAATCATGGAACAAGAAAAGTATGCTATTTTGAAGTGATTGTAAAGGTGCAAATATATATATTTTTAATAACAAACACGTTATACTTACCTGCTTTGTGCAATAGTTTTGCACAGAGCAGTCCTGATCCTCTTCTTCTTGGGTCCCCTGCTCTTTGTACCTCCCCCCTGCCAAGTGCCCCCAAAGCAAGCTGCCTGCTCTCTGGGCACTTGTGCAAGACTAAAATCGAGCACCCCCCATTTAAATTTGTCCCACCCCTTCCTGTTTAACATCCACCCCTTCAGGACAGGACAGGAGGGGGGGCAACGTGACAGGAGGGGACATCGGGACAGGGGATCAGGAAAAGGAGAGTATGTGTACCTGCTGTATGTTACTTCCGGTATAACTGCTGAAGCAAGTCTCCGCTTGCTACTCTCTTTAAGAATAGCCAGCACAGATGATACTACGTTTAAAGAAAAAGTTATTTTTAATGCTTACTTGAAAAATTAAATACTAAGGAATGCAAGAGTGCTGTTACTGTGCAGGTAACCTTAAGGATGTTGCGGTCATAATGTCTTTCTATCTACTTTAAAGCATACCAGTGGTCAAAATGTGAAATCATATACTGTATTCAATTCTACATTGTATTTGGCTTCCTGAGCAGCATAGTGTGTATATATATATATATATATATATATATATCCTTGTCAGGTAATTATTACACCAGGATCATGACTCTGGTACCAAAAATTCACAGCCAACAATGGGCTTGCCTGTAAAATTGATTTAAGCAGCTTTACAGTTGCCTGGCCACTTTAACAGAGCGTGGAAGAATGCCCTCTTCCCACCTTTCCAGGGCTTGCCCATTTCACCCAAACCGATCTGGGTTTGATCAGATGCTTTTCAGGGTAGAGAAGAGATCAGGGGTCTCTCCATATTAAGTACCTATCACTGCCCATGCCTGCCCATGCTATCAAAAGGAGTGTTGTTCATCCCTTGTGATACCAATAAGGTTAAATAAACGTTTTTCATTAAATAAATAATAAAATTAAACCTTTTTTTAAGCACCCCCCCAACTCCCGTGGTCATGTGCAAATGTGAATGTAGATCCCACATGCATATGCAAATTATTGATTGCTCCACAGATGTAACATATTGCCGCGAACAACAGAGTGAGAGCAATAATTTTAGTGTAAGACCTCCTGTGTAATTCCAAACTGGTAACCTGTAGAGGCTTTTAAACCATTGCCTATGGATAAATTAATGTACTATAGTTTGTCGCCATTCCACGGGCGTACGCAATTTTTAAACATGACATATTAGGTATCTATTTACACGGCATAACATCATTATTTATGTTTCACCAAACGATGGCTATTATATTGTGTTTGTGTGCACTAAAATGCATTTAAGTGTATTTTTTTCTGAAAATGTGGTAAATCGCTGCACAATTAATGTGTCACATAAAGATTTGCAACAATGATCATTTTATTGTCCAGGGACTTTGCATGCAGAAAATATATATGATTTGGAGTTCTAAGTAATGTTATGGCAAAAAAATGCAGATTTTTAGATGTACGTGGGAAATGCCAGAATTGGTCTGGTAGGCAAGTGGTTAATTTCTATCCTACTCCTATCAAACTGAACACTGTTGATGTTTGTACACTTACTTTGTGAAGATCTCCACACATTTAATTTCTTAGTAGTAGGAACTACTGTGTCACACATTTTGCAGAGACTGCTTTCTAAACTACAGAAGTGCAGAGTTTTAGGAGGTGGAGTCAGTACAGGAATCACTGGTTGCAGGCAGCAAATTACCGTGGGATATATAGTCCTTAGAAATTCAGCAGCACAGTGACTAAGTGGTTATCACTCCCGCCTAGCAGCACTAGGGTTGTTGGTTTGAATCCTAACCATGGCAGTACCAGCTTGGAATTTGCAGGTTCTCCCTGTGCCTCTGTGGGTTTCCTCCCATGCTCCAAAGACATGCTGGTAGGTTAATTGGCTCCTGTCTAAATTGGCCCTAGTATGTGTAAGTATGAATGTGAGTTAGGGACCTTAAATTATAAGCTCCATTGAAGGAAGAGACTGATGTAAATGTACAATATACATGTAAGTGTTGTGCAAATTGACGGTGCTACATACAGTCATGGCCGAAATTGTTGGCACCCTTGATATTTTTCCTGAAAATCAAGTATTTCACACAAAAAAGGTATTGCATTAACACATGTTTTGCTATACACATGTTTATTCCCTTTGTATGTATTGGAACAAATATAAAACAGAGGCAGAAAAGCAAATATGACATAATGTCACACAAAACCCCAAAAATGGGCTGGACAAAAGTATTGGCACCCTTAACTTAATATTTGGTTGCACACCCTTTGGAAAACATAACTGAAATCAGTCGCTTCCTATAACCATCAATAAGCTTCTGACACCTCTCACCCGGAATTTTGGACCACTCTTCCTTTGCAAACAGCTCCAGGTCTCTCTTATTGGAAGGACACCTTTTCCCAACAGCAATTTTAAGATCTCTCCACAGGTGTTCAATGGGATTTAGATCTGGGCTCATTGCTGGCCACTTCAGAACTCTCCAGCGCTTCTTTGCCATCCATTTCTGAGTGCTTTTTGACGTATGTTTGGGGTCATTGTCCTGCTGGAAGACCCAGGATCTTGGACGCAAACCCAGCTTTCTGACACTGGGCCCTACAGTGCGACCCAAAATCCTTTGGTAATCCTCAGATTTCATGATGCCTTGCACACAGTCAAGGCACCCAGTGCCAGAGGCAGCAAAACAACCCCAAAACATCATTGAACCTCCACCATATTTTACCGTAGGTACTGTGTTTTGTTCTTTGTAGGCCTCATTCCGTTTTCGGTAAACAGTAGAATGATGTGCTTTACCGAAAAGCTCTATCTTGGTCTCATCTGTCCACAAGACGTTTTCCCAGAAGGCTTTTGGCTTACTCAAGTACATTTTGGCAAACTGTAGTCTTGCTTTTTTATGTCTCTGTGTCAGCAGTGGGGTCCTCCTGGGTCTCCTGCCATAGCGTTTCATTTCATTTAAATGTCGACGGATAGTTCGCGCTGACACTGATGCTCCCTGAGCCTGCAGGACAGCTTGAATGTCTTTGGAACATGTTTGGGGCTGCTTATCCACCATCCGGACTATTCTGCGTTGCAATCTTTCATCAATTTTCCTCATCCGTCCACGACCAGGGAGATTAGCTACAGTGCCATGGGTTGCAAACTTCTTGATAATGTTGCGCACTGTGGACAAAGGCAAATCTAGTTCTCTGGAGATGGACTTGTAACCTTGAGATTGTTGATATTTTGCCACAATTTTGGTTCTCAGGTCCTCAGACAGTTCTCGTCTCCTCTTTCTGTTGTCCATGCTTAGTGTGGCACAGACAGACACACAATGCAAAGGTTAAGTGAACGTCTCTCCTTTTTATCTGCTTTCAGGTGTGATTTCTATATTGCCCACACCTGTTACTTGCCCCAGGTGAGTTTACAGGAGCATCACATGCTTGTAACATTCTTATTTATCCGCAGTTGTGAAAGGGTGCCAATACTTTTGTCCAGCCCATTTTTGGAGGTTTGTGTGACATTATGTCGAATTTGCTTTCTTTCCTCCCTTTTTTTGTTTTGTCCCAATACACACAAAGGGAATAAACATGTGTATAGCAAAACATGTGTTAATGCAATACGTTTCGTGAGAAATACATGATTTCCTGGAGAAATATCAAGGGTGCCAACAATTTCGGCCATGACTGTAAGTACCTATATTTATAATTAAAAGTAAGCAGCAGAGGAGAATCTGCAAAGGGAATACAGGAAGGTGTAGAAAGAGATAGCTGGCAGGTCTCAAAACAAGAAAGGGGATTTTTAAAGTAAGCCTATATTTTTTTTGAAGTCCGCAGAGGTGCAAAAATAACCAAAATACCCGTAAGTGAACAAAAAACATGCAAGTGCAAAACATCAACACAAAAAAGTGCACTTAGGGGTGTGCTTTAGTCCACCCCACGAAGGGGTAGGACCTCTACTCTGATCCCCTGGGGCGCAAGGCTCCTGCCAGGGACTGAGGTTTCCACATGGTACACCTGGCCAAAATGCCTGGCGGACCCCTTTCCTTGTGGCTAGCCGAAGCCAACCACCAAGTACTAGGTAAGGGGGCTCTCCCGAAGAGAGACCCCCCCCCCAGGAACAGGGGAGGAACGAACCAAAAGGCAACACATCCTCCCCCTAGACTTCAGGGCAGGCCCGAGGACCCACTCCCTACCATTCGTGAGAAAAAAAACACACACAGAAGTGAAAGTGACTCAAACGTGGGAGAAAAAAAATAGAAATAAATAAATAAGTTAAAATAAAAAAGTGGCCGTGTAATTGTGCACTGGCTAGGCCCTGAGGCCTGTAGCATAATAATTGCCCTGGACTTAGCCAAAAAGCCTAGCCCTAAAAGGCACAGTGCAGGAAAAGTGTTTGGAACAGTGACTTTGTGCACGTTTCACACTTGAGATTCCACCCCCATGTGCTACTAAGAGCACCCCTGAGGCGTCCACTAAGGGGGCACCACTCCGCGGACTCTCTGCCTCGCTGGCTCCTAGCCAGACAAGGTAGATCCATTTGAATCTGGAGCGTCTGGGCCCCTCTGGTTTTCCCAGGGGAATTACTATCGGTCCCCAACTGCCTGTTGGCACCACGGTTTCTGTTCCAGCCGGTACTAGCCTTCAGAGCCCCCATCATACCAGCAGGGGTACTATACAGCCAACCATCCTTGCCAAGAAGCGAGAATGATGGCAGAGCACCCCTAATGGACAGTGATAAGAACTTCTGCGGAAGTGAAAAAAAAAAACGAAAAACCAGTAAGTGAACAAAAAACGTGCAAGTGTGAAACACCAACACAAAAAAGTGCACTTAGGGGTGTGCTTTGTCCAACCCCCGCAGGGATAGGACCTCTACCCTGATCCCCTGGGGCGCAAGACTCCTGACAGGGACAGAGGTTTTCACATGGTCCACCTAGACAGAAGGCCTGGTGGACCCCTTTCCTTGTGGCTAGCCAAAGCCAACCACCAAGTACTAGGTCAGGGGGCTTTCCCGAAGAGAGACCCCCCCAGGAACAGGGAAGGAAGGAAGCAAAATGCCACACATCCTCCCCCTAGACTTTAGGGTGGGCCCGAGGACCCACACCCTACTATCCGTGAGAAAAAAAACACACACATAAGTGAAAAGTGAAATAAATATGGGAGAAAAAATAAATGAAATAAATAAGTAAAAATAAAAAAGTGGCCGTGCAATTGTGCACTGGCTAGGCCCTGAGGCTGTAGCATAAAAATTGCCCTGGACTTAGCCAAAAGGCCTAGCCCTAAAAGGCGCAGTGCAGATAAAGTGTTTTGGATCAGTGACCATGTGCATGTTTCACACTTGGGATCCCATCCCCATGTGCTACTAGGAGCACCCCTGAGGCGACCACTTAGGGGGCACTGTTCTGCGGACTCTCTGCCTCCCCGGCCCCTGGCCAGACAAGGTAGGTCCGTTCAAACCAGGAGGAACTGGGCCCCTCTGGCATTCCTGGGGGAATTACTCCCGGGCCCCAACTGCCTGTGGGCACCTCAGTTACTGTTCCGGCCTGTATTAACCATCAGAGCCCCCATCCTTCCAGCAGGGGTGCTATACAGCCAAACATCCTCGCTAAGCAAGAATGATGGCAAAGCACCCCCACTGGACACTGATAAGAACATATACTACACTTCATTTTAGCCAAAAGGCCGAACCTGGGAACATGAGACTAGGATGATGCACAGTTTATGGAATAACATCACATCAGAGTCTTTCAATTACATCACAGGACCCCTGGAGAGGGAGAGAAAATATGCTAATTAGATACAATGCTCTCCCTAAGTTAAAATAGTATGGTCCAAAATCATCATTATTCATGGAAGCGGGGGTGATGGTGGGAGGTGTGATCTGTTGGGTCCGTGTGTGGCCAATTCAACAAACCGAGTGGCCATCTGGGAAAAAGTAGGGTTTTTTTGGGTGGGAAATCTGTCAGAACAAATTTGCATATTTTTGAATAATCCCGCACTTCTTGAGGGCTGAGGAAAAGTATGCAAATTAGGATGTCGGGTGTGGGGGTGCTTCAATCAGGCAAGAGGCAGACAGAAAAACCCAAGGACCTCACAAGCAAATACAAACTTACCATATCTTTACATACTACTGTCACATCATCCATGTATCCAATTACTTTCAAACTCGTATCCACTTCCTGGTACCTCCACCAAACCCCATCCCCTCCCTATCTACACATTTGTCTTTCATCATTTCAATTACCAGTGGCGTTTCTCCCAGTAGCATTGGGTGGACCCAATGAAAACACCCCAAGGCCAAGAGAGACTGGCAACAGTTGTTACCTACAGCCAAGGTCAGACAAAATTATTTTTCTTTTTTATGTCCGCAGAGGTGCATAAAAACAAAAAACCCATAAGTCAACAAAAAACTTGCAAGTGCAAAACACCAATAAGTGCACTTAGTCCACCCCACTGAAGGGATCTCTACCCTGATCACATGGCTCCTAACAGGGACTGAGGTTTCCACATGGTCCACCTAGTCAAAAGACCTGGCGGACCGCCTTCCTTGTGGCTACCCGAAGCTGACCACCAAGTTACTAGGTCAGGAGAGGGAGAGCAAATATGCTAATTATATAGCATGCTCTCCCTAAGTTAAAATAGTATGGTCCAAAATCATCATTATTCATGGTAGTGGGAGGGGCAATCTGTTGGATCAGTGCATTTCTAATATTGCTGGGCAATGCTGGCAATTCTTTCTACCCTGCTGACAGTTGAAACATTAAAGAATGTTTTTAGTAGCTGTGTGGTATTTTACTGCATACTTAGGTGCATCGTTCCCTCTGTTCGAAGTTTGCAGTCAAACCTTTGTTAGGTTCGAATGTTTGACCGTGAACTGAACAGTGGGGTGTTCGACTCATCACTATTTAGGAAGGAGTGTTCTGTAAGTAGATAGATAAAACATCTGAAAACAAGAAATTGTTTTTTAAAGTTTTTTTTAACTTTTTTTGTATGTATTTATAACTACTAGTAGAGCCCTGCTTGTGTACATTCCCATTTTCAGAGCACTGGTGCTGGTAGCTGTCTATAACAGTGGAAGCTAGAGGTCACGGATGGAAGTAGACTCTGGAATTGAACCAGGATATCCTGCCTCATTCCCATAGTCATTGTCAGTGTTGCTGCTAAATGAACTAATCCAGATGACCTGCCGGCCTGTGTGCCCTGTAGCTGTTTCCAGCTGCTAGACTGTGTGATATGGGACATTCATCCTTTGCCTTTCAATCTAATGCAATGAAAGAAAACTTCCAAAATGTGTATTTTGTTAATCCTTCTTCAGGATTTGTTGTACTGTCTTTATTATACTAAAATATTACTTTAAAACTGTTTACTTTTAGTTATCCTCCTCCTTCCCCCTAGTTATGTTCCTCAATGATAGTACAGACCTCAGAAGCAGATAAATTAAGCTTTCATCATAATGGTTCTCTGAGAGCTGGGTGGTGTTCATGCCCTCTTCAGCATTTGGCATCCTGTAGTTGTGCGTGAGCCAAGCCGGGCCTCATAGAATTATGGCCATCAGTCTCTAGTTTGTGGCAGGCACCTGGGACTGCTTTTCTTCTTCTGATATGACTATTTTATCCTGTTAAACATAAAAAAAAACATTTTTCACAGAAACATCCACATTTGGGAATCCTCCTGTTGATCAACTTACCTGAGTCTGTCCCTGTGCTTGCTAAGGGATAGCGCCTTTTTTGCTTGAGAACTGGCACGGTATATAATTGCACCTCTGTGTATATATTCCTAAGACAACATATGCAACATTATTGTATATTGGTAATTTACATTAAAGTGACTGTAAAAAATAACAACCTTTACCTGCTCTTTACAATGGTCCTGAGCCTCCTTTTTCTTGGGTCCCCCACTGGAGCCCCTGGCTCCTCCCCACTGCCTAGTGCCTCTATAACAAGCCACTTGCTTTCGGGGCACTCATGTGTGCTCCTTTTTGAGCCCCGCTCTGTGTGTCCATAAGATACACAGAGCGTGGCTTAGTCCCACTGCCAGCTCCCTCCTCACTGGCTGTAATTGACAGCAACAGGAGCCAATGCCTCCCGCTGCTGTGTCTGAGCCAATGAGGAGGGAAAGAGCCGGGAGAAGCGCTGCTCTCATGCACATTGGTGGATTGAGATCAGGCACAGGTAAGTATTAGAGCTGAAGGTTTTTTATCATCATTCATAGAATGCATGAAGTTAAAAAACCCTTCAGGCTTTAGAACCACTTTAACGTTTGTATATTGGTTCTGTATGTACTGTATATTTTATTGTGTGATTCTATGTATTAATGTATAGTTCTGTTTTGTAGACACCCTTATTGTCCTCCTGAAGAAACAGTACTTATAACTGTAAACACATTGATTGTCCTCCATATTATCCACCTATTATATATAATAGTCATGGATACAACTGCAAAAGGTGGTATGAAAATTCTCAGTGCATTTGATGACTTGATGAATGCCATTAGAAATTACTAAAAAATTTTGTTTGCTTTTAACACCCGATTTTGGAAAGAATGGACTTTCCTTAATGAAAATCACATTTGCTGTTGGAAATTCATTCATTTGAGAAACATTTTCCATCCTGCTCCTTCAAATTTTCTTGTTACTACTGTCAAAAACAAACAGTGATTTGGCCACATCAATGACTAGTGACTAGAAAAATGTATGAACATTCTTAGAGTGAAACATTTCAGTTACCAATGAGCTTTATTGGAACATACAAAGGATAATTGTTGTATGCAACAATGAGCAGGGAACTGAACGTGGAAAAGAACAGGATCAAAAAAATTTACCCATGCAGGGGTATGAAGATAGCCTGGGTGCTCAACATGGTTGAGAAATCACAAGGATCAAAGCTGTTGTACAACAGAGAACAACGGAGATTACTATTAGTTCTTAAAGTGTTACTAAACCCAGGGCCCTGCATTCACTATATCTGGTCTCCCACAGTACACACAACATGGAAATGCAATTATTTTAGTAAATATAAACTGCTAAATACCTTTTCCCATCAGCAGTTAGAGCAGTCTTGTGACTTCTATCAGTGTTCAGCAGAGCACTGGTTAAAGCTTGTAGAAGTTTTCATTCTGATCTAGGAGGATCAGGGGCGGACTGACAACTCATGGGGCCCCCGGGCAATAGGGGATCATGGGACCCTGTATCCTTGCCCACACTCAAAAAAGCCTATAAAAAAAGGTATCAGGGGCATTTCATGGGGTCCCCTACTGACCCCTGGCCCTCGGGTACTGCCCGAGTGCTCGAATGGTCAGTACGCCCCTGAGGAGGATACAGAACCCTTGATCTCTGTCTGGGTAGTGCTGATTGGCCCTGTGCTGATCACATGCACTCTCCCAAGAAAAAAAAAGCTCTCTAGCAATACACACCAAGCTGAGCATGTGCTCTCCACATGATATGTCTTATCTGAAGATAAGAAGGGGACACTGGAAAAAGGGGAGGATCAGAGAAGTCAGGATCAAACAGCATTTTTACACAATGCAGAGTATTACCCCTTAGGTTCCACAGTGAGTAGAACAAGCAAGCTTTACTGCATATACAGACTGATTTTACTATTGCGGGTTTAGCAAGCTTTAAGGCAAAACATATCAAGGGTCATGCAACCTAGTGCCTAGTCGTAACAGCTGAATGTAGTAATGGATGAAAAATCAAGTGAAGAGCTCCTCTAATGAGCCCATTCTTGCACTCTAGACCCGAGTTTGATATAAAGTATAAAAGGGATAATAGAAAAGAGAAAAAAGGCATGGGGGAGGGGGAAGAAAGAAAAGAGGACGAGGGAAAATATCAGGGAATCTCTGTCACAGTTGGTTGGTGGCTGCGATTCTGTCTCCCGAAACCCAGGACTGGGGGTAGCAGGTTACCAGGTGAAAGGCGTGTCAGCCTTGAGGTGAAACGAGAGACCTGCTGGTAGTCAAGCCAGTGCTGTCAGACTGAGAGAAATTTGTTGTGTTTATCTTCCAATGCAGCTGTTAGCTTTTCTTTAACCACTTGCCCTCCAGAGGATTTACCCCCTGGCCAGGCCTTTTTATGCGTTATGGCGCTGTGTTATTTTAACTGACAATTGCGCGGTCATGCAACACTGCACCCAAATGAAACTTACGTCCTTTTTTCCCATGAATAGAGCTTTCTTTCAGTGGTATTTGATCACCTGTGCGTTTTTAATTTTTTACGCTATGAAAAAAAAAACAAACTGATAATTTTGAGAAAAAAACCCAATGTTTTTGACTTTTTACTATTAAGCATGTCCAGTAAAAAAAAATTTAAAAATCAAATTTCATCATAAATTTAGGGCAAAATGTATTTTGCTACATGTCTTTGCTAAAATAAAATCCCAATACATGTAAATTAATTGGTTTACATGAAATTCATAGCGTTTACAAAGGGCGGTATATATACTGGGATTTTTACTAGTAATGGCGGCAATCAGCGACTTAGAGCAGGACTGTGGTGGGCATTCTGACACTGGGGGGGAACTGACTTGGTGTCACTGACATCCCCAGTGACACCAATACAGTGATCAGTGCTAATATACACCCTGTTCCAAATTATTATGCAAATTATATTTTTCTCATTTACCTAAATAATTGATGTAAATAACAGTGAGCATAATTCTCATGTTATCAACTATTAAGAGTACAATTCAAATTTTATTGAACAAACCTCCTAATGATAACAGTATTTTTTTTAAACATAAAACACTTACAATGCACTGTTCCAAATTATTACGCACAGTAAGTTTCAAAACACTTTAGGTTGTAAAGAACTGAAAATTGTCATTTGTTGTGTTTGCAGCATATTTACTGAAATCAAAAGCTATTTTCAATCAAACTTTTAACAACATTTTAACTTTTTAAACATTTTAACAGGTCATTGTAACATTGTAATATAGGACCTCTTATTTGATAGCAGCTTCACAAGTCTTGCATCCATTGAACTTGTGAGTTTTTGGACAGTTTCTGCTTGAATTTGTTTGCAAGATGTCAGAATAGCCTCTCAGAGCTGCTGTTTGGATGTAAACTGCCTCCTACCCTCATAGATCTTTTGCTTGAGGATGCTCCAAAGGTTCTCAATAGGATTGAGGTAAGGGGTGGATGGAGGCCACACCATGACTTTCTCTCCTTTTATCCCCATAGCAGCCATTAATGCAGAGGTATTCTTTGCAGCATGAGATGGTGCATTGTCATGCATGAAGATGATTTTATTACGGAAAGCATAGTTCTTCCTTCTGTACCAGGGAAGAAAGTGGTCAGTCATAAACTCCACATACTTTGCAGAGGTCATCTTTACACCTTCAGGGACCCTAAAGGGGCCAACCAGCTATGTCCCCATGATTCTGGCCCAAAACATGACTCCACCACTGCCTTGCTGACGTCGCAGCCTTGTTGGAACAGGGTGGTCGTCCACCAACCATCCACTACTCCATCCATCTGGACCATCCAGGGTTGCACGGCACTCATCAGTGAACAGGACTGTTTGAAAATTAGTCTTCATGTATTTTTCTGCCCAATGCAGCCGTTTCTGCTTGTGAGCATTGGTTAGTGGTGGCCAAATAGAAGGTTTATGCACAGTTGCAAGACTCTGGAGGACTCTACACCTTGAAGTTTGTGGGACTCCAGAGGCACCAGCAGCTTCAAATATCTGTTTGCTAATTATCACAGGTGTCCGAGATCGTTTTCAGTGATCAAAAGAGCCCTGACACACAATGTCATCAATGAGTTAAACTGGAATACAAAATATTTAATCTTTGTGACACTTAAATAGAATTTGCATAATAATTTGAAACAGGGTGTAAAGCATTGACACTGTACTAATGGCACTGGGCAGGAAGGGATTAACATGTGGGGTGATCAAAGGGTTAACTGTATGCTGTGTGCTGTTTTGCTATGTGCTGTGTCTGTGTGGTTCAATGTAAGCATACTGCTTTGAATAGCTCTGCTATACGAAGCCATGAATAGCAGTGTGCAGGAGCTGACAGAGGAGAGAACTGTATTATTTACTTACAGTTCTCTCTCTCCGTTGGTAATGCTCCTCAAACAATGGGTGCCGGCGAGTAATCCCGGCGATTGACAGCCAAGGCCGCGAATAGCATCCCCTACCCGGAAATGCAAAATCACATATATATACATGATTTTGCACACCCGAGCCACCCTGTAGAAGTATTACTACTATAGAGCAGACAGAAATAAAGAATCTTTGAATTATTGATTTAACTTCTTCAAAGTTTAGAGAGGGTGATTTCCAAGCAAAAGATATTGCTTGCTTCATCGCCATAAAGAAGAATAAGATGAGAACATGAGTTGTCACGGCACCTCCTTGAGCAGCCTATGGAGAAGGGCTTCTCCAAAGACCACCCTGTCATGGTCAGCATGGAGTTCACTGTCACAAAATCATGACCAATCCACGTCTGGAACATATGTTTATCTATATCCCCTGGGGGGGAATAAGGGACAATCAAACAAATGAAGTAACAGCAAATGGAGGGAGTAGAGTGAAAAGTTTCCTACAAAACACTACTAGTGTTTGGCCAGCTATACTCTCGAATTGATACTGTTTGCTAAGAGCAGATGGTAAAAATAGGGACATATATGGATAGAGGGTGCAACTGAAAAACCTGACACATGGTTTTTACATTTTTATGATATATGCCTTTTTCATTTTTATACATATTTAATAAAATCTGTGATCTTAAGAAGTATACGGTGTGGTATGTAAATCAAAAGTCTGTTTAACAGTTTCATTTTTCTCTCTTCATTGATGTTTCGGATGTGGTATCCTCATTGTATACATACTAAAACTAGTATTTATATTGTAAAGCGCTGAGCAAACTGTTGGCGTTATATAAATCCTGTATAATAATATTAATATTAAAATTGCTTTCCTTCTTTTGTTTATGTAGCCACTTCAGATACAGATAATAGTTAGTGAAATTGTTCTTTAGCAACTTAATGAAACTGAATTGTGTTCACATTTATGTATACTGCCAGTGATAAACCGTGTCACCTAAAAGGAAGACCACATTGTACAAGGAACTTGTTTACTTTGGTTAATAACCGTTGTTTCCATTTTCCTCGTTTGCTTTCACGTCTCATGTTACTCATTGTTCTTAGAAGACCAGTTCTACTTATCGACTCATCACCGTGTTATCGAGTGACATTGTAGTCTGTCTGTTATAGCAGCTGAATATTTTGTGTTGACAGTTTTCACGCACCATAAATTTCTCTGTTATAAAAGCAATGCTGACTGACTATAATTGTTTTCAATGACGGAACTTCAATTAAGTTGGTAGGAGAGCTCTAGTGAACCATCTACTTTAGTGAGTGAGTTACATGTTTTGTTAGTAGTTGTTGTTGTATGTCCATTGAATGCTGTAGAATTTAGGTTATCATTTTAATTTTTTTTAGGTTATCATGATAATTAATGCATTAATACTGAATGTTAAGAAGTATCACTAGCCAAATTGAAACTTTTAAGACTTTATGTAGTTTTGGATGAAGTAGTGAATGGTTAAAACCTCTGACATTTTTTTAAATTGCTGCCTGTATTCTATTAAAGAGATTTTCCTTCACTCCCTGTCCCAGTGACACAGCAAGTAAAATGGAATCTCTTGAAGTTCGTAGAAATCCCCTCTTAGACTATTGCTATTAGAACAGATGACCCCATTGGAAAGTGTTCTCCTCTGGCCTTTGAAAAATAAAATTTTTGTTTTCCCATCAAAATCTGTCCTAGTGACAAATACAAAGAATGTAAATCTATCTACACAGACAGCATGATGGTTCTAACTCCTCAAAATTCTGTCCAAAACTAAAAAAAAATTGTATATATGTAGGTGTAAAGCTTCTATGCAATTGGTATATCTAAAAGAACAGACCTGCTCTCTCCTACTGTAAGGCGTGTAGGCAGGTGCCTACAAGGGGAATGTTTTATTTTAGCAAATGAGATAGACTGATAAGGCTGGGAAAGGGTTACTTTCTGTGTTGCCGGTTTCCTGGGCTTTTTCGGGTGCTGCATTCCTTCCCGGTCTATATATAAATAGGGAAAAGGCTTAAGGCAACTTTTTTTTTTACGGGACTGCATGGGAAGCTGGAAGCTCTGTACCATCACAAAGGATGTAACCTGAAGCAGCCTTCGCCTTCCACCCCCAGGGTGTTATCCAAAAATGTACTTTGCCAGTTGTGGACTCACACCTGTACAGGTATGCATGGACAGCCACATTGTAGTTTGTCAGGAGGACTATATTGCTCTTTAACTGTAATGTAATGTGTAATTTAGTAAAAATTATTAACTGTTCAAATGCCTGGTTGAAAGTCATTGAAAGGGGTGCATGGTGGTTCCTGGAGTATTAAAAGAACGGGGCCTGTATAACACACATGGAGTATGAAAGTAAAATCACTATGAAGGGTTAACTCGGCTGAAGAGTCAGAGAGTAGTTGCCACGGTAACCAAGAACTGGTGGGAAGTGATCAGCACATGGTGTCTGGGTTAGGCAACGGGTCCTCCAGTAGTGAGGGGATCAGTGTTCTGGTTCCCTCTGTAGCAGTCAGTTCCCCCTAAAGTATCTGGGACCGAACCCACGGTATGGAGACCCCATGTGCCCAGCATTGTACAGGAGAGTTAATTCATGTGCACACATGAGGTCCATGTTAGTACATGGTCGGGACCCCATTCTGTCACTGGGAATGAGGTGGCAGAGATACGCTGGACTGGTGGAGAGGACACAGGCTCAGCGATGTTCATCCCAAATGCAACATTTCACAAGTAGGGTTTGTGGTAATATGAGACAGCACATTTTATAGAGGAACTCTGTACATTCAACTACTGTACATGATGTACGGCTCATCTCAAGTCAGAATAACACCATAATGTTGACTGCACATGAACGTGGTCCCACCTGGTTCTGGGCATTGATGAGCTTGCAAACACAAGAAAGGTACCCCCATGTGCAGGATGAGGAGGCCTCACCTACAGGCATGTACATACAATTGCAAACTTGCTGACTGTACTGTATTTTGTGTGAAACCAACACAACTCTAGAACTATGTGACACAATCCATACTGTTCTGAACTTATTAAGGGAAAACAAGATGTAATCTGTTAATAATTGTCAATAATGGCTATATAAAACACAGTGCAGCTCAAAAACCTCAGAAAAGAGCCAATGGAAGTAAGGATTTTTTTAATTGAATTTATCCACATGTCAATCAAATCAAAGTCAATGTAACTTCCAAACATACATGTAATTTAAAGGAAGGGTAAAGTATACGAAAGTGGTATACACATATATACACACTATATTGCTAAAAGTATTTGCACGCCTGCCATTACACGCACATGAACTTAAATGGCATCCAGTCTTTGTCCGTAGGGTTCAATATTGAGTTGTCCCACCCTATGCAGCTATAACAGCTTCAAATCTTCTGGGAAGGCATTCCACAAGGTTTAGGACTATGTGACTATGGGAATGTTTGACCATTCTTTAAGAAGAACATTTGTGAGGTCAGGCATTCATGTCAAATGAGAAGGCGTGGCTCGCAGTCTCCACTTTAATTAATCTCAAAGGTGTTCTATCAATTTGAGGTCAGGACTCTGTGCAGGCCAGTCAAGTTCCTCCACCACAAACTTGCTCATCTATGTCTCTATGGACCTTGCTGTCTGCATTGGTGCTCAGTCATGTTGGTACATGAAAGGGCCATCCCCAATCTGTTTCCACAAAGTTGGGAGAATGAAATTGTCCAAGATGTTGTGGTATGCTGATGCCTTAACAGTTCCCTTCACCGGAACTAAGGGTCAAAGCCCGACCCCTGAAAAACTCCACACCATAATTCCCCCTCCACCATACTTTACACTTGGAACAATACAGTCAGGCAAGTACCGTTCTCCTGGCAATCACTAAACCCAGACACATCTATCAGATTGCCAAACAGAGAAGCATAATCCACAACTCCAGAGTACATTTCTCCACTGCTCTAGAGTCCAGTGGCGGTGTGCTTTACAACACTGCATCTTCCAGTTTGCATTGCACTTGGTGATGTAAGACTTGGATGCAGCTGCTCGGCCATGGAAACCCATTCCATGAAGTTCCCTATACCTTATTGTTGTGCTAATCTGAAGGCCATGCAAAGTTTGGAGGTATTTAGCTATTGACTGTGCTGGCAGTTGGAGACTTCTGCGCACTGTGTGCTTCAGCATGCACTGACCCCGCTCTGTCATTTTACGTGGCCTACCACTTCGTGGCTGAGTTGCTGTTGTTCCCATTTCCTTTCACCCTATTTTAATACCACTAACAGTTGACCATGGAATATTTAGTAGCAAGGAAATTTCATGGATGGATTTATTGCACAGGTGGCAACCTATCATGGTACCATGCTTGAATTCACTGAGCTCTGGAGGGTGACCCATTCTTTCACAAATGTTTACCAAATTACCACGTCACCAAAACAACCCTCCTGGGTATGCCAGCAGACCCAATACTCCTGAGCTCTCTCCAATCACAGATCATCTGGAGTTTAGAAGCAGCTTCATCTTTCTCTCTCCAGTCATGTGACCATGTGGTAATTCCTGTACATACGTGGGTTTTCCACAAAGCTAGTTGGCCCTTGTGGTCACTTTAAGGAGGTGAGGAGGCACTTCGGCCACTTATGGATAACATATCACAGTGTTTGGCACCAAACTCACCCCACGATTCAACTGATTGAATCCACATGTGTTTTATCTGTATTTAGCACATTATAAGTGGATTCAGCGGACTTTCATATGGCATGACTTATATATGTGTTGGACACTTGCACTTGTGTACTAGCTGTGTTCCCCTATAGGGAATCACTTGCCTCACATTTATTTGGTCCCCCTGATTGGGAATATTGATGTCTCTGGGGGGTCACTTGTGCAGTTTGTGACAGCTCACCTTTATGTTCATATTATGTCTTTATATATGTGTCATTGATGCTTTTGTTTAGTAATTTTATAGCGCTACACCATTGTTTTCAGATTATTTATATACTTTGTGGTTAAAGGAGGGTGTGAGCAGCTTAGGGTAGGTTACATCCATTTTAAGCGCAGAGGGTCTTTTTCCATATATATATATATATATATATATATATATATATATATATATTGTAAGCTCTGACGAGCAGGATCCTCTGATTCCACTTTTATTAAATTACTTTTATTATTATTATACAGGATTTATATAGCGCCAACAGTTTGCTCACCGCTTTACTATATAAAGGGAGACAATACAGCAACAATACAGTTCAATACAAGAGGAATAGGAGGGCCCTGCTCCTTGGAGCTTAATTATATTGTAATTCTACTGTCTGCCCTTATGTTGTACAGTGCTGCATAAACTGTTGGTGCCATAAAAATCCTGTATTATAATAATAATAATAGATACACACATACACAAACACACAGATTGATAAATTAGAAAGGCACGTGCATTGTACACAGACATTGCCCACTGGAGAGTGTTTCTTCCCACTTGATAAATCTCTAAACCATGCAGGTCAAGCCACTGATGCATGACTACTGCACTGCTACCCCTGCTGGCTCACTGTCACTGGCAAGTTCAGTTTTCACATTCACACAAGGTCAAATAAATTATACAGGATCCCCGGTAGATGCTGACTTCTGTTTTTGTTTTTTTTTGCAGCTGCACATTTATCACAATTGCTCAATTTTACTATCAATTTATTTGTCATATTTCATAAATTTAAATGCCATTTTTCTTAAATTTTCTTATTTAATTTTGGCAAATAATTTTTATTCACTATTCTCCTTTACATTTTGGATATTTGAATTAACATGCGCATTTATAGTAGGACGTGTTGGTATATGTGTAGAGTATGGGATGTCAGAGTCTGCCGCTGTAACCAGTGGCAAACACAAAAAGCGGCAGATGTGTTTTGGGCACATTTTATCCACCAAGTGACATAATAATAGTGGCAACCACATTTCATTAATTTAACAGAGTCTGACAAAGTGGCCTACAACACATTGCACTGTGTGCTCTTAGCCCTTGTGGCAGCATAGGAATTAATTACAGGAAGGTCCTTGTCTTTCACTCCATGGCTAAATTAGATTTCTGTTTGTTACCACTTGCTGGCATAAATTCTAACCTTTGACACCAATGGTGATCTTTCCATCCTTCGGAAAGTTCATGAAGAGGACACTGAGCTGCACTGATTTCCTCCCTTTAGCAGCGAGCATGTGTGTGAACATGTCTGGCCTATTGATTTGCTGAAAGGCTCTTTATTTGCTAAATGCAAGCAAATGGCAAGCAGGTCCAGTCAGATGGACTCTATCTGTACAAGCTGTACCGATGATGTTGGTTTCAATTGCCAGTATTTCATTATGACCGTTTTTTACTGCATTACATATTACACATTTTATTGCTATTTTTGCTTATAAAGCAGTGCTAAATAATTTTTCAGGGAGTTTTTACCTACATGTATCTGCCATTTGAACGTATATATTACAGGTATTTATATAGCACCTACAATTTTCACAATGCTTACCATATTTAACATTCACATCAGTCCCTGCCTTCAAGAAGCTTACAGTCTTAGGTGCCTATCTCAGGCTTCAGGCTGGAACACAGTCAGCGGCAGCTTACGGGTGTAGAAAGATGGCTGTGGCTCGGATTAGCACTTCGATTGGCTGGGTGATGATATCAGAACATAAAGGGGGCATGGTTATGCATTGCAGGGCAAACAGAACCGTCCCTTTGTCAAACCATAAGGACGTCATCACCCAGCCAATAGAGGTGTTGGTCCAAGCTGCAGCCATCTTTCTACACCCAGAAGCTGCCGCTGCCTGTGTTCCAGCCTGAAGCCTGACATTTGATGTTCTACCAGCAGCTTCCCAGCCAAACTCTGCCTAAGACAGGGGCTTGCCTGCTGAGCTCTGGAGCCCCACGGTGATCCTTGGAGGTCTTTATGGGTGTTTTATGACAAGTCCTGATCTTCTTTTAAATTATAAGGTTACAGATGAATCTGTTAAGACTTTGTATGGATTTCATCTCAGCTACACCATGCTCTACATCACTTCCCTGCCGAACTCTGCCTGAATATTACAGCCGCTTCCAGGCGCTACTCTATCAGCCTCCTGGCCGCCTTACTGCTGAGCTTTGCCAGTGATCAAGGACTAATGATGTACCTGTTTCCCCCTTACATTTGTGAGTGTATCTTAACTCCTCTTATCCTGTTTTTAATACTTTTGTAGCCCTACCCCCTTGAGGGCCTCTGTGTTTTTGGATCCCATAAGCCACGCACAACCAGGCAACAAGCATTTTCCACACTTGCCTCCACAGTCAGTGAACAGTCCATGAACTTGGTTTTTATTTTATTAGGGGAAATAACTTGGATAGGGTTATAGGGAGTATGGGATGCCCAATTTTACTGGATCAATGCACTGGGACAATTTTCTTCCTATTTACAGACACAGATCCAGGACTGTTCTTTTCCTTGAAAGCTATCAGTTTTTGCAGATCAGTTGCAACTGTCCTTCATGGGCTAGGGAATTGCAGCCCCCCTTGAAAGTTAGCTTAGCTTGTTGTAAACTACATGTAGAGATTTCTCCTCTCCCCTGTAGAGCTACTCCTAGTTCCACAGCCTACAGATGCTACCAGCCCTTCTGATATCCCAGGACAAGGATAAAGGATTAAGCACAGCACTGTCCTTTGAAAGATTGCTACACGTGGCAGTCTCTCCCCTTGACCCCTCTCAGGCCACCAACAGTCTCCGCAGCACTCCATCTTCCACCTGGCTCCTTTGCCAGCCTGACTCTCCCATAATTATGGGCTAGTCCACAACTCTACCAGGGCCTCCAAACCTGGGATTGGTTAGACTCCCACAAACATGCAGATTAGGTCTCCATCTCTTCCGCCCACTGGCTTCTGGAAGGTTCCAATGGCCCTCAAGAACCAGGGGGAGGAGGTAGAGTCCCAACCTGTTAAGCCATCTAGCTTGACCTGCAGTATTCTGACCTTAATCACAAACACACTGTTACCATGAGTCTTATACAATAGATTTGCCCACACTATTCTAGTAGCACTCTAGAGGGTAATTGATACACTTAGATGGTGGCTCCTTCTGCTTTCTTGTTGTTTTAGACAAATACTAATAGCATATCTGCTGTATCATACTGGCTTTACAAGCAGGGCAATATTTAGACATCATGATGCCCTAGGCACTCCTGACCACCCTTTTTTGGATCTCTGCCCATTTGTGTCATGTGGTTATATTAGTTAAAGCTACTGCTAGAATGTGTTTTCGGAGGCAGCACTTGACCTATGTTATATACAGGGTTACTTTGGCACTGTACAAACCAACAAACAGGGGAATTGAAGGATAGTCTTATATCTCTACCCTCCTCTCAACCTCCTGTAACACCCCCCCGAAGAGCCACTAGTGATTTGAGTCCTATTTCCCCATTAGAGCACACAGCATTTTTGGCATTCTTCCACTGGCTTAAGAATCAATCTAGGGGTTTATTTTTTTTTATTATTTTTTTAATGGAGTAACAATGAACTTGGATAGGAAGCTTGGGATACCCCAAAACTATAAAACTTGAACCTGAAAAACTTTGAGGACTGCTTAACTTCTGGCTGCTCTGTACAACTCCTGGTGGTCTTGCACAATGTTAGCTGCACTGTACAACTCCTGGCTGTATTGCACAACGTCTGGCTGCACTTTCACAAAACAAAGGATCTACAGCTGCCTGTGATCTGTACACCTCCCAGAGGCCCAAAGCACTACTTTGTCACCCTTGAAGCACAGTGGTCGTGTACTCGCTTAGACACAGGATCATCAGTTGCCTCCTGCTGATGTCCTCCAGGCTCTTCCTAGTGATGGAGATGTATTCCACGTCTGGACAACTTGGAACCTCTCCCACAGATTCCTTACGGCTCTCACCCGTGAGCTGTCTTCTTACCCACTGGATCCTTGAATTGGCTCCGCAAATAGGCCCCACAGCTAAGCATAGCTGGAACCTCGTTGTCTTCAGGTTGGCTTCTTCAACAGACTTCTGCACAAGGGGCAAGACCCGTCAACAGGGGTCTCTCCCTGTAGAGCTGAACTGAGAAACTCTGCCCTATACACACACACACACTGCCTCTTTTGCTGCTTAGGCCTCTATTTATGGGCTGCCCCCTTTCTGAGCACACTTCCCCGGGAATGGCTGGAGTCCAATAAAAATTCAGGCTGCAGACCCTGCCCTCCCTCCCATTATGTTCCAGAACTCTCTGGAATATAGGGGTAAGTAGCAAAGCAGCAGCCTGTGAGACCTTGAGAAGCCCCAATTAATCAACCCCTACTCCTCTGATTACAGTGGAGCTAAAACTGAATTTGGCCCAGCAGTCTACTCTAACCTATAAGGGTGCTACATCCCTATATAAGTCTTTTGCTGAATGTAGCAGAAAATGAGAGAGGTGGTCAGAGGAAAGCAACAAAATCAGAAAAAAATTATCGCAGCTTGTAATTGTTGATGCTTGGTGCTGCCCATTTACCCTGCTGGCCTGGGCACTGGATCATATGACCATTATGGTAAATACAACTCTGCACACAAAGTGTTTTCTTAATTACGGCTGTCTATAAAACAGCAGATATTTTATAGAAAACGATGGGGGTTTACGTATCTGCTCATGTTAGTTCAGAGTATAGTACCATCAGAACTCAATGGAAGTGTCATGCATGGTTTAAAGAACAATGCATGCATGGTTATGAAAGGTAAAGGAAAGCCTTTAAAGATCTCATAGATTTTCTGACATGTGGTTAAATAGTTTTGCTTGATAAGAGGCACTTCAGACACTTGCTTTGGCGCAATATTGTTTTGAATTATAAACTACACAACTGAATGTCAGTGGAAGTTCTTGTATCAGTCACATCACTTGAATATATCAAGTTAGGTATGGTTAGTTTAGAGCAAACCTGCGGCCAAAACAGTAACACTGCTCAACGTTTTGGCACATACCTCACGCTGCATATATTTTTTACAGTTCTGGGGTGAGGCATTTTGACACCCAAGGTGAACAGGCCAAAGTGATCCCCTCCACTCCATTCACTATTTCCAGTTCCCAGCCTATATATTTCTCTACACATTAGGTCCTTACCTGCCACCAGTGCTTATTGTAAGCCTTTGTTTTGGTGCATAAATTTACCAAGAGGCAACAGCAGCAGATAAACAGGGGAGGTAAACCTACCTCTTGTACCATCTTCCATCCTAACTGGCAGTCTTATATGTTTAGAGGGTAAGCTTCTAAAAATCCTTCTAAAAAAGAGATCCATATCAAGAACTGTTCATGATGTGGAGCACTGCTTGCAATCAAGGGGTATTTTACCTATAGCAAGAGGGCACCGAGTCTACTACTGACTATGAGCTGAGCAATGAACTATCTCAGCAACAAAAGTTTAAGGTCTTGGTCATCTTTCACCTTTTTCCTGTTGATGCATAGAAGGTTCGCTCCTTCTCTGACAGCTCTTCAACTCAGCCCTATTCTTACCCCAAGCTAAACTGCAACACAATACAGGTTGCTTGAGTTACTTATCAGCAGGCCCTGGCATTGTCATATGGGGGAGGATCTATTTAGATCCCATTTACTTGTGGTCAATAAAAACTACCATTTTATTTCTTTGATTACTTTGTAATTAACAAAAAATGTATTAATAGTTCATGTAGCCCTGGTTGCGGTGCTGCTCCATCCCACAGCATGGAATGGCCTGTCATTACTGCTGCCACCATCCATTCTATCTCCTCTCCAGTTACCAGTGAGCAGAGGAGTGGCCATGTGGAGAGAGGAGGAGAGAAAGGACACTTGATGTTTTGCAGGGCTGTGTATAGCAACAGAAAGCTGTGGAATGGCCCCGCCCACCACTCAGGTCAATAGAGGACATTGTGATTGGCTGTTGTGCAACCTGGGAGAAAGAAAGACTGCTGGAATTTTGAGGCGTGTAGTTCCCAGAAATGATTCTCTATTAAACCATAGACTGGATGAATGCCCTAGGACCACAAGGAGCTGAGCAGGAGAAAAATGGCAATGAAGCCTGGGTTCATACTACCCATAGGAGTCCAACCAATGCATGTTGGCTGATCTTCTGTTACTCTTGATCCTGACATCCACCATGGAGGTCCTGAGCACACAGGAGTGCCAGGTGAACCTGGGGACACATGGTGGGGTTGGGCATCACTTCTACAAGATAGAAAAAAAGTAAAGAAATCTAAAGTGGAACTTCACTCTCTTAATCGAAATTGACTTATGTTTAATGCTTTTACATTAGTAAATAGACAGGAAAATATTTATGCGTTTTAAATCTTTTAAATTGTTTCTTCAGTTACTTCCTGCTTTCCATGCCTAGGCAAATGATGTGATACATTCCAGGAGTCTTCAGGAGAGGAGGAGGGGTTTTCTCAGATAAGCACATCCTAATGCCTGCATGCATGAATTATGGGCAGATGGATTCCAGAAAGTAAATGCTACATGAATCATCTGCCCTTACTCAAGATGGCTGCAGTCAAAAATACTAGGGGTTGTTTTTCAAAGTGATTTATAAGCAAAACAAAGCATAGAGGTATAAATGGATGGGGGAGTTTGCTTTGAATATTAAAAATCAATTAAATAGTGTTTTTGGTTTGTGGTGCTCAAATACAGTGTAGTTCCACTTTAAGCTTTCCTTTGTAGCTTCAGAATAAGTAATTGAATACTTCAACAACTTGATATTCAAAATTATTTGCTGGGCAGATGCAGAAATAGATGCATTAATAAAATACTGTAATCACTATTGCAATTTGTGCACAATATAGCAACTTACAATCACAAATAACTTTACTTTCCAAATTAAATGTTATTTTAAGATTTGCGATTTATTGCGTGGCTCAAGTGTTCAATCAGGTTTGAAATCAGCAAAGAAGAAATTAAAAAGACTTTGACCAATGTATTTATAGAATGCCAGATGATTCTAAATATCATATGCCCATTATATGTATGTTAATGTGTACGGACTTGTAGAGAGAAATAATTGTGATGTATGGTGTGGCTGTGCTCTTGATGAATACACCTGTGCTTGTATGAGAATATCTTCATAGCATGCAGTGCCAGAGAGGGGGGATGAGAGCCTGATGAGCGGGAGACACACTGTGATATATCACTCCCAGTAATAAGAAAGTGCTTTCTCTATTTGTTTTCTATCTAGGCTATATGCTAATGAGGGGAGCCCTATAAGAAGGGACAGCAGTATGTGAGGTTTCTTTAGGGAGATACGTTTTGACAGTTCAAGGAAGAGTCTGCTTTATTAATGTGTGACAAATCTCTACCAAATCAGGGTGGCCTATTTGCCATTTTGTCCTGCTTTTAAGTTTGCAGATGCCCGTACAGTGTATTTTGACTACAATTAAAAAGTTTACAAAGCTAAGATGATAGTTTGTGAATATGGCATAGCTAGGAGTTGTCCATTTGTTTTTTGTACTAATAACTATTATTACAAATGTAAAAGGAACTGGAGTAAATCCTATTACCAAATTAGTCTCTCTAATCATCTGGGAGCACACCCTTAAGGCTGGCCATACACTATACAATTTTCTTACAATAATCTGTCCAATTTCAGCCCAATTTCCTTTAGAATTACCTTCAACTATGTAGTGCAAGGGCCTGCCTAATTGAATACAATTGAAATTGTTGTTTAGGTTTGACCTCATATTATATGGTTTTTGGTAAATCTAAAGCAAAATTCTGAAGAAAATTGTATAATGTATGGCCAGCCCAAAGGGTAAATCAACTTCTGTTGGAAAACAAAATAGCAAACAAAACAAATTATATCACATTTGCAATAGCTACACAAGCCATATTGTACTTCAATGTTATTAATAAATATGTTTATTTTCAGTCTGCAGTGCTGTAATTTTCTGTAAAATGCAATGCAAGCTGGAGGCATTCTGTACAGAGTTGGTGTGCAGAACTTCCCCAGAAATGTTATTTCCTGCTTCTGTGATTTTCTCACTGATTTTCTCAGATGCCTGCACTAAGATACAAGTCAAATTTTAGGCATCCCCTTCATTAGGAATTTCAGTTTTGTTGAGATACTCCCTAAGTGCTGGTTCACACTGGAATCGTACAGGAATGCTTTCTACGCTCCTGTGAGATTCCTGTGCAATTCAACATGATGCGATTTTCAGTCTTTTCATTTGAATGGGCTGAATTGCACTGGATTGCACCAAAAATAGTACTACTTTTAAAGATGCACTGCAACTTGGATCACATGTACCATGCGATCTGGTGCAGATAAACCCGCTGTGTTTACGATCTAAATTTGGGGTGTCATTGGGAATCTATTGACGCTCGCAGCAGATTGAACACCAAATACGTTTGTAATGCGGTGCTTGAAAACCATACGGAAGACAGGATTCCCACACCGCGTTTCAGTGTGAATGGGTCCTAAGGGTTAAATACTTTTAAAGAGAGGCAGACCTTTCAGACCTTTATTAGAATAATCAGAACCAGCTGATTATAATGATCCATTCCCTCCTTTTTCAGTCTGCAAAGGACATGGTGAACCAATCATCTGTTTCTATAGAGAACAAAAGGTAGGAATCTGCTACAAAGTTTTTAAAACCCCTGAAAGTTACTTTTTTTTAATTCTCAACAAAAGTAGAGTTAAGCTAGGTTCACACTATAGGGGGTTGCTGTGCTTATGTTTCCTGCAAAAAAAGGTTCTTGCACCATTTACAAAACGCAGCCACAAGGAAATTCAGAAGCACTATGCGATTTCCCTGTGGTTCCCGCACCCACAAGCATGTTGGGGGTTTAGATGCATGGGGGTGCCATTAGGAATAGATGGCATCTCCACAGAGCAGTGCACTTTGGCTGTGGATGGTTGCAGGTGCGGGAACAGCTGCAACTTCTGCACCCACAACCACCCGCTACAGTGTGAACCTAGTTTTACCCTTTAAAGAGGTATTAAAGGTTCATTTACAAAAAAACAAACATGTCATACTTACCTGTTTTGTGCAATGGTTTTCCACAGAGAAGCCCCCGATCCTCTTCTTCTCAGGACCCCTGCCGGTGCACCTGGTTCCTCCCTTTGACTAGTGCGCCCAATAACAAGCCATTTTCTTTGGGGGCACTGGGGAATGCTCGCTCACAAGCCCTGCTCTATGCATTCATAAGACACATAGAGCCTTGGCTTGTCCCCGCGCCCCACTCTCTCTCATTAGCTCACTGGCTGTGATTGACAGCAGCCGATGGTTTCAGCCAATGAGGAGAGAGAGAGCTGGGACAGCCAAGGCTCCTCTGCACATATCTGGATCGAAAGGGAGCTCAGGTGAGTATTGGGGGGGAGGGGGGGCTGTGGGGAGATCAGCATGTAGAAGGTTTTTTACCTTCATGCATAGAATGCATAAAGGTAACAAACCTTCAGCCTTTACAACCACTTGAAATCCATATAAATATAATAACCAAATAATACAGTATGTCCACTAACAATAGGCTGACCTCTTTCTCTTTTAGTAGTTTACACAAGAAATATAACATTGTTTTTGCTCCCAGATCATTTCAAGATGCACAGATGAAGCATGGAGCAACAAGAACATTGCTTTTCTAGCAAGATCAACAGGTGATTTCTGTAAGAAGATCTTGTAAAATGCCCACCACTCAAATGCCACAACAATTCCCCTTTCTGTAGGAATGTAGAGTGCTGGTCCAAAGAGGCCCTTTCACCCTCTGTGGGAACACAGTGCTAAGAAAGGAAAGCCACACACCATTGCTGTCACTAACATCTTCTTGTCTTTTTAGCCATACATAGCATGTAACTTGTCCATGCCTGAAGATTGCTCCTTTCTGGCACAGTTCACCCTGAAGGGTTTAGTCATAGAGAAATATGACATAAAGCAAATTTCAAGTCCAGACCTACTAGCCGGTCACTAAACTTACTCTACACTAGTTGCCCCACCCAACCTTGCCCAGTTCCGCCCCAAACCCCACCCGGCCCACCCGAACCCACACCCCGCCCCCCCAACCACGCCCCCTTAAAGCTTATGAAATTACATTTTTCTTTAGAATAAAGAGTCCAAAATATAAAACTGTACACAGTAATGTATATCCCAGCTCCCCTGTACTCTATTATAGTGATATGACGTATACAGTAATGTATATCCCCCCTCCCCTGTACTCCATTATAGTGATATGACATGTATACAGTATGTATATCCCCCCCTCCCCTGTACTCCATTATAGTGATATGACATGTATACAGTAATGTATATCCCCCTCCCCTGTGCTCCATTATAGTGATATGAAATGTATACAGCAATGTATATCCCACCTCCCCTGTACTCTATTATAGTGATATGACATGTATACAGTAATGTATATCCCAGCTCCCCTGTACTCCGTTATAGTGATATGACATGTATACAGTAATGTATATCCCAGCTCCCCTGTACTCCGTTATAGTGATATGACATGTATACAGTATGTATATCCCAGCTCCCCTGTACTCCATTATAGTGATATGACATGTATACAGTAATGTATATCCCAGCTCCCCTGTACTCCATTATAGTGATATGACATGTATACAGTCATGTATATCCCAGCTCCCCTGTACTCCGTTATAGTGATATGACATGTATACAGTCATGTATATCCCAGCTCCCCTGTACTCCGTTATAGTGATATGACATGTATTCAGTAATGTATATCCCAGCTCCCCTGTACTCCGTTATAGTGATATGACATGTACACAGTAATGTATATCCCAGCTCCCCTGTACTCCGTTATAGTGATATGACATGTACACAGTCATGTATATCCCAGCTCCCCTGTACTCCGTTATAGTGATATGACATGTACACAGTCATGTATATCCCAGCTCCCCTGTACTCCATTATAGTGATATGACATGTATACAGTAATGTATATCCCCCCTCCCCTGTACTCCATTATAGTGATATGACATGTATACAGTAATGTATATCCCAGCTCCCCAGTACTCCATTATAGTGATATGACATGTATACAGTAATGTATATCCCCCTCCCCTGTGCTCCATTATAGTGATATGACATATATACAGTAATGTATATCCCAGCTCCCCTGTACTCCATTATAGTGATATGACATGTATAAAGTAATGTATATCCCAGCTCTCCTGTACTCCATTATAGTGATATGACATGTATACAGTAATGTATATCCTAGCTCCCCTGTACTCCATTATAGTGATATGACATGTATACAGTAATGTATATCCCAGCTCCCCTGTACTCCATTATAGTGATATGACATGTATACAGTAATCATTACTGTATACCCTACTGACCCCGAGCCCACGGGCAGTGCCCGAATTTCCAAATGGTCAGTCCACCCCTGGGCTAGAGTAGGATGCAATGTCCCCTGAGAGGTAACTCATAGCATGAGCAATGGGCAGGTCTCTGTTTAGCAACTGTAAAGGAGCAATCTGTGGTCCTAACTCTTCCAGCTAGTGTTGAGGCCCAGTTGTACCATAGTAGAATAGTTCTAGTCAAGCCTGCAGACAGCAATAAGGCTACTAGATGGTTGTATGGTCAGTTCCTAAAGGGCTCAGTCTATCTAGCAGCAGATAGTAAATTCTCACAGCAGCAGCTCACCAATCCCAGTGATATTGCAGCTCGCCATCCAATCACACACAGTGATTAGTCCACTCTCTGCTCTGCACCCAGGTGACTCTGCTCACAGCACTCAAGATCCAGCTCAGGCTGCCGATATGTAGCAGTAATGGTGCATACTGGACAGTGATGTACACTCTCTGGTCTTCCTCATGGCAAGAGGAAGCTGTGTCTTGTACAGCCCAGTAAAATGCAGCTCTTTACCCTCCTCTTGCTGAAATAACAGGTAATCGGTTCAGCACTGCAGGGCAGCATCTGCAGAGAGCAGCTGCAGCCAGTGTTTCTCACACTCTCATAGTTAGCCAAGCACCTGGCTACATTTGGATAGAGTGTAGAGAGATTAGAAAATCTGTCAGGTTTTATTTCTGTCTGTGTCTCCATTATGGAGATTCACCATCTCTATTCATCCTGTGACCGCTACAACTGAAAGTGATAGAAAATCCCAAATTTTGAGTGGTCAACAGAACAGGACTAGAGGGGAAATTTTCCATGGGGACACTAGTTCTGGTGAGCCTGGTGATTACCAGCAGTTTCTCTCACTTTATTGGGATTTCTCCTTACTTCCTGTTTTGGCTATGGGGCAGGAAGTGAAATATCCTTAATCGCACACAGATGGCAAAAAAATAATAATGTAACAGTGGGTTATAGCCCTCCCTTTTTGCAAACTGAATAGATATTTTTGTATTCCATTCTCCTTTAACTGCCTCCCGCCCTCCATATAGTAATATGACGGACGCAAGGTGGTTCTCTCGTTCTAACCACGGATGCACGGCTCCCGGAGCGCTCAGCGTGAGGATCGGTGATCCGCTGTGTCCCTCGGACACAGCGGATCATCGATCCATGGAAAGAGCCGAAGATGTCAGCTCGGTCATGTGATCAGCTGTGTCCAATCACAGCTGATCACATGTAAACAGGGAAATGCCGGTTATCGGCATTTCTCTCCCCATGAGCTGTCAAGCTGATAGAGGAGAGGAGAGCCGGTAATCGGCATTCCTCGGAGGGGACATGTACACAGATCATCAGAGCACTGATGATCAGTGTGCCCTGATGATCTGTGTAGCCCCAGAGCGTCACTTGTCAGTGTCCATCAGTGCCACATATCAGTGCCCATCTGAGCTGCCTTTCAGTGTCACCCATCAGTGCCAGTCAGTGCCACCTATCAGTGCTGCTAATCACTGCCGTCTATCAGTGCCAGTCAGTGCTGCCTATCAGTGCCGCCTAACATTGCCAGTCAGTGCTGCCTATCAGTGCCATATATGAGTGCTGCCTTTCGGTGCCCATCAGTGATGCCTGTCAATGCCCACCAGTGCCTCCTCATCAATGCCCATCAGTGCCACCTACCAGTGCCTCCTCATCAGTGCCACCTATCAGTGTCCATCAGTGCAGCCCATCAGTGCTCATCACTGCAGCCTCATTAGCGCACATCAGTGAAGGAGAAAAATCACTTATTTACAAAATTTTATAACAAAAACTAAGAAAAAACTTTTTTTTTTAAAAAAATTTTCAGTGGTCTTTGGTTTGTTTAAGAAAAAATAAAAAACCCAGAGGTGATTAAATACCACCAAAATAAAACTCTATCTGTCACAAAAAATTATAAAATTTTCATATGGGTACAGTGTTGCATGACCGCTCAATTGTCATTCAAAGTGCAACAGAGCTGAAAGCTGGAAATTGGCCTGGGCAAGAAGGGGGTATAGGTGACCTGTAGGCTAGTGGTTAAGCTGGTCATACAGGCAGCAAATATTAGTCTGTTCCTGAGAAACTGGCCAATATTCCAACTGTGGGTTGCCCTGTTGACATGCTCCTTGTTGGCAGCCACTGTTTGTACACAAAAATCAGCAGTAGAGATTCCTGTTTCATGTTGATTGGGGGAATCAATAAATTACCTGTGGATGATCAGCTCCAGATGCATCCAGGGCTGATGATCGCTGCATGTCTGATTACATGTGAATGGCTGTGGGTGCGGTCAGCCACTCATTGCTTTGTATGGGAATTCCCACCTGCAGCTGCACAAACCCACTGAGTCTCCTGCAGAAATTCATAATCTGCCCCTAAATGAGCGTGTAAACGAGGCCTTAGAGTAGGACAGTAAGAATGATCATATGTGAGGATACGGGTGAAAAGTAACATCTAATAAATACTGTAAAGTATAACTGCACTTTCACTAAACCAAATACAACTGAACTTGTCCATGCAGCCCATGAAATAAGGCCAACATGAAATGTTACCTCTAATGAAGATGAATTCCATTTCCAGGAGAATGCCTTGGCTCCGTTTGCATTCATGTTTTCTATAAACAGATAGTTTCTGGCCAGCAATAGAAGGTGCAGTTTAGGGACGAAAAATCTGCTCTGCACTAGGGAGTCAATATTTTAGAGCACGGCAGATTATTCCCAGAGGCAGGAGACTGCAGACAATATTGCTGCAAACAGAAATTATCTTGAATTAGGCCCCATTTACACTTGTGACTGGGGCCAGGTGCAGCTACAAGCAGGAACCCCTGCGGAGGTTCCCAGTGCTTAGCTGCAGGAAGCAGTCCCATTGAAAGCAATGGAAGGCTGACAGCTCCCACAGCTAAATGTGGAACGATGTTGTGATTAGCCCTGGGTGAAGATTTTTTGCCTTCAGGACCAATCATTCACAGGTAACTGCTGCATGAGTGATTACCTGTGAGAGGCCGTGATTAGCTGCAGGGGCTGTCAGTCTCCCATTGTTTTCAATGTGGCTGCCTCCCGCAGGAATCACCAGGGATGATTCCTGACAGTGTGAACATTACAGGAAGCCTTGGCTATCTGCAGCGCAGAGAACATTATCTTCTGAATAGGCATGTCAGACTTCAATACAATTACCTGGTGTGGTCTAGTGTTGTAGTCAGGGCTGGTGCTTCCAGTAGGCAAACTAGGCAGCTGCCTAGGCTGCACTGCCACCCAGGGGAGCCGGGGCGCAGCACAGGCCAGCACTCTCTCTGTGTGGCCTATGGACCTCTTGAATGAATTCTTCATTTTTCTGGATACAGGGAATGATGGTATCTTTTCTCTGCACAATTGTCTCACGGCCTGTCCACACACTTGACCATTTAGTACATATATATATATATATATATATATATATATATGACAGTATTCCATGTAGCAGTGAAGTGTCAGCTCCCCATAGGATGGGAAGTGATGACACTAGCCCAGGACCCCGGGTGGTCAGCGGTCTCTGATTGGAGGATCGGTCTCCACATCTCCAGTACACACACTGGCACACACGATCCTCCAGCTGTAACAGGGAGCCAGCTAGTGACCGAATGGGGTGCGTCCAGTGCTGGCTCCGCCTTATTCTACACAGCTGTAGCCAATCAATAAGCGGGGGTGTGCAGGATTAACCTTGTGTGAGTAGGATGATTGGAACCTGATGTGTAAGAGAGGGAAGCGGTGTAGTGCTGGGAAGCCACCTGTCCTCATTGAGAGCCTCAGCCTGGACTCTGCTCCTTGGCAGGAGCCATCAGAGGTGAGCAGAGCCTAGGAGGATAGTGGGTCATGGAGGTAACAGGAGAAGGAGGGTGGACAATGGTCGGGGTGAGGGGAGCCAATGCTGATTGATCGTGTGGGACAATGCCACATCATTAATGATCCTTCAGCTGAGGGGAGGGGCAGTAGAAGGGGATGAAGAAAGGACAGAGGAAGATTGTCTGGGGTGTCTAGGGCCAATGTAGCAACTGAGCTGCTGCTCCTTCCAGTGTTCCTCCCAGACTCAGTCCCTTACTGCAAGCCAGCAGGCGGCTGCTGATCACTGGATTTTTTTAATTTTTTTTGCTTCTCTGTCTGATTGGTTGGTTAATACAGTTAATTTATGTTTGGTTAATATATATTTGTCTTTAATATTGGTGCTGGTGGCATCTTATGGCACTTATAAGGCACTTGCAAATCAAAAGAAATTTAGCAGTTTAATGTTCTGTTGTCTTAATATTTTCTACTGTTTTAAAACGTTTTTATTTATTTATTTAATTTTTTTTTGGGGGGGTGCAAGTAGCTGGTTTTTCCTAGGACACAAAATAGTCTAGAATCGGCCCTGGTTGTAGTTATAAAATATGCAGTGACTGCATTCCTTTAGCAGGGCACGTCCAGTCTGTCATATTTCAAAGAAGCAAGATTTGACGTTTTTGACATTTTTAGAAAATGACAGAAGCAGACTGAAATGGAGAGATAATGTGAACATTAAAGTGAAAGTCCAGTCAAATCCTAACAGTATTTAAACCTGCTTTCACCCCCATTCTAACCTTATTCTAACTATGATGTGAGAGGAAAGATATCTACACTTAACTATGCTGGTCCGGTCACATGAATGGCTCCCAGTATCGGCTTCAGTGTAGAGGAGGTACAGCTGACAACATATGCCCCATAGTAAGCCTACGGGTGACGTCACCACGTACGCATTGCATCGATCTCTTCACTGAAGCTAGCCGCTGGGGAGATCATGTGACCTGACTGGGGAGCCCAGGAAATAGGTTAGTATAGACATCTTTCCTTTAACAAGGTAGCTAGAATAGGCTTGGAATGGGGGTGGGAGTAGGTTTAAGTATAGTTAGGATGTGACTGAGCTTCTACTTTAAATTCAATTTTTTTTTTTATAAAGTCTCATCAAATGTAATTTTATTTTGTTAGGTGCTGGGTGATTTTTTTTTTGTACATTTTAAAGCTGGTCTCTGTTTATGCGGTTCCTCCTTGTACAGTTAAAGCCACATCAATCCCAGACATGAATTTTTATTAGCACAAGTTCACTCTGCTTTACACTGAGACAATAGGCTATAACCTCAATGTTTATTTATGACTTCAAATTCTTTTTTTAAACTTTATATATGGAAATAGAAACAAACATATATCTGAAACTGCTGAGAACCAAACGCCAGGCTATAAATGAACTGAATCTAAGGTATATTAAAAATATTATTTGTGCTGTATGTAGCAACAGCGCCCTAAGTCCTATGCACTCTACACCTCTATCCCTGGCTATTCATCTTGCAGATACAAGGCATTAGGAGTTACTGGCTGTCAGCTGCTCAGATGCTTAGCAGGGAGTTGTAGGGCTGCTGCTTTGTCAGTGGATGTATATCACTGCATCAGTGCCCTTTGATTACACAGAGGCTGCTCCGACCATTAATAATAAAGAATATTCTTTTGTCTGCCAAATGGCACCAGCCTAGTGTTTCACTAACACCTAAGCTTTCTAGCCAGGCAAATCAGGTAAATCATCCACAGACACAGACTCAGTTTTTACAAGGCTGCAATGAACTTTTACAGCAGATGTGTTATATAGAGAACATATATTTATCTAGAATAATATTTCCTATGTCTTAGACTCATTTATTCAGAAGGATATTGGAACTTTATTATTAGAATGTACAATTAGGCAGCCACTGTTTCTATATTTGCTGCTTGGACACCTTATTGCTTGTAGATGGGGCTGCTCTGTTCATGGGTCAATCCAAAAGAGCCTAGAAGAAAGATTATGTCTCTTATTTGTATTGACAAATGTTGAAGACCAGGAGGGACCATTGGAAGCTCCCCATCACTCAATGCAGAGGTGTACACTTTTCATGGCTGTAGGAATGAGAAACGTTGGCCTTCAATCTTGCAATCCTGGATTATTTCCACCACTTTATTTTCAATTTACGCACTTATGGGTCAATAATTTTCAACGAGCTGTATTCCTGGGCTCTGACCAATTATGATAGAATATATTACTCCAGGTAAGCTAAATAAGGCTTATAGTAGAACAAAAGGCAGATTTTTTTTTCATTTTGAATACAGTAGGTAGGGTATATGCACTGTTAGACTTTTATTGCCATTTGTGTCCCATTGGGCATATTCCCATTCACTTCCTGCCCCATAGCCAAAACAGGAAGTGAGAGGAAATACCTCCAAAATGAGGAACTCCTGGTTTTCACCAGGGTCATTAGAATTAGTGTCCCCATTGGAAGATTTCTATTCCTGTTCTGGTGACAACCCAAAATTTGGTATTTTCTTTCACTTTCAGTGATAACGGTAAATAGAATAAATACAGTGGGTGAATCTCTCTATCGGGGCACAGACAGCTGTAAAAACAGGAGTTCTAATCCCTCTCTACTCTATAAAAAAATAAAAAGAACATTTCTAATTTTAGCTATACTTTAATCCTAAAATGCCTGTTAATAGCATGATTACTATATGTAGCGTTACCCTCGTGAGGGCAGCTGTGTTTCTAGGTCCCCCTAAGCTCTGCACAACCAAGTAAAATGCATATTCCACACTTGCATCCACAATCAGTGAACAGTCCACGAGCTTGGGTTTTGTTAATTTATTAGGGGAATTAACTTGGATAGGATAATAGGGAATATGGGATGCCCAACTTGACTGAATCAATGAAAGAGGACAACTTCCTTCCTATTTACAGAAACAGATCCAGGACTGTTCTTTTCCGTGAAAGCCGCCAGTCTTTGTGGATCAGTAGCATCGCCCCTTATGGGCTCGGGACTCGCAGTCCGTCTGAAATCAGCTTCTTGCAAACTGCATGAGATGTCTGCTAGAGAGATGTCTCCTCTTCCCTGTAGAACTGCTCCCAGCTCCACAGCCTGCAGACACTACCAGCCCTCCTGGCTGCTCTAAAGATCTCCCCGGTCAAGGATAAAGGATTAAGCACAGCTCTGTCCTTTGAAAGCTTGCTACATGTGTCATTTTCTCCCCTTGTGAATCCCTGGGTGTGCTGAAGTACTCACTCTGTTCTCCTTGCTCCCACTGCTCCCAGGCCTTGATCCTGTTCATGCCATACTGCTGAATGGACCCTCCTGAGCCAGCCTGAGCCCAGCCTGGAAGCCAGCCCCCCTAGACCTAGGGGACCCCTCCCAGACCACCAACACTCTCCACAGCACTCCACCTTTCACACGACTCCTTTGCCAACCTGACTATACCATATTTATGGGATTAGTGAGACTCCCACAAACATGCAGATTAGGTCTCCACCTCTTCTGCCCACTGACTTCTGGAAGGTATTGTGTTCTCCAGAGCTAGGTGGAGGAGATAGAGTCCCAACCTGTTAAGCCATCCAACTTGACCTGCATTAACCTGATCTTAATCACAGACTCACATGGTTACCATGAGTCTTACACAATAAATTTACCTACACTACACTACACTACACTAGTAGCACACTAGAGAATGCTACGTACATATTATTTCAGTATGACTAAAGTGTCAATAGTGCACATTAAGTATGTATAAAGGGAAATTTTTTTCATTTTGGATTGAAAAAACATTATCAGGTTATTTTATATATTTGTTTCCTGTCTGTATCCTTATGGGAATATTTTTTCACTTCCTGTCCTGGAAAAACAAAAAGAAATGACAGGAAATCTCTGCAGTGTACAGAATTGCCATCTTAGAGGGGTATTGTCATATGGGCATGTGTCCCGTTTGGAGAAATTTTTCCTATTCTCTCAAGAAGTTCACCAGCAGGACAGCAAAGTCAGAAACAGTATGCTTAGGAGATAGCATGCTGAAATCTATCAGTGTATAAGAACCAGAAACATCAAAGACAGATTTAACGCCTCTTAAACAAAAGGGAACTTATCAGGGAAATTACTGCTCTGTCCCAGTACAACTATGCTTTCTACATTTTTACAGGTTTTGTATCAGTCCTGACTGGTAATGACTGGTAATGAACTGAACGTGCCTGAGTTCAGTTTGGAGAAAGTTTGGCTATCATTGTTAAAGCTTGTTTGTTGCATCTGAATCCCATTGAAGTCAATTTTTTTTTAATTCCACTTGGTGGGGAGATTTTTTGTAATGCTTAAAGTGAAATATTTAAGTGCAAAATTCCTTCAAATAACTTGCTTGGAGGATGCACTGACTATACATGTGAAGTTTTGTATTTGTACAGTGTATGCAACCTACCACAGCAAAACTGATATTTACAAAGAAAAAGGGTGTTTAAATTGCCAACAAAATGACAGCTCCCAGTCACTTTGTTCTGAATGTAAACAAAGCAGCCTGAGATTCCCATCATTTATACAAAACCAATATATTGAGGTTAATGAGAAACCCCCCACAAAAAACCCATGTAAACAAAAAAGCCAGGGATAGTTACCAGGGGCGGACTGACCATTTGGAAACTCGGGCACTGCCCCAGGGCCCGGGGTCAGTAGGGGGCCCCATGAGATGCCTCTGGTACCTTTTTCATAGGCTTTTTTGAGTTTGGGCAAGGACACAGGGGCCCCATGATCCCCTATTGCCCGGGGGCCCCATGAGTTGTCAGTCCATCCCTGATAGTTACACAAGGTATGGGGTTCTCCCCATAAAATCTATATCCCTATTTGAGCATGCAGCCTGGCTGGCCAGGGAAGGGAGAAATGAGCTTGTGTCACCCCTCCTGAACAAGACCAGGCCACATGCCCTCAATATGAAAGGGCACCTTGCCAGGGGGACCACCCTAGTAAAGTACCTTGTCCCTGAAGGGTTTGGTATGAAATTGGGGAGGACCCCACAAGGTTTTTTTTTGCATGGGATTCTCCCCATAAATTTATATCAGACTTGAAGGAGTTGGTATGAATTATGTAAGAAACCCCACACTTTTTGTGTGATGCACCCCAATTAACATCAATAGCAGACCCTCACCTACTATAAATGTCTGATGTACAGAATGGAATCTGCAGCTGCTTTGTCTACATAAAGAAGAAAGTGTTGTCATTGTGCTGGTAATTTAAACACTCTTTTTTCTTTTAAATGTTGGAGTTGCTGTAGTAGGTTATATACATTGCATCTGGAGGAAAAGAGAATGACACCCCAGTCACACCGATCCAGGTTTGAAATCATGCGACTTCCAGTGAAGTCGCACAATTTCAAAGTCGGATGTCATTCTGACTTGAGGTGCGATTTGCATGACATCTACAGCTTGCTAGACACAGATGTCTATCCAAGTCACACCTGAAGTAGTGCATGCACTACTTTAGAAATCGGTGCGGCTCTGACCAAGTGCTTTAATTGTGGACGCGGACAATAGGATGTTACTTGCCATGCGATTTGCAACTCGCATGGCATGGCAAGTCGTATCCGGTGTGACCGGGCACTTAATCTCCAAATATGTAAAGGCTTCTTCACAGTAAGGGAAAATGTGGAATAGACTCCCTCAAGAGCTGGTTCTGGCCAGCTCAGTAGATTGTTTAGAAAAAAAGGTCTGGATTCTTTCCTAGATACACATATGTATCTGGATACTCTGGATACTAATAATTAGAGGTAAAGTTGATTGAGGGAATATTCCCCCTCCGCTAAAGCAAATTGGATCATGCTCTATTGGTTTTTTTTGCCTTAATCTGAATCGACTGTGGCTATAGGATATTGTATATAGAGGTTTTTTATTTGTCTGTGTGGTGTGTTTTTTTTTTTGGTTGAACTGGATGGGCCAGTGTCTTTTTTCAACCAGAGTAACTATGTAATTATGTAACATCGCACAGGAGCCATGCAATTCTATTGCACAGAACAGGTAAGTAATACATGTTTGCTATTAAAAAAAAAAATTATATATGTATATATATATATATATATATAAATATATATATACAATTTGAAAGCCTAACTCTGAAGCAGCTGGTGTACCCAGAGAAACTGGTCAGGAAAGGCACCTCCACACCCCCAGATCCATTGATGAGGACTTATGCCTACAGTTTGATAAGTATTGATTACTCCATTTTGGACTCAGCTCCGATACTATGAACTGCCTTTATATCAAGGAATTCATGTATTATCATGTTCTAGGGGACTGTTCCTTCTACCTTTATGCCCGTTTGGTTGCTATTTGAGACAAATCTTGTGCATGTATGAAGGAGGTCTGTTTATCTGAACCCTCCCTGGGACGGTACCCGTACATCATTGGGTGCTAGAGGGAGGTCAAGATCTGTTTGCTTCCTCCTCTGGACTATATTCAGCCGTTGTCTGCCACTTGGGCTTTTCAATTTTCTACCACAAGATATATTGGATCATCTATACAGGGGGGTTGATGCTGGTTTAAAATACCTCCTCTGGACTGCACGTTACTGTATGTGTATTACCTTTCCTCTGCAATACGCTTCTCCTTTGAAAGATGTAGAATTGTAATATACAGAACATTTCTCTAATGAGGACTTCATGTGTTTTCCCTATAATACGGAGCTTTGCTGGCCATCATGGAACTATATATATCTCAACATATGGTCCACCTTATCCCCAAAATTTGAGGGGGAATAGTATGAGATCTGTGGAGTGTGGTGCTTTTTTGTTTTGTTTTGTCATGTTTTTAAAGATGTTTTCATTAAATAAGTCGTTTATGAATTTTTTCGACCATCAATCCATTTATCTATGTTAGTACAACACAAACAAATATATATATAAAAAAACACGAGTCCTGGTTGAATCCATAACTAATCATTTTAGTTTGGTTCACACACACACACACACACACACACACACACACACACACATATATATATATACGCACACACAATATATTGCCAAATGTATTGGGACACCCCTCCAAATCATTGGATTCGGGTGTTTCAATCACCTCCATGGCCACAGGTGTATACAGTCAAGCACCTAAGCATGTAGGCTGCTTCTACAAACATTTCTGAAAGAATGGGTCGCTCTCAGGGGCTCAGTGAATTCAAGTGTGGTACAGTGATAGGTTGCTGCCTGTGCAATAGGACCATTCATGAAATTTCCTTGCTACTAAATATTCCATGGTCAACTGTTAGTGGTATTAGAATAAGGTGAAAGGAAATGGGAAAAACAGCAACTCAGCCACGAAGCGGACAGAGCGGGGTCAGTGCATGCTGAAGTGTACAGTGCGCAGAAGTCTCCAACTGTCTGCAGAGTCAATAGCTAAAGACCTCCAAATTTCATGTGGCCTTGAGATTAGCACAACAGCGCTTAGAGAACTTCATGAAATGGGTTTTCATGGCCGATCAGCTGCATCCAAGCCTTACATCAAAAAGTGCAATGCAAAGTGTTGGATGTAGTGGCCTAAAGCACGCCACCACTTGACTCTGGAGCAGTGGAGATGTGTTCTCTGGAATGACAAATCTCACTTCTCTGTCTGGCAATCTGATGGACGTGTCTGGGTTTGGCAGTTGCCAGGAGAACGGTACTTGCCAGATTGCATTGTGCCAAGTGTAACGTTCAGTGGAGGGGGGATTATGGTGTGGGGTTGTTTTTCAGGGGTTGGGCTTGGCCTCTTAATTCCAGTGAAGGGAAGTCTTAAGGCATCAGCATACCAACACATTTTGGACAATTTCAAGCTCCCAACTTTGTGGGAACAGTTTGGGGATGGCCCCTTCCTGTTTCAACATGACTGCACACCAGTGCACAAAACAAGGTCCATAAAGACATGGATGAGCGAGTTTGGGGTGGAGGAACTTGACTGTCCTGCCCACAGAGTCCTGACCTCAAACCGATAGGACAACTTTGGGATGAATTAGAGATGAAACTGCAAGCCAGGCCTTCTCGTCCAACATCAGTTCCTGACCTCACAAATGCGCTTGTGGAAGGATGGTCAAACATTCCCATGGACACACTCCTAAACCTTGTGGACAGCCTTCCCAGAAGAGTTGAAGCTGTTATAGCTGCAAAGAGTGGGCCAACCCAATATGGAACCCTGTGGACTAAGACTGGGATGCCAATAAAGTTAATTTGCTTGTAAAGGAAGTTGTCCCAATACTTTTGGCAATATAGTGTATATACAGTACATTCATTATATATCTCTATTATATAACTATAGCATATATTATAATCCTTTAATTGAGATTTGCATTTTTAATGTTTCACTTTAAGCATTACTTAAAATTGCTGTTCCCTGCCAATTTTTTTTTGTTTTTGATTTGGTTATACCACAGGCAATGCCCATGCTCCCATTCCATGTGTTTGACAATCCCTTACATATTAGCCTTGAAACTGGCCATAACTCTCATTGACTTCAATTGGGTACCTGGGTTCAGATTTGACACCTGGACTTTAGACCCTGGTCGCACTGGGTGTGACTTGGCATGCAATCTGCATGCCATGCAACTTGCAAATCGCATGCCAAGTCAAACCCTATTGTCTGCAATTACAGTGGTCATATCATTGCAGTTCCAACTTGGTCAGAGCCGCACCGATTTCTAAAGTAGTACATGCACTACTTTTAGTATGATTTGCATAGACATCTGTGTCAGATGTCTTGGAAATCGCACCTGAAATCGGTATGTCCCTCGACTTTGAAATCGTGCGACTTCACTGTAAGTTGCACGATTTCAAAGTCAGGCTGATGTGACCGGGGTGTTAATCGTGTTTCCTAAACTCTGCTCAAACCAAACTAAGGTGTGTTCGGCTCATCATTAATCAACAGTTAAGGACTGGTAAGATTCAATATATTACATTTTTGTTTTTGTATTTAGATACACTTTAAGCAGTGTGCTCACGGGCTATACTTGCATATACACTACAATCCTTGATTATGTAAAAGCCTTAAAATATACCTAAACCCTAAGTGGACAACCTTTAGTTTGCTAATGCACTGTGTATTTTGAACATAGGCCATTTTTTAATTTCTATAAAATGTAGATTCTGCCTTTTTTGTCTTTTATTGCATCTCAGTGCTGCAGATATCCTCCAGCTTTTTTAAGTCACTTCCTGTCTACATGCACTCACTCCAGCTTCAACTGCATATCATTGCTTTAGACTGATTTCCTGTATTAATATACAGAATTTATATAATATCAAAAGTTTGAGCAGCGTTTTGCAAAACAAATGCAGACAGTACACTTACAATACAATTCAAAACAAGAGGGTTAGAAGATCCGTGCTCATGAGCGCTTACAATCTAAACGAAGGGACAAAGTCACACAAAAGCTAATAACTGTGTGGGATGAGATGATAGAAAAAGTAAAAGAGTAGGAGATAGCTGGACAGATTGGGGTTAACAGTTCCACAGGATGGGAGAAGCTCCTGGAGGTTGGCATGGGAGGATGTGATGAGGGAGCTGGAGGTCTTGGGAACAGTGAAGAGGGTGGTTTTGGAGACATTTTGAGAGTTGTGGATGGCTTTGTAAGTTGTTGTTAGTGTTTTGAATATTATTCATTGAGCTATCAGAAGCCAGTGGAGGGGTTGGCAGAAAGGGGTGGTGAATACTGAACACTTGGTAAGATAGATGAGTCTTGCATTGGAATTCATGGTAGACCGAAGGGGAATAGCCTGCATAAAAGTAGGTCAATGAGGAGGATGTTGCAATAATAAAGGTGAAAGATAACAAGGGAGTGAGTCAGTAGTTTAGTAGTGTCATTGGTTAAGAACAGCCATATTTTGGTATGGCTCTGTTTAATGTACACCCCCCAGATCTATCGCAAACAAATTTTAAACTGCTGCTCCAAGTAACAATGGCGACTAAACAAACTATAGCAAAGGCCTTGAAGACTAATTCCCTTAATGTAGTGTAAACTAAGCACAGGATTACTAAAGCTATGATATATGCTAAATCAGATGCAGTCCTCCAAGATGAGACTGACCATTACACAAAAATAAGACAGCCGTGGGTCTGCCACTTCTTACTCCTCCACTTGGATGACTCCCTCCTACTCCCTCCCTAACACCTTTACCTCCACTTCCACTCTTCGCTCCTCTCCTGCTAGATTGTCTATTTACCCCCAGGGATCCCCCCTTTCATTTTCTTCTCTCCCTCTCCTATTTTTTCCCCCTTTACAGTAACCTTGGTTGCTTAGAGTACTTCTTTACCTGTTTTTGTATATCCATAAGTCTGCTAAGCATACTACCCATTCTACACAGCCCACCATCGACTGTATGCCCAAACTGCTCTATTCTAATTCCTAGATCCTCAAACATCAAAAACTCATTGTACTTTTGAATGCTTGTTCATCGTTTGTTACCTTGACACTGTTAATAGTAATGCCACTACAGGCTAACTGTATGACCTATGACTTCCATTGTTCTTTGTACTTCAAATGCCATGCTATCTGTTAAAACAATATATTTTGGAAACATTATGGAGATCATGGGGCAAGATTTGGACAGCGATTAGAATTGAAGACAAAAAGAGAGGTCGGAACCCAGGATTACACCTAGCGACCTAGTATGAGGGGAGGGATTGAGTGTTGTGCCTCTTGATCTTGATGGAAAAGTCTAGTAGGGGGCATGAAGAAGGGGAGTAAATATTATGCGCTTAGTTTTGGAAAAAGTGAGTTTGAAGAAGTGGTGTGACCTTCATAGTGATACGACAGCTAGTAAAATTAGTGATGCATGAGAAGACTGATGGGGTAAGCAGCAGAGTAGAAAGATAGATTTGGGTGTCATCAGCATAGATGGTATTGGAATTCATCGGGCAGTTAGTACAGCTACATCTACCACATTCAAGATTAGTGGTATTTATTGATATAAGGGACTGGTCTACCTTGGTACTGAGATTAAATGTCCTCTGTATAGGACATTGGGTATAATTTTAGATTTTCAAAGTACCATAAAACCTTTAAAACAAAAATACCAGGGAGATATCTATCTTTCCTGGGTACATTGTTTGTTTCTAAAATTAAAGGTGCACTTTGATAAATTAATGAAAAATAGATTGATATATATTTTCAGGAGCACAGTGATTGTGCATTTATATAAAATGATGAATTGGAAAGAACGGCAGAACTTTATTGATAATATCTTCCTTTTTAATAATGTATTATAACTAAACTGGTACATTTTTATATTTGATATTTATATATTTTTTATTTTAACTGTAACATTTTTGTGGTCTACAATTACATATGTGTAAAGTTTGAATTTTGCTCAATCACAGATATCTGTAGTTTAAAAACTTAGCTTACTTTATACGGTATGTTGTATGTGTTCCTTACACTCTTAAACACTTTTATACAATCAATTAATCACAGTTACTGGTGAGAGGCACCCCACTCATTTAAAATCTCAGGAGTTCTGTTCATGTGCTGAATATAACAGCATAAAGAAAATGTGTAGCCAAGCAAATCCGTAGAAAAGTGAAGTGTAAAAAATATGCTGACTAAATAAATAGAATCCTGACTATTTTGACTAATTGCTGCTACAAATAGCAGCTACTGATCATTATATGATGATAGGTTCTCCAGTAATGTTACTTTGTATTAATCTTTATTTCTAGAAAACATCATGTATTATATTTATTTTGACATCAGTGAGCATTTACTGACATGTGTGTTGAATTCTACAGTTCAAGTCAATTTTGAGAAAGAGAGGACGGTTGCTCAGAATGCTTTGAATAAAAAGGAAAAAATTACTGTATTTTCAGTGAGCAGATACTTGGGTCAATGTATCAGTGTTTACCTTAAAACTGAATTCTGGTCAGCTGATCAAAAAAAATGGTATCCTCTCTCGTACACACAGTATAGTAAGGGTCTAATGCTTGTTTAGTCTAGGCCAGTGGTCGGCAAGCCGCGGCTCGCGAGCCACATGCGGCTCTTTACAAACTTTAATGCGGCTCTTCTGTGTGCCGGGCGCCCGCTCCCCTCCCTCCTCTCGGGCGGTCGCCCCAAAAGTCAGGACTCTGCAGCTAGCCCAGCAATGGGCAAACTACGGCCCGGCGGACCTTTTAATCCGGCCCGCGGAGCGTGGCAAACATTGGCTGTCAGGATGTAGGCGGGGCAGCGTGACGAACTCCTCTCCTCTCACAGTCCGCCCTGAAGACCGGAACAGCGCGGGAACACGGCGAGAGGAACGCGCGGAGCAAAGGTAAGTGAATTGACACAATATGGGGAATGAATTACTATAGGGGGGATGAATTACTATATGGGGGATGAATTACTATGGGGGATGAATTACTATGGGGGATGAATTACTATATGGGGGATGAATTACTATGGGGGATGAATTACTATATGGGGGATGAATTACTATATGGGGGATGAATTACCATGGGGGATGAATTACTATAGGGGGGATGAATTACTATATGGGGGATGAATTACTATGGGGGATCAATTACTATAGGGGGGATGAATTACTATAGGGGGGATGAATTACTATATGGGGGATGAATTACTATGGAGGATGAATTACTATATGGGGGATGAATTACTATGGGGGATGAATTACTATATGGGGGATGAATTACTATGGGGGATTAATTACTATGGGGGATGAATTACTATATGGGGGATGAATTACTATGGGGGAGGAATTACTATATGGGGGATGAATTACTATGGGGGATGAATTACTATATGGGGGATGAATTACTATGGGGGATGAATTACTATGGGGGATGAATTACTATGGGGGATGAATTACTATATGGGGGATGTATTTTCAGTTTTAAAAATGTGGCTCTCAAAATAAATTTCAATCGTGGTTTTGGCGAGATTTGGCTCAGTTGAAAAAAAAGGTTGCCCACCACTGGTCTAGGCCACTAAGGCAACATGAGATAGACAGAATTCTGTATTTCTTGGTCCTGTATGCACTCTCCCCGCTGGATGACTGGTCCTCTGAAGATACTCCACTTTGTGGCTCATCCGGCCTTCGTCTCACCAATGTTATCCTAAAATGTATATGAGGCTCTCAAGGGCTGAAGCTGGAGTGAAGAAAAGCACCAGCTGCAAGGGAAGCAAGAAATAAGGTATTCCTTTCTATTATATCCCCCTAAACTAAATGAACATAAAACCCCAACTGTATTGGGGGGGGGGCTACCATCTAGCTGGAGTTCAGCTTTATAGTAATTTTTAATATAATTTTTACATTTATACATGCTTGTTCTTCCACATTTGTATTATATTTAATGCAAAGTATTGCAGATTGCTACATAGGGAATGTAAGAAGCTTGCAGGCCCTTTTTGTTTTCATATGGATTTCCTCTGGTAGAACAGGTTTCCTCCCATGGTAGAAAAAACATATGGGTAGAACTGGCTCAGGGAGAATGAGTGTAAATAGTATGTATTGACTGAAAAATATATTCTTTTAAGATTTTTTTTAATTAGTCAGGTTACAATACAACCAACAGGATTAAGAAAGGAAGGGGTGGGGTTTTAGGCTCCATTGACATCATTTTCTCTATTGGTAGTGTGTTGAAAAAATGCTCTTTACAAGTTCTGTAGCTCAAGCAATTTACACAAATAATTGAATTATTCAACCCTGTACCCTAGTCCTTATCTGATCTTTCAGTAAGACCCCATGTACACAAGCAACTCCTAAACTCGAGTTTAGGGGCTTTTGGCATTTTTTTCCCAAAGCTTGTAAACTCAACTCCATAAAATCCTATGTGTCCATGTACACATAGGCTTTTAGCAGAGTTTAGGAGCTGCCGTGTTTAGGTGAGGTTAAACCTCCCTCTCCTGAACACGAAAGTATCGCATTCAAGATAGGAACATTTTGACCGATGACCGCGGGAAAATGCAAAACGAGGGATCACGGTTGTGACGCGATTTGCTTTTTCCCATGGTCGGCGGTCAAGGTAGGATCATGTACATGAAGCCTAAGACAAACAGAGGCTGGAAAGCAGATAGTGTTTTATTTTTTTTCTATTTCAGGTACTTATATAGCGCTAGCAATTTACGCAACGCCTTACATATTGTACATTCACATCAGTCCCTGCCCTTAAGGAACTTACAAACTAAGGTCCCAATTTCACATTCACACATACACATAAAATGGCCAATTTAGACAGGATCCAATTAACCTACCAGCAGGTCTTTGGAGTCTGTGAGGAAATCAGAGTACCCAGAGGAAACCCACGCAGGCACAGGGAGAACATGCAGACTCCAGGCAGGTAGTGCCATGGTTGGGATTCAAACCAACAGCCCTAGTGCTGCTAGGCAGCATTGATAACCACTTGGTCACTTTGCTGCCCTATGTCTCCTGTGCTGTGTAGCTAACACATAGTTCTCTGGGCATACAAGAATTTCCATAATTAGAGATGGTGAAGCCCTGGAGGAGAGGATTCTTCCTGTGGTAGACCAGAGACACACTGTGCAAAGTGGAAAGGGTTATCAAGAGAAAGGGAGGTTTAGCTGCACAACAGAGCTTATGAGGGTCGGGGGGTGTTAGGTACAGGAGGCAATGGAGTGAGCCTTTTAGCTTCAGGAGTCGTTATGGTAGATGGGTGTTTTAGGTTGGGAACAGGGGCTCGGAACTAAAACTCAGGAACTATGGATCATATGCACTGGGTTACTGATATGTCAATCTACACCGCTCTCAGCAGGTAGGATTGACATCAGAAAAATCTCTTCTCATTTCATGGTTTGTGGGTACAGCTGCCTAGACATTAGAATAGAGTAAAACCATGCAAAATTTGTATTCCTGAAATATTTCCCTAGTGTCCGTGTAGAAAAACTAGCTATAGCTATGAACAAATTGCCACCTTGTCAGCATTCTATAACATTGTGACAACACTTTGGGATTTTTTTTTCACTAAGAGTTGAAAGCCTTTAAAAAGGAGGAGTTGAACATATAACAGGGCGTAGGAATTGTCAATAGCGGTAAATGTGACAAATGTTGGCTCAGGCAGCAGTGGCCAATGCAAAGCTCGTTTCTAAGTTCCACATAGTGGGGTACTGCTCTGTGTTAAACCTAGAAGAAATACACAAAAAAGTAATGCATGAACACATGTACTAATTGACAAGTCCTTGCAGTCTTTTCTTCACTTAATTAAAATTCTTCCTAAAGTCCTAAATGGGTACTATAATGTATGCAAACGTCTGTACTATTATGAAAAACATCTTAACATGATTTTCTAGTTTAGATTTTTTAAAGATAATATTTAATTAGTATATACAGTGTTTTGTGTTTCATGCATAGTCTATGGAATTTTGTTTCCAAAGCAAAGGTATAAATTGGGGCATCAGGTTAATTATTCCAGCAACCTTTGTTCCTGTGTCATAAATCTTATCTTTAAATGAACACAATGAACACTGTTAATGCAGTACTAAACCCAATCTCCAAAATCTCATATAAGCTTTAACATGTTAATGCAATTTAAAAAGTAAATTTCCCTTACTTTATTCCTATATAGTGGAATACTGCTCTGTGTGAGACATAGAAGAATATTCAAAAAGAAAATTCATGCATGCACACCTAAACCTGTACTATAATGTATGCAACTTTTAACAAAAACATTTTCACATGACTTTCTGTTTTAGAATAATTTTAGATAATATTCAGTTAGGATAAACAGCCTTTTATTTTATACATATTCTATGGAATTTTGTTTCCAAAGCAAATGTGTGTATAGAAGCATCAGGTTAGTAATACCAACGAAAACTCAATTATAATGTGTGGTTTGTAACTTACTTAAATTAAATTATAAGTATTGATATCCCATAGGTATCACAGAAAAACAATACAGTATCTAAAGCAGTGGTCTCCAAACTGTGGCTTGGAGGCTGGATGCGGCTCTTTGCTCGATTTTATCTGGCCCTTGGGGAAATATTTCATCCTCAGACACCAACAACGAGGCATAATTTCCTCCAATAAAACCAACAAAGGGGCACAATTTCTCTCAATGACATTAACGATGGGGCACAGTTCCTCCCAATGACACCAATGATAGGGCATGTTTCTTCCCACCCAACGATACCCACGAGAGGACTCAATTCCTCTCAGAGTCATCAAAAATGGTGCATTGTTTACTCCAACTGATGTCAGCAGGGGCGTATTTACTACAAGGCAAACAAGGCATTTGGTTAGGGTGGCATTTTTCAGGGGGCAGCACAGCCCACCTGGAAGAAGGGATGGAGGAAGCGACACATGCGGCTTGGGGACCAGATGGGATCTGAGAGAGGCTGTGGGCTGCTTGACTCTCGTTCCTGGGGATGTCCAGAGCTGTGAAGGTGAGTGTCTTTCTCTCTCTCGCTGGGAGGGGAGTAGCCAGTGTATGGGGGCAATGGTAGTGGAAGGTTATCTTGGGTGGAGGGGGGCAGGGGTGTTGTTGTCCAATGCCAGGCTCTCTCCGGGGGGGGGGGGGCAAATTTTGTGTTGCCTAGGGCAGCACAAAACTTAAATACACCACTGGATGTCAGGACATTTTCTACTTCCATTAGCCACAGTCCGGCTGCCCTAATGTCTGAAGGACAGTAAACTGGCCCTTTGTTTAGAAAGTTTGGAGACCCCTGATCTAAAGGACTGGAACTTTAATTATATCAAGTTCAACCAACACTTATAACCTAAAATGCATTTATTGTTAACAATCCATTAAAATATCATAAAACATGGTATAATTTGTTCCTGTGTCATAAATTATATTTTTCAATTAAAACACTAAATGCTATTTCTTTTTATTTATTTTCTCTGTTTTAATTTTCAAGGTAGGTGATACATATGCAGACAGATGCGTCTGAACATATTTTTTAATTACAAATGTTACTAAAAGTACTAGAAAAAAATAATTACATTTATCTTGATGCCAGCAGTATTCAAATTGGAAGAGAGAGGGCCAGTACTGGGAACCAATCTGTATCACAAAATTAACTGCACAGAATTTCAAAACATTTGCCAGATAAAACAGTTCCCATGTATGTATTTTAATTGTATTTAACTGCTTGCCTGGAATTCAGTTTTAGAGTAAAACTGCCAGGGTTGTGAATAGAGAAAAAATGGTCTATCCAACATGGGTTAAAATGACAAAGTAACCAAGTAATAGAAAATATTGAAAGCCTTCAAATAATATATTGTTGTACATTCATTGATAAAAATTTGGCCAACCAGGAAATCTTACCATAGACATTAAGGTGTTGATTTACTAAAAGGCAAATCGACTGTTTATTTTGCAAGAAAAGTTGCACTTTGCAAGGGAATTTGCCCCAAAGCTTAGTGAATGTGGTGACATTTCACTGTGCAAAATACCCAATCACATGCAAGGAAAATAAAAAAACAGTATTTTTGCTTGCACATGATTGGATGATGAAAGTCAGCAGAGCTCCAACTCATTCATTAAATTCTGGGACAAATTCCCTGGCAAAAGTGCAACTTAACTTTCAAAGTGAACAGTCTATTTGCCTATAGGAAACTTAGTGGATTTACTAAAACTGGTGTAATCAGAATCTGGTGCAGCTGTGCATGGTGGCCAATCAGCTTCAAACTTCAGCTTGTTCAATTAAGCTTAACAATAAAACCTAGAAACTGACTGATCTATATGCAGAGCTGCACCAGATTTTGCACCATTCCGCTTTAGTAAATAACCCCCTAGATATCCAATGTCTGATGTCTGACAGGTGGATTAATAGTAGCCCTTTACCTTTTTACCTCCCAGTAACCCCGAAAAATGGTGTGAACAATGTGAACAATGAAGTTTTATGTCCAGGAGTGCAGCCTTTATCTTTATGCATGTTTGGTAGTAGTGGTTGCAAGTATTTTAGTTAATTTGGTAGCAGAACTAGTATAAATGTAGGTGGTTACTTGTTTATATGCTATTTCAGCTAAATACATTGTATCATATTAATGGACTGATACTAAACCCAATTTTAAAACGTGCTACAGATTTTCAAATGCTATAGTGCAGCCTTTCGCAGGCAGGGTCCTATGGAACCCTAGCGGTTGCTAGGGGATCCTTGAACAATTTCAGACTCTCAGACAAGTAACCACCACCAAAAATGATCTTTTTAGCTTTCTTTAAGGAGGAGATTCTGCCTACTGACCAACCATGTAAGGAGTATTCTTTCTACAGACCACAAATGTAATGGGGCCCTTATTCCACTGACAACCAATGTAAGTGGTCCCTATTCCACTGATTACAAGTGTCAGGGCCCTTTCTTCCACTGACCACCAATGTGTGGGGTCCTTATTCCACTGATTACAAGTGTAAGAGACCTTTCATCCACTTACCACACATAAGGGGTCTTCTCCCCCCCCCACTGACCATCAATCTAAGGAGCCCATCTTCACCTAGTTTTAGTGTATGGTGGCATTACAGTTTACACTGTCTGTGTTTTTCTTGCTGTTATTTTTACAAGCAAGACCTTCATTTTAAATATTTGAAGTGTGCCAGAACTCTTTTCTTTATTTCTACATCTACAACTTACTGTTTATGCATGCAGTATGTACTATAAGATGTAGAAGTAGAAATGATTAGCAAGTATTCCCTGAGACTTGAGAGTAAATTCCATGGTTCTCCCATGTTGAAAAAGTTGAGAAAAGTTGTTATAGAGGCTGAAACTCTTACATTAACGGACCATGCAAATATTTTTTTTTTATTTTGAAGTTTGTTAAAAAATAAAAAGTACACCAATACATTTTTACAGAAGTCAATATATATAGAACCAGATTTAGCTAGGTTCACACTAGTGCGGCTTTGCGTTGATTGTGATTTTTCAGTGTGATTAAATAGTGCAACTTTGTTGTGTTTTTGATGCATTTTAGAAGCATTTTTGATACTACTGTGCTTTGACTCATTCCTGTTGTCAGTCAGCAGGCATCAGTCATTGGTGTCTAAGGTGCCGACAACCACTGGTATCCTAACAGCCAGTGATGCATCAGAATGTATACAAATGAGCCTGTCAGTAAAAATAAAAAAAAAGGCGTGGAGGTCTCCCCACAATCAATTCTAGATCCTGAGTCTGGTATGGATTTTAGGGAGGGCTCCACACCAAAAATTAAGAAAAAAAATGGCATGAGGTCATCCCCCAAATTCCAAACACTTAACCAAACAAGCAGTCTGACACTCCAGGAAATGTTGTTGGGGGAGGGGAGAATGTGGCCCCTCCCTCCTGAACAATGCCAGACCCGTCTTTCATAGTGCTCTGTCTTCATGTCAGTGAGAAAAAGGGTCTCTTTCCCACAACCCTGGTCCAGTTCTTTAACAAGGGGGCCACCAGATACCTGCTCCCTCCTATGTGAATGAGTATGGCTATTTGTTCACCAAAAACATGACACAATGTGAATAAAAACACAGCACAGTTTTTGATGTCTTTTATTAAAAAAAATGTCCCCTGATGTAGATCCATCATTAATCATGTTGTCCAGTGATTTAAGTCCATGCCAGTCATGCAGAAAAAAAACCTGCTACCTGCGGTTACCTGCTGCTTGACACTTCTGTCACCATGTGGACCTGCCCCCTTGTGACATCATTGACCCTGCCCCTTATTTTTTTTTAACCGGGGGAGGGAAGTGGAGCTGTCATTCAGCAGTGGCAAGTAGCAGATGTGGTTGGGTGTTGGCAGGTACCCCATCCCCAAAGTCACATTGCAGTCATGTTGCATTGATGTGAATGGGCACCATTGAAATCATTGTGATCTCCATTGTCATGCAATTCTGTGCAACCTGAAACCGCACTGAACCAAGCCTTAGGCTACATGTAACAAAGTGAAAACTGAGGGGAAAAGGTTTAATACAGTATTTTTCTCAAGAAAAAACACAAACTGTAAACATGAGCACCGTATTATCAATAAAATTGTATGCATATCAGAAAATCAGGTAAAATACCAATAAAACAAAGTGTCTTCAGCAATCTGGAGTCCTTATTGAATGCAGATGTGGAGAAACTCACTCAGGTGGCAAAAAAAAAGAAGCTGGATAGGATATTATGGTTGCATAAACAATTTATTTTAAAGCAATTAGTATCTGCTTATCATCACATGTTTTAAAAAAGTGTTAAAAATAAACACATTTTTATATATTTACAGATACACATCCCCACCTAAATTAAATTGCATAATGGGTAATGTGTATGAACCAGGGTTTCTATTTTTTTTATAGGTATTTTTGTTCCTTCACCAGCACAGATTCAGAATAAATATATTCATGAAAATGTGTCCAGCCTATCAGATGTAACAGCAAGTGCAGCTAAACTTCCACGGCTGACAGCTACCCGTAGTGGATCCTTGTAGGTGGAGATGTGAATGAAGTGTTGTTATCAGTATTATTTCTGTATCAGTGGGCATACTGTGTATGGAAAGCCTAGTTTCAAAGAATTCAGAACATCCATTCATGAGGGCCTCTGTGACTGCACATTATTATTTATTATTATTATACAGGATTTCTATAGCGCCAACAGTTTATGCAGCGCTTTACAACATAAACGGAGACAATACAGTTCAATACCAACTATTACAGGAGGATTCAGAGGGCCCTGCTTGTTAGAGCTTACAGTATAAGAGGGAGGTACATGGCAATACAACTTCCAAAACAAAAAACCTCAGCTAAGTAAAAACCTCAGCTAAGTATAAAAAAACAAAATATACTGTTTAAATAAATATATTATTATTTTTTACAGTTATTTATACAGCCCCGGCAATTTACACAGCACCAGGGGTGGATTGACCATTTGGGCACTCGGGCACTGCCCGAGGGCCCAGGGTCAGTAGGGGGCCCCATGAGATGCCCCTAGTACCTTTCATAGGCTTTTTTGGGTGTGGTTTGAGTGTGGGTGAGAACACAGGGGCCCCCATTACTCCCTATTGCCTGGAGGCCCCATGAGATGCTCCTGGTACATTTCATAGGCTTTTTTCATAGGCTTTTTTGGGTGTGGTTTGAGTGTTAGTAAGGACACAAGGGGCCCCATGATCCCCTATTGCCCGGGGGCCCCATGAGTTGACAGTCCACCCCTGCACAGTACTTACATATCGTACATTCACATCAGTCCCTACTCTCAAGAAACTAACTTAGGTCCCTACCTGTTTGCTTTGCAAAGGAAGTTGCACTTTGGAAGTGAACTTTCCCCAGAGCTTAGTGAATGAAAAGAAGTTATGCTGACTTCCATCATCCAATCATGTGCACGTGAAAATGCTGTTTTTTAATTTTTCTTGTGTATTCGTTGCAAAATGAAGCTTCACCTCATTTACTAAGCTGCGGGGCAAATTCCCATACAAAGTGCAATTTATCTTGCAAAGTTAAAAGCCTATTTGCCTTTAGTAAATCAACCCCAATGTACGAGATTTACAAGATTGGTTATACAAAGTCTCAAATCCTTTGGTAGGTAAAGCACCAAACTTACTGTATATGTACTGTATTTCAATTGTGAATTTAACAATGTGTCCAGGGTTTTGCTTTAGCTGCATCTGGCGTGATTTGTTTCTTCATTGCTCATAACAATAATCACAACTGTGGTGGTCACACTTTGGAACATAAAGCAGGATAAGAAAAGCATTCAGGAAATTGTTTTTGTAAAGTACCTACTTAACCATCCTGGCCTGGTGCTCTTGTATGGTATGTACCACCAGCAATTCTCTGCCTCCATACAGGTCAATAGTATAACTGAGTCTTAAGGATCTAAAGGTTTTAAGCTACTTTCTAGATCCCAAAGGGTGCCATGTAGCATATCTATAGAAATACAGAAAGTAGTGTCAAACCAAAACCTGATGAAAGAATCCAAGATATTTTTGATTGTTTGATTTGATACTGATTGTTGTTAAAAAAAAAAAATTATATAAAAACAATGCATTTCAGGGCACCCACTCACCCCTCATCAGGACTCAACACAGGAAAAATCTTGGATGGACTCAGATAAAGCAGAGGGGACAATTTATTAAAACTGCTTTACCACTTTTCTAGAATTAATCCCTCTTCTTGATGTGTTGAACCAAATTCATGAAGCATCTGTGACACTTTTGGTTCTGACATTGACTTGTGTGCCTAATTCAGATAGTTCTAAAAGGCAGCACTTTTACATTGTGGTGCAATGCCTGCACCAAATTAAAATTAAAGTACCTACAGTTCATATTTTGTTAAAGTGGAACTAATGAATACTAACTCTCTTTTGCCGTACAAAGAGAGACATTGGCATGGACAGATTTTGAGAAAGTGTCTCACGTATGTTCTAAAAGTGGAGCAGCATGCACAAAACTCAAATACAAGTTCTAGACAGGTGGTGAATTATGCACACACTGTGCCACTTTTAATGCACTTGAAACACTTTTGCAAAATATGTCTACCCCACTTTTTGTAAATTCCAGGGAGTGACTTCACATATCTACATCAGAGTCACTATTAAAATCTCTTCATGGAGTAACAACTTAACAGCAGCTTGTGCTCAGCAATATTTAATACTGGTAATAATATACTGTAGATATGTGAAGTCACTGTTTGCTCTGAATCCATCCTAGTGTAGCACTACGCATTCGAGGGCTGCTGAGTTTTTGGGTCACCCTAAGCTCTGCACAGCCAGGCAACATGCATTTTCCACTTTCATCCAAAGTCAGTAAAACAGTCCTTGAGCTTGGTTTTTGTTGTTTTATTAGGGGTTAACAACTTGTATGGTGTCTAAGGGTACATGGGATGTCCATTGGAACTGTACAACCTTAGACGACAAACTTCTCAGCAAAAAGGACAAGAAATAGCACACAGTCTTTGTAAGGAGCACTCGGTTCCCTTTGGTGAACCTCCTCAGACCCCAGATGAAAATCTCATCATCCACCTGGCTGTCTTGTGAGTGTCCCTGAGCAAGATATTCTGAGATCTACAAATTAAGTAGTTCCAGGGAGAACTAGTTGGGTATTGCACCTGACTGCTTTCTCCCTTCTTTGGCCCAAGGGGTGTAGAAGTACTCACACTGTCCTGTTTATGTAGCTTAATGGATTGCAGCTGCTTTCAGGCCTTACGTTTGGCTGGCTCCTTCATTGTTGATGGGCTATCGCTCCCAAGTAGACTGTGGCAGAGTGGAGATCCTTCTGTCCAGCTTCAGCCTGTAGGCAGGCCTCCCTCCTCTGGGGCCTCATCCCAGGATCCACACCAGCAGCACTTTCCTCATTCCATCTTCCTCCAGATTCCAACTCTCCTGCTGATCAGGCTCTCCCATATTTAAGGGTTGTCCTAGCCACCATGGCAAGCCTCCTGCCTGGGGATTGGCCAGGTTCCCTCGACCATGCAAATCAAGGCCACTTCCCCTTCTCCGCCATTCTTCTAGAAAATACCAGTATTTTCTAGAAGGGTGGGAGGACTCTAGAAGCCCTGACCTGTAGAGCCTCCCAGTCTAACCTGAAGTGACCTCACTGACTCACTCCCAGGCTGACTCATACTCAGGCTTCTAGCAAGCCTCTAAATATCAACAAAAACCTCTACTGAAATTAGAGGGTGCTACACAAGTTTTATCCTGTGTTCAGCCCTGATGAAGAAGAAAAAACATTTATTTTATATGACTTTTTCTTTTACCAACAATTACAATTATCTTGAACTCTTTCATCCAGTTTTGTTCTGGCACCAGTTTCTGTATTTCTATGGTTTGAGCTACTGTTGGGTGCCCATCGCAGGAAGCCTTGCTGAGTGGGAACTGCCTCACCAGAGCTGTTGAGCTTATTTGAAGTGTTCCTTGATCTGCCGTCATATGCAAGCCTAAAAGTTCCCAGCACCTCTTTGAGTATGTTGTTATGGAGAACATCTGACAAGATCTGCTCTAATTGCTTTAAAGTGACGCTGTGCTTGAGCAAGACCATCAAGAAAAGGGTTTATATTCACCTCTACTGCTGTAGGTACACCCAGTCTTTGCTCTTTTGCAGAGTAATAGCCTCTTTACCTTTGACACAACTCCTGGAGTGTCAAATTCCTGGTCTCTAGCTCAGCTCTGTGGGTCTTCTGGTTGGGTCACCGGACTACAGGACACACTAGTCATGTAGGGTTAGTGGAAAAAACTATAGGGTGCTGCCCTTCCAGAATTCCCAAAAGTGTCAAATCTGCAGATCTTTCAGGAGGCTGTAGCTTTTGAACAGAGGAAACATCAAGTTCAGGTGGTCTCTCTTTTTTTAGAAGGTTGTGCTTATTGACATTTTTTAAATTCAACAATAGTTGCTTTAATATATGTTATTATTGTAGTATTCACCCCCAAAACGCCCACTGTTTTAGTCCCAGGTTCTTTTCTCAAGCTTGTGCAGTAGCAGCCAGGGAAACAGCAACAGTCACTCTTCTGGCTCAATTTACAGTCAAGGGGTATCTTTCTGATGTTTTATTGTAAGTTGAACTGGACCTGTGGATACTCCAGTGGCACAATGCATAAACAAGAGGACACTCTTCACTTAGTGAAAGCTTCTTAGTTCAGTTCCTCCAGTAGCAGCTAAAGGAATGAGTAACAATGGGACACCATAAGAACTGTCCAGGTTTGAGAAAGCTCTGGCACTGATGCACAAAAGATAGTAGCAGCATACAGTCACTGGGAGCCTACATTCAGGTGTGTACTTACAATGCCCCTAGATACTTGAATGCCTATTTCCAATATCAGCCAGATATTTCACTTATGAACTTTTCAGATCAGCTCCTCAATGAAAATCCTTAGTCAGTCCCAACAAGTTTCAGTAGAACAGGCCCCCCAGCTCTAGTACAGCTGGGACCTTGATGAGCACATGTAGAATTGCAGCTGGGCTGCCCAGTAGGGCAGTAGCCTTTCAGGCCGGGGGAACTTTTCAACCTGGACAAGAACCGGGCTGCCTAAAACCTCAAACTATTTATGCACTTTCCAGCCACCTACTGGGCATCATCTCCTAGGTTTTGGCTGAGACCACACAAATATTCAGGATACAGGTCTGCCTCTTACAACCCACTATATTCTAAAATCTTCCAGAAGGCAGTGGGAAGCAGTCTAGCCTGCAGCCAGTGAAGCCTAGAACAGCCAAAATCAATCACAAACTGCTCCACTGATCACAGGGGAGCCAAAAAAGAACTAAATTTACCTAGCCTTTCAAGCAACCTATCTAGGAGGGTGCTATATCATTATTCTGCACATGAAGGTCTGATGTAATTCAGTCATCATTTCTAGCAATGTTACAAGAATTTCACAAAAACAGAATCTATTTCTTACTAGGGATATGAGAACAATATGAACTAGTACTTTTAATACTTGATACCGGTTCTTGTGACAAATATTAAGGGTCTCTAATCCAGGTATATAACCATTAAACATATTTGAATGCTAATGTCACCCCCCCCCTCTTCTTCTTAAATAGAAAACGATACAACTGACTGAATTTTATGTTTGTTGATAAATTCCTCTGTCAGTGGAGCATGTAATTAGGTAAATGAATAATGTACATTAAGACTAGTGACATGCATTACAATTAGGAAATGGATGGGTGAGCTTTTTCTTAAACCAAGCTTCCCAGTTTAAAAGCACACAGGAACCTTTTTCTTGCAGTATTAGTTTGTATTGATGTAAACGCCATTACAGACCTCTCTGCAATTAAATTATACCTAAAGGCAATTTTTTTTAGAAATTTTGAGTGGTGAGGAATTAAAACCACTGTCAGAATTTAATTGCTGTTGGTGTCCCTGTTGGGGAGTCCTATTCTCTCTAATTGCCCTGATCACCGCTGTCATGGAGGTGAAGGTAAATCCACAATTTCGAGGTACCGTCACTTCCACAATACTGGTAAATGGGACAAATAGAGAGACTGAGCTTTCACCAGAACAGGAATAGAGGGGAAATCTTCCAATAAGGACACTTGTTTGACAACTGTCTGAGACAGGATTTCCCTCACATTGGATAGATATCCTCTCACTTCCTGTTGAGTTGTCAGATAAAAGATCCATAACCACTTCCCAGCTGCCCTATAGCAGCTTTACTGTTACAAGGTGGCTGCTCTGCACAAAATCACACACACACACACACACACACACACACACACACACACATATATTTATACACATGATTTTGCTCTTCTGGGCTGACAGGAGAGAGATCTGTGAGTGTAAACAACACAGATCTCTCTCCTGGAAGTAGGTCATGCTGGTTTTTATCTCTTTTCAAACAGGGAGATAAAAGCCAGCATGTACCCTAGTAAAACAGCACACAGTACACAGTGTAACCACAACACAGTACACAGTTAACCCTTTGATCACCCCAAATGTTAACCCCTTCCTGCCCAGTGTCATTAGTACAGTGTCAGTGCTTTTTATTAGCACTGATCACTGTATTAGTGTCACTGGAGATGTCAGTAGCAGTTAGTCAGTTCCCACCCAATGACAGTTTGTGTCAGAATGCCCACCGTACTATCACAGCCCCACTATAGGTCTCGGATTGCCGCCATTACTAGTATAACAAAAGGACTAAATAAAAATTCCAGTATATATACTGCCATTTGTAGACGCTATAACTTTCATGCAAACCAATTACTATACACTTATTGTGATTTTTTTTACCAAACACATGTAGCAGAAAACATTTTGGCCTAAATTTATGAAAAAAAAATAGTATTTTTATATTGATCAAATACCACCAAAAGAAAGCTCTATTTGTGTGAAAAAAAATGATATAAATTTCATTTGTGTCCAGTGTTGCAGAAAAATGGTCTGGTTATGAAGGGGGTTAAATCTTCCAGAGGGCAAGTGGATAATGATAAAAATGAAATGGTTATATATACTTCTACATTTTAACTTTATATTTTATTTATTTTGAATATATATATATATATATATATATATATATATATATATATATATATAAAAGCTAATTTTATTTATCAGCTTTTCCTTGATCCTAGTTCCTAGTTATTTCACACTCTTATTTCGTATGCAGTTTATGCATATTCCTATGAACAATACATCTACGCAATATCTGGTCTAAAATAGTATAAAATAGGCATATGGCATAACTTAGTTAATAAAACATTTTTAAAAAATGACAAACATTACTGTGAAACTTCCTTATATGGTGTCCTCGCTCCTCTAACTGGCATCCACACAGGCAAAGGATTGCACTTGTGTTTCTTTCTTTAAGCACGTCTTCTTAAAAGCAATCACTAAAATCTCAAATAAAGTTTAATATTATGATGTAATTTCAAAAGTTTTTTTTAATTGTTCTAATTTGGGTTTAAATCAGTAGCTTTAATTAAAATGATACAATATAGTGATAGTGTCATAAACATCCTTGTTCAAGTACTTTCTGTTATGAATAACAAGTTTCCCAGTTGTGCTTCTTCATTGTGACCCTGTTGCATGTGCAACTGAGGGAGACTACAAATGGTTGCGCTAACACACAATGACTCTGGCTGGGCAGCTTTCTAATATGATGGGGCATTAAAGCAGTACTTAAGTCCACTATATATATTTTTTTTAAGGGCCCCAAGGTGGGTTATGCCATAATGTTCTAGTATGCACCGCATATTAGCACAATATGGCAGATTTACCTGCCAAAGAAACCCTCCATTGCTGCGGCGTAAGCAATCCTGTGGGCCCAGAGCATCCATCTTTGCTCGTTCTTCCTTCTCAGTACCGTGTCATGGGCCGCTTAAATGGCCGGGCTGCAATAACTTAACTCCCATGAATGTGACGAGAGTCACATCGCCACAGTACAGATCGGGGCCGTGAATGTACCCTGAACTGCGCATGCATAGCACAGAGTACATGTCGTCTGACAGATATGAGGAAGCTTTTTGGACAGAAGAGACTGAGGTTTTTTTTTTTGTCATAAATACCCTGCCTGTCAGTGAATTTGTAATAAAGTAACTTTACTACCATTTCAAAGTCAGCTCGGGTAAACGATGGAAGGTGTAAAGATATTGAGGGCGTCTCACCAAAAGTATGGGAGTCCAAAGTTGTCCAACCAATACTTTTCTAAAGTGCACCTGAAGCAGTTAGTTACCACTTAAAACTACTTCAGGTGCCCTTTAGATCCTTTTTTTTTCTACCACTTTCACCCTGTATAATAATTCCTATTTGTAATTTTTTTTTTAACATGGAAACCTATGATGTTTTCAAACCAAAAAAGGAATTTTATACATGCCGAGTACCTTTGTATCTCTATTTTTAAACTTACTCTTATATTTATATCCTCTTTTTTCTTCTTAGGCATCATGCACACTGCTCTTAGGGGCATCTGGCATTTTTTTGTTTCTGCCTCGCATGTTATCCTATGTGTTCATGCACACATGGGCATTTAGAGGCAGAAAATACACCCATTGCATGCTTATCCAAGATCATAGACGTTTTGGCAGAAAAAATTATTGACGTTCCTAAATGCGGGTAAATGCATGTTAATGCATCTAAACGCATGTTAACGCTAGGCACATTTTGCACTTGAGTGTTAATTTATTTTAATGGCAAGAATAAATTATTATTCTGGCCAAATAAATGAATTAATGCCCAGGTGCCTGACGCCTGTTCTGCCAAAACACCGCTGCCAGGAAGAAAGGCATCTAGGAGAGATAACAAAAATGTGCAGTGTTCATGAGGCCTTATTATTACCATTATTATTTCCATTATTTGAGTTTACATATACAGCTTTATATTTCCTTTAGCCTTGAAGAATAATATAACCATATACAGTGGGGATCAAAAGTTTGGGCACCCCAGCTAAAAATTTGTATTAATGTGCATAAGGAAGCCAAGGAAAGATGGAAAAATCTCCAAAAGGCATCAAATTACAGATTAGACATTCTTATTATATGTCAACAAAAGTTAGATTTTATTTCCATCATTTACACTTTCAAAATAACAGAAAACAAAAAAATGGCGTCTGCAAAAGTTTGGGCACCCTGCAGAATTTATAGCATGCACTGCCCCCTTTGCAAAGCTGAGACCTGCCAGTGTCATGGATTGTTCTCAATCATCGTCTGGAAAGACCAGGTGATGTCAATCTCAAAGGTTTTAAATGCCCAGACTCATCTGACCTTGCCCCAACAATCAGCACCATGGGTTCTTCTAAGCAGTTGTCTAGAAAACTGAAACTGAAAATAGTTGACGCTCACAAAGCTGGAGAAGGCTATAAGAAGATAGCAAAGCGTTTTCAGATGTCAATATCCTCTGTTCGGAATGTAATTAAGAAATGGCAGTCATCAGGAACAGTGGAAGTTAAAGCAAGATCTGGAAGACCAAGAAAAATATCAGACAGAACAGCTCGCAGGATTGTGAGAAAAACAATTCAAAACCCACGTTTGACTGCACGATCCCTCCAGAAAGATCTGGCAGACACTGGAGTTGTGGTACACTATTCCACTATAAAGAGATACTTGTACAAATATGGTCTTCATGGAAGAGTCATCAGAAGAAAACCTCACCACAAAAATCATCGTTTGAACTTTGCAAATGAACATATAGACAAGCCTGATGCATTTTGGAAACAAGTTCTGTGGACCGATGAGGTTAAAATTGAACTTTTTGGCCGGAATGAGCAAAGGTACGTTTGGAGAAGAAGGGGTACAGAATTGAATGAAAAGAACCTCTGTCCAACTGTTAAGCATGGGGTTGGATCAATCATGCTTTGGGGTTGTGTTGCAGCCAGTGGCACAGGGAACATCTCACGAGTAGAAGGAAAAATGGATTCAATAAAATTTCAGCAAATTTTGGATGGCAACTTGATGCCATCTGTGAAAAAGCTGAAGTTAAAGAGAGGATGGCTTCTACAAATGGATAATGATCCTAAACACACCTCAAAATCCACGGTGGATTACATCAAGAGGCGTAAACTGAAGGTTTTGCCATGGCCTTCACAATCTCCTGACCTCAACATAAATGAAAATCTATGGATAGACCTTAAAAGAGCAGTGCGTGACAGACAGCCCAGAAATCTCAAAGAACTGGAAGACTTTTGTAAGGAAGAATGGGCAAAGATACCTCAAACAAGAATTGAAAGACTATTGGCTGGCTACAAAAAGCGTTTACAAGCTGTGATACTTGCCAAAGGGGTCAGTACAAGATATTAACTCTGCAGGGTGCCCAAACTTTTGCAGACGCCATTTTTTTGTTTTCTGTTATTTTGAAAGTGTAAATGATGGAAATAAAATCTAACTTTTGTTGACATATTATAAGAATGTCTAATCTGTAATTTGATGCCTTTTGGAGATTTTTCCATCTTTCCTTGGCTTCTTTATGCACATTAATACAATTTTTAGCTGGGGTGCCCAAACTTTTGATCCCCACTGTACTCCTAGAAATGTGTTGGTCTGTGTTATCCTTGGACACCTTTGATGAAATAAATATACTTGGACTCCTATAATTTTAGTACGGTGCTCTTATTCTTTTTACATCTTTCTAAAATAAAAACCTGACAGAATTATTTTAACTCTTCCCCACTCTATCCAACATAAAAAAACATAGTTTGATTTCATGGCCAAAAAACAATAATACAAGATAATAGCGCTGACAAAGAAGGTTATTAAATTAGCTGCACCTATGGGAGACCTTGTATATGATAGTCACGAGATGTATTTCTATTTTATATTCTGCATTGACCAATAATCGCAAAAAAAAAAAGATTTATTTGGTTTCATCTGATTTACAACATTTTCCATTAAAAACCTATCGGGGAAAGAAAAGCACTTCATATCAACCTGAACTTTCTTTCGATTAAAAGCACCTAAATTACCTCAGTGAGTTGTAAGCACAGAAGTGGCTGATGATAAATGGCTTTTGCATACATGCACTTTTCTTGTTGCAACATTATTCTGCTAAAAAATAAATTACAAGAAAAGGTGAACTCTCATAGGAAGAAAAATGGGAGTTCAGAATGTTTCAATTTGTAATGAAGTTTTGTAAATGTTGTATGCATTGAATTCATGCACTGGTTAGAGGTCCCTAAAGAATAGTCGAAAATAGATTTTCTCAATAGACAGATATAAACTTGGAATGTTGATGCCTTGCTACATTGCAGTATGATTGCTTTTATTTGTTTATTATGAGTAATTGTAATTAGAGTTTTCAGGTCATTTATGACATAGATGATTCTTATCTGTGATTTTTGCAACTGCCTGAGAAAATGTCAATATATATATAGCAATTTGAATTTTTTTCTTGACACAAAGTGCAATTTGAAAAGTGTATCTAAATTCAAAACTTTATTTTTTTATATTTGAATAGAGTAGTAAGGGGTTAGAACACCTTTTTTTGTTGCTGTCTGTGTGCCCATAAGGAAGATTTACCATCCATATTGGACCTGATAATCATTGTCACTGGAATTGAAAGTGTTGTCACCAAAACAGGAATAGAGGGAAACAGTAACAGGACACATGGTTCAGTGACAACTGTCTAAAGCAGGGTTTCCTTCACTTTAAGAGATTCCCTCTCACTTCCTGTTGTTCTTACAGGATGGGAAGTGAAGGGAAATATTTTCATTAAGACAAAGGTGCAAAAATAAAAAACCCCACTGACAGGGGTTCTAACTGTTCCCTACTCTATCCAAAATTAAAAAAAGTTTTGGCTTCAGATATACTTTTCTGTATACTTTTAGAAGGGGCATAGTTTTAATGTAAACTTCCTATTGGCTAGCTGAGATATGAGTGACAACTTGGGAGTTCCCCATGTCATTCAAAAGCATAAACAGCGAATCTCATAAGTATGCATTCTCTATGACCAGAGGTCAGGGAATGGGGACAACCTGTGGTCATGTTGAATAAACCATTGAATTGATAGAGGTCCAAGGGATGAGGTGTAAAGGCTATATATATATATATATATATATATATATATATTTTTTTTTTTTTTTTTTTCACTGGCCATTTTATTAGGTACACCTTACTAGTACCAGGTTGGACCCCCATTTGCCTTCAGAACAGTGTTGGAAACATTCCTCAGAGATTTTTGGCCATATTGACAAGGGATCATCATGCAGTTGCTGCAGATTTGTCGGCTGCACATCCATGATGCGAATCTCCCGTTCCACCACATCCCAAAGGTGATCTATTGGATTGAGATCTGGTCACTGTGGAGGCCATTGGAGTACAGTGAGCTCACTGTCATGTTCAAGAAACCAGTTTGAGATGATTTGAGTTTTGTGACATGGTGCATTATCCTGCTGGAAGTAGCTATCAGAAGATGGGTACACTGTAGTCATAAAGGGATGGACACAGGGGCAGACTGACAACTCATGGGGCCCCCGGGCAATAGGGGATCATGGGGCCCCTGTGTCCTTGCCCAAACTCAAAAAAGCCTATGAAAAAGGTACCAGGGGCATCTCATGGGGCCCCCTACTGACCCCGGGCCCTCGGGCAGTGCTCGAGTTTCCAAATGGTTAGTCCGCCCCTGGATGGACATGGTCAGCAACAATACTCAAAGTGTGCCAAGAAAATATCCCCCACCAGCCTGAACCATTGATAGGAGGCAGGATGAATCCATGTTTTCATGTTGTTTACACCAAATTCTGACCCTACTATCTAAATGTCTCAGCTGAAACTGAGACTCATCAGACCAGGCAATGTTTTTCTAGTCTTCTTTTATCCACTTTTGGTGAGCCTGTGTGAATTGTAGCCTCTGTTTCCTGTTCTTAGCTGACAGGAGTGGCACCTGGTGTGGTATTCTGCTACTGTAGCCCATCTGCTTCAAAGTTAGACGTGTTGTGCGCTCAGAGATGGTATTCTGCATACCTTGGTTGTAACGAGTGATTATTTGAGTTACCGTTTCTATCATCTCGAACTTACCTTTCTATCATCCTGTCTGCCCATTCTACTCTGAACTATGACATCAGCAAGGCATTTTCGTTCACACAACTGCACTCACTGGATATTTTCTCTTTTTCTGACCATTCTCTGCAAACCCTAGAGATGGTTGTGCATGAAAATCCCAGTAGATCAGCAGTTTTTTAAATACTCAGACCAGCCTGTCTGGCACCAACAACTATGACAAGTTGAAAGTCACTTAAATAACCTTTCTTCCTCATTCTGATGCTTGGTTTGAACTTCAATAAGTCACCTTCACCAGATCTACATGCCTAAATACATTGAGTTGCTCCATGTGATTGGCTGATTAGCAATTTGTGTTACCAAGCAACTGAACAGTTGTACCTAATAAAGTGACCAGTGAGTGTATACAAATCTATATCTGTTACATACTCATGAAAATTATTTATTGTAGATAATTTGAAAAGATTTGTGACCACCATTTACTGGGATTTTCCACATTTAAATTTAACCTGTGGCCAGATGTTTAAAGGGTACTGATAAAGAAGCTGTATGGCATGAAATGTGTAGACCCCTGGCTCCACAATATTGTTCTGGCATATTATCATCTGCTTGTAAAAACATTTGCTGGCTGTGGTAATAATCTTGCTATACTATATTCACATGTTTTTAAGTCAGAAGTAAGTCCTATACTAAGGAAGCCCATAGGTGATTACGTTTTCTTTCCTTCCACCCTTGGTGGAAAATTGTTCAATTCCCATTCACATTCAGTGTTGATGGGGGGAATCCATTATTTAAGAATGGAGCAATAGAATGCAATGGATGAAGTATAGAAGTGGAGGCAGTGGTAGCAAAAGTTGAAGGTGTAAGCTAGAGTGGAAGCAGAAACCACCCTGAAGGAAGAGAAGAGATATAAAGAAAGCAGCAATAGGGCTCTTCCCACACAATATGACATTGACATGGTATTAGAGAGGCTATTTGTCATGTAGCTGGTAGGAGACTGAATTGACGAGGTTGGCCTCTCTTGTATCCCCAGACCAGACCCCAATGAAGGTGGAACAGATGGTAAAAAGGGACAGGGGGGACACGAGTGCCAACAGGTGTTGACATTAGAACTTGCAACTGAAAATGTACACCCAGATGGTCAAGCAGGGCATCAGGTCAGGAACAGAAGTGATGCAGGGAAGACCAGCTGAGGTTAAAGGGGTACTCCGCAGGAATCGTGGCTTGTTGGAGCTCTCAGCAGATTTGAAGCAGGAACACACTGCGACAACTGGAGTTGAGATAAGGGACAGCCAGGGCAGGCATACAAGTATATTGTGGAGGCAAACTGAAGACAGAAACATAGTAAGATGGGCAGCCAGGGTCAGTAACAAACAGGCAACGTGGTAAAGAAACATCAGGCAGAGATGTGGTCAAGAGTGAGCCAAGGTCAGGAACAGATGAGCAGAAGCATAAACAGGATCCAAGGTCAGGTCAATAACAAGCCAGGTCAGCAGTGAGCACTAAAAGTGAGCAAGGGCATCACTTAAATAGCCCATCTGGTGCCAACAGGAACCGTGGACACACTCCCGCATGCACACACATGTGCACATGCTCAATTCTATGAGCAATACTATGTGCATGCGTCTTACAGTAGTTTCCTGACACTATTGTAGTCACTTATGCCTCTTCCACTTATCTATTTCTCATCTTCAGTAAAAGTATTTACTGTTATTTTCCTTAGTTATTACAATAGGAACACGGTTGCACATATTTCAGTTTTACTACCTATTCACTAGTTTGATTACCCCGGACCCCAGTCGATAAATTTGTATATATATTACATAACATACAACCGAAATAATATATATTATTTTACACTTGGACGAAGTAAGGCACAAGTAGGCTGTAAATCTATTTTGAAGCTATAGAGAGGATGATTATATGTATTACAGGGTGACAACCACAAGCTTTAAATGTACATGTGTGGAGTGGTAAACTTAGGAGAAGCTAAATAAAGCAATGGTATTGGATTGTGTCACTCACATTCCATAGGATGCACTTGGGAAAGAAATATGTTAGAAGACAGTTTGTTGAGAGCCGATGGTGGAATAGTAGCTCAAATGATTTGTGTCGCCTTCATAGTGATGACATGAAACCTAAAGAACTTCAATGCTATATATCTGAGCTATGCTACATATAAAGGTTAATATACTGCTGAAGACATACCCGGGATAGCCAGGGTACTTTTCTGATTAAGATACATAGGATATGTCACTGACCTGTTTAAACTGTAGCTGGTCTTCCCATTTAATTTAAAAAAATAGTTCCATTTATCTGCAGGTCATTGTGGTCACACAGTTCCATACACAGTCAGCCAACCCTGCAAAATTTTGCTGCATTAGTATTGATGTCTTTACACAAATCTAGTGCCATATTAATTCATACATTTAAAGGGTAGCACCACATATTAAACCCAAAAGCAAACATTTATAATATTGCAGCATACTGATTCTTAGATGGGATGGCTACATTAGTTTTCTTTTTTAAGGTGTTCTTCATTCTATTTTCACCTGGTGAGCTAACCAGTAAGTCTGTTGCAAGCTCTCTTCCAGGTGTATCAGTTTACAAGGATTATTATTATTATAGAGGGTTTATATAGCACCAACAGTTTATGCAGCACTTTACAAAATGAAGGTAGACATAACAGTCACAATATAATTTGGTGCAAGAGGAAACAGAGGGCCCTGCTCATTAGAGCTTTAAATCTAGGCGGAATGGTTGAGTGATACAAAAGGAAATAATTGTGGGGGATGAGCTGATGGAGGAAATAAAAGGCAGTTTACTAGTTAGAAGCAGGATAGGCTTCTTTAAAGAGAAAGGTTTTCAGGGATCATCTAAAGGTGGATAGATTAGGATATAGCTGGACAGATTGGGGTAGGGAGTTCCATAGGATGAGAGAAGCTCGGGAGAAGATTAGGAGGTGAGCATGGGAGGAGGCGACATGGGAACTAGAAAGCAGAGGGGCTTGGGAGGATTGAAGAGAGCGGTTTGGTTGATATTTTGAGACCAGGTTGGTGATGTAGCTGGGGGCAAAGTTGTGGATGGTTTTGTAAGTTGTTATTAGTATTTTGAATTTTATTCATTGGGCGAGTGGAAGTCAGTGGAGGGATTGGCAGAGAGGGGGAGCAGACACTGAACAGTTGGTAAGGTGGATGAGCCTGGCAGCAGCATTCATGATGGACTGGGGGGGGGGATAGTCTATGTAAAGGTAAGGCAATGAGGAGGGAGTTGCAGTAGTCCAGGCAAGAGATAACCAAGGAGTGAATTAGGAGCTTTGTGGTATCATTGGTTAAAAAGGGGCATATTCTGGAGATGTTGTGGAGGTTAGGTGGCATGATTTGGACAGGGATTGGATGTGGGCCTGAAATGATTGTTCAGAATCCAGGGTTACCCCTAGTACCCTTGCATGGGGGGATAGGTTGTTAGTGATGCTATTGTTCCTGACTGAGAAATCAGGGGAAGGGGGAGGAAATATTATGAGCTCAGTTTTGGATAGATTGAGTTCTAGGTGGTGTGACATCCAGTCTGATATGTCTGTTAGTAAATCGGTGATACATAATACGTGAGGAAACTGATGGGATGAACTGGGCAGTAGAGAGATAGATTTGTGTGTCATCAGCATATAAATGCTATTGGAAACCATGGGAAGCTATCAGCTGACCCAAGGAAGAAGTGTAGATCATGAATAGGAGAGGTCCGAGGACAGAACCTTGGGGGACCCTGATGGTAAGAGGAGTAGGAGAGGAGGTAGTAGAGTTGTAAGTGACACTGAAGGTGCAGTGAGATAGGTGAGATTCGAACCAATGGAGAGAACAGTCATGGAGACCAAGTAAATAGAATTTTTTGAGGAGGAGGGGGTGGTCAACTGTATCAAAGGCAGAGGAGAGGTCCAAGAGTAAGAGTAAGAAATAACGACCATTAGTTTTAGCAGTTAGCAAGTTGTTTGAGAGTTTAAGGAGAGAAGTTTCTGTGGAGTGTTGTGGGCGAAATCCAGACTGAAGAAGATCGAGAAGATTATTCTCAATAAGGTGGCAGGTCAGCTGGTTGTAAACTAGACATTCAAGGAGTTTGGAGGCAAAAGGGAGTAAGGAGATGGGTCTTAGGTTGCTAAGATTGGTGTGGTCCAGTGAGGCCTTTTTAAGTATGGGGGTGACTATCGCATGTTTTAGAGAGTTGGGGAAGATGCCAGTAGAAAGGGAGAGATTGAAGATATGAGTTAAAGAGTGAAGGATAGAGCCAGAGGGTGACCATAGTATTTGCAAAGGAACAGGGTCCCAGGGACAGGTGATTAGGTGTGCTTTAGAAAAAGTTTACCAACTTCCTCTATAGTAGCTGGGTTAAACAAGGGAAGTATAGATTATGCAGGTTGACAAGGAGTGTAGGGTGAGGGAGATATCTGTACAGTGGAGATATTGTCACAAATTGTATCAATCTTATTTTTGAAGTGATTACCGATCTCCTGGGCAGTGAGTGAGATAGTGGGTGGAGGTAAAGAAGGACAAAGTAGAGAGGTAAAGATAGAAAGAGTTGACGGGGAAGGGTGTTAATAAGAGTGCTAAAATAGGTTTGTTAGGCATTGTGGAGACAGGAATTGTATTTTTGAAGGGCAGATTTATATTGGTCGAAGTCTAGGATGAGACAAACCATTTAACACTGACAGGAATGCTTAAAATAATCAGTTTTTATTTATGCATATAGAACCTTTATCCTAGTGTAATTAAATATGCTAGCACATTTAACACTCCTCTTCCCCCACACTGCCAAGGCTGCTGTCTACTGTATGTTTACCACTGCTCAAGGTAGAGAAACTCCTAATCTCCAAGCACAACTCCTCCTGTAGGTGCTAGCTCAGCTCGTCTGCTGCATAGATGAGAACAAAAGATGTCCGATCGGCTGCACTCCAAACAATCCACTTTATTGAACCAAGATAAAACCAATACAGACAGTGGAAATACAGTGGGAGACTGGCAGGTAAACGCATTTCACGGTAAAGACAGCGCTTATGCATTACCCCATGATGAATGAATAAGTGCTGTCTTTAGCGTGAAACGCGTGTCTTTAGCGTGAAACGCGTTTATCTGCCAGTCCCCCAATGTATTTCCACTGTCTGTATTGGTTTTATCTTGGTTTAATAAAGTGGATTGTTTGGAGTGCAGTCGATCGGACATCCTTTGTTCTCATCTGCTGTCTGCTGTGCCCCCTTTGCTTCTTCTTCCAGCGCGAGGGCACTCTAATACAGAAGATGTGGGAGATGTGTTACTGGCTGGATCAGCAGGTGAAAACAGAGGGTAAAATGCCTAAAAAAAAAGAAAATGAATATAGTAACCACATCTAATGATTGGTAAGCTGCAAAATATTACTTTTTAGGATTTGGGTTTAATATTTCTTTGAATTATATTTGTTCAAATATTTCTTCCTTTACTGTATCTAACTAAGATACAAGGCGGCGGGACGAAGCATACCCATGGCACAGGATGCACATTTGGGGTTTTTAAAACAGAAAGCATAGCTTTATCTGTATGCTGTTCCTATATCTCTTTAGTCAGTTTAACATGACCCCCCCCCCCCCGTCCCCACCAGGTTTATTATTATTTATAGGTTTTTCTTCTGTAGCAATATGTACACAGCAAGGAAAGTACTGCCCTGCTGTCTTAGAAGTCACCAACAGCTCGCCCCTTCCAAAAGTGACGTACCCTCAGCAGCCCAACATAGAGGACGCTATGGGATCAAAGAATTGCTTTAAAAAAAAAGTGCTTTAGGTGTAGCACCTTCACAGATAGTTGAAGTGAGTGTGTGTGTGTGTGTGTGAAAAATGGCATTTTCCTTTAAATAATTCATCTATCTGTTATTGTTATTACGAATGACATAGAAACGACGTAGTGGTAGATCTGATAACAACACAGCAACTCTTAGATCAATGTATTCTGCGATTTCTTTGATCTCTTCCATGACCCCAAAGTAACCACAATGCAATCACTTTGAAATGTGTTTTAGATGACATTTGTGTTTAATATAATTTAATACGGATTGCAGATTTTCAACAAGTACATTAAATAGATAAATAGACAGGACACACTGCTACATACAGCATCCATATGCATTGGAAGAAGGCTAATTTTGCTCTTGCAGATCATTAATCAAAATCCAGATGTGGACAAATTTAAAACTGACATAATTTCTGTCACTAATGTATTATCTTTATATAATGCAGATTGTGAGACTTCAAGAGCAAAGAGCCGATAGCATGGATGAAATAGTTGAGGGGGGTCTAATTGTGTACATCCAAAGGCCAGTTGTGCAAAAGATAAAAAGCATCACACAGATGTGCGGGAGTTTATATAAAAATAGCTAAGAAAACAGGTAATTCAAAGTATGTTTTTCAGATTGTGGGCTATGTCAATCTAGTAATGGCTTCACAACATGAATGCATAAATAGATAATAAAAAATGTTTAAAACATATCTGTGAATCTGTGTATTGTCTACACAGGGCAAAGCAACTGGCTTAATTTAATGCAGAACTCTACAGATGCTTAAATTGATATATGGGTGAAAACAATGCCTTATCTAAGATAAAAGTCCCCAATTTGGTAAGTTTCATAGAACTATGGACTCCCCATTGACAGTGCTGAATGGCCCAACAATATCACATGGAGTATATCACATGATCTGCATACCCAGAAATACCAGGCATTTCACATGGTAGAAAGAAGGAAAGTTAAAGCTGACCTTTCACCAAAATTACAAGGTGACCTTGTTTAGTGTTTCTTCCTTCCTCTTCCTCAAACCACTGCAAACAAAAGAAGTAAAACACCTATGGGCCAAAAAAATGTATTTAAAGGATAAGTTCACCTTTTGGTGCAGGTAAAAAAATGTGCATTTATTATTTTTTGCTGCTGGAGCCTGTTGCACAGGCAATCATTAGATCGCTGGTGCCATGCAAGTCTCCTGCAGACCTATCAGTATATCTGCTTGCCTGTAGGGATGTACGATCAAGCAGTCAATGAACTACTATGGTGTTTCACAGCACCGTGGTAGTTCATTGAGAACTACAAGCTGACAGTTGCTAAGGCCGGGTGACATGGCTGTGCGGGCTGAGTGATACAGCCATGCAGGTGGTGCCCCAGGTGGCCATGGTTTTTTAAAATTTGACAGCTAGTGAAGGGAGAAGATCCCCCGCTAGCTGTCAAAGTGGGGGATAGGCGGGGAGCTGGGAACGGTGCTTTCATAACATGTTACCTGTTACACCCTGATTATGGGTTGAACATGTTATGAAAGGTGAACTTATCCTTTAATATGCTTACCTCTTTCCCTACCTCTATCTGTGGTGCCTAGGTGAGAACGACACCACTATCCTTCCGGTGAGATCCAGGGGAATGCTGAGAAACCAAAATCTTGTGGGAAGATGCCATGTCATTGTGATGTAGCATCATCCTGTGAGATTTGGCCTACTGGAATGTTTTATGGGTGTTGTTGGAAGATTAGTGACATTACCCCCTGCAGTACAGAAGCTAGAAATAAGGTAAGTCTTTTTTTTTTGCACTGGTTTTGAGGAAGAGGGGCCACACTAAATAAGCAGACTTTGTATGGAGTACAAGATCCACTAGTATGCACTATATAATTAGGGAAGGGCTGTAATGTAAACCTGTTGTGTTGCCCTATGTGGCATATAAGAGTTCTTTGTTAAGGCCATGGATATTTATATTTAAAGGTCACTTAAAGTAGAAATGAAGGCATTTTTTTTTCACTTTGGATAGAGTAAGGGATGGTTATAACCCCTGTACGTTTTTTGCCATCTGTGTCCCATTGGGAAGATTTCTTTTCACTTCTTGTCCCATAGCCAAAACTGTGTATGAGTGGAAATCCTTGCAAAGTGAGGGAATCCCTGGTTTTCACCAGAACTTTCCTAATTAGAACATTTACTCTATTACTGTTTTTGAGACAGCCCAATACGTAAGCCACAGATCCACATCCCGGCACCCCGATATTCTGTGGTCCTAACTCTACAAATTTTGAGAGTCCTCATAGTAGAGGCACATGCACCAGACACCCTGGCTGCCATTGTGTTATATGGGGTGGGCTCCCTCAGGTCCACCTGCCCTTGGTCTATCCATTAAATACATGTGCCTCTACTATGAGGACTCTCAAAATCTGTAGAGTTAGGATCACAGAATGTCGGGGTGCTGTGGTGTGGCTCTGTGGCTTACGTATGTATTTGCAAATGTGTGCTAACTAAACCCCTGTTTTTAAATGCATGTTGTTGGACAGGATAATTTGGTTGTTGGCTAACTGGCTGGCAAATTGAACTGGCTTTCTTATCCCCCTTTTTTATAAGTGATACCTTTCCATGTTCCTTGATGAAATAAGACATTTTTAGACTGGGGCTGCTGACCAACGTTGTTGGTTAGCTGGCTGGCAAGTTGAACAGGGTAGCCTTATTTATATTTTTCATGCAATGCCTGTCCATGTTCACTGCTGAAAAAGCCAGTTATAGACCATGGGCGATGACCAGTCTTTTGTTTCTTCTCCACAACCCCTGACCCTCTGTCTGGACAGCGATGATTGGCCCTGTGCTGATCACATGCACTCTTCCAAGAAAAAAAAAACTCTCTAGCAATACACATCAAAATGAGCATATGCAGCTTGCCCCTAAGGCTTTGTTCTATCAGCAAATGGATTGGGGACAGTAGAAGAAGGGGAGGATCAGAGGAGACAGGATCAAACAAACTTTTTACACAATGCGGAGGATTAAACCCTTAGGTTCCACAGTTTTTAACAAGCATGCTTTTATGCATATTCAGACTGATTTTACTGTTGTGGGTTTAGCAACACTTTAAGGTTTTGGAGCGGCCTAGTCAAAGTCTGGACCTAAATCCAATTGAAATGCTGAGCATGACCTTAAACATGCTCAAAAACCTTCAAATGTGGCTGGATTAAAACAATTCTGCAAAGAAAAGTGGGCCAAAATTCCTCCACAGCGATGTGAAAGACTCATTGCCAGTTATAGCAAATGCTTGATTGCAGTTGTGGCTGCTGAGGGTGGTACAACCAGTTATTAGTTTTAGGAAGCTATTACTTTTTCACCTAGGGCCAGGCAGGATTGGACAGCTTTTTTACCTTGACAAATGAAATCATCAATTAAAAACTGCATTGTGTATTATTATTATTTTTGTGTAATATTACAATTTGATGATCTGAATCATTTAAGTGTGCCAAATATGCAACAAAAAATAAAATCAGGGAGGGGGCAAATACAGTTTCACAGCACCGTAGGCTATGATTAGGCCTAGTCGGCTATACAAAAAGCTAAACTTGATTTGCAACCCTCCACTTATATTTGGAGAAACAATGATACAAAAATGAGTGAGATTGTTTGCAATAAGTGGTAACAGACTATGAGGATGATTTACTAAAACTGGTGCCCTCAGAATCTGGTGCAGCTGTGCATAGTAGCCAATCAGTTTTCTACCTTCAGTGTGTTTAATTAACCGCTTGCCCTCCAGAGGATTTACCCCCCTTCCTGACCAGGCCATTTTTTGCGTTACGGCGCTGCATTATTTTAACTGACAATTGCGCAGTCAGCAATGCTGCACCCAAATGAAATTTGTAGCCTTTTTTCCCCACAAATTGAGCTTCCTTTTGGTGGTACTTGATCACCTGTGTGGTTTTTATTTTTTTGTGCCATATAAAAAAAACAAAACGACAATTTTGAGAAAATAAAAACAATATTTTTGACTTTTTGCTATTAAACATGCCCAGTAAAAAAATTTAAAAAATCAAATCTCGTCATAAATTTCGGCCAAAATGTATTTGCTACAACAAATCCCAACACATGTAAATTTATGTGAAAGTTATTTTTGTAATTTTTATCAGTAATAGCGGTAATCAGCAACTTATATCGGGACTGCGGCTGGCATTCTGACACTGGGGGAAACTGACTTGGTGTCACTGACATCCCCAGTGACACCAATACAGTGATCATTGCTAAAAAAAAAAAGCACTGACACTGTATTAATGGCACTGATCAGAAAGGGGTTAACATGAGGGGTGATCAAAGGGTTAACTGTGTGCTGGGAGTGTTTTACTAGGGCACAGTGTCAGTGTGCTTCACTGTAATCACCTTCTTTGGATGGCTGTGCTGTGCAGTGTGCCCAAGCTGACAGGAAGGAGAACTGTTAGTAAACAAAACAGTTCTCCCCGTGGGAGATCCTCGGAAATCACTGGGTGCCAGCGAGCAATCTCTGGCCGAGACCTGGTGATTGACAGCTGCGGCCGCTCGTGCATGTCCCCTACCCGGAAATGCAAAATCATGTATATATACACGTGATTTTGCGCACCCGTGCCGCCCTGTAGCAGTATTTCTGCTATAGGGTGGTCGGGAAGTGGTTAAGCTTTGGCAATAAAACCTGGAAGCTGATTGATTTCTATGCTGAGCTGCACCAGATTTTGCACTGTCCAGCTTTAGTAAATAACCCCCTATGTGTTTCAGTTCAGTTCAGTTTCAGAATTTCGTATTCTGACACCAGACTTACCAATTTATACATATGCACTCAAGTACAATTATACACTTACGAAGATAGTGTTCAAAATTTCAGAATTAATGAAGGCAGACTAGATACAATATATGATAAGGGCCGTGTTTTTTATCGCAGTTTTCTGTTATATCTTTTAGTTCTTGATGAAGCTCCATCTAGTGGTTGGTTGACAATTTAAAGTGACTGTGTGAGAACTCCTTTGGCCCTTTGTTGCGTCTGTCCTTTACTAACAGGTGAAAAAAAAGAAGCATGGAGAAAAAAAAAACAATTTTCTGTGCTATCGAGGTAAAACATCTTCCTTCTTTTTCTCACTTGAACAAAATCACTAGTAAGCTTATGAGCTTTACACCTGTATTCATGTACTGGTAAGTCAGCAAGCAGTTACTGAAGCAATGGGATCAGGGGCAGACTGACAACTCATGGGGCCCCCGGGCAATAGGGGATCATGGGGCCCCTGTGTTCTTGCCCAAACTCAAAAAAGCCTATAAAAAAGGTACCAGGGGCATCTCATGGGGCCCCCTACTGACCCCGGGCCCTCGGGCAGTGCCCGAGTTTCCAAGTGGTCAGTCCGCCCCTGAATGGGGTGAATTTACTAAAGGCAAGTAGGTACTTTGCAATCACTGTTGCCTTCATTTTCCCCAGAGCTTAGTAAATGGGGTAAATCTCTGCTGATTTCTACCATCCAATCATGTGCAAGCAGAAGTGCTGTTTTTTAATTGTTTTTTATTTTCCTTGCACCTTATTTTTTACAAAGTGAAGCTTTATCTGATTTGCTAAGATGTGGAGAAAATTAGTGCAACTGCAGTGCACAGTCTATTTGCCTTTAGTAAATCCACCCCTTTGCTACATAGATTAACCAAGTAGTATAGTGAAGTGCTAATTTGCAACTGTTTGTCTTACACGCTAATTTTTTTGAGCCTTCCTGTATTGGTTGTTTAGTGTTTGTTTAACCACATCCCATCCGGCTGTTGTATATAAACGGCCGGATGGTGGCAGTGCAGGGTCGGGTGGCCATTTATAAACGGCCTCCCCGCCCCCTGCTTGTGCGCTCTCCCTGGGAGCGCACAGCACTGCGTTCCAGTGCCCACGGTGTTCTCTGGACACAGCGGAACACCGATTTGTCGTACGGCACCTCTGTGCGAGGTCCCGATTAGGCGATCACTGATTGGCCAATCAGTGATCACATGCAGAGTAGTAAGCAAGATGCCACTTCTGACATCATTGCTTACTACGTGTGAAATCTGTGAATGAGCACAGAGGTCACATGGTACAAGGCTATTCGCAACAGCCTTGTACCATGTGACAAGCTGTGGCCAATCACACAGTATTTCTCAATGGCTGCAAGAATGACTGCTTTTACATCCTTTAGGGGTGTAAAAGCAATCAGTGTAAAAAAAAAAAATCTTCATCACCCCCCACAAGTAGTAAAGTGTCACCATGGTGATACTGTACTGCTAGGGTGACAGTATGTAAAAAATAAATAAATAATAAATAATAATATAAAAAAATAAAATAATTATAATTAATTAATTAATTATATTTTTGGTTATAGGCTAATTTGGGTTATTTTTTTTTTTTACTAAATAAGTTAACTGAATAAATTTTTGCCAATATTTATGATGAAATATTATTTATTGGCAAACTTTTATAAGAAAAACACTTTTTTTCAAAATTTTTGGACATTTTCATTTATATAGCAAAAAAAAAAAAAAATCCCAGTGGTGAATAAATACCACCAAAATAAAGCTTTATCTATCTAAAAAAAATTATAAAAAAATAATATGGGTACAGTGTTGCATGACCGCACAATTGTCTTTCAAAGTGTGATAGCGATGAAAGCTGAAAATTGGCCTGGACAGGAAGGGGGTAAAAGTGTCCGGACTTGAAGTGGTTAATATAATAAACTAAGGTATGGCGCTAAACATACATATTAGGTAAACACTATTCCAATTGTGCTAGAAACATGGAAAAACCTAAAAGTGATATAAATGAATGAGTTCAAAGTCAAGAACAAAAAAAAAAAAAAGTCCCACACCAGGTTGTAAATAAAAAACAATGGTGCATAATCTTCTGGTGCTAAATAAATTGCTCCATGAAGATCCTTTGTGCTCCACAACCATAAGACAATATATTGCACTCACCAACCATTTCTTGGGCTATGATTAAGACCCACTGAGGGTCGATATGCATGAGCCTGGAGGACTATATGTTGTATTCCCTCAAGTAAATAAAGTATCGCCAGAGCTACAGCGGGTGCCGGATATATTTATTCATTCACACGTGTTGGAGCTGACAGAAGCTTTCTGTTGCCTTGCACTTTGAAACATGGACACCTGATACTGGTGAGCAGCAGCTTGTTGTATATTAGTCAGAACAATTACTATACAATTTATGACTGTAAATAGGAATTGGATTGCAAATTTGCAGTCTGCTTATTGTTTCAACTCTTACCAGCGCAACCAAGTCTTGACTTGGTCCTCAGCTAAGGTAAAGTATCATTATGTTTTACATAATGAACACCAAAGGCAACGCAATTGGGGTAAAACTGAACTCGTATCCAGGGCTGGTGCTTGAATATTTTGCACCCTAGGCAAGACCAGCTACTTGCGCCCCCCCCCCAAAAAAAAGTTAAAGACAGTAGAAAATGTTAAATCAGCAAAACATGAAACTGCTAAATTTCTTTTAATTTGCAAAAATAAGTGCCATAAGATGCCACCAGTGCCAATATTAAATACATAATCAGTGCCACGGACAGACTGTATCTGTGGCTAGCAGTGGCAGGGTGACGGTTGCAGTGAGTGGAGGATGATGGATCCACACTCTGATAGATCCCAGGCTGGAATTCCCAAGGCAACGGGGGGGGGATAACATGCTGTGACAGCAAACAGACCAGCCCACACAGGCAGGGAGAACACCTGCACTGAGAAAACGCACACAGTGAAGGGTCAGGCACAACACACCCCCACCAACACTGACACAGATCAGTATGCGCAGCAGGCACTAGAAGAGCAGGCTGTGGGATCATGATGATGTCATCACTCACTGACACTTTGCACATGTGATGGATGGTCGGCCAGGTCACACTCACACAGACATCAGAGTCAGACATTCCCTTCCTCTGAAGACGCAGCTCCACCTCCGCTGATGAATGGGAAGAGAAGGGCTGGAACTACACAGTGATCAGCAGCTGCCAGCCAGCTTGCAGTGAGGGACCAAGTCTGAGAGGAACACTAGAAGGAACAGCTCAGCTGCTACACTGGCCCCAGACACCTGGCTTCTTCCTCTGTCCTTTCTTCCTCCCCTTCTGTCGCCCCTCCCCTCAGCTGAAGGATCATTCATGACATGGGGGAGTCCCACACAGACAGAGCTGGACTCTACTTGACCCAGGCGCCCGTAGGCGGCTGCTTAGTTTGCCTAGTGGAAGCACCGGCCCTGCTCATATCTTCAAGAATATCTAGGTGTAAGCTTGCAAGGATGTAGACTGAAATACTCTCAGTAATATCCAACGTGGGCATTATTACTATTGAAAAAATTTACATAAAAAATATTCTTTGACATGACTCCAGCTTATAACATCCAGTCAACAGGTGAGTAGACCTCTTGAAGGAGCTGCACACATCTCTCTCAGCAGTCTCTTGCAGCCTCTTCCTACTCAGTTCTCCCCTGCCCTGAGTAGATGTGAATGTTGATGTCTTTCCATCCTTCTCCCTAAGAGTGCTGTGCAGGGCATCATTTCATTGCCAGCCATTGTCCTTCCAACCTAAATTTCCATGAGAGAACTGGGAGCATCATCTTCAACACTTCCTGGGTCTGGCAGCTGGATATTAAACTTTATTCTCACCTCATTGTTGAATAGGAGCCAGGAGAAAGGGGTCATGCCACTGGGACAGGAGGTAAGGAAGATCTTTTCAATGGTAACACAGGCAGCAATAAAAACCCACATTTTCTAAAAATATAAAAATAATACTAGCAACAAAAATAATATGAATCATATAACCTTTTTTTATTATCTAAAATCTGGCAGTTTAGTAGCTAGATTAGAATTTACAGATAATTATATCATATTTCCATTCCATGGCAAACCTTCTACAAATAAAAGTGCATACCCACATTTTATGGCACATTTTATTTGGAATTTTCCTCTCTATTTACTAGACAGCATTTTATTTTTTAGCCATTGCTATTATGTTATTTTACTTCCAGCACCACATGAAGTTAGCACAAGCTTTGGCATTTATTTTGAAACGCCAGACAATGAGAATTTATCAGAGCTCTGTTCAGTGCAATAGATATATCAACAGGAATAAAAATGATAAGCATTAGTCCTTATGTATTTCAAAGGCAGTTTGTGGTCTGTAGCAGAAGATTGATGTAGCCAGCTCCTAAGAATTATTGAATGGCTGTGTCAACGTACACAGAGATTTTTGGATAAATTTTTTTACAGGAAACGATTTTGCCTAGTAAAAGAATGCGATTAAACAATTACATATTTTTTGCCTGTCCACAGACTGCATAGTAAATACATTTAGTATTATAAAACATTCTGTTTATTTGTATTACCACTTGTAAAAAACATTATATTGGCCTTGTTTAATGGGAATGATTTAAATGTAGCTATAGAGAGTGGAAGTAGACTTGTGTAAGTCAAATAGTAAATTCCAAATTACAGAGAAGAAGACAAAAAATTTAGCTTTAGGTGAATTTACATAATTTTAATACATTTTCCACCTTGGATATTCTACCCATCCCACCAAAAAACAAAATGTTTTTTGCAGTTTTGTAAAATGCTGCTGTGTTATTTTTGGTGTGACAGTACTTTTTCCTTTAACAAAAACAACAATAATAATAATACTCTGGCTTGTCTACTCACTGAATGCAGAAAGCAATGGAAAAGACCTTAGAAGGGTTCATAAATGGAACCTATGATCATTTTGGGTCAGTGTTATTTTTACTATTTATACAATTTGTTTTTATTAATTTTGTTATGGGTATTTACCTATATTGTGCATTTACTTATATCGTACATTCACATAAGTCACTACCCTTATGGAGCTTGCAATCTAAGGTCCCTGTTGCGCATGCATACATACACATACTAGGTTCAATTTGGACATGATCCAATTAACCTATCAACATTCCAGAGTACCTGAAGGAAACTCATACAAACACAGGGAGAACAGCAAACTGAATGAAGGTAGTGTCCTGTCTTGAATTGGGACCCTAGGCAGACGTGTTAACCACTAAGCCACTGTGCTTTATGTTACAAATACATGTTTTGCATGAGAAGGGGGTCATAATAGAACATTATCAGCTTTCTAAATCCAGAGCATAGCAGAAGATGTTTGCCTTCAGATAGTCTCTCTTTTATTGAAAGTCTGTATAGAGGTAGGGAGGGGGATGTGTTAAGTTATTCCTCTGACTCATTCAGTTATGTGTACAATTTGTCTGTGAGCTCTGCAAACAACTTTTTTTTTATTTTGTAACAGCCTTAAAAAAAAAAGACTGTACAAAATAAAGGAAATTACATTCAAAACTAGATGACTTTAAAGGCATCGTATTTAAATCACAATACACTTGGGAAAAAAATATTTATTGTATCCCATTAAAATGGTGGAAGAATACATAGCCACTGTATGTTAATACATGAACATGTATTTACACATCAATTTTAATAAAATCAAATAGATGCATAAACAGTGTTATATACTGCTGAAGAATGCCAATGCATTTCGCAGTTCACAGCTGCTTCATCAGGGACATCGCAAGACCATTTAGAAAGTTTAAAATGAAATTTTGATAGTACAAATAACAGTATAATTGGGATTTTTTTTTAAATAAACACAGTATATGCTAATCATTTACAGATTACCACAACATTGATCAAGACCATCTAATGGCCATCAATTCTTGAGAAAATGCCACATATAAGGCCTCAGAAATCCCACTCCTGAGAGATTCAGGGGAGGGTAAACTGGACACTGGACCAGATGGAAGGAAAAGAAGGTGAAGGCTGCCAACAACCATACATTCCCAACTACAATACAATACACAGAGTAAACACACTCAGTATACCAATTCCGCAGCTTAAACCGTCACTAAAAGGGAAATTTGTATGTATGATAGTAGAAAAATGGAGAAAAAAAAGAAAGAATGGAGGAAAAAAAGGGGACAAAGAAGAATAAGAAAAGAACAAAGAAAGAATGGAGGAAAGAGGCTCCCAAGTATCTGAACTTATAAAGCATGATGAACATATGCAGCATCTCCCAACATACATAAGAATTACATTATAACAAACAAAAATATATAAACAACAAAAACAATACATTCAACATATATTTCTAAATAAAAGGTTTAAATGTAATGCAGTATTCAGACCAGGGGGATGAGTAGCTTTCAAGTTATATATCCATCGAGCTCCTTTCTCAGGATTCTATTATCAAAAATTGCCCCCTCTAGGGTCCTGGTAGATCTTATCAAGGGTGAAAAATTAAATAACACTGGGGGACTAGAGCTTCACCTGTTGCAAATAAATAAATGTGAAATACTCGTATGCAAAAATGAATAAAAAAAATTAAAAATATTTTTATAAAGCTTATTAGTATATAAGTAAACAGCATATTTACAAAAACACTATATATTCCCTATAAAGTCTTCAGAGATGGAAAGACCAGCATGACTTCACATTATAGAAACACAGATACATAGAAAAGTGACAGCAGAAAAAAGACCAAGTAATCCATTGAGTCTACCTGTTTTTTGTTTTGTTTTGTTTATTATACGTGTTTTTATATTTTTTTTTTTTTTAACTTTTTTGTGAGTATAGATTTATGTTTGTCCTTTGTCCCAAGCATATTTGAAGCCACTTACTGTTGACTTGACTCACTAATTAGGCTGGAAGTCTTTTCCAGTCAACAACTACCCTTTCAGTAAAACAATACTTTCTAAGATTAGTTTTGAACTTTCCTCCTGTTCGTTTGAGGTCATGTTCCCGTGTTCTTGATCTTGGTTTCATATTGAAAATACTGCCTTCTTAAAACCTTATTCACCCCCAAGATGTACTTAAAGGTTTCAGTCATGTCTCCCTTCTTTTAACCTTCTTTATTCAAGACTGCATATATTACATTCCTGAAGTCTCTTCTGATATGTTTTTTCCCTTAGACCTTTCACCATTTTTGTTACTCGTCTCACAAAAAGATATTGATAAGAAAGAATGAATTGAAAGTAAAGATCTTTTAAGGGGAATCAGGACCTCCTTCCTTCTGCTGGTGACCCCTCAAGAGATGGAGGTATGGGGAGGGATATAGAATATAGAATAACAGAATATTAAAAATCATATCCTTGAAGGAATTCGGGACCTGTGAGCTATCTATATTACCTGACAGTAGCTAGCAAAATTTAAACATGAACTGAAACATATCAATTGTACAATAATAGATGGTTGCCTAATGCAATCATTACAGTAATTCTGAATTTAGAAATGTATCTGAGTTGTTAGCACAAGCTAGCTTTTTCACATAATGCATTTCAGTTCGGTATCATAGATTTCCTTGTTCAAAAAAAAATGCACCACTAAATTGTGAATTACTGTGCAGTTCATTCAATGACTCAAAAAAAAGGAAAAAAAAAATTAGTATGCATATTTATTGGTTATTCTTATTTTAAATTGAACATTTATTTAAAGTGTATCTGTTGTAAACTACAAATGTTAAGCTCTAAAGCACTTAGCCTAAAAAAATAGGTGCCTCTATCATTCCCAAAATACTGTCCAGTGTATAAGAGAAAGCCATAAAACCTGGGCACTTATTTAAATCTTTCTCATTAGACTTGGTCAACCAAGCTGCCATCTTCCACCAAAGTTCCTAATGCAATTGATCAGAGAGACCACCTGTCACTGTTATTGACCAATAGAAAGGTGCAGGGGGGGGGGCAAACTAGATCTTAGACACACTAGATTTACTAGCAATCACTGGGTGCCTACCTTTTATTTCAGCTCTTAGCTTGTAACATTCATAGTTATTACAGATTTGCATTAAATGTCCCATTACTCTAAAACAGCAACATGTTTTTATTTATCTAGGTTCCAGTCTATAATAATTTAATGACAACAATATGAATGATACCCATTTGCTTTATTTGAAGTATGCATTCCTGTTAGTTTATATATTATCACTGTCATACTGTTTATACCTATCCATATCTGAGCCTTGTCTTGCCTTGACTCTGTGTCATTTAAGTTGTCATTTTTCATGGCAGTGGTTGTTGTAGCTCCTGGTGGGAGACGATCCCACTCGCCAATCTTTCTGATGTTAGGACAATGAGCGAACGACTTTTCAACATCTCATCAATCTATTTTACTTTATTGTCCTGATGTCTGACTGATAGGAGCTGTAAACAAGGACTGCCTGTCAGTTTCTTCTTCAGTGTTTATAATGGAATGGTGGCCACCCCTCTGGAAGAGTAACAATCAATCACCCACAATGGTCTTAATAAAAGCTGAACAGAGTTGTCATAAAGGGGGATCTATCACATGTATGAACAATTAATCTCAGCTTTAAAGTAGTAAATGATCACAATACATTATTATATGCAATGGCTTAGCATGCATCAGATACAGAATATTATGTGACATAAATTGGTTTGTTTCATAAAGCAGTGCAAAGGGCAATGATGATTGGAAAATTAAACTAGAGCAACCAATCATATTTCAGTTTCTAGTAAGAAAAAACAAGCATGTTTAATAATTCATTATTACACTGTTTTTTTTTTAAAAGACAAGCAAATATTAATGAGTGCAAAAGTGCAGTAACCCACAGCAACCATTTTGAATTCAACTTTCATTTGTTTACCTATACTAAGCTTCCTCAGCTTGATTGCAATGTATTATTGCACAGAAGGACACAATGTTGTGCTTTGACCCACTTCTTCCTACTCTCATTAGTTTAACCTTTTTCACAAAGTATGGTGCGCCACTTTACTGGCAATAAGAGAGCCATAAAAAATGAGACGGGGCATAGCACAGCAAGACAATGGGGAGATCTGGTCTCAGCAAAATATAATGCCTTAATTTTATGAGGGGCTTGGGTGCACAAGAAATAAACAAAATGTGCATGCAGGTATTATCATCCAGATGTTTATCTAGGATCACAAAACTCTGCCAAAACTTCAGGAGACTGTATCTCCCATTATGTTTGGTCACAATTGTATTCTTATAGGTTCCTCTTGGTTCACGTTTTATACAGTGCATTTTATATTTTTTAAAATAAATTCTTTATGAATAATACACAATATACATTCTATAACTTTGAAAAAACAAAACCTTATGGTTCTTCTGGGGTCCCTTGGGTAGTGGAAGGCTCCTAACAGTCAAGATATGTTGTCTTCTTAGAGCAAGGGTAACTAATCCAAGGCTTGTATCTCTTCCAGTGCATGCCTGTTTTTCTGATACCAAGGGGTAGGGAGGAGAAGCAAATAGCAAGAAATAGTGAGGAGGTACTTCAGGTTTGGGAAGGCAATAGGAGGAGTAGAAGCAAAGGGACAGGAATGGCTGAAAGCTATAGTAGGAAAAAAGGGAGAGGGTGGATGTGGCAATGGAAAGGGGCTACAAAGTATTTTCTTGTTTCACAAATCGTGATTTTGTTTAGAATATTGTTACATTATGTAAGCATGGTTGAACTTACCCATCAAAACCCTATAGCATGCTTTAGTGGCCCCAAGTATGCGGCTCAAAAATGTAGTAAAATGTCAGGGTCTGTCATTTCTATCTGTCATGTCCTTCATGCCTCTTAATGCCAAATCTCTAAACCCAAGAGTCCCCCTCAGCCAAGTCATTCCCAATGTCACGTTCTCCAGGTTAGCTAAATAGGCTGTTTGTTTTTTTTCTTTTTAAGACAGAGACTGATTAGCAGCCTGGGATGAGTCAACCTGTGAGTAAAGCAGGAGTTCACCTCAGAACAGGCTGGGAGGCGCTAACAGGTCAGGACTTCTGGAACCCTCCCACCCTTAGCAAACTTTCTGGAAGAGGAGCGGAGGAGGTCCAGATCTGCATGTTTGAGGGACCCTGGCCAACCCCCTGGCAAGAGGCAGGGCATGGTGACCAGGGCAACCCTCAAATGTGGCAGAGCCTGGGGGGAGGTGGGCAGTGTCGGGTGGAAGATGGACTGAGAAGAAGGCTGGAGTGAGGAGCCTGGGAAAGGGCCCCAGGGAGGGAACCCCACCTGCAGGCAGGATTCTGGAAGAGATTATCTCCTCTGTCCCATCATCTCCTAAGGAGCACAGCCCAGCATAAGGCCTGAAGGCAGCCAACAACCCACCAAGCAAGCAGGAGAGGACAGAGTGAGTACTCTCACACCCCCTGGGCCAGATAAGGGGAGAGGGCGGTCAGGTGCAATACTCAACTAGCCTTAATTGCGAGACTGCTTAACTACAAGCTCTTGGGACCCCCTTGCTCAGGGATACCCTCAGTACAGCTGGTTGGGGAGGAGGATTCATCTGGTGTCTGAGGAGGTACACCAAAAATCTTGTAATGCTCTTAAAGAAGAGACTGTTGCTCTCTGTATTTTTATACATAGTTGCTAAGGAGTTGTCCTCAAGTTCTACATTTCCCTGGGCATCCCATATACCCCTAGACCCCATCCAAGTTTCAAACCCCTAATGAAAAAAACCCCCCATAAACTAAGCTCAAGGACTGTTTACTGACTCTGAATGCAAATTGTGGAAAAATGTGAGTTGCCTGGCTGTCCATCAATGCAGCACATGCTACAGCAATTCAGCAAGTGTTCTGATTGACTGCTGCATCCTGTCTGTGCCCTGCCCATTTTATTTTGGTTGTTAAGTTGAAAAGGTAAATGCCCCTTGAGGGATAGGGATTAATGTGAATACACAATATATATGTAAAGTGCTGTGTAAATTGACAGCACTCTATAAGTACCTGTAATAAATAAATAAATAAATGTATGCATGTTCAAGAAAAAGAAGCAGTAGAAGGGGGAGGGAGGGAGGGTAGGCCGGCAGTCATCATTTAGGTACATATTACACTTGCTGCAGTTGCTGTGCACAATGCTTATTGACAGCAATGATGTGGCTGGGTGTGAGATGCTCAGTGCATAGAAGAAGGCATGACATTACATAGAGGAAATTACAGCCCCCACTAAGCACTGTTTATTTCTGTTTTTGGCCCACATAGTCATGGCCCACTAGAGGGTTCTCCGGTGTTCTGCTAGGCTAGTATGAGCTTGTATGTATCAGAAAACATGAGGAATTTGCACAAAAGAAATTGGCAAATGCATACAGAGGTTAGACAAAAAAAAATGAAACACTACATGATTTGCAGGTGAGAAAGTGATGACACGTTTCACATTGAAAGTGGAAGTGATGTAACATTCTTTTGCTTCCACTGTGTGATGAGACACCTAGCTAACAGGAGGGAAGCCTCACTTTTGTCATTCACTGCGTATGCTGATAGTAATACAGAGTCATGTCAGAAGCAGGGGCGGACTGATAACTCATGGGGACCCTGGGCAATAGGGGATCATGGGGCCCCAGTGTCCTCGCTCACACTCAAAGCACACCCAAAAAAGCCTAAAAAAAGGTACTAGGGGCATTTCATGGGGCTCCCCACTGACCCCGGGCACTCGGGCAGTGCCCGAGTGCTCGAATGGTCAGTCCGCCCCTGGTTAGAAGTTACTTAGTTTTAAAGAGGTAAAATTGTTGGTACCCGCTTAGCTGGGACCTCCGTGACTGAAGTTGACAATTTATTTGCTCTGTGATGTACAGTATCAAAGGTTATGACGGCATAGATAGTTTCTGGGAAAATGTTGTGTGATAAGCATATAAGCGTGGTCAACATGGTCAATTGACTGAAAGAGTCAAAAGGACATTGTACAGGATTGTGACCCAGAATAAGAAAACAACTGCTGCAAAAGTGACTGCAGAGCTCAATCTCAGTCCCATGAGGATTTCTCACCAAAATAAAGCATAGAGACATGGATGGATGGGTGAGTTTGCTTTCAAAATTAAATATTAATTTAATAGAGTTTTTGGTGCTCATGTGAAGTGTAGTCCCACTTTAAGAAAAGGTAGAAAATAACAGACTTATTGGCAGGATCAGCAGGTTATACAACTACTATGTTATGGGGGGACTCTGAAAAACAAAGACTGCTATGGTAATACTCATGACAGACTGCAGAAGATATGTCATTTTTTATTTTGTTCATAGTTTCACTTTAATATAGTGATGAAATCTATGTATTGAAGTAGTCATCATCCCATTGGTCATCATCCTCATCATACTTAGCAACACTTGCTTGACAAATTACTGGTTTTGTCATCATACTTATTGACACTTGATTGAACAATGACTGAGTATGTAATTTTACTGTTTATATCTTGGGTGTTCTTCACTGAGCACAACAATGTACACGTCAGAGAGAATATTTTTTCTTATTATATTTGCACAATTGTGTTTTAAATGACCTACAGATTACACGTACGTCATGGCATACAAAACAAAAACAATTCAGTTGGACAAAGATTGTAGTTCTATCATGTTGAAAATGTGAAGGGTTAATCAGGTGGGTCCCACAATCTAATGGGTGGGCCCTAGAGTCCTAGTCTGCTCCTATATGTATACATATACTTATATTAGGTGAATGCATTTCTAATGATAATGGAGAAAAAAATTGTGACTGATAACTATATAGGGAAAAAAAAACTCCCCCTCGCCTCTGTTATCTACAGGCACAGGTTTACTGTGCTTAACGGAGATGTTCACCTTTCATAACATGCTGTTACATGTTACACCCATTTTCAGGGTGTAACATGTTACATGTTATGAAATGACCGGATCCGCAACCCCCCTCCCACACACACACCCCACCAATCCCCCTGCTTTGACAGCTAGCGAGGGATCTTTTTCCCCTGCTAGCTGTCAAAATTTTAAAAACATTATTCTGTGAATGAGAAACTGCAAGTTCCGACAGCCTCAGTGGCTGTCAGATTGCGGTTCTCAATGAACTACCACAGCAATGTGAGTGTACATTGATTCTTCCTGGCAGTAAGTATCGGCTTGCCAGTACAAGGTATGAGCAAGTAGACACAATGACAGGTCTGCAGGAGTCTTGCATGGCACCAAAGATCTGTTGATTGCTGGTGCAATGCCTTCCAGACTCCTACAACAAAATATAATAAATACACATTTTTTTACCTGCAACAAAATGTGCATTTATTATTTTTTTTTGAACGGTGAACTTATCTTTTCATTGTAAATCTGGTCCTTGGCCAGGGCTATCTTTCAATAACTGGCCACAGAAGTTAGATAGCAGATGCTTCCTGTCAGCATATGGTGTAATTGTACAACCTTTTCTGTTGTCTTTTAGGTCATCTAAATATTTGTTTTGGGGATTATGGGCACATTTTTTTTAAACATCCCCCAGGCCAATACTTGTTCCTGCTCATGTGCCTTCATAGAGTAGTGTAAAGTCCATTTTTAAAAATGCCATTAGAGTAATGATAAGCACTGTAAAGACATTTGGCACCAATCTACTTAGTGAAGCTTTCACATATCCTCTGCTGAATTGTGTGTTTTGTTTTATTGTGCAGTTATTAGTTTATGCAGCACATCCTTGCTTTGCCAAAATACACATCCAATTCAATTTATGGGAAGTCATTTACTTGCTCTCACTTATTATCATTAATGTGATTGTGTGTTTAAAATTTGATCCTACAAGTTGCCAAACCTAATACTCAGCAGCATCTAATACTGTATATCTAGTGTCATTAGGGGGAAAAAGGGTAAGCACAAAAGCCTACAAAAAGTCTAAACAGCCAGCCCAATTTTCCTACAATGCCATTTGATAAGGAGAGTCATCTGATGCCTCCTCAAGCACAACAAAGGGAAAATTCATTACAAAACCATACTTCCTAGTTAAGGAAGTTGTAGAAGAACCATAAAAGTGAGTTCTAAGGCCCGGTTAGCTGCTTTGCAGATGATTTCCATGGATAGTCTAGACCGGGGTTTCTAAACCGGGTTCAATAGAACCATAGGGTTCTCCAGAGGTTGCTAGAGGTTTCATGAGTAATGCGCAATTTGTGTCTCTCAGTTAAGTTCCCACTGACACCAATGATCTCTTTAGCTATCTGTAAGGAGGTAATTCTTCTCAATGACCACAAGTGTAAGGAGCATTCTTCTCACTGATTATCACACTAATGTATCATGAATTGCAAATATGGTAATTTTGAGACCAGAAAGTTATTTCAAGGATTCCCCTGTGTTGAAAAGGTTGATAAATGCTGGTCTAGACACAGCTGCCCATGATGTTGCAATGTTGACACAGCAATAAAGTGATGGCTTGCAGGTGAGCAGGCTAGTATGAGGCTGGCAGGTGAGCAGGCTGGTCTGAGGCAGGCTTGGACAGTGACTGAATAGTATAGGTTGGGTAAAACTTTTGTTTGTTTTTTGGTTTGACCGCTGGATTCCTACTGGAAACTTTTGGGAACTGATCAGGCTGTTTTGTCGATGGCAAAATTGGAACAGCAGTGGGAACTGAGAGTGTCTGCTGGTAGTGGCCAAATAGGGTGTCTGAGGAGTTCTAGATAATGGGTTAATGAAAGGAACTTCAGGGGGCTTTTACAGGACTTGTACAACCAATGTGAACAGGAACAAGAGGCTGTGAGGCAGGAACCTTATAGCTGGTTGAAAATGAGGTATACTTGGTATCGTCTGTGGCTGCTATTGGTAACAAAGATGCTGATATTTTGGAAAGCTGGTATATGAAGGCAGGACTGGACTGGCGTAAATTAGTTGTAGTTGAATATGGCATATCTAACCAGGCTTGATGCACAGGTTAAATGAAGCTTTAGCTGCAGATTCCCCGTTTAACCAAAGAATTTGTAGCGTCCACGTAACCTAGCAGGCCCTCATTAATAAATACTGAGTACTTCTTATAGAAATAGGATTTGTAACCCACAGTAATCATGCCAAGGATGTTACCATTTTGTTGCCTCTGCAACTACAGCCGGAATTCTGATAGTTTTGCTCCGATATCTTGCTATTAACATAACTGGTTTTGGAACCATTCCCATCCAATAGCTTGCAGCAACAGCCCTGAAGAAGGGGGTGTCCATTCCCTTGAAATGCATTGGATTAATGTACATGTTGCTACTGTCAATAAAAGACTTTTAAACATGCAACAAAACACTCTTTGCTTTGGAATCCAAATGCTCCTTTTTTAAGTCTTCTTTCAGAAACACCCATAAGGCTATATCCCGAAGATAGCAGCTGAAGCCCAAAGAGGGTCCACCACCACTATCCACCACTGGGCACATTCCACTAGAAGGGATTTCTTCTTACTTGCCCTTACATTTTACCCTCCCACGACCAGTGATGAATCTAGTCAGTCCAGCACGGTCTCCAATACAAACAAATCACCCTGTTTGACCAAGAAATTCAAAGAGTCCATGTAACCTAGCAGGCCCTCATCAGAAAGTATAGAGAACTTCTCATATAAATAGAATTTGTCCACCCTGGTAACCCTACTATGTTACATGAACATGTTACATAAACAGTACTAAAAAGAAATGAGAAGTCATCAACCATGGAAAGCAAAACCATAGAAAACCATAGAAAGCAATGCCAGCTCAGTCTAGGTCTTCACCAATGGTTGATCCTCACAAAAAGAAAAATTTGACCACAAGGAAGATACAACATGCAATATTTTCTAATAGTTGCTTAACAGACAAATCCTAAAATAACTGGCAACAAAAATCCCTAACTTCTGCTGACAACACTAATACACCACAGAGTTTGGGCCCACCTTAACACAAAAACAACACTGCAACAGGTGAAAACAAGCTGACTGTTCTCAGATGTTTTTTTAATCTGGTCTTTGGCGTTAGCATTTTATAATAGAGAAAGGAAGAAGTTACCTGTAATCTAATGTGACCAGATAAATGAGTTACACATAGGAAGATACCATTTTTAAATGAAAACAGGGCAATTATTATATAAGCGTACAACATACAAAATATCACACATATTGTACATATAGTATAACCAAAAAACAATAACCAAACATTGTAACAATTGTGTGAGCTAACTAACCATGTACAAAGAATCTCAGCGAAACAGGCAAGGGGAAGTAGGGCAAAGCAGGGTTAGGTAACAGAACAGAATGTCAGATGAAAGAGAAGGTCTGGGCAGGCATACATGATGGAGGCCAGACAATGCTGAAGCAAGGAACATACAACGGGGTGGGACTGCATAACTTCCCAACAGCCAACCTCAGGTGGTGGTTATTGAAACTTCACTGGCCACAGGGGACACTTAGTAGACACATGGATTACACCACTCCTAACTTGAACTACAGTGGTACCAGCAGGTGCTCTGGCTGTGCTGCATGTTCCTGACATGTTACTGTGCTAATTACCTGGTTTGTAAGATTTCACTTCTATTTTTCTATCGTGAGTTAAACCATTACTTTGTGAACTTTGTCTGCAAAAAAATTACTGTCTACCATAGAGGATCTTGTGCCAATGTTGTTTTGAAGCTAGGCCTGCGATTCAAGCAAAACAAAAAACAGCCATGAGAGCAGACTGTGTTGAGATAGTGCTTAATAAACCCAAGCAGAGTAGTAAATGTATGATTTTACAATAGGCACAAAACTTTATTTTAAACCTTAGTTAGAAAGGGGAAACCTTGCAAGGTAAGCAGACATACAAAACACAACAGTCAATAAAATAAGCAGTCCGGACTGTGAAGTCAACAGGCAATATATGGCATTAATTAAAGCAGCCTATAACACAAATGCTTAAATGAATGCCAATAATGGGGAGCATAAGTGTAGCTAGAAGGAATATAATGGAAGCAAAAAACATGCTGTTGGTAGAAGGACAATAAACTATCACTACCCTGGGTACTGAATGACAATGTCCTGTCCATAAGTGATCACATAAATCAAAGTGCATTAAATCAGAGTAAATTGCAATTGCCCCAAGATGATAGATGAGCAAAAGTAAGGGTGGTTCCGACACTTCAGAATCAAATGGAGATAGCTGTAAGATGTATAACATATATGAATGGCAATCCGAGTTCAAGATACAGTCCAGTAAATGTACAGTTGCAAGAAAAAGTATGTGAACCCCTTGGGATTATGTGGAGTTTTGCATGAGTTGGGCATAAAATGTGCTCTGAACACCATCTAAGTCACAACAATAGAAGAACACAGTCTGCTGAACATAATACCACACAAACATTAGATGTTGCCATGGTTTAATTGCACATAACATGTAAACATTCACAGTGCAGGGAGGAAAAAGTATGTGAGGCCCTAGCTTAATGACTTCTCCCAGAGCGAATTTGGAGCCAGGAGTGAGCCAACCTTGACTCCAATCAGTGTGATGATATTGGATGTGTTGCTGACAGCTGTCCTGCCCTTAAAAAACACACACCTGTTTTGGGTTTACTGGTTTCAAGAAGCACTGTCTGATGTGAACCATGCCTCGCTGAAAAGAGCTCTCAGAAGACCTACGATCAAGAATTGTTGACTTGCATGAAGCTGGAAAGGGTTACAAAAGTATCTCCTTGAGCCTTGATGTTCATGTGTCCACGGTAAGACAGACTGTCTACAAATGGAGAAAGTTTAGCACTGTTGCTACTCTCCCTAGGCATGGTCGTCCTGTAAAAATGACTGCAAGAGCACAGCGCAGAATGCTGCATGAGGTAAAGAAGAATCCCAGATTGTCAGCTAAAGACCTACAGAAATCTCTGGCACATGCTAACATTTTTGTTGACACATCTACAATAAGGAAAACATTAAACAAGAATGGAGTACATGGGAGGACACCGCGGAGGAAGCCATTGCTGTCCAAAAAGAATATTGCAGCACGTTTGAAGTTTGCAAAAGAGCACCTGGATGTTCCACAGCACTACTGGCAAAATATACTGTGGACAGATGAAACCAAGATTGAGTTGTTTGGGAAGAACACACAACACTATGTGTGGAGAAAAAAAGGCACAGCACACCAACATCAAAACCTCATCCCCACTGTGAAACATGGCGGAGGGAGCATCATGGTTTGGGGCTGCTTTGCTGCCTCAGGGCCTGGACGGATTGTTGTCATTGATGGGAAAATGAATTCCAGAGTTTATCAAGACATTTTGCAGGAAAACGTACAACCATCTGTCCGCCAACTGAAGCTACGCAGAGGATGGGTGATGCAACAGGATAATGACCCAAAGCATACAAGTAATTCAACAAAACAATGGCTGCAACAGCACAGAATACGTCTTCTGGAGTGGCCCAGTCAGAGACCTGACCTCAACCCGATTGAAATGCTGTGGCATGACCTTAAGAGAGCGATTCACACCAGACATCCCAAGAATATTGCTACACTGAAACAGTTTTGTGAAGAGGAGTGGTCCAAAATTACTCCAGATTGTTGTGCAGGTCTGATCTGCAACTACAGGAAACGTTTGGTTGAGGTTAGTGCTGCCAAAGGAGGGTCAACCAGTTATTAAGTCCAAAGGTTCACATACTTTTTCCTCCCTGCACTGTGAATGTTTACATGTTATGTGCAATTAAACCATGGCAACATCTAATGTTTGTGTAGTATTATGTTCAGCAGACTGTGTTCTTCTATTGTTGTGACTTAGATGGTGTTCAGAGCACATTTTATGCCCAATTCATGCAAAACTCCACGTAATCCCAAGGGGTTCACATACTTTTTCTTGCAACTGTAGTTGTAGATGTGAAGTAAGTAATCATACTATATTGGTGGCATAGACTGTCACCTACCCTCCTCACCTTTAGGCACACCCTAAAAACCCATCTCTTCAGAGAAGCCTACCCTGCCCTCACCTAATTGCCGATCTCCTCCGCTCTTCCCACCACTCCATCCCCCACAGCTATTTCCTCCTGTACCACTCTCCCCTCCCTCCTAGATTGTAAGCTCCAAGGAGCAGGGCCCTCAAACCCCTCATGTATTGTATTGTATTGTTACTGTACTGTCTCGTGTACTGTCTCCCATTACAATGTACAGCGCTGAGCAAACTGTTGGCGCTATATAAATACTGTATAATAATAATAGTGTCCTAAGGATGTCCATTACATGTCATGCCATGAAGGTGCGTAAAGATGATAGGTGATCTGGCTAAATGTAGTATGTATAGAGCCTGGGTCTTACATTGATAAAATTATATAGCAAGTTAGCAGCTCAACAGCAAAGCTGTGATAGAGGCAAGTCCAGCCAAGGTGAAAGATAAGGATATATACTCGCATGGATCATAAATACATCACTCCCCAGGAGTGTATCAGACTATTCAAGTCTTGTCGATGGATAGTTAATCTCTCAGTGAACTTCCCCTGAGTGCTATCTGCATTAGGCTGTGTATTTGCACATAAATGTAGGCATAATTGTGTTGTCGTCATTTAAAAATGGTATATTCCTATGTGTAACTAATTTATTGCGTCCCATTAGATCAAAGGTAACTTCTTCCTTTCTTTATTATAAAATGTTAAGGCCAAATACCAGATTAAATACTTCTGAGAACTGTGAGCTTGTTGTCTGCCTTTTCACCTGTGTTGAACTAGAGAAAAATTTAAATATGTAGGTTCATCCTCGACAGAACTGTCCTTGGAGACCTTATCTTTTTCTAGAGTCACCTCATGTGATTAAGATGAGACCAGGTCAGGTAAAAGAAAAGAATATGTTGATGTCTGAATGGAGTCTGTTACATTTGATGCTACTGAAAACTGCAGAAAAGTGCCCTTGACCACCTATCTAATTAACGAGACACCTCACTGTTTCAAATAGTTTCAATCCAGCAGGTTTGATAGAATTGCTTTCTTGATAGAGCTTATCCAGGACAGGCCCAGTAAGCACCCGCATCAGATTTAAGTTTTTACTTGCCGTAAGGGAGAGGTAGAATTCATTGCAGAGATGGTGAGTGATGAGATGAAAAAAAAAACAAACAAATAAAACAAAAATCTAGCTGTGGGGAAATATTTAGAATAAATATTACTTAAACCTACTCTACCACGTTGCAAGATGTGATGTCACTATTCTTCTGGCAAGTTTCCTTTGGAAAGATAATTATTCTAAATATCCTCCAAAGACACCCCAGCATAGTACAAGAGCATTGAATGATTCAGGATACGCATCATTTTCAGGATATTGCCCAAAGGATTGTGAGATCACACTTACTGAGCCTGGGAGGAGAAAGGTTGGGGTAGAGTCAAGGGCAGAGTGATGACTCATGGGGCCCCCGGGCAATAGGGGATCATAGGGCTCCTGTGTCCTTGCCCAAACTCAAAAAAGCCTATGAAAAAGGTACCAGGGGCATCACATGGGGCCCCCTACTGACCCCGGGCCCTCGGGCAGTGACCGAGTTTCCAAATGGTCAGTCTGCCCCTGAGTAATATTTTAACTTTTTCCTTGCAAGCACATTTTTGCTCTACTGTTATGCAGTGAATAATACAAGGGGAGGGTGCTGAATTACGAATTCTAGTTTCAGCTTTAAGTAACAATTGAGTACTGTCCGTGATACTTTTTTTATTTGCACTAACATACAATTTTGAGGACAAGCTTTCGGGGTATGTCCTCAAAATTGTATGTTAGTGCAAATAAAAAAAGTATCACGGACAGTACTCAATTGTTTCTGTCGCAAATGCACTAATACGGCTACAATCACCTCAAGCTTTAAGTAACAATGGGACCACACAGGCTATTAAGAAAAATAGAACAGCCATTAAAAAAACATAATTTCCTTTTTGTCTTAAAATCCATGATACTGGGGGTAGCTAACTGCTCAATACTGGCAGCCCAGCTGGAAATGGAAAAAAAGCAAAGTATTAGCAAAGAAAAAAAGACAGATGTCACAAATGCAAAAGAAACATATTGTACTTTGTAGAAGTCACAAAAATCTAAATCTGCAAGAGAGGAGGGTGTCAGGAGACCAAAAAGATAGAAGCAAAAGATAACAGAAAGAACCATGAACCTGCGGCAACACAGCTAGTGTTACACACATTATGGGCTTCTAAAAAACATGCTGCACTGTCTCCTGTGAGTGATGACATCATGAATCACCTTAGATTGTACACCCGTTGAGGATTAGGGACTGATGTGAATGTACAAACTATATGTAAAATGCTGTGTAAATTGACAGCACTATATAAGTACCTGAATAATAATAATAATGAATACTTGCCTACCTACATCACGTGTGCCAACGAGCAGCAGACGGGACTAGAAGTGGAAAGCGTTTGTGTCGAACCAATGTGCCAATGTAAACCAGTTGCTTACTAAAGATGGGAAGTCAGGTGAGAAGGCTCAACAGACAAGACACAACACAACAGAGGGCAAAATAATGAAAAAGGTCAGGCCAAAATTTAGCTGCAAAGCAAAGGGGTTTCTACTCAGGCTAGGCATTATTGGTTATGCTGGAAAATTGAAATAGGAGATGAAAAGTATATGAGGGCCTGCAGCTACAGTTTGAAAAGGGATGTAGCAGGCTCCTTGTACAAGAGGATTCAGAAGGAATCACATGATCAGCAGTCAGTCTTTTCTCTCTCTCCCCTATTTGTAAAACCTGGGCATTCTGCCAAGTTCATGACTCATCCACTACACAGCAAAGAATGCTGGGAGGGGGAGGAAGCAGGAAGTGAAGGGGAGAACAGAGAGACACGAGGCTGGAGCAAAGACAGGGACATGTGGAGCCCATCCAAGCAGAGGAGGAGGCACTACAGCACCCAGTGCGGATGGAGGGACCCTGCTGTGTGTTCAGAGTCTGGTGAGCTTTCCCACTGGAGAGAGTAAGACACACCATTTACACTTTGCATATAGACTGGGACATCCGCACCCCACTGCTGGGATCTCACCCATCCAGGGCCCTGTGCAAGCCACAGATCCCTCTGCCTGCTTTGCCCCTCACCACCAGTGTAATTGAGACTGTCTGCCCCGGGGACTGACACATACTGGGAGATTGCATCCTGCGACTGCCCCTGGTCTTGGGGTGCTTTGTGTTGCGTTTAGACACTGAGGTTGGACCCTCTTAGCCCAGAAACCTAGTGAAATTGGATGTAACCCACACCAGCTGAAACTCCAAAGAAGCCTTCAGCTGCTATTTACTTCATTGTAAGGACTAAACGTGCACCAACTAGAGCTCCACCGTTACAAGGACTGAAGTGGGGAATCTGGCTTAGTAGCTTTATTAGAGGTACCTCTTTATTGCATCCTGTTCTGACTCTGAGATGATTTTTGGCTAACGCCCCTCAGAAGCAGAATCATACACCGGTGTGGGTAATACATTTCATTGATAGAGTATAAGTAAGTTTATTTGTTTGATATCAGTTGTATTCTGCTTAAAGTGCGGCTCTGCCATCCGGAGACTCTTGGCTGTGAAGCCCTCTAGTGGCAGACCAAATTTACTGCATTGCATAAAAGAAGAAAAGTAAGTTTTGAATTTGAAAGGGGAACCCCACCCCTCTACACTGCAATTCATTCTCCATAAAATTGTTCTTGTTTCATTTAACCCTGTGTCAGCAAATTTCTTGGCGGGGTATTTGCTATTCATTACCAGTTGTGCCAGAGGGATTGGGTTTGCTTAGGGTTGGATCTATTGAGCGCAGGACCCATAATATATTCCAGCTTGTCCCAAGGGGCAGTGCTACAGGGATTTAGTCAGAGAATGTGAGAGGACAATAAAAAAAACCAGGTAAGCGTTAGTCGGAAACATTTTATCTATTAACCAATCCTTTAGCATTAAATGCATATCCATTTAGGCATTTCTTGTGAAGCTCTTACTCCCAAAGGAGCCACTGGAATTTTGCCCAGGTTCATTCCCAGTGGATTGCTCCATAGCCAGGCACACAATCTCAGCCACACGTTTCCTCAAAAACCAATCTAGGGGTGTTGCTTTTGTTGTTTTTATTTTAGGTGAACTTGAAAAGGGTCGAGGGAATCAAGTGGGATTTTTCAAAAACAGAAACTATGTACGAGTTGAGGTCAGTGAACCCCTTTCTACATAGCTGAAGCAGAAGTCCTTGCATATAGCAAACTGTGTACTTGGCTTGTAGTAGAAACAGTTAAATGCAGAGCTGGAGCAAAAGCCTTTGTATGTAGCAAACTGTGGATTTGGCTTTGTTAAAGAAGCAGTTAACAGCACACAACTTCTTCCTTTAGAGCAACAAGAGCAGGGTACCTTCACAGAGAACTAGATAGACTAAGCTCTTCAGAACACCAGATGGTGTTCCCTTTAGCAAACACACCGCTGCCTCTCTAGCAGCAGTCAAAAAGTCTCTAAGATCTGTCACAGCAGTCTGTACTCACAGAAGGTACAGGAACAGTTGGTTGTCTCCTTCCAACTTCCAAATGACACCTTTCTCCAGTGATACAAGACTAGATTTTCATAAAACAGCCTCTCAATCAGCTCTCTGTAGCTTCAGCATCCAGGCCCTTAGGTCACCCATCTGAGGCCTCACGAACAGCAAGCACATGGCAGCATTGCTATGGAGGGCTGCAGCCCTCCAGGTTGGAGAGATCCTCAGCAGGAAAAGACCCAAAAGCTCAGTATCTCAGAGTATTTATGCAGTTAATCAGAAGTCTTCAGGGCCTTGTTCCCTGGGATTGGCCAGGGCTACATATATATTCATACTGCTATCTGCATAGCTCAGTACCTATTATCCAGAGAATTATAGCACTCTTTGGAATTTAATCAGCTTATAAGATTTAGGTGTCCGTTTATGAACCAGCGGTAATAGATCGCTGCTCAGTTCTCCGGCATTCTCGGAGAACACAGTTCTCCTGTGAATGCAGTTTATGAAGCAGTTCTCCGAACGAAGGGAGAACGGTCTCCAAACGCTGGAGAACGGTCTACAAACTCTGGAAAACGGCTGATTTTACTGTAATCTCGCGAGATTACAGTAAAATATCAGTTTACTAAGCAGAGGTAAATTATCTCTGCTTAGTTTGCGGTCCCTCTGATTCTCCAGCTCTGGGCTGGAGAATCTGGAGGGAGAACACAGATCTCCAGTGAAGGGCTGACATGATCTCCTGAGTGTCATAAACTGTGAATGACCAGAGAATAGCTGAGATCCGTTGAATCGCAGCTATTCTCTGTGTCATAAACGGACACCTTAATAAGATGCACTGGATACAGTGGGCATAGCTAGATTTGCCTAACACACTAATTACAGCCACACTGGTTACAGTGGTAAGCTAAATTTCCTAAACAAAAACACACAGAGCTCCATTGAACACAGTGAGCTGGCACTAAATATGACTAATCCTAGCACCTATCATAGGAGGGTGCTATACTTGTTTAAGGCTCTACCCAAGCCTATATCAAACTAGTGCCTTGTTTGTAAAGCATTGTGTCTCTTCTTTATGTTCTATGCTATGTAACACTGGAATCTTTAGTTCTGTACTTAAAAATGAAATAAATGTAATCTATAAAAAGGGGCAAGGCTTCACCCATCTGTGCGCTGCCATGGAGTTTTCAGGAATGATTGTGCTGAAGTTCCTGGTGTAGATTACTAGCATAATCTAAGTACACAACCACTGCATCAGTTAGCCTTGTAAGATGGCTCAGTCCTTTTCATCTATTCATAAAGCTGCATACGTACGTTTAGCCAGGCTGCGAATCCCAGCAGCAAGAATCGAATTAATCCTGCGGCTGGGATTGACAGCTGTGTGCGAATAGCTGCAGCTGTTGAGCCCACACAGTGCAATGACAGGCTGCTGGTGGCTGCAGCTATTCGTGACTATTCATATAGCCAGTGATTACCTGTGGTGATTATGGCTGGGCACACGCAAAGACTCACTGGCTATCTGAATTATAATATTTGCCTCACCCTGACTTAGGTTATAATGTAGTGTATGTAAAGGGAAACCTTTTGTTTAGTTTTAGACAAGATGGGGAAAAGTTAGACCCTCTGCCTAGTATTTACTGTGGTATGTGTTCCCACATAGAAGGGTCTTTGTTCACCTACCTATATAGTCTAGTAATCATTGGCACTAAGCCTGGGTTAGCATCCTCATAGTTGGGCTGTTAGGTAAATTTAGTTTATGACGTCTGCTGTAATCACAAGAGTGGTGGTTGTTGGGTTTGGTCTGCTCAGGGTTTCACTGGTGAGAGTTTGCTTACTTCCCCCTGCCTCTAGAAGAAGCTTCTAGAGCTTAGAGTAAGGAAATTCAGATGTTAAGTGTGAATATCCAACAGGGCCTAGCCAATCACTAAGGAGGTGTGCACAGATGGTGGCTGGGTTACTGTTAAATAGTCTGGAGCCCTGAGGAGATTGTCTTTCCCCCCTGTAAGCATAGATTTCTGAGCTGAGCCTCTGGAGCCCTTTTGAATTGAATACTGGACTACTTTGCAGGAGGCTGCATCTATGGACTATCAACGTATCAAGATCCAGTGACTAAAGCCTGTATTTGTGCTCATACTAATGCATGATCCCCAGCAGTGAACTGTGGAAAGCTCCAGTCTGCCTTTATTTGTGCTAATACTGTTTCAGGTCCCCAGCCGTGAATTATGGACTCCATTCTACTAACACTAATGCTACAGTTGCTAGGTAAGGAGTGTCCTCTAGCAATACATTTCATTTTGGAGTATCTTGCATCACCCCAAATCCCCTTTGAAGTTCTACAGCAAATGAACTTCCAAAATACAATCCCTAGGCTAACTAATGAGCCGGAGTAAATGGACTGTTGCTGCTATGTCTCTTGCTGCCTCTGCATTGTTTGAGAAAGAACCTGTGTAATCTACTTCAGCCTTTGGGGGTAGTGCTACACAAATGTAACAGAATGCCAATTTACTCAACATGCTACAATGTAAGTGCAGGCTCCTTTAAATTCATTTTCTACAACTCTCTGGGTTCCTGGAGAATTGCAGAAAGTATAAATTCATCTGCTATCCACACTGGGCAGCTCAGAGAGGCCATATCTTATGAGGCACAAGTAACTAGGCAAGCAATCTGCAGTCAGTTGAGAGGCTCTCCACTGTCAGAACTGGTGTGCCAGCAGCCTGATAGCATGTAGCTTCTCCAGAAGTCCCATCTATCGTCTGGAACCCCTCCCTGATAGCTATAAGATTATTCCAGTTCCAGTAGGCGGGCTCTTTGTCCTAGGATCCTTTCAGCTGTTCAACTGTATTACCAGAGCTATCCTGGACTTCACTGTTTGTGTTCACTGTTGTCATAGTGTCTTAGAGTGACTATGATATGCAGGCACATGGTGCTCTCATTGAATCTCAAAGACATTGCTGTGAAGAGTCCATGTTTCTGCAGTTTTCATAATCAGGTTCTGATGTATGCATGTCAGGCCTGGGACAAAAAATAGGTTCGGGCATTTTGGACTGAGCAGCCCAAAGCCCAAGGACCCTTTCCTCAGAGCCCGGTGGCAGAACACCAGGGCCCAGTTGCAAGAGCGGCCTTTGCAACCCTGCTAGTTCTGCCACTAGTGTCAGTAGGTTTTTATTTTTATAAACTTTTTTACAATTTTATATATATATTTTTTAATTTTTTGTAAGAAGGAAGGAGGGAGGGAAAGAAAGAAGGAAGGAGGGAAAGAAAGAGATTGAAAAAAAGGAGGGAAAGAAGGAAAAAGTGCAAAAAAGGAGGGAAAGAAGGAAAGAGTGCAATATGAAGGAAGAAAGAGAGGCGTATAGAAGGAGGGAAAGAAAAAGGAAGGAGGGAATGAAAGCAAGGAGGAAAAGAAGGAAGGAGGGAAAGAAGGAAAGAGGGAAATAAAGGACAGAAAGAAGGAAGGAGGGAAAGAAGGAGGGAGGGAAAGAAGGAAAGAGGGAAATAAAGGAGGGAAAGAAAGCAAAGAGGGAAAGAAGGAAAGAGGGAAACAGGAGACAGAGAGAGAAAGAAAGAAAGAAAGAGAGATGTATAGAAAGAGGGAAAGAAAGACGTAAGGAAGGAAAGAAGACTGGAAAGAAACAAGGAGAGAAACAGGAGAGAGAGAAAGAAAGAGAGATGTCTAGAAAGAAAGAAGGAAGGAGGGAAAGAAAGAGGGAAAGGAAGGCAAGAAAAGGGGAAAGGAGGGAAAGAAAAGGGGAAAGAAGGAAGGCGGGAAAGAAGGAGGGAAAGAAAGGTGGAAAGAATGAAGGAGGGAAAGAAGGAGGGAAAGAAAGAAAGATGGAAGGAGTGAAAGAGGAGACAGAGAGAGAGAAAGAAAGAAAGAGAGGCATATAGAAGGAGGGAAAGAAAGAAGGCGGGAAAGAAAGAAAGATAGAAGGAGGGAAAGAAGGAAGGTTGGAAAAGAAGAAAGGAGGGAAAGAAAAAAAAGAAGAATGGAAAGAAGGAGGGAAAGAAAGAAAGAGTGAAAGAAGGAAGGAGGGAAAGAAAGAAGGAGGAAAACAGGAGACAGAGGGAGAGAGAGAGAGAGAGAGAGAGAGAAAGAAAGAAAGAAAGAAAGAGAAAAAGAAAGAAAGAAAGAAAGAAAGAAAGATGAGAAACAGGATACAGAGAGAGAAAGAAAGGAAAGAAAGAAAGAAAGAAAGAAACAGAAAGATGGAAAGAAAGGAGAAAAAGAAAGAAGAGAGGAGAGAAGACACAAGGCTGTCTGGGAGTGTGGGCGGGGAAGACCCAGGCCAGTCCGGGCCTGATGCATGTTCATTTACCATCTGAACCTGTTTTGTATTACTGCTTCTCCACTTTGCACTTGATAAGTAAACTGCACGTTATAGGTACTTCCTGTCCAATCATTCAGCTAATTTATCTTTTCTTTTGCACATATACTTTAAAGTGGTTTCAAAAGCAGAAGGTTTTTTTTACCTTCATGCATTCTCAGCCTTAAAGTAAAAAAAAAAGCTATGATCAGCTTCCCCCCAGCCCCCATAAATACGTACCGTGATCCAGCTATGTGCCTGACAGCAGGAGCTCTCTCTTCTTTTTCCCTACTCACTGAACATGAAGGCAGCAGCAGGAGAAAGTCATGCTGTGTGTGCCAATAGATACACAGAACCTGGCTCAGGATTCAGCCCACTCAATTGCCCCCATAATAAACAGCTTGCTATGGAGGCAATCAGATAAGGGGAGGAGCAGAAGTGCTGGCAGCGGAACCCAGAGGAGGATCAGGACTGCTCTGTGCAAGCACCATTTCACAGAGCAGGTTCATGACATGTTTGTTATTTAAAAAAAAAAATACTTTTACAATCACTTTAACTTACTTTAGTCCTGTGCTGTACGCTGGTGACTATCTCATCCCTACATTTCCGTCTCCGTCTTGTAGGGGGTTGTCTTCTTAGTTATCTGACACATTGTCTCTTAATGCCAGTCTTGTTCCTCTTTGTGGGGTTTCTGCAGAGCACCTGGAGCTTCTGCTGTAGCTGTAACTAAAGCTTGCCATACACTAGGTGGATTTTTCAACGAACATTCAAACAAACATTTGTTTAAAAAATGTCATTCAAAAGTACTTCAAAATTTTATTTGCCTTCAACATTTGATTGTGGAATGAATGGACTTTCCCAAAGGAAAAGTGCAAAGTGCATACACTGTTAGAAATTCATTTCAAGAAAGATTTTCCACCTTGTTCCTTTGAATTTTCTCATCAAACAAACATCGATTTGACCCCACTAACAATTAGAAAATCAAACGAAAGTTCAGAAAATGAAAATTTAAACAAAATTCTACTAGTTTATAGTCAGCTTTAGGTGGCATATGTATAGAGCACTGGACTCAAGGTCAGAGACAGGAGGACTCAAGATAAAATCTAGTACACATGATCAGAAAAATGTACCTAAAATAATGCTTTCAACGCAATCATATGATAATCTGATCGTTAGTATGCGGCTTTCATCCGAAAATATTTGAAGGGACAAGCACACATTTTTTTCTTGTACGATACCAGATCGTACGATATTTGTTTAATTAGTACAATTTTCGTCTGAAAATACAATACAAATACAATACATTACTATTATTATTATACAGTATTTATATAGCGCCAATAGTTTCCCCAGCGCTGTACATTATAGTGGGAGACAGTACAGTAACAATACAATGCGATACACGAGGGGTTCAAGGACCCTGCTCCTTGGAGCTTACAATCTAGGAGGGAGCTTATCACTTCTGAATTTATTTTCTGTCGTACAAGACTTTTCCTTACTTTAGTAACCACTTCACTTTAGATATGAGACTAGCCTGCAAAAAAAATGGGCCGTCATTTGTCCAATATTCTCATTCTGTGTATGGGGCTTAAGAGATAAGTGACCAAAAGGCATAGTATACACTACACAGCATTACCTATTCACCCATTGATGAGGAGTGGGTGTTGTAGTAACTAGATGAATGGAGCTGAAGCCGGCTGATAGTGGAAGTATCACTTCTTTGACTTATTCACTACTGAGCCTTGTAAACAACAGAATGCAGAGAAAAACATGTGCCAAGGAGACTTGAGATTCCTGTTTGCTGAAAACAAGACTCAAAATATTAATATCCACATTATATATATATATATATATATATATATATATATATATATATATATATATATATAAAACAATTGTACTTTTTAATGATTGCTCATTGTTGACCTTTTATGAAGGAAAATGTTTACCATTCATTTGCAACTTTCCAATAACTGTATTTTTGTTGAAACCATTGTTTTTGTACTTGGACTTGGTTCAAGGCCTTCAGTGAACGTTATTTTATTTATTTGCAAACTGTCTCTCATGTCTCCAAGAGAAATTAGATGCATTTCTGCACACTACTCTTACTCTGCCTCCTGGTTATAGTTATTAACAATGGCAGGGATTTGCAGAAGAATAGGCTAGATGGGGGTTAAAAACATTGCTATGGGGTCTGGGACCCCATAGACCTTCCCCTGGATGGATGCCCGCATCCAGTCTGATTCAATATCTCACAGATGTCTTCTCAGGATCGTATTGCTAGTTTTTCTTTGTTCATATCTATTCTTGTGATTATTAATATCATTGGGAAATGTTTTTTGAATTATATAATTTGGCTCAACAGTAAACGAAACGTAGCATATCACACCATGCTGAGATGGAGCACTGAGCTCTGTACAGAAATGAAGCACACATGATACTCTGGTGATCAGGACTGCATGTGCCTCTCTGTGAAATAGCTTTAATGGTCTTTATATTTAGACACACATAAAGTTATACAAGAGTCATAATTGTCACAATTGTTTAACAGTAAATTTTTATTGGTGTGAGTGCGGGATTCTGGAGTGCTGCAAGAGATATCTTCCTCGAAACATGACTGAGCAGTGAAGAATTACGATGATCTGGAAATCTGGAAATTATATGAATATGTGGACAGATTTTCCTTGCGGATGCTATTGCTGTGGATAACTTTTTTTAGTACAATAGTATTCATGATCTGATAAGTAACACATAAAGGCTATTTACTAACATGTTTTTTTTTGGGTACATTTTAAAAGGCAAACCAGAGGGTCCAACTAAGGGAATGAACCCCCCCAGATTACTCCATCCACACAAATGAGGTGAATGAAGTAATTAGTTGGAAAACTTTCTAGCTGTTCAGCGGGGACTGGATGAATTTCCATCAGTGTATGACTAGTTTGTAGGGGACCTAGATTGGACAGATGTTGACACCAAGCTGTAAAAGTCCCATCATGCTATTTTTTGGCTAGAGCACCAACATACCTGTCTTTGTAGCCACCATCTTGGGCACATTTCTCCTGGTCAGAGGCCCACTGATAACATTCCTGGCCTGAGGCCTAACTCATGAGATAAAGGAATGTCCACACTCAGACACATTTTCATCACTTCTTATCACTAACGTTTCTTCCCAGAAAACATCACAATTGACATACTGACAGAATCTTTGGCACAGAATGCCACTAGCATGAATTTGGCTATCCACCACCAAGCCACAGAACCCACAGCTGAGGGTCAGAGGTGACAAGGTTTTTCTGTTAGTATATTGCTGCTCTCTTCAAATGTTCTTTCTGTAGCTTTGCATGGGTGGACATGTTCCCTGATGTTCTTTATTGCCAGGTCTCTGCTACCATTCACATTAGAGGAAATTAGAGTCACAGGCCCTGAAAGCCATATGCCCCGAGCTACAAGACCCACAAGAGAAGGTCAGGGGTTCACAAGTGTCTCCTCTCCTCAGATGTTCTGTGTTCTTCCTAGGGGCGGACTGACCATTTGGAAACTCGGGCACTGCCCGAGGGCCTGGGGTCAGTAGGGGGCCCCATGAGATGCCCCGGTACCTTTTTCATAGGCTTTTTTGAGTTTGGGCAAGGACACAGGGGCCCCATGATCCCCTATTGCCAGGGTGCCCCATGAGTTGTCAGTCCGCCCCTGGTTCTTCCCCCAGTGGGATTCAGCCCTGGCCTCTTTAGTTCAGCTCAGCATAGGATTACATGTTTGTAGATCTGGGGTGTCCTGCTCCCATACCCCAAGAGACCTGGGCCCCACCTACAGCTAACATTTATAGGGACACTATTTCCACTCATTATATCACTACATGAGGGGTTTCTCTAAAAGGGAAGCTAACACCTGCTTATAACCTTCTCCTTACCATGCCATAATGGCAACAGAGCCATCCAGGGTCAGGCAAGCTACCTGCATCTGCCTACAAGCTTATGCCAGTCCAAAGGAAGAAAGTACATGTAGGTAAATATGATTTTAATGGCATGTCTTTAACAAAATGCCAAACCCAAAAAAATTGCTGCAGGCTAGAGGTGTCTGCACATACCTGTAGTAGTTTTAACACTAACATGGATGTACTACGATGTACACCATTCAAGAGCCATGTTTACTCCCAGCCCAATGGACATGTATGGGACTATCTGCAAAATGCAGGGCAGGAGAGTGGGAAGTTTCTTCTTGATTCGCTGCCTTCACACTGATCAAAGTTTTCTCCTTCCCACCTAGACCCCCCTTGAAGCCCATCCTAAAATTCAATCCCACCAATCCCGGTATGTCACTCCTATCTCCAGATTCCAGATGTTAACTATATCTCTTTGCCTCCCCTGTCTACCTATTCAAGTCTGCTCTTCACCTATTTTTTTTTTGTTGCTTCTGCTCTGCGTGTAAATAATTAGGGAATTGCAAAAAATGGAAAATGCTGATTCTCATGATTTACTCGCTACTTTTTGTGAGTTGCAGAAAAAGCTCATAAAAAGACATATTTCCATTGTAACCTGTTAAGATGACATCTGGATTTTAAGGATTGACAAGAACCACAGCAGGCCACAATGGTGCCCGCAGGCTGGAAATGTCATCCTCAAATTCTAAATCCACTTATTCAATTTAAACTGCTTTCCCTTTTAATTATTATATACAACTACTACTGAGAAAAATTAAATCAGCAATGTGCTGTATCATCTATCAAGTGAGCTGCAGAAAGTCTTGTAGCGTGTCTTTGGAGCTCCATACATGTTTTCAGGAGTTTGAAGTTGATCTATGGAGCTCCATACCTGTTCTCAGGAGTTTGAAGTTGATCTATGGAGCTCCATACCTGTTCTCAGGAGTTTGAAGTTGATCTTTTAGCACCTTTACAAGTCCACGTTAAAGTGGTTCTACAACCTAAACATTTTTACCTTAATGCATTCTCTGCATTAGGGTAAAAAATGTTAAGGTAGCAGTATATCCGCTCAACCCTGTTATATATACCCGAGTTCTCACTCGATCCAGTGCTGTGCCCCTCTGTAGAGGTTCTCTTCTTCTCCCTGCTCTCACAGGCTTTGCTGAGGCAGTAAAAGCCATTGGCTCCCACTGCTGTCAGTCAAATCCTGTGACGAGGGAGCGGAGGGCAGGGCTGAGCCTCTCTTTCTGTGTCCGCGGATGCAGGCAGCATGGCTCAGGATCGAGCCCGCATGTGTGCCACCATAGGAAGCAGCTTCCTATGATGACATACAAAGAAAAAGAGGAGCCAGGAACACTGGTGGGGGACCTGAGAAGAAGAGGTTTGGGGCAATATTGTTCAATTCCATTGCACAGAGCAGGTAAGTATAATATGTTTATTAGTACAAAAATGTGTTTACAATCGCTTTATTTAATTCCTGATATGCAAAAAAAAGTACAATATTTTTTTTCAAAAAAGTTCTAGATTTTGTCTTCAGGGACTTATCAGTCCCTGAGTTCACTGAGGTGATGTCTTCAGTTTACTCATTGATGACTGCATTTCCTGAGTACAATTGTGGACACGGACAAGGACTTCACAGGCACCAGAATTAATATGATTGTGTCACCTCCAAGCTGGCATCTCAGTCTAGGAATGAAATGCTGACCCCAGATATTTTCTGAACAAAGATGGCGCCATCCTTCTGGGGACAAATGTAAAACAAGCCATTGAGGGAGTACTGTGATTTCTGTGAGAGGTATTAAATACCTGTCAGTATTACACTTACACATTACTTTTTTCCTTAGCAAGAAAGATGTGCTTTGTTTATTTAAGGTAATAAAAATAGATTAATTCGTGTAAATTATGATATTTAAAGGCTCAAGGTTTTTTAGCTTCATGCATTCATGCTTGAAGGTAAAAAACCTTCTGTGTGCAGAATCAACCCCAGCCCCCCCTAATACTCACCTAAGCCCCCTCTTGATCCAGTGATGTGCACTGGAGTCTCGGCTATCCTGGGACTCCCTCTTCTCATTGGTTGAGACTGAAGCAGGAGCCATTGGCTCCCACTGCTGTCAATCACAGCCAGTGAGTCAATGAGAAGAGAGAAGCGGGGCTGAGCCACGGTTCTGTGTGTGAATGGACACACGGAGCAGCGGGTGCCCCCATAGCAAGCTGCTTGCTGTGGGGGCACCCGACAGGAGGGAAGGGACAGGAGAACCTGCAGGGGACCCAAGAAAAGGAGGATCCGGGCTACTCTGTGCAAAACCACTGCACACAGCAGGTAAGTATAGACATGTTTGTTATTTTTTCTTTAAAAAAAAAAAAAAAAGAAGCCTTTAGAATCAATTTATAGATCTTCCTTAAAGTGGTTGTAAACCCTTACATATGCTCAGTGAAGTGACTGGCTTTAGGTGATACATAGAGATAAAACAAATACTCCTACATAAGTTGTACCTATTTATCTGCAGTATTCTCTTCTCTACTTCTGTTGAAAGTGCTGAGTTCATAAAGCTTGTCTGAAAGTTCAGAAAAAAGTGGGCGGAGAGCTGATATTACACACTGCAGAGCTCAGTGAAGAGAGTTCTGAGAGCTGATTGGAGGAAAGAGACACACCTCCCTCCACACAGCTCACAGGAACAGAGCTGAGGTTGTCAATCTGCTGGAGGTCCATCTCCTGTCACCATTTTTCTCTTGGTGTCAGAAAAATTTGTCAGACATAACTCAGGCTAATGGCAGAGGAACAAAGTAGCAGACAAAAATGACACTTAGCGCTTTTAATTCAGACAAGTACACAATATAGAAGGATATACTTTGTTCATATTTCATGTCTGGGGTTTAAACAGAATCTGTTCCAGAAAGGTGTACTTTGACATACAACAATTCCCTACCTAGGTACAATACCCAAATTTCCCAGTCTTCCAGTATATAGATTATTCATATAGCATGTTATATTTCATATAGATTAGCCCATTCTCAGCAGTTATCTCCATTTTCAAAGCTCAGACAAGTATCCTGCTCTCTGGAATCCATGCATGCTTCTGCTGTAATGTAAATATCAATGTAAGAATGTATTTCTACTATTTTAAAGCATTCCCCAACTCAGTCACCCAGATCCACATGACGTAACCTCTCTGAGCATACCCTGTGCCTTTAAGTCCTCATTCTGCAGGGCGTGAGCGGCGATGCAAATTTACAATGTGCTGCCATCATTGCTAGCACCTTGCGCTGAAAACTAAAGGCTCCTTTTATTTATAGATAGAAAGGAAACATTTCTTTTGCAATCCATTCATTTTTGCAGAGGATTCAGCAGGAGTTATGGCAGTCTGCCTTGCTGGAAGGCTTATTGATTTTCTGAATTGCATTAAAAATGTTGGATGCTCCCTGAAAGTCGCCACTTTGTGATGGACCTGTCTATTTACATGTTTAAATCTGTGCCTTACGCAGGCTTCTCCATCTCTTTATGTGCAGAACGACGTCACGGAAAGCGCAGCATGATTTGTAAAATACAGGGCTATTCAAATTTCAGTATATTGCAAAGGGTCATGATGAGTACAGCACCAGCATATTTTGCATACGTATTCTTAGTGTCACAGTGCAACCTAGTGGACGCAAAGTGAACTGTGCCATGCTGGCTCATTTAATATTCCATTAGTCATCCTTTTCTGTGGTCCTAGTCACTGAAACAGTCTTTGTTCTTTCAGTGCAAGCTGAATACCTACTGTATGTACAGTACAACCCTTGCTCTGATATTTCCGGTAGAGTACAGTGATGTTACCATAAAAAAAATACAATTATTTATGAGGTCAAATTCTCTAAACTAAATATAAGAGAGATAAAGGTTCCAAATAAGCATTTGTGTTCACCAATATACAGCCACTCTGGCTAAGATACGGGTTAACTATACGTTTTTTCAAGTTCACCAAGCAGGGTTAAATTTGTGGCCTTAGTTCTTGTGATGCTACCAAATAGATTGTGGTTGCTCTTTATGAGCTGGTGTCAAATATATATATTGCAGATGGATGTATACTATGTATATAGCGCGTTAATATCCATGGTAGCAATCAACAATAAGTAAAGTTCAACAGCCCATGGCAATCAATTAGACATCATCCTGTATGGTCCTGGTGGCTCTAAACAAACTGTCTGACTCCCTGTCTATCTATGCTACATGTACACATGCCTGATATTCCTGGCCATTGAGTGTATGATTGTCACCTTATAGTTTATATTTGACTTATCCTTCTCTGAAAACTTTACTTTTTTCTTGTGTATAAATTCCACACTAAAAAGCTGCATCTCTTACATACTTTTTATCTCCATTACTAATTAAGTTCTGAATACTCATTTTTGCCACTGTATGCAACTATTATATTCATTAAACAGCTATGTAATATGTTGGTCTCCTATAAATAACATACTGGTCGAAGATTTTTTTATTGGTAATGTTGATGTTAATAGGTTTGCTTTAACATGTTTCCCATTATTGTATTTAAAATATATTTAAATAAAATTGTAAGCTCCAAGGAGCAGGGCCCTCCTAGCCCTCGTGTATTGAACTGTATTGTTGCTTTGTTGTCTCCTGTTATGTTGTAAAGTGCTGAGCAAACTGTTGGTGCTATATAAATCCTGTATAATAATAATAATAATAATAAAAATATATTGATGTCATTGTTGTAACAAAAAAATATTTCAGAAACAAATACGGTTTTATTTTCTTAAATAAAATAATATTCCTTTAGATTGTAAGCACCTTGAGCAGGTCCCTCCTGTTCCTTCTGTATTGAATTGTATTGTATTTGTACTGTCCACCCTTATGTTATAAAGCACTGTGCAAACTGCTGGCATTGTACAATTCCTGTATAATAATAATAATAATAATATAATACTGGACTTCCTGGGCATCTGTAATGTACATATATATATATATATATATATATATATATATATATATATATAATATGTTTAAATTGTAAATATTGTAATATTATAGTATTATATTTTATTATATTCATAGTAAACTAGTAGCATGGGCCTTTTCAAATTGTTTAAAAATAAAAATATCATGTCTGCAATCAGTTTCTCTTATTCAAAGTATAGAGTAATATTATTAGGGGCACCCTGGAAGCCAGAAAAAATTTCCAGCAATAAGAAATGTTTAAAAAAGGCTTCCAGATACCATATCTCATCAACAACATGAATGTAAATATGGAAAGCTGAAAACATACATTGCAAACAATAGATCCTTGTTATGATATCTTGCACTTAATCAACAGACATATTACTTATATATTTTTTAAAACTTTTATCCCAGGTCTCCGCGCTCTATAGAGGTTAATTTATTTTTTACCATAAATAATATACTCAACATTAGCTGAGGACAGTAAATTCTTGCAGTTTATGTTATTCTGTTTTTATGACTTTTTAACACTTAATAAAATTTTATTAGAACACTTTTGTGTTTACAAGGCCACAAAACTCTTGGCAGGCTGTCAGGAGTCTATTTTATTATTATCCTATTGATATATTGCAAGTAATGAAATAATCATGTCCAGAAATGTATCAAAGGCCAAAGGGATTATCATTGAAGTTAATGGCTTTACAGATGCATTTTTGAGGATATGATTGAGGAAGGTCGACAGGAAAAACGACGGCGTAAAAAAAAAGCAGCCTACAATAAGATGAGACCCGGATCATATCATTTTTAAAAACTGTCATTTTAAACAGTACTGTAATATGACTACATCAGACAACATATGTATGCTGTGAAACATGGAGAAATGAATTTTATTTTTTGTGTTTATTGTCATATTTTTCTGCATGTTTCATATTAAAAAAGGAAATGCTGCTTCCTCAATTTATTGTATAATGATGTATATTTTAATATAGCAGCACAATGTGCCGGGAGGTCATTAGAGAAGACACTTTTGTTAGCTCAGTGAACCCTTCTGAGGCTGAAGGGAAATTAAAAATGAGAAAAAAAAAATCCTCCAAATTGATTTGTTGTTCAAATACAACATGGGATTTATATGAAAGTTTCATATTATAGTATGATCTTATAATTTCATTATATGATTATACAAACTTAATTTATTACCCAGGTTCATTAACTTTAAAGCATATGTACTCCCAGTCACTACAACCTCATTTATTCTTTAATTTATAGAGCCATTTTTAAGCTGCAGCTTTCATTAAAATATAGCCTGATGATCCTGACATAAAGGTCCTTATTCAGGCACTTCCATTTCTAGGGTGACAACGATCTGTCCCTGGCTTCCATTTGTAATCTTGCGTTGTCACTCTGTCACATGGCCTTCCAATAGAGTCTACAAGTAGCTGTTTCAACACACATTACACAGGCATCGTTGACTGCTGCAACTCTTTTGAAAATGGAGAAAAGTCATCACTGGAATGCATGTATTTAGACAATAAGTGGCTGCAAAGTGGTTACAGGAGATCAGCATCACTGAGATGAAACAAAGGATAAAAAACAGTCAAAAAAACCCAAAACAAAACATCAACTGAAGTTTAGGTGGATATTTTTGCATAGTAAATTGGTTCAGATTGGACCAATATTTATTTATTTATTTCAGGTACTTATATAGCGCCGTCAATTTTCACAGTGCTTTACATATACATTGTACATTCACATCAGTCCCTAACCCTCAAGGGGCATACAATCTACGGTCCCTAACTCACATTCATATATACACATACTAGGGGCAATTTAGACAGGATCCAATTCACCTACCAGCATGTCTTTGGAGTGTGGGAGAAAACCGGAGTACCCGGAGGAAACCCACGCAGGCACAGGGAGAACATGCAAACTCCAGGCAGGTGGTGCCGTGGTTGGGAGTATAAGTATGCATGTGCCATAAATGGCTGATCCCTGTGGAAAGCTGAAAATCACTGTAGAAGACATTGGAGGGGATTTGCTAAACTGGAGCTTGCAAAATCTGGTGCAGCTCTGCAAAGAAACCAATCAGCTTCCAGGTTTTATTGCCAAGGCTTAATTGAAGAAGCTGAAGTTAGAAGGTGATTGGCTACCATGCACAGGTGCACCAGATTCTTGTGTTCCAGTTTTAGTAAATCTACCCCACTGCTATTACATTGATCGCCGCTAGTTTTCGGGTCCCGAGCCGACCAGCTGCCCTGCGGCTTAGTGAACACAAAAGGTCGCTTGCTCGGCACAGGTGCCATTCAGGAAACATTTTGCATTCTCTGATTGGACAAGACGGAGAGGCTGGGAGGTGACATCACAATCTCCACCCTGTCCAGTTGGAGAACCTGGAAGATAGCAGCAATCCCTGTAGTAGTGGAGCTTATCACAGTGATTATTTTCAGCTTCCACAGGTATCAACCAGGAATGGCACATGCATACTTACATTGGTCTCAGCTGGACTAATGTAAATATGCAAAAAAAAAAAAGCCAAAAAAATAAAAAAAAAACAGTTGTTTATGGTAGACAGTGCTTTAGTAAACTAAATCTCATTTAGCGTTTACATCCACATTAACCTACTTTCTTACAACCTGTGTTGATCCAGAAAAAGCTTAGGAAACCTATACACATATACAGAACCTTTACATTGCATATATGTTACTCAGCAAAGTAACCACTAATGACCAGTTACTAGTTTAGAAAACAGAATGTTCTTATGGCTTAAAATTCTTTCCATATAACATTACTCAACAGTTGCTCATATACAATACACACACATACAAGTGCAAAACTACATTATTGTAACCCCCTACTGTATATCACTTTTGGATAGGAGATGGAAAGGATAAAACCTCTGTCAACTTTTTATTGCTATCCATGTCCCTGCTAAGTGTATTGACCAGGTCTATTCATCCTGGGGCCACTGTTTCGAGACAGTAAGTAATAGGAAATCCCAAATTTTAGAGTTGTCACCACAAAAGAGGTAAGGGAACTCTCCCATGGGGATACATGTCCCAATGACAACAGTCCAATAAGGATTCAACCAGGGGCGGACTGACAGCTCATGGGGCCCCCGGGCAATAGGGGATCATGGGGCCCCTGTGTCCTTGCCCAAACTCAAAAAAGCCTATGAAAAAGGTACCAGGGGCATCTCATGGGGCCCCCTACTGACCCTGGGCCCTCGGGCAGTGCCCACGTTTCTAAATGGTCAGTCCGCCCCTGGATTCAACTAACTTTGCTGAGATTTCCTCTCACTTCCTAAATCTGCCAGGGACAGGAAATAAAGGAAATCTGCTATATGGGACACAGACAGCAAGAAATACATTACCAGGGATTTTAACTCCATCCAAAACAAACGTTTTGCCTATATAGACACTTTAAGGAAACAACAATGGAAACAATTAATGAAACAGTCATTTAATTGAGTTTTAAAATGGCACAATAAAAATACAGCAGTTTGTTTCTGCAAACTTTTGCAGGCTATAGGAGAAGACAGAAAAAAACAATATCGGCCTAATCATGTCTGAGCTAGTGATGCATACAATATAAACTGTAGGCCACCTGAGGATCTCTGCATTGTTCTGTATTGCCTTTAGTCTTTTAGTGTTCCTATTAAACCTCGAACTAATATTATTCTCTGTAAAACACAGAAATTGGAAACAGGTTTGCTGCTAAAAGCAGGGTAGAGTAAGAAACAGTGAATGTTGTTAAATGTTACATTTAAAGGGCATCGCCAAGTTAAAAAAATATATAAAATAATGTAAAAATATATTCCTGTCCAGCCATTCCAGAGTATTGTACACTGCATAATATACACCTAGTTAGTAATAAACTATCCAGATTTCAAATATTTTTAGAGTGTGCTCACAGTATAACCGTGCACGCATAGTAAAATCTCAGTAGCTCAATTTTATACAGTATTGATTTTTCACACTCTCCTTCCTAAAATTCTCAATTTCAATCACCTATACGGTTCCCTTCATTTACAGAGATTTCTCAAATTTTTCTGTGGTGCCTCTCCAAAAAAAAAGGGGCAGACTCAATGCCGTTACTTTCCTATGTATTCCTGTCTATGCCGGTGTTGCCATGTTAGAATGTCTTTTTCTGATTTGAAATCCAAATATACATTGCTTTACTGATTATACAGTGTGAACACCAGGGGCGGAGTGACAACTCATGGGGCCCCCAGGCAACAGGGGATCATGGGGACCCTGTGTCCTTGCCCACACTCAAAAAAGCCTATAAAAAAGGTACCAGGGGAATTTCATGGGGCCCCCTACTGACCCAGGGCCCTCGGGCAGTGCCCGAGTGCTCGAATGGTCAGTCCGCCCCTGGTGAACACATAAAGTGACAGTTTAGGGATCACAGATGACATTCATGCCCCAGGTTATCTCCTCTCTTCATCTTCTGCTCCTAATAATCAGCACAAACCTTACTTAGTTAGCTCTGTCCCCCTGCAGCACTAGGGCCCTGAGCTCCACTTTCACCCAGCACACTCATTTATATGTGCTCCCTCTGCTTCTCTTTATTTCCTCCCCCAATACAAAGGCAAAATGTATTATTATTATTATACAGGATTGATATAGTGCCAACAGTTTTCTCAGCGCTTTACAATTTAAAGGGAGACAATACAGCAACAATACAGTTCAATACAAGAGGGATAAGAGGGCCCTGCTCCTTGGAGCTTACAATCTAAGAGGGAGGGACTGGTGGTACAAAAGGTAATAACTGTGGGGGATGAACTGATAAAAGAAATAGAAGATTCCGTTATTAGCTGAAGGCGAGATAGGCTTCCCTGAAGAGATAGGTTTTCAGAGATTGCCTAAAAGTAGGCAGAGTAGGCGATAGTTGGATAGATTGGGGTAGAGAGTTCCAGAGGATGGGCGAGGCTTTGAATAAGTCCTGGAAACAAGCATGGGAGGAGGAGACAAGGGAGCTAGAGAGCAGTAGGTCGTGGGAGGAGCGGAGAGGACGGTTTGGGTGATATTTGGAGACTAGCTTGGTGATGTAATTTGGGGCAGAGTTATAAATGGCTTTATGTGTTATTGTTAATGTTTTGAATTTTATCCGTTGGGCAATGGGAAGCCAGGGGAGGGATTGGCAGAGAGGGGTGGCAGATACAGAACGGTTAGTAAGGTGGATGAGTCTTGCAGTAGCATTCATGATAGACTGAAGAGGGGATAGCCTGCGATGAGGTAGGCCAATGAGGAGGGAGTTACAATAGTCAAGGCGAGATATAACAAGGGAGTGAATAAGTTGCTTAGTAATTTCAAAGGTTATGAATGGGTGTATCTTGGAGATGTTGCGGGGGTGAAATCTACAAGATATGGACAGCGATTGGATTTGGGGCTGAAGGGACAGATGGGAGTCCAGGATTACACCTAGTACCCTGGCATGAGGGGAGGGACTGATGGTTGTATGTAGGGGTATTTAGCTTTGATCTGCAATGGTGAGGTTGTAAGCTCCTTTGTATAACAGTTTTCTTTTTGGCCTGTCGAATAGACCATTCAAAGTATTTTGTTATATCTGATCAACAAATTCAAAAAATACCCATTGGTTCTGCCAGAAATCTAGTGTGTGGATACCTTTCGGTGCTCTCTGCCTCTGCTGACTGTTCACAGTGAGCGAATATTGTCACCTGAGGACAGAAAGCTTCTTAGTGGTAGGATCATCAGGTGAAAATAAAGGAAAAAATACTGAAAAAAGAAAACCATTGCAACCACCAAATCTAAGGACTGATAAGCTGCAATAAATTATTTGTATTTGGGTCTAGATACACATTAAATAGATTCTTCAGTCCCCCTCAAAAAGTTAAAAGTCGGCAGCTACAAATACTGTAGCTGCTGACTTTTAATAAAAGGACACTTTCCATATAACATGCACCTACTGGTGTACATTATGTAGGGGTGGTGTGATGGGCTGTTTCAACGGATTACAATGTTTTATTTAACCACTTGCCCTCCTGAGGATTTACCTCCCTTCCTGGCCAGCCCTCTTTTTGCTACTCGGCGCTGCACTAATTCAACTGACAAATTGCGCGGTCATGCAATGCTGCACCCAAATGAAATTTACGTCCTTCTTTTCACACAAATAGAGCTTTCTTTTGGTGGTATTTGATTACCTGTGAGCTTTTTATTTTTCACGCTATAAACAAAAAAAGACCAAAAATTTTGAAGAAAAACAATATTTTTTACTTTCAGCTATAAAAAATATATAGTAAACTCAAAGTTAGTTATACATTTAGGCCAAAATGTATTCTGCTACATGTTTTTGGTAAAAAAAATCCCAATAAGTGTATATTGATTGCTTTGTGTGAAAGTTATAACGTCTACAAACTATGGTATAGATACTGCAATTTACGCCATTTTTTTGCTATACAGCACTGCGCTAGTTTAACGGACAATTGCGCGGTCATGCAATATGGTACATAAATGAAATTTACATCCTTTTTTTCCCACAAATTGTGCTTTCTTTCGGTGGTATTTGATCGCCTGTGCGTTTTTATTTTTTGCGCTATAAAAAAAAAGGCTGACAATTTAGAGGAAAAAAAACAATATTTTGGACTTTTTGCTATAAAACATGTCCAGTAAAAAAAAATGTAAAAATCAGTGCAAAAAATCAGTGCAGATGCATTCTGCAACGTCTTTGCTAAAAAAAAACCCTAATACGTGTAAATTAATTGGTTTACGTGAAAGTTATAGCGTTTACAAATGGCGGGAAAGATACTGGGATTTTTAATTTTTTTTATACTAATAATGGCGGCGATCAGCGGCGATCAGCGACTTATGGCGGCGATCAGTGACTTGTGGCGGCGATCAGCGACTTATGACGGGACTGTGGGACTGCGTCGGACTTTCTGACACTGGGGGGGGAACTGACTTGGGGTCACTGACATCCCCAGTGACACCAATACAGTGATCAGTGCAAAAAAAACCCACTGACACTGTACTAATGGCACTGGGGAGGAAGGGGTTAACTTTATTATTCAGTGAAAGGGTTAACTGTGTGAGGGGAGTGTTTTACTAGGGGGCGGGGGTGTGTACTGCACGGGGACAGCTGATCAGGAGAGATAAACTCTTCTCTCCCGATCAGCCTGTCAGGAGCTGTCAGGGAACTGACAGAGAGCAGAGCTACTGCAGCTGTTCTCTCTGTCAGTGATTGCCGCTAATCGCCGGGACACAGCTGGTAACGACCGGCTTTGACCCGGCGACTGACATCGGCGGCCGTGATTGCCGGGACAGGTAGGGCCTGTTTTGAAAACACACGTTTTGCCCAGCCGTGCCGCCCTGCCAACGTATTTCTACAGTGGCTGGGCGGCATGTGGTTAAAGAAAACAAAACACAATCCATTTACCTTTATGTACTTCAGCACAATCTGATGGTGCATTGACATGCAGTGATGTCTATTGCACTGAATTTTTGAACAACAAACACCAACGCACACGTATTGTGTGAACAGGGCACACAGAGAACATTTTCTTTCAATGTGCCCTTGCGCTGAGCCTGCGTTGACCAGAGCAGATCAATGCAGCTCAACGCACCTTGTGTGAACAAGCCGTAACAGATAAACTCCCGCGACAAAACTCAATTAAAATTTGCAGCTACTAACTCGTTATGAACCACCAGTCTACAAGAGTAGATGTGATTTAGTGATGACTCCCCAGCATTCTCAGAGAGTTTCAGCTCTAGGTTGCAAGTCTGCCCTCATTATTCTACACCCAAAATAACTCAATTGTTTTGGTTGATACATATATAACTTAAAGTGGTTGTAAACCTCAGAAATAAAATATGAACAAAGAATATACCTCTATAGTATGTACTTGTCTCAATTAAGAGCACTAAGTGTCCTTTCTGTATGCTGCTTGGTTTCTCTGCTATCAGCATGGATCACTTCTGACAAGTTTTCCTGAAGGGGGCATGTCTCTTTCTTCCAATCAGCTCTCAGAGCTCTCCACACTGCTCTGCAGTGTGTAATTTCGGCTCTCCTCCCTCTTTTTTCTGAGCTCTCAGACAATCTTTATAAATTCAGCATGTTTAACTGATGTAGAGAAGAGAAGACTGCAGATGCACAAGTAAAACTTATGGAGGAGGATTTATTTGACAGGTACCTAGGCGATTGGAAGCGGAAGGTGTCTTCCCTCCCTGTAGTCTTTTGGGACACGTGACAGGTCCCAGAAGACTACAGGACCATTCATGAAGTGCTACTCGCACATGCACAGTGGGTACCCAGCTGTGAAGCCGCAAGTTATCACAGCCAGGTGCCCACACTGAAGATGCCGGCCTCCTGGAATACAGGAAAGCCAGTGGAATGGGCTGCGGGGGACACACAGGTAAGTGGCTGTTTTTTAAAAGTCAGCAGCTACAGTTTTTGTAGCTGCTGACTTTTATTTTTTGATAGCGTGAGTGAACTCTGCCTTGAATCAAAACTATTTTTAGTTTTTGATATAATGGAGAGTTTTTAGAACACCTGCTAGGCTTTCATTGTTTCCTGTGCCCCCATTAGGGAGATTCACCCTCTCTATTTGTCCTGTATACCATTATCACAGACAGCGACAGTGAAAATCATACATTTTTGGTTGTCGCCAAAGGGAACCCTTAAAAATGGGCACACTAAGTCTGGAGCAGGGGTGGACTGACCATTTGGAAACTCGGGCACTGCCCGAGGGCCCAGGGTCAGTAGGGGGCCCCATGAGATGCCCCTGGTACCTTTTTCATAGGCTTTTTTGAGTTTGGGCAAGGACACAGGGGCCCCATGATCCCCTATTGCCCGGGGGCCCCATGAGTTGTCAGTCCACCCCTGGTCTGGAGACCCTTATGACAACCAGGGATTCCCTCATTTTGGAATTTTCTCTCTTTGTTTTGGATATTGGACAAGCAGGGAACTCCCCACCACTGACACATCAACAAACCCAACCTGACGGGAGCTATAACCCTCTCCTACTCCATCCAAAATAAAATACCTATGAAAGTATACAGTAAAGATGTAGACACCGAACTTTTGAGCTGACCACTCCAACACTCTGATGTGCAGTGGCAATAGCCTTTTTCACCACATTCCATGTAGTATAGTAGCTCAAACACACACAAAAATAAAAATGGTAGTTCAACACTTTTCAAATTATAGTTATGACACCTACAGTATTTCTGCAGTACAAAACACACTTAATAAAAGAATGAAACAATCTGCTACTGACGACAACACATCTATATGTCCTTTGATAAACAAATTAATCTCAGGGTGTCGTATACTTTGCTATGAACTTTATGTGGTCATGTGGTCACTAGTGTAAGATCACATGGCTACAAGAATGATGTTACATCCCCTCCAGCACTCTTTACACTGCTGCTTACTGCAGATGAAAAGAATGGCACGAAAAATGACTTTCAGAAAGGACAGTCCTCTGGGAAGGAACGATTTTCCGGTGGAATGGAATACCATGTTTGATATATGTAATTGTGGGATTTATAACTCTGCTAGGGCTTTATATGACTGTTTGTACCTGTTGCTTGCTTAGCATGGTTAAGTACTTAGCACTTTTTCCTTTCAGCTCTGGGGTCCTGTGTATATACAGTATATCAAAAATGACTTGTGTGGGGTTTGTATAATTTTATATGTGTTTCTTTCCACAGTTAGAAAACATAATTACACAAAATTGTCGCATCCCACTAAAAATTGCACTAGCATTTGTAAATATATATATACTGTATCTATAACCTTAATATGATATCAAAGTGCAAAGTCCTTTGGACTTCCTAGATCTAGTACCACCACATCAGACGATGTTCTTACTGCAGGAAGAAGACATCATGCACGGGTATTGTCCATATTGTGAAAAAAAATTAGAATTCAACCCCCCTATATCCCTCATAATGTCTGAGTTGGCTGGACCTCAAAAGTAACAAAGATTTTGTCACAGTAACCCTATATTATTATTATACAGGATGTATATAGCGCCAACCTTTTGCGCAGTGCTTTACAATATAAGGGAGAAAGTACAATTACAATACATTTCAGTACAGAAGGAATTTTCTTATTATACAGGATTTATATAGCGCCAACAGTTTGCTCAGCGCTTTACAATCTAACGGGAGACAATACAGCAACAATACAGTTCAATACAAGAGGGATAGGAGGGCCCTGCTCCTTGGAGCTTACAATCTAGGAGTAAATATTTTTAACCTAGATATGAATTTTAAGCATGGTAGCCATTATATATGGCAGCCTGCAGACATGCATTACATAGAGAAGCATTTCAAATTTCAGACGTATCCTTTGTTAAAAAAATTACCAGGTATATAGTTTATTTTGCCTACAAAATGCCATGGTACATATATTTGCTATAATTTCCATGTGACTCTGCACAGCCAATGAGGAGTTCATTGCTAATGAAGTTACTTTGTTTCTTCCAATCCTATCTAGGGACAGTGAGCACAAAATTATTAAAAGAGAACTTTGGTGTTTTTCCCCCCCCAAATTTAATCATCGGTGCGGTGCTGCATCTGTACCCCACCGGATCTAAATGCGAGAACTCAGCGATCGATCACATGACTGTTGAACGTTGAGTTCTCACCACTGCTGCGAGCAGAGAGCGCTGTCTTCTCTGCCCCCCCCCCCCACGCCCGCACTCACTGCTGGACTGTGGAGAGGGAGGGAGCAGCTGGCTCAGGCTCTCAGCGGCTCACTGACAGGCTAAGCTAGGTGCCGCTGGGGTTGATCCCAACTTTGAAGTTAGGATCTTTCTTTAGCCTGGACCGGCTGAGTGACGTCAGCTGACAGCGAGCTTTAGAACGAACTGCAATACAGCTAAAAAGACTTTAGCTGTAGTTCACCCTTAATATTTGTCACCACAATGACAACTTCATGCAGAAGTAGAAAGATGAATATATAACCGGAACACACATCCAGTGTAATATGCTCAGTAATATGTCTATAAATAATCTTAGCTGCATTTGCTGTTTAGAAAACTTTGCTATTATTGTCGATCATCAACCGGGTGGGCGGTCGGCTCGTACAGACACAATCACATATCAGTACATCGGCAGTGGCTTCTATGTTTAGTGCGCACACGCGCCCCACCCCCCAGCGACTCCCACTGTGATTGGACACAGCAGGATCTGGCAAGCGGGTTTCAGCCAATGATTCATGGCTGAGGCCTGCTGATCAGCTGTGTCCAATCACAGCCCAAAGCCTTTGTGTTGGCAAACAACAAAGAGCTCTGTACAGAGAGAATGATTTGATTGTGCTAAGCAGGGAGAAGGAACAAACAGATATTTAGTAAAAAGTAGCACATATTACACATTATACATTGTTAGGAACACAGTTAACCCTTTGATCGCCCCTAGATGGTAACCCTTTCCCAGCCAGTGTCATTAGTGCAGTTTAGTTAAACTATTATCACTGATCACTGTATTAGTATCACTGACGATGTCAGTGTCAGTTAGTCAGTCAGTGTACCTTCCACCCAGCCTCAGTTAGCTTCAGATTGCCCATCGCACTATCACAGCCCCACTATAAATCGCTGATCACTGCCAATACAAATATATAAAAAAAAATTTTTAAATCCAGGTATACCACAGTTTGTAGATGGGATAACTTTCACTCAAACCAATCAATATACACTTATTGGGATTTTTTTTTACCTAAGACATGTAGCAAAATATATGTTGGTCTAAATTTCTGAAGAAACATAATTTTTGGGGGATTTTTTTTAATAGCAGAAAGTAAAAAATATATTTTTTTTAACTATCACTTATTTTTTCATTTATATGATAAAAAACACAGTGGTGACAAAATACCACCAAAAGAAAACTCTATTGGTGTGAAAAAATGCTATCAATTTAATTTGGGTTCAGTGTTGCATGACTGCACAATTACCAGTTAAAGTAGCATAGTGATAAATAAATAAAAAATGTCTTGGTCATGAAGGGGGTAAAACCCTCCGAAGCTCAAGTGGTTAAAGAGACATTGTCAACTTGCCCATGCAGGGCAAAATGACAGTGTCTCTGCAAAAGACATACTCCATTCACATTATATTTACCTTACCTGCCCATCATCACAGCTCCTTGCTCATTTGCAACCGGCAAGAGTATCTGGTACTTCCTGTTATGGGGAGAGGGGGTGTGACCTTCTCTTCCTGTTGCGGTGCCTGTCATTGTCACAGTATCAAGGAAGTGACTTCCCTGTTCCCCTTGGTCACCAATTTCAGCATAGGCTGTAAAGGAGCAAGTGATTCCTGTACTGACTCCGCCTCCTAGAAATCCTCCTCTCAGCACCTCTGTAGTTCAGATGGCAGGCTCTGTGAAATATGTGACACAGCAGTGCCTACTAACAGGGCATAGTGAATACATTTGAAAATAGGACATACCACCGCTGACTTTACCCTCCATTCTATGCTGTTTGCTCACATTGGCACATTGTAATTTAACCATTTCAAATACTAGGCTAACGTAAAGATCTGTCTTATTATCACTGTGATAACTGCTTTGTACTCTGTTTAAATGGACACTGTATTAATCTCCTGAGAAGCACTACATGTGAAACATGTTGAGCTGGAGAACTGAAGTTAGTACTTATAGGCTGCGGCTTCTCCAGATCATATGACAACTTATGGAATGTTTTTGGTGATGTAAGGTCCTTATCTTGGGTAGGAAGCTGCTTACTAAGAGAAAAGCTCAGTACCAATGTGAATATATGTCTGTGTATTTTAATGTAATACCTCAATTCTGTTTTTATGATGGTTTGAGTTTTGGAACAATAAAAATTGGTATTTTTAAAATATTTGTGTAACAGGCTCCTTGTACCAGAGGATTCAGAAGGAATCACACGTTCAGCAGTCGGTCCTTCCTCTCTCTCCCCTATTTTTAAAACCCGGGCATTCTGCCAAGTTCATGACTCATCCACTACACAGCAAAGAACACTGGGAAGGGGAGGAAGCAGGAAGTGAAGGGGGAGAACAGAGAGACATGAGGCTGGAGAAAAGACAGGGACATGTGGAGCCCGTCCAAGCAGAGGAGGAGGCACTACAGCACTCAGCGCAGATAGAGGGACCCTGCTGTGTGTTCAGAGTCTGGTGAGCTGTCCCCCTGGAGAGAGTAAGACACACCATTTACACTTTGCATATAGACTGGGACATCCGCACCCCACTGCTGGGATCTCACCCATCCGGGGCCCTGTGCAAGCCACAGATCCCCCTGCCTGCTTTGCCCCTCACTACCAGTGTAATTGAGACTGTCTGCCCCGGGGACTGACACATACTGGGAGATTGCATCCTGTGACTGCCCCTGGTCTTGGGGTGCTTTGTGTTGCTTTTAGACACTGAGGTTGGACCCTCTCAGCCCAGAAACCTAGTGAAATCTGATGTAACCCACACCAGCTGAAACTCCAAAGAAGCCTTCAGCTGCTATTTACTTCATTGTAAGGACTAAACGTGCACCAACTAGAGCTCCACCGTTACAAGGACTAGAGTGGGGGAATCTGGCTTAGTAGCTTTATTAGAGGTACCTCTTTATTGCATTCTGTTCTGACTCTGAGGTGATTTTTGGCTAACGCCCCTTGTAGCTGGCCAGCTAAGACCAGTCCTAGGTTGCTAATATGGTTCACATATATGTGTATATCAAACCTGCTAATAACCTCAGTACAGTGTATATGTGCATATGTTAAAGCCAAAAGCAGAATCATTGCTGTAATTTTTGTCTTTGATTGTTATATGACATTTATATATTCATTGTGTTAGCAGAAGCAGAAAAGGAAAATATGCCTTTAAGAGTTAGTTAAAGATGAGCCAATCACAGACAGCCTCACACTGTACAGAGCCTTAACCAATCCCAGCCAGTTTCACATTTGTGCCTGTGTAAAACTCCCTGCTAGGATTTTCTAGACACACATGCTCACCGGACAGAAGAGGAAACAGACAAAGTTCCAATCAGAAAAGCTTTATGGAAGCAGAGCAGGCCAAATAGGTATTTAATGCACATGTGTTTTCCTCTATTGTTTAACACTGCAGGTAGATCTGTGTGTAAAACTGTTGTGTGTGTTTACTTGTAGTTCCACCGAACTTATCGAATATAACGAACTTATCGAACTTTACGAACTTATGAACTTATCGAATTTACGAACTTACGAATCAAGTCACTGTAGAGTAATCATAATCTAAGGAATTTATCGAATCTATTGAACCTATCGAGATAAGCTATCGAATCAAACCATTGTAATATGAAAGAAACAAGCCATTGTAAGCAGTGTTATATGAAGAAGATTGAAGTTATTAAAGAAGTTAACTAAAGTATTCGGTGTGCTCTTTAAACCTACTGCATCCATAGAGCGGCATTGGAGGAATTACAGAGTAAAGTCAGTCTAATCAAACAAAGAATCAGCAATTGCATAATTTTTCTAATGCCACAGCGCACTAGGCACCAAAGGGTGCTGCGCCTGCCACACCCCTCAGAAGCAGAATCATACACCGGTGTGGGTAATACATTTCATTGATAGAGCATAAGTAAGTTTATTTGTTTGATATCAGTTGTATTCTGCTTAAAGTGCAACTCTGCCATCCGGAGACTCTTGGCTGTGAAGCCCTCTAGTGGCAGACCAAATTTACTGCATTGCATAAAAGAAGAAAAGTAAGTTTTGAAGTTGAAAGGGGAACCCCACCCCTCTACACTGCATTTCATTCTCCATAAAACTGTTCTTGTTTCATTTAACCCTGTGTCAGCAAATTTCTTGGCGGGGTATTTGCTATTCATTACCAGTTGTGCCAGAGGGATTGGGTTTGCTTAAGGTTGGATCTATTGAGTGCAGGACCCATAATATATTCCAGCTTGTCCCAAGGGGCAGTGCTACATTTGTCTAGTTAATGCCTAAAAAGTCCATGTTCTTATCTATATCCCAAAAAGCACTGCTAGAAAATTGGACGTGGCATTAACCTATCTTGACCCATGTCCACAGTTCCACCCTGTGATGACATTTTATATATCAATCATAGTGAATACATGTCACAGAAATCAAGTAAATGTGTGGGACGCTTCACAAAGTGTTTCAAACTTCAAGATCATTTAGAATAATAATAGGCTAGAAATATTTGTAATAAGATTTAAAATTTTAACCATAGATACACTATAACAAATGTTTTGTTATATAAAAGCACAGGAGTTCATTCAAACAACTAGAGAATTTTCATATCTTGCTTTTGTCATAAATAACAAAGGGTTTAGTTCTCATTTAACGTGATGCTAAAGGCTCAAGGTTTTTTACCTTCATGCATCCTAAGTCCACAAAGTCCACGAGAGCCTCGGTTCTCCGGGGACTCTCACTTCTGATTGGCTGCGGCAGCAGGGGTAGCAAGGAGCTCCCACGGCTGTCAATCACAGCCAGTAAGCCAATCAAGAATGGACACACAGAGCCGTGTCTTGAGAACGCGCCTGCTCGGGTGCCCCCATAGCAAGCTGCTTGCCGTGGGGGCAACCGACAGGATGGAGGGGCCAGGAGCAATGGCAAGGGACCAAGAAGAGGAGGATCCGGGCTGCTCTGTGCAAAACCATTACACAGAGCAGGTAAGTATAACAGGTTTGTTATTTAAAAAAAAAAAAAAAATCAAGACTTTAGTATCACTTTAAGGATAGTGGATGGAGGCATCAGTTTATGGCCCTGGACCACAGATGCAACCTAATGATATAGATCTAATTAGGATTATTTAATAGAGCCAATTATTCCAAACTGATATAAAGAAACAAATGTTTCTTTAATATGAGGTTGCTTTAATGCTGTAATCAGCAATTCAGGATGCACAGTTGGTTCAGGGACATTTGAGAATTATTTGCATTGTTTCACCCACTATTCTAAAATGAGAAATCAATTCCTTTAATTTTGGATTTGGGTGATGAAAGTGAGATATATAAATGCCTGTTTGAAGAAGGTTCTGGAGTGTGCTAAACAGGTTAATAAAGGGCTTTCTGTTTTTTTTTAAGGCCATCTTACCTAAACCATTCTGGTTACACTTGTTAATTAATAGGGAAAGTTACTTATTACTAGAGATACAAAGAAAAGTGAATCCACCAGCATCCACAAAGCTTTATTGAATACCCACAACTACAGTAACAGTTTATAATTTGTTTTAATTAAATGGTTTCCATATTTAAAGAGAACTAAATTCAGGAAAAAAGGTTAATGCTGATTTCAGGTTATGTAGATTTCTTTTCAACTGTGTTTCATTCTGAGTTGCAGCAGTATTTGAGCAGTTTATTTATGGGGGAATAGTCTCACTGCTGATTCAAACTGTGTGTAAAGGCTAGTTGGTATCATGCCTATAGTAGAGCATCATCATGTTATAGAGAAGCAAAGATAATATGAAACATTATTTTTTCTTAAAAGAAAATGCATCACATTTACTTGAAATACATGAGACACAATCTCTCTAAAGTAAGAGAAACCATATCTTAGGCACATTTCACTGGAAAAAGTGTCCATATTGGAAGATTTATTTCTCTATTGTTTGCTCAAAATTTTGGACTTATATCACTTTCGGTTCCGGGGGCAGTGGTCTCCAGTACAAAAAGAGAGACTGAATTTCCACAATGGTTACTACAGTAATTAAAAACATAGAATATACAGGGAAATATGGGGCACTGGATTGTTTGCTCTAGTATTTATTTTGGTTGGAACTCCCGCTGTATAAACCAGCTTCTGGAGTAGACCCTTGTCACTTTATATTAATTATTCTCCAGAACTAATGAATAATTGCAATCCAATATATTGTATGTTTTTTTCTTGGTCAGACCCTAACCATTTCTTGTGCCGGAACCTAATAAAGGGGGATATTTTGAACCCTGAAATGTGCTGGCTTTAACTTAAAATGACTTCTAGTAAATTAAATTTCTGGACTTTTCACACTGGGGGTTATTTACTAAAACTTCAAGGTGCAAAATCTGGGGCAGCTCTGCATAGAAAGCAATCAGCTTCCAGGTTTTATTGCCAAAGCTTAATTGAAAAAGCTGAAGTAAGAAGCTGATTGGCTACCATGCACAGCTGCACCAGATTCTGAGTGCACCAGTCTTAGTAAATCTCCCCCATTGTGTCTGGCGCTTTCTTTCTTGCACTTTAGAACTAAAAATCTACAGAGGTTCTAACTCCTCACCTCTCTATCTACGGCTAAAAAAAAGGTTTTGGATTTAGACACACTGTAAAGCATATTGAGTTTATGTAAAAGCCTCGAGAATGCCCCAGCAATACCAGTTTTCTTTAATATGTAGGTAGATCATGTCATGTTGGGCATAGGGAGAAGGTCCAAACTTATTGTCCCATGTGGCTAATCAATGCAATGTTTAAGACAGATTGTTCCTTCAATGTATAATGGTAAAATAGAATTATAAATATAATTTATTTTAATTACTTTTCATCTTAAAGTTTATTTAGCATAACAGTTATTTGATGCAGATCCTGCCATGGTGGATAAAATGCAATGGAAATTGGTCACCTATAGCAAAAAATCAATCTTCAATTTTATGAAGTCAGATAAGGTAAAAGTTACTTGATTTTCGGTTACTATGGGTTACTGACCTTGCACATCTTTGTATTTTGTTTGTTAAGGAAATCATTCAAAAGTAGCCAAACATAATTAAAATTGTTTGAAATTTTCCCGGGTACAACTGGCATTATTAAATTGCCTGATTATCTCAAGCATCTTTGAGATAGGTTGCAATTAATATTTTGCCATCAATGGGTGGTCTTTGGCTGAACTAAGAGCTTTTTCTTTGAGGCCTTTGTTTTATGTGTTTGTTATGAGGGGTTGATTTACTAAAACTGGAGAGAGCAAAATCTGGTGCATGGTAGCCAATCAACGTCTGACTTCAGCTTGTTCAGTTAAGCTTTGACAAAAAAACCTGGAAGCTGATTGGTTTCTTTGCAGAGCTACACCAGATTTTGCACTCTTCAGTTTTAGTAAATCAACCCATATGGTATAAAAAAATGTGCGTAGGCTGAACTGGATGGATGGGTCTTTAACAGCATTATTAACTATGCAAATGCATCATGCAGTCATACTCAACTTTATTTTCTCTCATAATGTAGATTAACAATCTGGTATCTGTGGTTACATTTTTGTGACATTTTAATTTTTAAATTTATAGTCTATTATTAGGGTATTTAACCATTTAGACTGCTGGCCTAACTCAAGATTTGTTGAGGTTCCTTATCTCTTCTAGCTCAGACTGTTTATGTCTAAGCCTTACATTTATAGCCACTGATAGGCCTTGCCAGACAAAGCAGACATCTGGCTGTCACTTCTAATTGCATCTTTGCACCAGAAGTTGCTCTCTAAATACCGTGATTCTCTTTGAACATGAAACTGTGATGCACAACAGTTTCTTGAATCCATTAATATGGGAGGTAGATCTACTCGGTGGCTTTGGCCTACAGGAAAAAGAAAAAAAAAGATTTACAATGTAGGGAGGGCATTCATACTATTGAAAGGGTTGCTGTTTAAGCCTGCAGTTGAGTTTAATGATACAGCAGTTTCCTTTCCAACCCGTCTGGTTAAGTCTTTGAACACTGACAGAAATAGCAAAATGGGAAAAATGGTTTCCTTGGTCTTGCCTTGTTTAATGCTTCCTAAAAGTGTTCTAACACAAATTAGTATGTGGTTTAAAAAATAAAAAGCCTGGTCAGTGGATTAAAGGCTTTATCCAGATTAATGCTGGTTTATTGTGATTTAGATCCTGCAAAGTTTAGACAGGATGTGACACCAATTAAATCCATGTGTTTTAATTTCAATACCGAGCAATCACATCATTTTTATATTATTCTTCTGAGTGTTACGGACAAACCATCATTTTTATTTCATACTGTCAGATTTATTAGGTTAACAAGATACTTTTATGTAGGGTACATGGTCTGTCAAATAAAGTGCACGTCATCACACAATAATTTCCTCCAAATTGTAATGTCATTGTTAAACATGGAACCCAACGTATTTTCCTGGCTATTGTCAGGTTAGATATACAGCCTACAATTACACTGGGACTGATCTCTGTTGGAGGCAGGCTGCAACATAAGGTTTGAATATAACGCGTGATCTATTATTATAAGATTTGTTTAATCGTGAAAAATCACTACAGTCAAAACAGCTTAAAACATGTCTATGTATTCATTATAAATGAATCAATTCATGTTACAGTGAAGACACTTTACACAGATCATTTTGCTGTTTGAAATAATGTAGTTTTGTCATTTTGTGTTTTTGGAATACTAAGACTGACTTCCAAAGTAGCAAAGATGAACTGTGCACTAAAATGGCATTGTACTATTGTGTTTCCTTGGTCACTGCCCCAGTCCCGTTTAGAACAATACACTGTTTAACAGCAATCAGTAACAGGCAAATATTAAAGAGACCCTGTCACACAGCTAAAACATTGCATGCAAAAGCATAGAATAAGCAAACATGTTAAATGCTTATTTGCAGCTTTTTTCTTTCCATAAACTATTTTTTATTCATTTTCATGTGCCTTTTAACTTGGTAGAAAATGTGATTAGTCAGTTCTCTTGCAAAGTGCCCTCAATTTTCATGTGCCTTTTAACTTGGTAGATAATTTGGTTAGTCACTTCTCTAGCAAAGCCCCCTCCCCTTCTTGCACATCATATCGCCTTTTTCTGGGAGTGTCCAATTACTTTCTGTGCTGGCCCAGCTTCTCTACCCCATCCCCACCTCCCTGCATAACCTTTTAAGTAGCTGCTGGGGAAGGAACAAGTTGGGGAAGTTCACCTTTCATAACATATTACATGTTACACCCATATTCAGGGTGTAACATGTAACATATTATGAAAGCACTGGCCCCGCTCCCTGCTGATCCCCTGCTTTGACAGCTAGCGGGGGATTTTCCCCCCACCCAGGGGCAGACTGACCATTCGAGCACTCGGGCACTGCCCTAGGGTCCGGGGTCAGTAGGGGGCCCCATGAGATGCCCCTGGTACCTTTCATTGGCTTTTTCATAGGCTTTTTTGGGTGTGACCGAGGACACAGGAGCCCCATGAGTTGTCAGTCCGCCCCTGTCCCCACCCCACTAACTGTCAAATAAAAAAAAAAGTGTCTCTGTGGGGCTCTGCCTGCCCAGCCACATCACTTCTCTGTGAATGAGAAACTACAAGTCCTGACAACCTTAGCGTCTGTCGACTTGTAGTTCTCAATGAACTAATATGCCTCTGTGGAGCACTGTGGTAGTTCAGTGAATCTTCCTGTCAGTATATCTACAGGAGAACTGCATAGCACAGTGATCTGCTGATCGCTGGCGCAATGCTTTATAGATTTCTACAGCAAAAAATAATAAATGCACGTTTTTGTTTACCTGCAAACAAATGTGCATTTATTATTTTTTCTCAAAAGGTGAACTTATCCATTAAAAGGCCACATTAAGAATACACATTTCCTTTAAATAACATGCTTGGAGGATGCCTTAAATCTGCATTTCAAGTGGCAATTTGTTAAATGTACTCCTGCAAAGTTTAATTTTGAGCCTGTTCACATATACATTTGACTGTGCTGGGTAGCCTTGCCCAATGCATTCCTAGAAGTTAATGCATTAAAAAGCACTTCCTGACTTTTTTTTTTCAAACTGGTTAAAACTAGTTGAAAAAAACATTTTCTATAGCTCTTACGGTAAAGAACTCTTGGTGTTTGAGAAGGTTAATCCTTCTTTTCTGCTCACGCAAAGAGTGCCTTCTCTATTTTGAAATTTATAGAAGATGTTCATTTACCCTCCTAATGAAGGTTATAAGCTAAAATATTCATTGTCATAGTAGATATCAAGATGTGTTATACAGTCTTATTCTATAAAGCATGTAAGTAAAAATAATATGCAAATTGAAGTATTAAAAGGCAATGATAAAATTAAAGTATAGTAACATATGACCACCTATTAAAATCAGGGATTATTATTATTATTATACAGGATTTATATAGCGCCAACAGTTTGCTCAGCGCTTTACAATATAACGGGAGACAATACAGCAACAATACAGTTCAATACAAGAGGGTTAGGAGGGCCTGATCCTTGCAGCTTACAATTTAAGAGGGAGGGGCTGGTGGTACAAAAGGTAATAACTGTGGGGGATGGACTGGTAGGAGGAATAGAAAATTCCATTATTAGCTGAGGGCAGGATAGGCTTCCCTGAAGAGATAGGTTTTCAGAGATCGCCTAAAAGTGAGCAGAGTAGGCGATAGTCTGATAAATTGGAGTAGAGAGTTCCGGAGGATGGGAGAAGCTCTGGAGAAGTCCTGGAGATGAGCATGAGAGGAGGAGACAAGGGAGCTTGAGAGCAGGAGGTTCTGTGAGGAGCGGGGAGTATGGTTTGGCTGATATTTTGAGAAAAGATTGGTGATGTAAAAAAGTTATAAATGGCTTTATATGTTATTGTGAATGTTTTGAATTTTTTTCGTTGGGCAATGGGAAGCCAGTGGCGGGATTGGCAGATATGGAATGGTTAGTAAGGTGGATGAGTCTGGCAGCAGCATTCATGATAGACTGAAGAGGGGATAGCCTGCGATGAGGTAGGCCAATGAAGAGGGAGTTACAATAGTCAAGGCGAGAGATAACAAGGGAGTGAATAAATTGCTTAGTAGCTTCCGAGGTTAAGAACAGACTTATCTTGGAGATGTTGCGGAGGTGAAGTCTACAAGATTTGGACAGTGATTGGATTTGGGTCTGAAAGGACAGATGGGAGTTACACCTAGTACTCTGGCATGAGGGGAGGGACTGATGGTTGTATTAAATTATGATGGTTGTCTTAAACACATTCTGGTAAAGAGGGATGTGCCAAAACTTCAGATGGGCACTGGTAGCTTGCATGACAAGCATGTTTAGGAAACTGTCACCCCTGCAATGTGCAAAGAAAAAAAAAGAATATTATATTCAAAAAGCATACACCTAAGCTATAAACCTAAACAAACAGCACTGACACAGGCAATGCTCAATAATAATAATGTTAACAAGACAGCTTACTAGCATTCACATAAGGTGCCTAGAAAGAAGCCCAATGACATTAAAACTGTGTGCAGCAAAATTCTGAGGACGCAGCTTACTCCTTGCATTATGCCATGCAATGCATGATTGGAGGCATTGCATTCTGGTAAAGAGGGATGTGCCAAAACTTCAGCTTACAATACTTTGGGAGCTTCTGACTGTGCAAAGTACAATGCTCCATCTTGTGATGCTTGCTATTAGGATAGTATACAGGTGAAGAACAAAAAAATTGCAGCAAATAGGTTGATTATCCAAAGGGCTAACAATTAGAATTAAAGTACATTGGATCAGCTGTTAGTTCAATTTCAAAGTTTTTTATTTTCTATTGTGGAGCACAGTGGTTCTGGTAAGGCAACTCTTAAACACAAAAGGCCCTTGAAAAAGGCAGCATGCATAAAGTCCAGGGTTTTTGGGAGGAAAAAAGTACGATCACTGAATCTAGAACTGAGTTCAGGATGTTTTTTTTTCATCAAAGACCAGAGTTCCACATTTTTTGGGAATTTGTCCAGCACATCCTTCATAACATTGGACAATAAGTGGAATCAAAATGATGAGAGAAAATATGTACAAAAATTAAAACAACTAAAAAATATATAAAAAGTATAAATGTAAGTAAATACATGCCTTAAATTTGTACTTTGTTTCCCTTTTCTAATGTCTCATGTATAAGCCACTTGTACAGAATATGCCCAAGGACTGTCCGTAGTGTTTGCCCATAAAGGCAGCTACACAGTATGGGAGTGTTTAGCTTTCTGCACCTTGTGCAAAATACACTTTACTGGTGCCTACAAAGCAGCATACTAATGATAGAGCTCTGCCACTATCCCCACCTACAGCCCCTATTAAAATCTATAAAAGAGTGGGAGAAAGCCCCTATAACATTCTCAGATGCTACAGTGTAGATCCAGGGGCTCTTACCATGGTTAATTTTGGGAGGAAAACCAATCAGGCCTCTATGTCTGGTGTTAAATTGTAACTAGTTACTTATCAATAGTCTGTTGCCATGTAGGCACTAAGAAACTAGAAAATTGTGTCAAATACTTACCATAATTTTTCTTTCCTGGTGTCTATCCATAGCAGCACATGGATCTACCCTTCTTATAGTTACTCAGAATGATTTGGGGTCTTTCTTTCACTCTTATAGATTTTAACTTGTAGGTAGGGATAGATGCAGAGCTTTGCTGCAATGGAAAGACACCAGAAATGGAAAATTACAGTAAGTATTTGATACAAATGTTTGATTTTATGTGAGTGACACACATTCCTTATACAGACAAGATGCTTTCCCCCCAGTCAAATTTTAGTTTACTGAAGCGAGGTCACTCATTTCAGCTGCAATGGCTTACTGCGCTTTGCTGTAGATTGCTATTTTCTTAGCAATAAATTAATCCTTTCCACTTGCTTTTTTATTAGCAGTGAAAGAATGTGTGTAATCTTGTTAATTCTTGAATAAATTAAAATAATTCCTAAAGAAAACATTGCAGTATATTATTCCTAGCATTTTCATTTATTTTTTTTCAAGTAAATTCTCTTTTTCTGAAGAATTCAGGTAGGCTTGTGAAGCTAACAACAGCTTTTACTGCATGTGCAGTAATTACTCTTTTCCTAATCTCCATTTTATAGCTCTTTAGTGGGGGGCTGGAAGCAAAATGGTGGCTGCTACAATTTTACGACCTGCACAGTCATTGTGGATAAACTGCTCAGATTTTTTTACTTCTTTGTAGCTGTCCCACATGCCTTAACAAAAAAATTGAGACCAGAAGCTCTGGCTTAATTTAGAATGATATATAATGATATACCTGTTGACTAACCTTTGGCAATTTTCAGAAGAAAGAAGAAAAAGTTTTATGCTTTTTTTATGTTTTCTCCAACAATGGATGAATTTCCTGCTGTTCCTCTGGTTTTGTGACAACTGCCCCCACCTCTGACTTCAGTGCTGAAGCCAGTCATACATGTCTGATTTCTTGCATTCAGCCTTGTGGTTGAACAAGAGAAATCAATTGATTCGCACTAAAGTGCATGGATGGAGCAATCTCCACTGCTGGCTAATGTATTCAGACTGCACTCACAGCTGCCTGAATACATGAACAGTGACTGCATCTGGTAGGATGCAGTCACTGTTTGGCCAATAACTTTCCACTTGGCTCTGTTGATTTTGTAAATTAACTTTTGTTGAGCCAAGTGGTACTAACAAGATTCCCCTCAGCTCAGATTTCAAGCTGCATATGGCTAGCTCAAAGTGTGTACTTGGGAGGAGCTCTGTCGACTGGGGGGTGCTCTATGTTCTGGAAGGAAAGCTGAGCTCTGTGTACTGGGAGGAGCTCTGTTTACTGAAGGGAACTCTATGTATTGGGGGGGACTCTGTGTACTGGGAAGAACTCTGTATTGTATACTAGACGGGATCTCTGTGTATTGGGGGACTCTGTGCTCTGTGTACTGGGGGAGTTCTGTGTAGTAGGAGGAGCTCAGTGTACTGGGAGGGAGCTCTGTGTAGTGGGAGGGAGCTCTGTGCACAGGTGAGGACTCTGTGTACTTGATGGGGGGAGCTCTGTGTACTGAACAGGACTTTATGTACTATGGGAGAACTCTGTGTATTGGGGGGGTACACTGTGTACTGAGGGAACTCTGTGTTCTGGGAGAGCTGAGCTCTGTGTACGGGGGGAGCTCTGTGTATTGGGAGGGAGCTCTGTGTACCGGGGAGGAACTCTGTGTATCGAGGAGACTCTGTGTACTGGAGGGGAGCTCTATGTACTTGGGGGAAGCTCTGTGTACTGGGAAGGGACTCTGTGTACTGGGGAACTCTGTGTAGTACGGAGGACTCTGTGTACTTGGGGGGAAGCTGTGTGTATTAGGAGGATCTTTGTGTACTAAAGGTATTTATGTGTATTGGGAAGGAGCACTGTGTACTGGGGAGACTCTGTGTACTAGGAGTAGCTCTATGTACCAGGACGGAGCTCTGTTTTCTGGGAGGGTGCCCTGTGTACTAGGGGAGCTCTGTGTACCATGGGGAGCTCTGTGTACTGGGAGTGGACTCTATGTACTGGAAGGGAGTGCTGTGTACTGGGGGGAACTCTGTGTACTGAGTGGAGTTCTGTGTACTAGGGGAGAGCTCTGTGTACTGGGGGAGGACTCTGTGTACTTAGGGGGAGCTCTGTGTACTTGGGGAATTCTGTGTACTGGGGGAACTCTGGATTTCTGTTTACTTGTGGGGGGAGGCAGAGCTCTGTGTACTAGGGGGATCAAAACTCTGTGTACTGTTAGGAGCTCTGTGTATTGGGGGAACTCTATGTACTGGAGAGAAATCTGAGTACGGGGTGGGGTTCTGTGTACTGGGAGATGTTATATAACCATCTACATTAATGCACAAAGTATTTTTGAAAAATATATACATGAGTTAGCTATCAAGTGTAAAAGGATATATTTTTCGAGGTTTATACTGGTGATTTAAACATAAATATACATTTTTTATGTCTAGATGTATTCCTGTTTATTTATTGTGTATTTATATCTCTGTACACTTGATGGATTAATCATGTATATATTGTTCAAAAACATTGTGCATTAATGTAGATGTAACATTTTGCAGTTTTTTATCCAATATTTTAAAGACATTTATTGCATGTTTGTTTCCTTGCATACTAGCCCCGAGGAAGAAGGAAGCAATTCCCCCAAAACATGTTGGATAAATCCGTTATCTTAAATAAACTTTTCAAATAAACCCTCAAGTGAGACAATCGTTTGATACACTCCTCTACAACCAATCAAGTGTTAACTGTAATTGGTGTCTTCCACCTGGATGTGTTGTGTGGCAAAGCTGTGGAAATCTAAGGACTGGGTTAACAGAATAATACACATTATTTGTATATTTCATCTGTGTATTTATCTGTTAGTTTGAAGTTTAGATTTACCATCATGACACCCATTAGAATAAATGAACTCTAAATATGGTTGTTTCTTCACATTTTTGTTGGATTTTTTTATGCCTTTTGTGTTAAATTTTTAGTTCCTTATTAGACTACAAGTTTTAATGAACACAGCTCTTGTTTCCTGTTATGCTCTCTATTATTAAAAATGTATGGTTCTTTACTGTATATCCCATTGGGAAAAGTAATAGTATATCAGGCCATATGAATAAAACAATAGTAACATACAAAGAAATTAGCATTTAATTAAACAGAATGCTACAGGAATTGTAAAGTAAAAGTCCAATCTGTACAAATATCAACTCTAACATATACATGATTATTTGCAACACACACCTTACTTTTAGCCTTGTGTTTTTTATATAGTATGTTGGAATTCCTATATAACATTTATTAACCTTATTGTGCACATTCACACCTGTTGAAGGACCCTTTCTGGTCCTTTGTGTCTTAATTATTTTAATGAAAGTTAATGCCGTATGATCTAATACAGGCAACATGTGATCTGTTTTATACGCTGAGCTACTTTTCAATTGTAAAAACTACCTAACTAGAGAAAAGTGAGATATAGGCTGATTTACTAAAGGCTCTAAGAATGTTCACTAAATATTAATTTCAATTATCTAATCACGTGCAAATGAAAAATAAAAGTAATCAGTGATTTGATTTTCACATAGCTGGATCACTGAAGTGACTATTCACACATTTTATTAGGGAAATTTTCTCAAATCTTTTAGTGATAGAGATCATTTTGAAAACATTGGGACTTTTAGGGTGCCAATGATAATATAGTACAGTCAAAGCAGCTCATATTAAAACAAAATATTCAAAGCATAAAATTCATATTTTCTAAAAATTGTTCATAAAATCTAACTTATAAAAAGTGTAAAGGCTAACATTTACAGTATTTAACAATATAGTTGACTGTATATGATAGAAGGATGGGATATTACCAGGAGGGTATATACATAAAAGAGGTTGGCATACAGTACAATACTTTTTATTAGTTTTTTTATACTTTATGCTGAATTGTTAAATATGCATTTTATTCATTGGCTATTTTTCTTTACTATAAGTTGTTTGTGGTGCACTAGTGCAGCAATCAAGGCGTTAAAGCAGGCGGAGAGCAGGTGTCACAATGCCTCCTCACCACCAAATGCTGTCTGATTGTAGATCTGAGTATGGATCAGGTCTTAGGCTTGTTTCTGCCCCTGTGGATTGGTTTCATAGGCACTGTCTAATGGTAAATGAAGCCCTATGGATATAAAAATCTTGTGATTCTCTTTTGGGAAGCATTGTTTATTACATCAATCATTTAACCCTTTTGCTGTCAAAGACCTTTTCCCATTCTATTGCAAATGTGTTAAAATGTAAATTTTTGGCCTGGAGATTAGTTAAATCTGCCAGAAAATATATTTTCTAAAAGAAAAGACTGTGGAGAATAAAATGGTGGTAGTTTGAGTTTCAATGCATTATGTCACACAATATTAGCACAATGGTTTATCAAATGCAAATTTTCAGTAAAAAATGCACTAAAGTTAATTTAGTACATACAAATGCAATATATTACTCATTTTATTGGTAAAAGATTGTTATTGAGTTGCACCATATAAATAGAAACCAAAGATTTCAAGCCTTAACACTCTAAAGAACAGCTTAGAGTTAGCTGCAAATGTTGACCCTAGAACTATTGCCTTCACTCTGATGTGTGCATTGATGTGTATTGTGCAGTTCAGTCAATGTTTCCTTTGTATGTAGGCAACACCTGCCATGCAGGTGGGATAGCAGAGCCCAGAAAACATGGAGGGTATGTAGGGGTATGGCTGTTTGTGAAAATGATCTGTTTGTTATATAGCTGCTGGATCACTTCTATCTGAAAGCCAACAATCAGCTTCTGAAACTTACATGTATCCCTGGCTGCTGTACCAGGTGGGGGTGTGTGTAGCACCCTCCCCCACCCCTTTCCTGATGCTACATCCATGGTAGTGAAAGAGATAAAGGAAGATTTTTTATTGCAAGGCTGTAACCACCTTGAGTTGATACTTTTTCTAGGCTCTGTAGGTCTTTCCTAAGCTCAGTGAATTGATTGCTTTCACCTAATACTATGAAGAAGGCTCCTGTAAGCAGTATGGGAAGCACAATCCTTGAATGATGAATATTCATCTGGCTCTCCAGTCCCTGTGGAGAGAGTTCAGAGGTTTGGTTTGGGAAGATGATAAATGTTTGGATCACCTTTCCAGACTGTTCTGCATTCTCCTAGGCTCTGCCTAGACAGGATATCTGTTTAGGGTGTTTCTGCACTTGGGCTCTGCCTCAGCCTGGGGCCCAATGACTTAAGCTCTACTAGAGTGGATATCTGCAGGAAATTGGGTTGGGAAAGGATCTTCTTACTGAGGAGTGTCACAGTGATGCTGGGTAGAATCTGCAACCTGGACATTGTAAGAGCGATTCATTGTCCATAGATCAAGGTACATTCGACTGCTCTAAAAGGTTCTATAACCACATTTATTACAGAGATTTCAACTGCAACTAATGAAACACTGTGACTGCTCTTACATGACCATAGATCTGTATGGCTACTCTCACATGGCCAGCAATAACCAAAAGGCTACTCCTAAAGAGCCTACTGCTACATTAGAATATCTGTCTTATTCTAGTGCTAGTTTTGGGTCTCCTGTGCCCTAAACCAGTGGGGAGTCATACATTTCACACCTAGGCCTTCAGTGATGTCCTACCTGAATTAATCCAGCAATTTTGGGCTGTAACCTTAAAAATTCAGCACAGGAAAACACAGGGGCACGGAAAAAGTGGGCCCTGGATTAGCCAGGGTTGACTGTATAAAAAATATACTATATTCACCAAAACTACTGATTATTTGTACACAAAATCCATCCTTCTTTTCTGTCCTCAGGAAGAGTTCAATTACTCTGTTTTACAAGATATCTGTGCATTTTGGTTTTAACAATAAGTTATTTTCTATTGCCATGGAGGCTAAAGCTGAAATTACAGTTTGTCCAGTCTTACTGCTGATTGGTTAAAGCAACAGTTTCATTGCCATTTACTGTAAGTTACAGGAGCCAGCCCTGTTTATTCTGAAGACCTCAAGGTGCATTTCCTTGACCATAACAAACAAAGAAATATGCTTGGATAAAAACTGTAACATAAACATACACTACTGGAACCCAAGAGAAATGAAGAGAATAGACTACTGGGAATAATTTAATACACATTCATGAAAAAAAGTATATTAAAATGTAAGTTAGTCATTCTGATAGTTTAGGCGGTGTTTAGGCTGGCAGAGAAGACCTTGCTGGCCCTGACAGCTCACCACTGCCATAAAGCCTGTCTCCTAGAATTTTTTTTCTAATTAAAGTATACATTCACCTTTTTAAAAAAAATATTGAATGTACATCTTTTTGTGCATGCATTTTTTTTTATTAGGAGCCTGTAAAGCATTGCACCTGTGATCAGCAGATCGTGGGTGCAATGCAAGGTTCCTGCAGGCTGTCAGTGTAGCTGTCTGCCCACACCTCGTACGGGCAGGCAGTTTCCGAATTACAGGAAGAATCGATTGACTACTTAGAGCGCTCACCAGATAGTTAATTGAGAACTACAAGCCGTCAGCCGCAATGGCTGATGGTAGTTGTTGTTCTCCTTTTCACAGAACTCTGTAAATGAATGAAGCAACCGGGTGGGGGAGCCCCCTACAGCCGTGTTTTTAAAAAAAATTGTGACAGCGGGTGCAAGGAGAAGATTTCTGGCCCATTGTTACAAGGGGACTCATGGGGGAGAGGAAGCTGCTAATTTAGTAATATAGGTTATATTGGATATAGATGTAACATGTTATGAAAGGTGAACTTAGACTTTAAGAAGACTAAAGTGGATGGTGTCCAATGTAGTTTTCACCCCACTATACATCAACAGCCAGATCCTGACATTGAATTGTTAACCTGCCACACTACTTAGCTGGTCATTCAGCACCACCCGAGGAGAAGGGGTGCTACACTTTTATTCTCTATCTTATTGATAGAAGCTTTTTGGGTACTTCTTTAGACATTATACCTTTCTTTCATATGAGTTGTGTGGTATATTTTTTTCTGGGTTTAAGGGCTTTATTAGAGAGTTAAGAAGCTAATCTGATCTCACTCAACTCAACTTACATATTTTCCCAGGTAGACCAACATTTCCTGCAAAAGCCAAAATTGCCACATTGCCAGTCTGGCCCTGGACTTTTATCACAACAGCTACCTTCTGAAATTATCCGCAGTCATGACATAATCTGCCTGACCGAGAATTGAACTCTGCAGAGTTGATGTTTGTTAATATTATAGACTGACAATTTACTGCATTTCAGCAACGTGTCCAAGCTGTTTACATTGTTTATCAATATGATTTACAAGTAACTATGTGCCAGCTACTGCATATGATTATAATCTCTATGCGTGTCTGAATATATTTTATACTGAGGCTTCTGCAACAGATGGATCCTTCCTCTTCAGTATTTGCCTTATTGCTTATGGGGCTAAATTATGAAAACTGCAGCAAATAAAAGGGGAGCAAAACTGGAGCTGTTGCCCAAAGCAAGCAATAAGATCTCATCTTTCATTCTCAGAGAACATGAAACAAGAATTTTAATTGCCTGTTGTGAGCAAAAGCTCCACATACGTGTCTATCCTCTGGATCTGATAAATCATTCTCTATGTTTGCACTTTTACAAATAATACAAATTACAAAAAAAACATAATAAATGCATAACTTCTGTAATTATTGCAGGTACCGTGTGGATAGGGCATTCGTGTGGGGCTTGCCATAAAAATATTGTATTGCCAGAAGTCATGTCTCATTTTGGAAGAGGCTTATTATATAAAGTTCAAAGGGCTGTCACAATTGATTTTAATACCATATGTGTTTAAATTGGAATTCTAGCCAAAGCATTGAGTGTAAAAGGACAAAAGACTATTAAAACTCAACTCCAGAAAAAAATGTAATTTAAATATCGCATTGTGTATCAATTACCTTACTCCTCAGTCTTGATTCCAAACATCTCCTAAGCCATCGTGCAATGTAATGGGTCAAAGCAGCAGTTTCCTCTATGAGCTAATATCCTACCATGGGGACCAGGCAATATCATTGCTTGTTATCTTCTTGGGCACTCAACTGCCCCTCATGCCTCAGGAGCTTATAAGAGAAGTCCCAGCCACTAGAAGCATTGCCTCCACCAATATAAGGTGTGCGTATCAAACAGACAGTGATGTAGACACCCAAAGAAGGGCCCCAGGAAATAAATGGAAGAAGAGAGATTCATCATGAAGTAACTCTGGCTTCAAATGGGCATTTGGATAGGTTTTTTCAGTTCTTCTGTGGGCTTCTGGACTGGAAGGGTCTAATGTGTAAAAGTGTTCCTAAGAAATGGAATTACTTTTCCTAGGCTGTCGATCATCATCAGACCTGCCCTAAAAATCTGAATCAGACTGGTCACTGTGCATAAATAATTCTATAGCACATGACACTGAAATTAACAGAATCAATTGAGAAATCCATTGAGAATCCACTGAGAAATTAAGCCCTTTGTATTAGTAGATGTCAATCATGAACTGCTTCCTGTGCCCCTACTTGGCAGATTCCTTTTAGCTTCTCTGTGGTCAACAGAACAGGAAGTGAGGGAAAATCTTGTGTCCAAACACTGGTGGTGCAGCATTTACAGGATTAAAACTGGTGGTATCACATCCTCACCACCTGTCAAACACATCTGAAATGGTCATCGCTGTACATCTAAATTTAGTCTTAGACAAATATCTCTCATCAAGGCCTTTGTAACCAAAACATGTAAGATTATGCTCCTAATCAACATTGTAAACAGTACATGTGGCATGATATCTGTATGCACCCTTTGCACCTATGTTCAATAAATAGGAGTGGATGCATAGTTACTGTTTCCCTTCAATGTTCAATAATGTGGAGAAGCAAATTAAGTGGTGACTTACAGTGGTCCAGCTCTGTTGCATGATGGTGTAGGATAGGCTTCTCACCAGGGGCGGACTGACCATTCGGACAATCGGGCACTGCCCGAGGGCCCGGGGTCAGTAGGGGGCCCCACGAGATGCCTCTGGTACCTTTCATAGGCTTTTTTATGAGTGGTTTGAGTGTGGGTGGGCACACAGCGGCCCCATGATCCCCTATTGTCCGGGGACCCCATGAGTTGTCAGTCCGTCCCTGCTTCTCACTGTGGTTGTGGCTGCTTTGCCATCTATATAAAAAGTAAGACTCTGCTTACTTACAGTTATACTGCACAAAAAAGCTATTGTCAGAGATTTTTCTAGGGTTCCAGGAACATTGTACCAGATGTCAGGCTAATGCACATGTGCATAGGTTTTCACATGATTGAGGGTATAGATGGTTAAGTACACATCCGGTGTGCACATTACAGCATACACCCAAGCATGTCCACTGGTGCCAGATAGGCTATTTAAACATAGGATCTACACTGGATCATTGCTGAATGGTATTTCAGTCTTTGCCCTTGTGTTCCTGATCCTGATACTCATACTGACCTTTTTATTGACCAAACTTTCACCTGACCAACATTTGGATGTCCTTTGTCTGCCTATGTTTGCTACCTGTCTGACCTGGACTTTTGACCAAGTGTCTGCCCATCACCATTTTATCTGCCTATGATTCAATGCCTTCCTACTCAACTATTACTGGACCAGGCTTGTGACCCAACTCTACTTTTACCTGAACATGGCGTATCCACAGTGTACTACGAGCTGTACCCCTGCTCATCTGATACCAGTGCTCTCAAGCTCTACCCTACAGTGTCTGCACTCTGGCACTTTCCATCACCTCTGCATACCCTGTCTCAACTTCCAGAGGTGCTCAGATGGAAACTGTGCTACAGGCCACCCTCATCCTCATGGGCTTCACAAACAGGTACATGATATTGGACCTTGATACATGATAATCCTGTCATGAAAGTCCTTGTTCAGGCACTTACTGTTACAGGGTGCCAACACTCTGTCCCTGTCTAACAGATGAACTCCTGCATTGTCACTCTGTCACACAGGCTTCATGTGGAACCCAATCTAAGAAACCTGCCCTGAGAAAAGCTATGCAGTCAAAGCTGGAGTGCATGCATATAGACAGGAAGTGACTGCAGAAGATCAGCAGCACTGAGTTGAGGGTATGAAGCTCTTTTAATTATTTTGTTACCTAGGTGGCATTTTGGATTGGCTTGAATAACCCAGTGGTCTGTTAAATGGGCTTTAGCGGCAGCAATGTTTAAGACGTATTTTTTAAACATGGTTTATATGTCTGTTTCTGTTCCCAAGGAAATAGAACACACATACTGTGTATTGTGTAGTGGTGTACACGTATCAACCAGCAGGAAGAAGCAAATTATCTAAACAGATCTCATGGAGAACATACAATATACTGTACATATATCCCTCAAACCACTCAAACCATACTAAAGGATTCGTCATGTGTTGTCTGTGTTCGTGATGAGTGAATATGCCTGGGTGTGGCTCACAAACAGTTTTGTGAATGTTGAGTACTTTGCAACAAATCCCAATGAAGTCTACAGGGGTGAATCTTGTTATTCATTTCTGGTTATTTATAGGGCTAGTGCACAAACTATAGTCAAATAACACATGGGAAGCCAGGCAATGCCATAGATGGCTTGTACAAATGCCAACATTTTAAAAAATTAAAATAAAAAAAAGAGAGGATGTAATAAATAAGAAAACGGAAGACGAAAGAAAAAAAAAAAAAAAAAAATTATGTTCTGGGAGATTAGTGGGGTAAAATGTTCACCTTGCAGCACTGGCACATCAATTATGTAACAGTAGTGAGCAGATATTTAGTGGTAATACAGCATGATTGCAAGATGATACAGCATGATTGCAAGATGATAAACATATTGGTAATAATACATGCAGATGACATTATAAAAAGTAAATTACATTGTAAAAAATAGAATAAAATATAAATATTGAACAAAAGGTTATAAATAATAAACTAAAAATTGGATTAAAAAATCCAATCCAATTTTTTTTAATCCAATTTTTAGTTTATTATTTATAACCTTTTGTTCATTATTTATATTTTATTCTATTTTTTACAATTTTTTACAATGTAATTTACTTATTACATCCTCTCTTTTTTCCATTTGGTTTCCTTTTACCCCCCAGTTAACATCCATGACTTTACACTATTCACCTGACAGCAATGGTCAATCACTGGTTAATTGGTTAATTGATCAATTAGACTCACGTTCCCTATATATTCACCCCTGTTCATCCACCTCCCCCTGCTTGAAAAAGGAGTGCACTTTCGCCTTCCACGGCCAGTGCATGCTCCGAAACGCGTCGCAGTGCACCCTGGGATCTGACGTCATCACGGCCACGCCGCCGCTACGTTCCAGCGTGCGTTCCATCCGGCTCTGAGGGAGGAGGTGCATGAAGGCTGGCCTCACCGCTGTTCCCCCTCCAGCCACCACGCTGTTCCAGCCGAGAGCTGACCTCCCCACATCGCAGTAAGATGACGGCTCTTCACCCGGGTTACCACCCCACCGTTAACGATTGTTAACCACGGTTTTTATGCTTATGATTACTTCACACATGTGAGTGTTTCTACATTTAGACTTGAATTAAAAGACTTATTGCACTTAGAGGCACTTCTCTCCTTTTTCTCATCTACAGAAGTTGCTACAGCTTATTTGGAAGCCTTGCCCTCAGTGCCACACGGAATCCTACGCTCTTCATACAGTAGCCACTAATACCACCATCACCCATACTACCATTCCCCAGGACTTTGCAGTGTTTGCGCTGTTACAACCCTTCCTCATTTTTTCCAAAAAGTGAGTGTGACTTACCTAGAGATAGGTGGTCATGAAATGACAGTGAGTTTACATCTAAGTGGGGCACCAGTGTGAACACACTGAAGCACTTGTAATTTCAGTATGGAGTATCACCGTTAAAGATACAGCACCATTGCACCAATTATTCACATGTTGGGACTGAATATTAATATTGTATTTGTATTTTGCTCAGTGTTATCACTTTAAAGATTGCACAGTTGATTTTGTCTATTTGTGACCTTAGCGTGGTCCATTTTTGAAATATATAAGATTTTGTGTTTAGAAATTCACATTTAGGACTACTGCTATTTAGGTATCTTGTATACTGTATAGTTAAATTCTTTCACATATATGTTAATTAATTTTTTTCCCAAGCACAAGAGCACCCCTTTTTTCTTTAAAAAATAAAAAATAAAAGAATCTCTCTCCCTACACAGCATTGTCAGTGCCAACACATTGATAATATGGCTGCTGTAAGCTTACCTGTTTCTAGAAAGGGGCCTGGGTTACCAAATCTTTAAAATGATTGACTGACCAGGTTGTTCTTTATTTATGGCAGTGTACCTACAAAGTGTTGGCCAAAAGATTGAGATTCCCGGGGTTTGCTGCATGACCCATGATCTATATCTGTGATTGGGCTGACAATTGAAAACCATTTTTCTGGTCATGTGAACAGCAACAGAAGGGTCCAAAAATAAAAAGATAACAGGAATAAGGTAAGTATTCTACTTGCTTCTTTTACTAGGGTGATGAATGTATTACAGGAAAGTTATCTGGAAGTGCAGGTCTGCTGTTATGTATGATACTTTATATTATAAGCACATCGATTTTCCCATTATAAAATGGCTAGCAACAGTTTATTCTGGAATGCACACTTTCACCCCATTCTCATCATACTGATAAGGGCTGTCTTATACTCTGGGCTGCAAGGTCAAGCCATTGTATTACAGTTCCTCCTTGGATCATACTGGCCATTGTACGGCTATTCAGTGCTGTAACTTCTATAGGATAAGTACAAATTATGTTTAATTGATTAGGAAGGTAAAGCATGTAAGGATAAGGTGCAATCGATCAAATTAATTTTAATTGAAATTAGTGTATATGGCAAATTCTGGTTGATGTGGGTTACGACATTTCCTATTGTGTTTATTAAATAAGTCAGATTGCTTTTTACAAATTTTTTTCACAATTTGACAATGAACACAGGACTCAGTAGTATAGCAGACAATGTTGATTGCCTCATCTATTATAAATATTACCAAGGCTTACTATAAAATGCTCCAGCAATATCCTCTTCATATCAATATTTACAGTGCAAAAATGCTGCTAAATAATACATGAGAACTTAAGCCTGGATCCTATTAATTCAGGTTATAGATCCATTTCTCTGCATAATGTCTATCAAGCTTCTGTTTTCTAACGATTGATGATTACTATTTATTTTCTTAGTACTGGGTTATTGAGGACTTGGCTGAGTTCAGTCGCTTTACAGACATCTAAAAATTGAATACTTCAGTCTTATCAGTGATAGATGGCATCGTATAACAACAGCTCATTATAGCAACGCAATTAAAGTGGATCTAAACCCAAGAACAAAAATTTAATATTTCACAGCATACCAGTACTTATGTATATGTGGTGGCTGCATTAGTTAACTTTTTTTTAACTTTATTTTCACCTGGTTGTCCAACCATTAACACACTTCACATATACAGTTCTATCACTCTTCCACTGTATCTGTAGAGTATTAGTTTAGCCACCCTCAAACAAGTAATTTAGGGACACTTTGTTTCTCCTGCTCCAGCCACAGATGCATAAAAAAGGCTGTTCTGTTCTTAGTAGGCGTACGAAGAGAAAGGCTTTGTCAGCCATTTCACTACCTCTTGCACATGTTGTGTCCATATAGCAAGGCCACTCTGAGATAGAAAGGCAGGCATAAGCTGACCCTAAATGGCATGCCCTGCAGAATCTGCTCACCCTCTAATACCCCTAAATGCAAAATAATAGCAGCTATGGCAATAATGATGATAAATATGTGGTGCTTTGATGAACACTGCTTTACTGCACTAGTATTCGGTGGCATGCTGCAAAAAAGAAAAAAGGTCAGTTTTGCCTATGTCAGGAACAAGTGTACACTATAGCCCCACAATAAAAAAGACACTAGCAAAATAAAATATACCTTCCCAAAAGGGCAACAGCACACAGCCTAAGGCTGTAGGATTCTACATGTATATTTTGCTGCTGCCTGCTCTTCCTCTTGGCTGTAGAATTTCCCTACTCCATTTTGCTGCTGTCTTTGGCCACCACCTCTTCATTGCATCAATAGTAAAAAAAAATACAGAAAAAATACAAATAAAAGAATGTAAATATACCTGAAAATAAAAAAATAACAAATAAGTAAAAACAAAATTAAAAAAAAAAGTAATTGCCGAAGCGGGATTCAAACTACTGGACTTTGTGGTGGTTATAGTGCAGCTTTTTTGTGTCTGCTGCAATCTTGAGCTGCACTGTCAAGCCACTGTACAATAAAAGTGGCTACTGCCTCTCAAATAATACACTCTAATTTATATTTCAAAATAATATCTGTCTTGCCTCTCCTTCTTATATTGCAGCCTAACCAAGCTGACTGAATACTGATATACCTCTTATATTGTGATCTAACCAATGTACTTACATACTGTCCAGCCACTGTACAATATTTGTGGCTATTGTATCTCAAATATTAACCTCCCATGTTTATTTCAAGATAAAACTTGCCTTGCCTCTCCCTCTTGTAATATGGCCACGCCTAACTGCCCTGATACTATCCCACCACTGAACAATATTTGTGGATATTGACTCTTGATAATTATATTGTAAGATACTGTAAAACCATCCTTGCCATCTTCTATTTGCGTCCTATTCAAGTGCTTGAGTACTGTCCTAACTCTAGTTAATTTCTACCAAACACACACCTGAAGTCTATATTTTGAAAACTTGGAAATAATTGGAGATTTTGTTTTAAGGGCAAATTTCCCTATCGTGTTGAGATCTGTTGTCGATGCTATCATTAAATCAGGCCTAATCCAGAATTATAAAAAATCTGGTGTCATAGCCAAAACTACCTTAAAAATCTTTTTTTTCAAGTTCTAATGAATCAGAATGAGGTGGTTCTGTTATATTTAAACCAGACTAAATGTAAAAGTTAAAAAATAATTTGCGTATCCAACATATGGGATACTAGAATACAGTGTTGCTGGCGCTGTCCTTGAAAATTGTACTGTTCCATAGCTCCACATACAGTTTAAAGCTCATCTCCTGGGAAAGGAAAACACCTCTCTTTCATTGAGGATACTCCTACACTGCAAGGGTTAAATACTCATTTAGAGAGCCACAAAAAGATATTCATTTTTTAACGAGTCCTCTGCTGCACCAGTAGCCAGAGCTCTACTTCCCTGCACTCCAGCAGTGAAATATCCTCGACATCCACATGTCCAATGGCCCAGTGCAGGGCTATGAACCCTGCTTTGGGCTTGATGATCTCAGAGGGCTTGTGACCACTGGAGCACATGGGGTGAAGAGGCTGTGGGGATCGGGAGCCTGCAGGAGAGGTGGACCAGATAAGTAAAACTGCTTTCTATAGCCCCCTAGAACTAAACAAGCATTAATCCTTGTTGGGCAACCACACTGCAAGCGGGCAATATTCCTTTCCATGGACTTCAGCTTTAAAGGCATCTTCCATCCATGTAGTTTAACGGATTGGTGTTTTTGTTCATGTCGTCTATGAAGTTGCATTTAAAGTGTCCCTTCCTAGTTGTATAGTATTTTGAAAATTTTTTGTTTTGCTTGGTTAAATGTCCACCATAGCAGTGCCCAACTCCAATGCCCTTTTTAACAATTGCATGCCTAATACTCTTGAAAATGGCCAGAATTTAGTATCAAGAATCACTTCCACCCCATAGACTTTAATATAGTTTTGATGCTAATTTCAGGGCCCATGGATTTTAAGCAGGATTCAATGAACACCCTGCAATTTGAATTCAGGCAGATTTGCTCATGTCTATTGCAAGCATGCCAATTACTGTGCATTCATATCCACATTATTTTTTCTGTTCTCTTGAGACATGGTAATGTCATTTTTATGCTCTAGATTATCAGTTATTGCTGTATTCATAGTCAGTGCATGAAATATTTATTTTGCCTACTTAGATATGTTTATTTTTTGCAGGTACTTGTCTATATTGTGAAAATAAGACCGTCATCAAAAATGTTATGGCTACTGTTAAATAATCTTTCTTATATGGGTGGTAATTTACATATTTATAAGTCATAGCGCATACCATTATGGGAGGAATTAATTTTGCTACATCTGCAGCTATGTTATAATATACTGTCCATTACATAATTGAAACTCCATTTATTGGTTTCATCATGAAATGTCCATTGCTGTACACAAGTGTATGCCAATGGCTATAGTTCACAGAATCAGTGAATCAGACTTACCAAAGTATAACATTAGCCATGAGAAACATTTCATTTCAAACACTCAAACATTCAAGAATCTGTTTTTTTTTTCTATAATTGGATAATTGAAGGAACCCACCACCTCTGAAAATGTATTTTTTTTGTGTGTCTAGTTTATAAAAATAATCTGTACATCTACTCAATACAAGAACATTTCTCCATGTTTTATACCTTTAAAAATTCCACAAGTAGTGAAAAATACCTGTTGAATTGCCAGAAATCCAGTGTGCTTCTAACTTCCTGTTTAGGTTGACAAAATAGTGCCTTTGCTCTGAAAACCTATCTTACAATGTCAGCCCTGGACTTCTGGACTGTGCATGGAGATATGTTGTCAAAGCTGTAGTCCAAACCAATAATACAAAAAGGCCATGAATGTTATAGGACTGCTCTCTTCATGTAAAGCCAACCTCCAGAAGATATAAATTTAATAGAAGCATCAGGAAATGTATATAAATCCAGCCTTAAGAGTGTTTAAGTGTATGTAAAGGCAAAACATTTTTTATAGTTTTGGATTTAGTAGGCCATAGTTAGACCCTTGTCAATTTTTTGTCCTCTGTGTCCATGCCAATTCAACCTCTGTTTATTCCGATGACAGAAAGAGAGAAAATCCAAATTTTAGAGTTATCCCTGCAAAGCACGAGGTGGGGATAAATCATCCAGTGAGGACATACAGCACGTTCCAGTGATAGTAGTCTAATAAATAGCAAAAAATAACAGTCATTTTAATCCTTCCCTACTCTATCCAAAACAAACAAAAAACCCTTTTGGTGATACATACAATTTAACATTGTTCAGTACTAATTTAAGCAGGACATGAACTGAAACCTGAGATAATACTACTGTTGTTGTTTTAGAGGTGTAGGACATAAGAAATACATTTTTTAAAAAATTGCCAACTTTAAGTATCAATACTTTGTAAAGTGGGCCTGTACAGGATGATATATTTGTCACTGCATACATATACAGGAAAAACAATACATTGAATTCTCTATTAATTATATCTTAGAATACAACCGGGGTTACGTTATTTCTTTCAGCATATATGCACACTTTAAAGAATAGTCAGTAATTGCCAACTGATTCTTAACTATGCTTACATAAATATATGATTTAATGTGCCATGGGATCATTATTATTGCTGTTGTAGAAATGGGATTGTGTTAACTAAGCTTGTTTTTTAGTTATAGGATGATTAAATATGTTCTCAATCACTTTGAACAATTTGAACTATATATCCATGTAGAGAAAACTTCCAAGAGCTTTGCCAATTAAAGCAAGTAAGATTGGAGAACCTTCGACTTCAGGGAGGGACAAGGGAGGGTTGAAAATGCAGAATAGACGCAATGCACCAAGCTAAGCAATGCTGAATGTAGTTTACTTGATTATAAGTCTTACCTAACCACATGAAGGGAGGACATGGGAGTATAGTAATTATCCACTAAGGGACAGGATTTATACCCAGACACATTAGTCATGGAAGTGGAATAAATCCATAGCCAACAGCAGAACATGGATTCTTATGGTCAGTGGTATTGTTGGTTCTTAATAAAAGGGAAATGTTATTGGGATAGTTATTTTTCTGCATGCATTGTGAAACCAAATGGTGAGCCTATATTCAAACTAAATGTCGGCGTTTTGTAAGGAAAACTATTGACATATTGTTAAATGTATTGAGATATTTTTATTCAGTACTCACAAAAAATACTTTTGCAGACAGTTTTGAGTTGACTGTATTACAAACTAATCATAGTGAAGTTAACAAAAGTTCAGAGTAGAAGATGATGGGGCAGTTAAAGTGTATCTAATCTCCAAAGCAAATATTGAATATTCTGCAGCTTACAAGTCCTTAGATGAGGCACCTGAATTAGGTTTTTTTTGGTCATTTTTTTTTCCCCATAAGGCATTTATGAATAGAATACAGAAAAAGAAGACTGCTAGAAGGGGGGTATTATTTGTCCACCATAATTATATATATATATATATATATATATTCAAAATATACATGTTTTGTACCTTTTTGTTTTGTTTTCTTTGGAGATCATGTGACCACACAGCCTGATTTGCTTTGTGGGGGCATGTCCTTAGAGTAGATTGTATGTGCTGCGTACCGGCAGCTGCTGTGTTGACAGTGTAGCTCCAGCTAGTAGTTGCTGTCAATCAACACAGCAGGGCTGGATGGGGAGCGTGGCAGTGAAGCTAACTATGGGGGATACGGGCATGCCATACATAGGTGCAGCATCCTCTATCTCCATTTAGAAAGTAGAGATACGCAAACTTACCATGCCAGCATGGATGTGCTTCCCAGCTTGGATTGGTCAGAATGAAACAGACAAAAGGAGGAACTGGCAGGATCACCAGATCTAAAGTGGTAGGCTGCAATATATTAAATTTTTGCTCTGGAGTTTACTTTTTCTTTACTTTTTGTACTTGGTTTGCCAATTATCTACAATAATTTCCTCGACCATGCTCTTCATCTTCAGAACAGGCAGAGAGTGATTAGCACCAGGAAACATAAAATGGAAATAAGCACACATGACCCAGAACAAACAGAGGGATTAAGTAAAAAGGAACTTTTAAGGTGGGCAGTCTCTCAGACAAAATATCACCATAACGTTAAAATAAATAAACTTTATTTACATATAAGTCTAAACAAATCACAAGGATATGGCACCCCCAATATCCCTAAAAGCAGTTATACATCACATATTTGTTGTGTGCCAACCTATAAACATAATCCCCATGAAACACTTATAAGTTTTTAATACATTCAAGTAGTCCCAACACTCCTGTAGGGAATGCTGGATACACTAAACCATTCCCGATTGGTTTAATCCAGAAAGTATTGACAATAAAAAAATTAATTTAGCTGTAGATAGATAAAAGAAACCTAACGTGTTTGGCCCTTAGGGCTTCTTCAGGGAAACAGGGGGGCCTATGTTTTGTTAATAAAGAATAATGAACATTGCAAATACATACAATCAGGAAGTTTAAATATATTGTTTAACAGGGTGAGTGTGTAAACAACAACTTGGCACATACAAAGAGTAAAAAGCACACATCAAAAAAAAAGAGAAATATGCATTACCACAATGTCATCATAAATGCTATTGTATCAGTGTCTACCAGTCAGTTTCAAAATTTACAAGAAAAAAAGGTGTCCCATCAGCCAGTTGGACCTTGGATCAAATAGGTGTCTTGGACTAACAACCCCCCCCCCCCAAAAATAACAACAAAAATAGAAAAAAAATATAGAGCACACGTTCCATGTGCACGTCCTGTGCCCACATCCTGCTTCGCTCACTCCTCCATTGTATCTATGACTGGAGTCATGGTTATCACAGTAGGCTGGACTTGAAACATGTCTGCCTTTTTTTATCTTCATTACATTAGAAGATTAGTAGTTTACAGAAGGGAGAAAACATTGTTTTATGCTTCCAGTTCAGCTCACAGGAAGTAACAAGGATACTGCATTTCTTTAAATGTGATTCTTGTGAGCTGCTATGGTGTATTTATATTAAGTGAAATATATAAATAAAATCTACCAAATATTTTTATATATCATGTTCATTTGATATGTGCAATAATTAAACTAATACGCAATTAATTGAATATATAAATGAATAGGTAAATAAATAAATGAATGAATAAATGAGTGGGTCGCCTAAACTATACACATACTCATACCAATGTGTCTAAATAAATCAAAAACCCGTGGTGTCGCGCTCCACTAACAATACATTAAATAAACATATATTAAATAAATTATTAAAATATATTGCAATCAAATAACAAGTTAATGAGTCCTAATAAATTTCCTCGGTGTGATATTACAAGCACGCTAGTGCTGCATGTATATTTTCAAACGAAATCCTCAAATGAATCCTCAAACAATCCGTGATCCTATGGTGTCTTCTAATGGTATATTACCAAACAAATATAGTCCACCAATTCATATATATTGTGCTCCTTCACCAGTTGTGCTCTCACCTGACGTATATGACCAAACCGTTAAGTGAGGTCATACAAGCTTGTGTCCCTTTAATTGGGCTCAGAGGTGGACAGATGGATAAATCCCTGTATCCCATATGGATGAATGGAGTTTTTCCTTTTTCCCAGTAAGGGGTCTCGCCATTACCTAGAGATCCTTTTCTTGGTGGCGGATGGATAGAGTTATCCCTCTTCCCACTAGGGGCTCTCTTGACTCCTTTCAAACTTTTTCAAGTACAGTGCACTTGTAACATCCAGGGCACTAGAATGATAGCTTGTTTACATTTCCCTTCCAATAGTATATTTCCTCCTTAAGAATGCACATTTCTGGAGTAGTGTTTAAAATAGCCGCACTGACACTGCCAGCTGTAATGATGTCTAGTGGGCTCCCTCTCCTGATTTATTTCATCACATGATCAGTGACTTAATCATAGGTAAAGCTGTTGCCAACATCAAGAGATATATATACTCGTCCAATTGTTGTCAGTTTCAAAGGGACCTTCACTTGTTATTTGATTGCAATATATAATTTATATGTTTATTTAATGTATTGTTAGTGGAGCACGACACCATGGGTTTTTGATACTGCATTTCTGTTAAGATCATCAGGTATTTTCTGTACTTGCAGAAAATATACTTATAGTTGTGCTCAAAAGTTTGCCTACCGTGGCAGAAATTTGGAAATTTTAGCATTGATGTTAAAAATATAACTGATCATGCCAAAAAACTGTGTTTTATTTAAGGTTAGTGATAATATGAAGTCATTTATTATCACATAGTTGTTTGACTCCTTTTTAAGTCATAATGATTGCAGAAATCACCCAAATGGCCCTGATTAAAAGTTTACATACCCTGGAATGTTTGGCCATGGCACAGACACACAAAGTGACAAACACAGATTAAAATTGCAATGAAAGGGTAATTTGCAATTAGTGTCTGTGTATAAATAGTCAGTCAGTTTGTTAGCTCTGTGGATGCACTGAACAAGCTAGATACTAAGCCATGGGGAGCTGAAAAGAACTGCCAAAAGACCTGCGAAACATGGTAATGGAACTTTTTAAAGATTGAAAATAATATAACAGGATATTCAAAGCCTTGAATATGCTAGTCAGTACTGTTCAATCACTTATTAAGAAGTGGAAAATGCGGGGATCTCTTGATACCGAGCTAAGGTCAGGTAGGCAAAGAAAGATTGCAGCTACAAATGCCAGAAGAATAGCTTGAGATACAAAGAAAAACCCACTGTGGTAACTTCAGGAAAAATACAGGCTGCTCTGAAAAAGATGTGGTTGTTTCAAGGAGCACAATAGAATGATACTTGAACAAAAATAAGCTGCCAGTCACATTGCCAGAAAGAATCCTTTACTGTGCCAAAGCTAGGAAAAAGCCCAATTACAATATGCCCGACAACACTTTGAAATGTCTCACAGATTCTGACACACTGTAATCTGGAGTGACGAGACCAAAATAGAGCTGTATGGTCACAACTATAAGTGCTATGTTTGGAGAGTGGTCAACAAGGTTTATAGTGATAAAAACACCATCCCCACTGTAAAGCATGTTGGTGGCTTACTGATGTTTTAGGGGTGTGTGAACTTTAAAGGCACAGGAAATCTTGTGAAAATTGATGGCAAGATGAATGCAGCTCGTTATCAGAAAATATTGCCAGACAATTTACATTCTTTTGCAGGAAAACTGTGCGTGGGATGCTCTTTCCAGCATGATAATGACCCTAAGCACAAGGCCATGCTGACCCTCCACTGGTTACAGCAGAAAAAGCTGAAGTTTCTGGAGGCCATCACAGTCTCCTGACGCTAGTATCATTGAGCCATTCTGGGGAGATCTCAAACACACGGTTCATGCAAGACAAAGAAAGACTTTTCATGACCTGGAGGCGTTTTGCCAAGATGAATGGGCAGCTATACCACCTGAAAAAATGTGGGGCCTCATAGACAACTATTACAAAAAACTGCACACTGTGATCGATGCTATAGGGGGCAATATATAGGATTAAGAACTACGGGTATGCAGACTTTTGAACAGGGGTCATTTCTTTTGTTTACTTGTTGCCATGTTTTGTTTTATGATTGTGCCGTTCTGTTATGATCTAAAGTTGAATATGAATCCCATAAGAAATAAAATAAATATGTTTTGACTGCTCACTCATGTTTTCTTTAAAAAATGGTACATACTGTATAAAATTCTCCAAGGGTATGCAAACATTTGAGTGCAACTTAAAGTGGAGTTCCACCCATTTTTCATGCTTTACCTGATTATGTTGTCCCTGTGAAAGAACAAATTGGATATATATATATATTTTTTTAATATACATACCTTTAAATCCAATGCAAGCCTGCAGTTCTGGTCCCAGACGCCTAGGTGATGATGTCATAAGGTGATTTGCAAGGTCTCCTGGGATGTTGTTTCCTGTATCCCAGGAGTCCTTTGGTTTCCTGCAATTGCGGGACTTGGAAAGTGGAAATGACACGAATGGGAGAAGTTTCACGCCATTTTACCAGCGTCCAGATTACAGGAAGACGTGGATGCTGTATTCTGCTGCGTCCTATGCTGTGCTCTATGCTGGAATTGCAGAGTGTGTACTGCTCAGGCGCGAGAATGAGTGGTGCATGCTGGGATAGCCAGCAGCACCGATTCCCACCGATACTATTAAGGGTGTTTTCTTGTTGATTGGGCTTAGATGTGCAGATACTCTTCATGAGAAGGCCTGAGCGAGGGTAGAGTTTGTAAGTCTTGCTGCTCAGTATAAAACTGTGAATCTGGGACAAGGCTTTCCAGATTTCAGTCCTCCAAGTTTTGTAAGAGGAGCCTTTGCAAAAGCCATCACTGAGGAGCACTCCTTGCTGAACCAGTACACCAGAGCCTTTAGTTCCTGGGAGGGTCATGTATAACCATGATGGGATGGTATAGTGATTGATTCCCTAAAGAAAACGCTTCAGGAGTGGAGGAAAGGAGAGGAAGCGTGGTTCTGCTGATTCCTTCTATATTGATAAGGCGTGTTTTTTTATTGTTTCTGGTAAGGGTATATTTGCCTTGCACAGTAGAAGTGTACACTGGTGTGATCACTGGTGTTGTATGCAGAGTCAAGCACATCACTGATCTTTTGCACAGTGTTTATTTATTTTTCACTATTTTGCACTATATATATTTTGCACACTGTATAGTGGTATTGCTATGATTTAATGTTATCATTAAGGTAATACACTATCTGAGTTTTTTCTTTTATTGAGGTACACTCTGTTCTTGTGGGAGCCAGTGGAAGAGCTCAACATCTAAAGCAACTGTCAAGTTGGAGTGTGGACACTTTAAATTTTATATATTTTATATATGGGACTTTTTTTGAAGTGACACTGGGTATTATCATTTTTGAAGAGACATTTTATTTGAATGTGAGATTTTTCTAATTAATCTATTGAAAGGGGTTTTCATTGATTGCTGTTTAGAGTAATTATTGCTTAGTAGTTATATGCTACATTAAATTTGATTAGTTTGTGGTATAGCACTAAGCACGGTTCCTCCATATGCCACCCCACTGCCCCTCCTATCCATCTTCTATCTGTGGCCCCCAGGCCCCTGTCCTCCCTCCTGGTCCCCCTGTGCTCTCTCTGGGCCCCTGTGTGCGCTCTCCTGCTCCCCCCCCCTTCCCTGCAGTGCTGCCTGGTTCCCCCCTCCCCTCTCCCGCCGGCTGCTGTTAGGGATCTGTCAGGATGGAGAGCAAGGAAGGGGATGGTAAATATGTCATTTACCAGCCCCTTCCTTGTCTGAATGGGCAGTCAGTGATCGGTACTGATCACTGACTCAGTCCATTCATAACTGAGGCACAGTAAACTGTGTTTACTATACTTCAGTTTATGAATGAGCTGGAATCTCTGTACAGAGCTATTCCTGTCCATTTATTCTGTGCTGCTGAGGCTGCAGAAATAGAGTTTAAGGGCTGTGTCCTCAATCAATCAGCAACCGAAAACCAGTCAGGCACTTGTGCCCACTCCAAGCTCTGGTGCTCTTGTCACTCTGCCAGAATTCCTGAGCCGGAGGTGTAAGAGAAGCCTACCTCCACACGTCAGGCTCCACCACTAGGTACGTTACAGTTCCCTTTAAGAGCTCTAACCATGAATTGAGCTTGACGTAGTGAATTGCAACGATTGGCATAAATGTCTATGGACAAAAGTAAAGGATGAACAGTAGTAAGAATCCTGCTCTGCAGAAAGGGAAAGGGACTGCTTAATTCAGTTGGCACTGCTGTATCTTGTTCTGTAACTGTATATCCTGCTGTCAACTTTCTGTACTGCAGATGTATTCCAATGTTGGTGCTGGTATAACTAGGCTGCAAACTAGGGCAACTGTATGTAATGTTCACAAATATGTGCAGGTAGATAAGTGAGGTGACGATCTATCAATGTTCACTTTGTTAGTGGATGCATGGGTCTCTCTCACCCGATGACTGTGGTTCGGCAGATTGCCATGATCCATCCTTCTCAATGGATAGGGACAGTCTACAGGCCCTCTGGTTCAGTCTGGGCATCCAGTCCTCTCTAGTCCTGGCTCCACTTAGTTCAGCACTTCAGCTATCAGCACACCTCCTTCTCCTTCAATCTCCCTCTGCACTCTCCTCGCCAATCTTCCGGGCTTTGTTATTTATATGCTCCCACCCACACACTGCCTCTCCTGGGAAATGTAGTCCCAGGCACTCTACTTTTCAGCTAAGCTCTGCTGTTCAGAAATACAAGTTCCAGAGGGTTTTTCTGTCAATGTGAGTAACCCTGAATAGCAGGCCACCACCATCCAATGTCCACTTTAATGTATTGCAAGTAATAACATTTCTATGGGTTACATGTATACAGACGAAGACAAGGGAGCTACACAAGTAAAATGGCACCTGTATACAGGTGAAGATAAGGAGATTAATTTGAAAGTGGAAGAATCCACATGAAAAATTTACTTGGGACAGTACTCTACTTTTCATGCATCATGGATCCAGATAGGAGTATGGACATTTCGCATAAAACTTCACATGTCTGGCTCCAGATATTCAGTGCATTCCAGCAGATCATCAGTCAGTTCTTCAGGCCTCAGAGCAAGAGCAAAGGCAGAGGCAGCATGAGCAGAGGCCTTATATGCTCAAAAAGAAGCTGAATTGATGAGGAAAAAAAGCAGAGTTAGAAGCCAATTCCTTGAAACAGGAAGCCACCTCCTTCAGACAGAAAGCAGAGCTTAAAGCTAGTATGCATATGCGCAGACTTAAAGGGCAGCAGCATCAGCAGAAGCTGCAGTATATGAAACTGCAGTTGGTTTGGAAGGAGATCTACTCCAAGATTTTGATGAAATAGCAACTCATGATTCAGTGCACAGGATTTGGGAATATGTACAGAACCATGCTCTAAAGCAAGTTACGACAGAGTATGGTTCTATCAAGCCTATCTCCAACACATTTCCACAGTTTCCTGACAGATATGCCTGAACTCTCTCTCGCTTTCCAAATTAACTCTGAAACTGTCCCAGTGCCAAGGGTACATGATCAAGAAAGCAAAGATGATGTTAACCCTCAGCATCCATCATGAAACATGGGTGATCTACAGAAATGGCCTGTTAGGATCCTGAGGGAAAACGTTTTACCACCATTCAGTTTCTTCACCAAGTTTATTGTCAACCCAGCAAAGATTAGAAATGACCCAAGCTTCATATTCTCGATGTGCAGTAACCAGAAGCCAGCAAACACAGAGAAGTTAGGAGCAAAGCATAGCAACAGACCATAAGTGTCAGTCAGAAAGACAGAGGTGTCAGCTACTGATACAGCTTTACATCTTAACAACTCTGAAAAGAAGTATATGGACCCAGACAGTTCATGTCCAATTAAAAAAAAAACACACCCACTGTCAAAGTGTTATGGGTTCAGAAGCAAGCACATTGATAAACGTAAAACTTACCTGAAGGAAAATGCTATCTGCTTCAGATGTTGTGCATCCACTAAACACATTGCTAAAGACTGCAAGGTCAATGTATGCTGCAGAGTGCAGTAGTGACCAGCATACCTCAGCACTGCATCCAGGTCCAGCCCCTTGGTCAACATAGACTCCGGTAACCAACAAAGAGCAAGACAGGGAGGAGGATGAACCTACCCCATCAACTGTTTTATCCAAGTGTACGGAGATATGTGCAGAGGAGACAAGGCCCAGATCAAATTCCAAGATCTGTTTAGTGACTGTATACCCCTCTAACAAACCTGAAAATGTATGCAGTGTTAGATGATCAAAGTAACCGCTCATTAGCCAGGTCAGAGTTCTTTAATGCGTTTAACATTTGTGGTGAAATGTTTTCTTACATGCTAAAAACATGTTCAGGTGCTATAGTAAAAACAGGGCATAGGGCATCTAACTTCACTATTCGGTCTAGTGATGAGAACACACATAGAACTTCCCACTCATTGAATGTGACTTGATGCTTAATGACAGCTCAGAAATACCAACCCCTGAAATTACATAGCATTTCCCTCATCTGAAATCCTTAACAGATACCATCCCCGCAGTTGACCCTAATGCCCAAATACTCCTCTTGCTAGGAAGAGATATTTTCAAGGTGCACAAGGTGCATGAGCAGATTAACGGACCCCATAGGGCTCCTTATGCACAACATTTAGATTTAGGTTGGGCCATAGTTGGGGAAGTATGTTCAGGTGGGGCTCATACACCAGGAGATGTGAAATAATTTAAGACAAACGTACTGTCTAATGGGTGTAGCCCATACTTCAGTTACAGTATATGCAAGTAAAAGAGTCCTTTAATTCTTGCAAATTAAAGCCATGCACTCCCTCATTGTGCCATTCAAGAAGCACAGCTCGTAGCGTGGACAGTTTAGGTGACAACGTATTCACTAGAACACCAAATGATGGAAGACCTGCTATGTCCATCAAAGATCATATGTTCGTTGACGCAGTTGAAAAGGAGATGTTTGTGGATGAAGCAAACCACTGGGTAGCACCCCTACCGTTTCGCTCACCATGCCCTAGACTACCAAACAACAGGGATCAAGCACAGAAGAGACTTCTTGTTCTACAGCGCTCCTTTGCAAGAAAACCTGAAATGAAAAAAACATTTTGTTAACTTTATGCAAAAGATCTTTGACCATGACCAAGCAGAACCTGCCCCACCACTGAATCCAGAGTGTTGGTACCTACCAATCTTTGGTGTCTATCACCCTCAAAAACCAAGGCAGATCAGAGTAGTTTTTGATTCTTGCACTCAGTATGGCCGCATGTCATCAATTGATGTACTTCTTAGCTGCCCTGATTTAAATAATAGGCTGTTAGGTGTCCTTATATGTTTCCACAAAGAGCAAGTTGCAGTTACTACTGATGTGCACTGATGTTTTACTGTTTTGTGGTTAGAGAAGATCACTGCAACTACTTGAAGTTTCTTTGCTTTCAAAAAAATGACCTCAACAAAGAAATTAAAAAGTTCAGGATGAAAGTACATGTCTTTGAAAATAGTCCTTTGCCGTCCATAGCCATTTATGGTCTAAGACAAATAGCTAAGCAGGGACCGAGTGGGTATGGAGAAGATGTAACACAGTTAATCTTAAGAGATTTCTACATAGATGACGGACTTACATCTGGGCTTATTGTACAGGTGACAACCTATCACAGTACCACGCTTGAATTCACTGAGCTCCTGAGAGCGACCCATTCTTTCACAAATGTTTAAAGAAGCAGTATGCATGCCTATGTGTTTGATTTCTATACACCTGTGGCAATGGAGGTGATTGGAACACCTGAATCCAATGATTTGGAAAGGTGTCCCAATAATTTTGGCAATACAGTGTATATAGTCGTGGTATATATTTATACCAGGCGGGGGGGGGGGGGTGTTTGTATATCATATATCATCATTGTGTGGAGTAGGGAGCCATCCATTGGGTGTTCACTACAACTGCACCTGTTTTAATTATTCCCTTCAACAAGAACAGGAAGTTTCTCATGTTTGTTAGGAATAAAGATTTCCCATAAAACCACTGCAGCCATTTTAGCTTTTAGAAGAACACCAGTGAAGGTCTCCTTCATTCTCCCTTTGATACGCATATGCTTGTAAGTTCTTTCATTGTATTTGTTAAAGTCACATACATAGCTAGGTCACATTTTAATGTATTCAGTGTGATTAGTATGTAATGTATTCATTGTATGCATTTGTGAGAGACCTGTACAAACCTATTGTGATTTCAGTTTTTATGATTGTATTGCAGATTTACAGAACTAGACACAGAAGTAAATTCAGTTTTGGAATGAAACACAACGCTGCTTCTGTCAGTTTTGTTAGCAAGCTGTCGGCTAACCGCTAGTAGGACAGCATATCTATCATAAGAAGAAAACAGAAGCAATGACCACTTGTTGGGAGAAGTAAAACAAAAGTCTACTGTAGATGCATTCCAATGTATGAAGCTGTGCAGTCCATATAAAAAAAACACTCTCAAGAGTTTAATATTATAGTCAGAGATGTATTTTTTTTACTGGTGTCTGTTTTAAAACTGTTAACAGCTCACTGCCCTTGATGATCAATGGGCTTCCAGCTGGGGAATGCTGTAAAACACAACAAAGAGCTTTTTTCCTGTTAAATTAAATACCGCCTGTTCATTCTGACTTTGTCTCTTCATCAAAACGCAGTACTGCCATGCAGAAAAAAAAAATCTATTTTAGAATCTGTTTATTTCTTTCAAAAAAATCAGATACAAACTAAAATCATATATACCATCTATGAAAATGACATTACCATTGTCCAATTACAAATCTATTTTCTTCAAATCTGCACTGAATATTCAACACAAATAGAACAATTTTCCTGTTAAAATACATTTTGCATAACTGCTGCACACCCAGCATCAAATATTTATTTTTCTTTCTACAACTGTCTGAAGATTTTATAGTGTGAATTTGTAACTGCAAAAATTTTAACCTTCGAATGTTCTATATTAATTCATCATTCCCAACTGCATGAATGTCATCTGACTGCATCATTGGTCCACTTCCATCAAAGAGTAATATAGAAGACCACTGAGCAAAATAATAAGGTTGACCTAGAAATAACACACACATACATATAGAACATACGTATATAAATAAATAAATAACAAGCAAACAGCTTTATAACTGCAGTAGCACAAGGTAATTCAACTTTCCCAAACTAGATCTAAACCTGTCTGGAAATTTCCGTACTCAATGATGCAAACATGTTGGACGGAGATAAATCACTCCTGGTAACGTTTCCCTCTTGGAAAACCACATATGAGACTAAATGAGACGTTTTATATATATAGTAGCAAACAGTCATAGGTACATTTCATTTTGAGCATCCCATCTGTCTTGCTACCAGAACACTTTGTGACAGAGAAGAATGATAGCAGCACTTCATGTTATATTAAAAGGAGAACTCATGTACATGCACCATTCTGACAGCTAAAAATATTGTAATTTTGAAATAAGTCCAGTCTTTATGTGAAGGGGAACAAATGCAATTAACACATCTAATGTATATGGTAAAGCAGAGGAATACACAGTACAAATAATTGAATAAAGATCAAATGAGGGCACAGATAGTCCCTCAGTAGGGGTTTAAAATAAAAAAGAGGCTCCAGCAGCAATATGCACCTCCTCCCTGGTGCTGACCCCCACATTAATTTCTTTCTGCCACTTGATATCCTTAGTATTCCAGGTTGACTGGTGCCCTGCATATTGTATGTTTATCATGTTGTATTGTTATCATGCATTATTTTTTATATACGTCTTAAGGGGAAATGTTGATATTACAGTTAGTCACATACAGTTTGTAGAATACCCATATCTGAAAGTCATAAAAATCTGTAGTCATGGTAAATAGACTAGCACAATAAAACTGCCCAAGAAGGCAAAATTAAATAAGGCAATCGTGTTGTTTACATTTAAACTGACCAGATATCAGAACTTTGAATGCTTTTATAGATAAATTATTATATACAGTAATTGTATCCTGCTAGAACCACACTATAGAATGCTATGCTGGTAATGTTTAGATTACAGATAATAAATAATAATACATTCTGTGATTTAAAAATGCTTACTTCTTTTGGGATAGCAATTTAAAAAAATGTGGTTACATGCTGGAAGATATAACCACTTAAGCTCCGGAAGAATTTACCCCCTTCATGACCAGGTCATTGTTTGCTATTCAGCACTGTACTACTTTAACTGGCAATTGCACAGTCATGGAACACTACACAAATGAAATTTATATCATTTTTTAACAAAAATAGAGCTTTCTTTTGGTGGTATTTAATCACCACTAAAACAATATAAAAATCATGAAATGAATAAAATTTATAAAAGTTCATAAACCAATAAGAACAGTTCATAAAGTGACTTTCAGTGCTCTTAAAGGTGCTTGTAATACTGGTACGTCTGTGCTTGTGCAGTGACATGAGGAGAATTGCGTACTCACCAGACGCGCAATTAATATGCGCCAGTATAAATATATACTGAAGTCATCAAGGTAGGTAAGATGTTAAGGTGACTTCCCTCTGAAGGGCAGGGTGGTGGAACGATCAGATCCTAGAACTTTAGGTGTTGACCGAACACAGCCAGAGTTCCCCTTAAGGGTTAGGTGGATGCTGCTTCCTGGATAGTCAGGAGGATCCCTCTGGGTACTGGGATGGATCGTAATCAAACTTAGGGTATCTGGAAATTAATACTTCACTTGGGAGTTCAAACATAGGAAGATGTCCATAGTGTAGTAAGTAAAATCCCCATTTATTGGAAAATCACATTAAAATAGACATAGTATAGCAGAGTATATTCAGTGAAAGACCAGGACTAACCGTCCTTCAATAAAGATGGCCGCCAGAGCTCCACGTTGCTCTGGCGGCATGACGTCACAGCGTAATTGGCTCCTCCTTACACGTTTCGTGCACCCGCGTGTCATCAGAGGGGATCGCCAGAATTGTTTGCTGAGCTCCAGCAGCTTTTTCCTGCAAATGCACCAATATTTGTACCTGGACCTTCACTTGATCCAGTGCTGTGCCCATCTCTAGTGGCTCTCTCTTCTCTTCCTGCATTCACAGGACAGATAGGCAGCAGCGGGAGCCATTGGCTCCTGCTGTCAATCAAATACTGTGAGCAGAGAGCAGGGGGTGGGGACAAGTCATGCTGTGTGCCAAGGGATGCACAGGAGCAAGCCCGCACAAGTACCCCTATAGGTACACAGAGAAGCGGATGAGCCAGGAGCACTAGTGGAGGACCCCAGAAGAGAAGGTTTGTATAAAATGTCTATTTTAATAAAATAAAAATACTTTAAAACCTGTTTAGTCCAGGTGATGGATTGGTATACTGGCAGTGAGCTGTAGTATTGTTTTCCATATACCAGAAAAAATTGGACTGCTTGTGTTTACATTGCTGAAGAAAGCTCTTTTATTTTTCTGAATTTGAAGGGACAATAAAGACTGTTTACTTATACAAATGGCTGTATAGTATGTGTGTATGTATATGTGTGTGTATATATATATATATATATATATATATACCGTATTTTTCGCCGTATAAGAGGCACCTGACCATAAGACGCACCTAGGTTTTAGAGGCAGAAAACAGGAAAAAATAAATTCTGAACTAATGGACTGCAGACACAGTACAGGAGATGACCAGAGACTGTGGACAGCACAGGGATGACCAGAGACTGCGGACAGCACAGGGATGACCAGAGACTGCGGACAGCGCAGGGATGACCAGAGACTGCGGACAGCACAGGGATGACCAGAGACTGCGGACAGCACAGGGATGACCAGAAACTGCGGACAGTACAGATGACTGCTGACCTTTGGGGAGGTGGGGAGCGGGTACCTGAATTTGACAGCTCTTACTTCCGCAGAGTTTTTGTTTGATCTTACCTGTTCCTCGATCCAGCCGCGCGCTGTCTTCCCGGCTTCTGTAATGGCGCTCGGCATGACAGCCGGGTGCCCAGTGCGCATGAGCGAGAAGCACTTGCGCTTTGTGATTGGTCCGGCGGCTTCTGGGATTGGTCATGCGTCCCAGGTACCGCCTTACCATTCACAAAAAGCACCTATTCTTGCGCATGCGCACTTGGCTGTCATGCCCAGTGCCCGCACTACACAAGCCGGGAAGACAGCGCGCCGCTGGATAGAGGAACAGGTAAGGTCCTGCTGCAGAGCTGAGCGGCCAGCCCAGTATTCTGACACGGCCGCGGTGAAAATACCGGACAGGCCGCTCCATATTCGCTCCATAAGACGCACTGACATTTCCCCCCCAGTTTTGGGGAAGAAAAAGTGCGTCTTATACGGCAAAAAATACGGTAGTATTTCAGTGACAAGGAAGCTGCACTTTAATGAAGGTTGTTACAAAGGGTAGCCGAGTTCATCTAGTAGGATCACAAGCAACCAATTGAGGTGTGATATCTTGGTAGGTGGGATGTCCTCTGGTAGTGAGGGGGCGCTATTCAGGCTGCTTCCCCTGCGGTCCATGTCTTGTAGCAGACCAGTGTCAGAGGTTCCCAGGCTGACCAGAAGATACGGAACAGTAGTTAAATGCAAGGCACGCAATGGAGCCATGCTACATTCTGGCAGGGTTTCATTCTGTTACTGGGAGCTAGGTAGTGGAGGTACACTGGCTGGTGGAGTGGCATGGTTTTGCCCACCACCATTAATGCAAGATATACCAAACACTGAGATCAGAAGAAGGAGCATTAGCTACATATTATTTTCAGTGTCAGCTCATCCCTAATTCGGGAATGTGCCTTATTATTAGACTTTTCACATTACATTGATGAGGATGCCTCTGGCGAGGTACCCCTAGTGCACCGAAGTGTTAGGCCCCTCCCACAATACTGTGTAGTCGGAGTAATTAAAAAGCCTGAAAAAATCAGCACAAGGGACATAACTTACAGTCAGTAGGTCATGTCCCTTTTGCTCAGTGCTGGGATAAGGTCATCCAGCATCCAGGCAAAGATTCCAAACTGCATTCTCCTGTCAGCTTTGTAACAGAAGGAAGGCACCCCCATCCCTACTGTAAACCATTACGCCCAGGCAGCCACCGCTTGTCCTGGCCCTGCTTGTGCATATGCTTTTTTTATTAATTAGGTGAAATCCTCCTCTGTCCATGGCTCTCCCCTCCAAGGTAGGATGGAGTTAGTGAAGTCAGAACATCAGGATGTATCAGGATGAAACTGTGTCCCTCTCATGCTGGCTGTGCGTGCAGCATCCTGACCAGCTCAATGTAGAATTGTAGTACAGAGTGTAAGTGTGCACAGTGAGAAGACACATACAGAAGTCCATCCTGGCAGCACAGGGGGCAGAGAATGAGAATTTAACAGTTCAGCTACAGAAAAATTGCATAAGGAACCTCAGAGGAGGAAATTTTATTGAAAAACATAAAAAGCATATGAGTTATGTTATTTTTATCTGATTTAGGGGAAAAATGACTTTAATGCTACTTTATTGACATTTTCACTAAATACCTGGACTTACAAGATGGAGTTTTTGGACTCCAAGATAGTATTGAGTCAGAATATTAGTGTATGGCGTTGTCATCATCGTCATCATCATCATCATGTGACTGATGATGATACCATCATGTGCGTTCATCTATATTTGTTATAATAATATTATACTTATGCTCTAGGGTGAAATCATAGATATACAAAGGTTATACACAGACCTAGACAAGTGTGCAATATTTATATGTTGTTATTCCCTCTCCTTGTTTCTGTTGTCATTAAGGTAATGTGTGTTTTCTTTATGTCAATGTAATTTGTCATAATTTGTGCACTTAGACAATAGTATTTGATTAGTATTTGCATTTTCATCCAGTATCATCTTTCTCTTTCATTTCGTGCACGGTGAAATGGTGCCATTTACCTAGCATTTAAATTTAACAGCTGGGGTACTTCCCTCACTTGGCTCTACACCATCTGTTGTAGTTTAGGTGAAAGTTTGCACAAAGATGGTCTTGAAGGGTTGCTGTAGAAAAGCGAATACTGCAGTTGATTCATCCTTTCTCAAACTGGGTAACGTCAAGCAGGCAAATCCTAAAGGTAAGGCATACTTTAAGAATCAAAGACAAATTCCAAGCATACATATTATTTACCCTGTATAAGTGGCCCTGTATAATTATTAAATCAGTAGGAGAATGATTTCGTTGAGAAAATGAGTTTAAAAACAAAACTCCAGCATAATCTAAAATTAGTAGAAAGGTACACTTCTTTCAGACATAATCATTATGTATCTATACTGACTCTGAACTCACACCCTAGTGCTGAATAACTAATTTTCAGTCTTCTGCAGTTGGCTGCCAGGTAAATGCTTGTGGTTTGTAGTATCCTCATACTTTGAATGTCCATGACTTAAAGCGGAGTTCCACCCAAAAGGGGAAAGATTTAAAGATTGGTCCCCTGCTCTCCATTAAGGATTGGCACCATTGGGGAGCGGGGGGACAGGTACCCGAATTTGACAGGTACCCGCTCCCACTTCCACTGCGATCACCTAGGTGATCAGAAACGGAAGTTGTCCTCCTACCCTCCCTCCTTGATGTCTTGTGGGACACGTGACAGGTCCCAGAAGACTACAGGACCGTTCATGAAGCGCAGCGCTACTCACGCATGCACAGTGGGCATCCGGCTGTGAAGCCGCAAGCTATCACAGCTGGGTGTCCACACTGAAGATGCCGGCGCCTGGAATACAGGATGGCAGGTGAAACAAGCTGTGGCGGGGGCAACTCGGGATTGTGGGACAGGTGAGTGGCCGTTTTTTAAAAGTCAGCAGCTACAGTTTTTTAGCTGCTGACTTTTATTTTTTAGAGTGAGTGGAACTCCCCTTTAATTACATGATTGAGTGTTCACTGATTCACTTTCTTGCACAGTACCATTCCATTTTAACTTTTTGGAACTTGTTTTGCAGGTTATATAGTCACATAGTTAGGCTGAGAAAAGACACAAGTCAATCTAGTGTAACCAACAGAAAAACGTAACTGAATAGAATGAATAGACAGAAAACCTCTATATACACAATCCTATACCCACAGTTAATCTAGAGCAGTGGTCTCCAAACTACAGCCCTGGGGCCGGATGCAGCTCTTTGCTGGCCTTTATCGGGCCCTAGAGACACTATTCCTGCCACTGACACCAACAATGGGGCATAATTCCTGCCACTGGCACCAACAATGGAGCACTATACCTATCACTGGCACCAACAATGGGGCATAATTCCTTCCGCTGTCAACAAAAATGGTGAACTATTCCTCCCACTGATACTTATACCAGAGATCGGGCATTGTTACTCCCACTGGGCACAGTCTACCCCCCTAAAGTCTGAAGGATGGTAAACTGGCCCTTTCTTTAGAAAGTTTGGAGACCCCTGATCTAGACGAAAGAAAAAAACCCTTTAACCACTTTCCCTCCAGAGGATTTACCCCCCTTCCTGACCAGGCCATTTTTTGTGATACAGCGCTGCGTTACTTTAACAGACAATTGCGCGGTCATGCAACACTACACCCAAATGAAATTTATGCCCTTTTTTCCCACAGATGGAGCTTTCTTTCGGTGGTATTTGATTGCCTCTGCGGTTTTTATTTTTTGCGCTATAAACAACAACAGACCAACAATTTTGAGAAAAAAAACAATATTTTTTACTTTTTGCTATTAAACATGTCCAGTAAAAAATTTTTAAAATAAAATTTTGCCATAAATTTAGGCCAAAATGTATTCTGCTACATGTCTTTGCTAAAAAAAAAATCGCAATATGTGTAAATTAGTTGGTTTGAGTGAAATTTACAGTGTCTACAAATGGCGGTATATATACTGCGGCGGGCATTCTGACACTGGGGGGAACTGACTGTCACTGACATCCCCAGTGACACTAGTACAGTGATCAGTACTAATAAAAAGCGCTGAAACTGTACTAATGACACTGGACAGGAAGGGGTTAACATCTGAGCAGGGGAGGACTGACCATTCGAGCACTGCCCGAGGGCCCAGGGTCAGTAGGGGGCCCCATGAGATGCCCCTGGTACCTTTCATTGGCTTTTTCATAGGCTTTTTTGGGTGTGGGCGAAAACACAGGGGCCCCATGATCCCCTATTGCCCAGGGGCCCCATGAGTTGTCAGTCCGCCTCTGCATCTGGGGCGATCAAAGGGTTAACTCTGTGCTGTTTTACTGTGTGCGTTTTACATTGTATTGCTCTGCTATAGCAGGGGGGAGCTGAAGACCAGTCAGCACTGAATGAGCATCAAGGTGCTCTTTAAATAGCCCACCCAGCGCCAACAGGCGCTTGGGTCCTAGTGCCCGCCTGCCTGTATGCCTTGTCAGGATCCTGCACATGCGCAGATTCATGCGCTGCGGCGATCTTCTTGTTCCCTGACATTGCCCCCCCTATGGGCAGCCTCCGGATGCCCACTAGAGCTCATTTCTCAGGATGACGACGGAGGTAGGCTTGTCCCAACCCCCCACTCTCTCCTCACTGACTGTGATTGACAGTAGTGGGAGCCAATGGCTCCCACTGCTGTGTTTCAGCCATTAAGGAGGGGGAGTCCCAGGACAGCCAAGGCTCTCATGCACATTACTGGATCAAGAGGGGGCTCAGGTATGTATTGGGGGGGCTGCGGGGGGAGCAACACACAGAAGGCTTTCTACCTTCATGCATGAATACATGAAGGTAAAACCCTTCAACCGTTACAAACACTTTAGGGATGGGCTCCAACATTAGCCAGCTTAAATCTGCTAGTTAAAGCACCAGGTACTTTACAGCCATTCCCAGGTGCACCCCTCTCAGGAATATGTACACCCACCCTTTTGAATAGCATATTGCCACGAGTCACTGTGAGAGTTTTCTTTATGCCATTAATGCTTCACGGTTGATGCTGTTTTTGCCAATGCTGTGTATACTAGTTTAATCGGGTTTAGCCTTAATGTGGTGTAAGTCAATGGCAGTGGATGAGGCTAATATTCATTGTCTTGGTTACTGTTCTGATTCATACATTGTTTAACTTACCTTGCCCTAATATATCTATTTTATCTTCCGTCAAGCTGCTTTTGGCTAATTTTTTGTGTACTGTCATAGAATGGTAACATACTAATGCATAAGGTACACAGGTGTGAGCAGCCTACAATTCATAACCAGGTGTGTTGGTGGTGGTTGAGCAGTTTAAAAATCTGTGGCAGAAGAGACGACCAGTTGTTCCAAGCGGCTCTTTCGGGGGTAGTGGTACATCTACATGTTTCTGGACCATCAGAATTTACCCATTGAGGTTATCTTGGGGCTATTTCAATGCCTCCCCCATTATGGACTTGAGCTCCTCTTTTCCTTTGTATACACAGAGCTGAAGAAAGTATTTTATACATTTACCTTCTCTTTATTCACAGTCACAAACGCTAAATGATCTTGTGAAGAGCCTACATGCTCAGATATTACCTTTTTACTATTAAATATTCAAATATTTTTTTTGTGGGGGAAGGGGTTGTCCTACTGCCTTTTGCAACCTGCTGTTTGTTTTGAGTTTTTGCAGCCCTTGTTAGTTTTTTACACATTTTTTGTGTTCTTTGTAACCTTTACTTTAGAAGTTCTACCTTAGTAGTGACTTACTCACTCAAAATACCTTAAGCCGGGTTACGTAAAATCTAAAAATGATTAAAGTTAGCAGGTTTCCCCACTGGGTAGAGCTGCGGCCTCTTGTCAAATGATTTTATGCAAGGCACCCTTCTTGATATGCTCAGTTATGTCCTGGCATGGCATTACACTGAAACACACTGACCTGCAGACTTTAGCAAGGGGAACAGCTGGCAGCACAAAATGAATAATAGGATGAACGCCAGTCTTTCATCAAGTAGTTGGACATCCACTGAGTCAGTTTAATTGCAAAATTATCATTTAAAATTGGAGTGTAGCTTTAATGGCTGGCATTTTGAGATTAGCAAATCAATCAAATTTCCAATCTCTGATTTGTGTAAATTAGACTACACATTTATTTTGCTGGCAAAAATCTGAACCTGTCAGTTGGCAAATCAGCAAATAAAGGTATGAGGCTGCTTGTGTGTGTATGTGGAGGGAAATGCTGGCTAAGGCTCCTTTTTCTTTTCTTTTTTTTTAATTTTAAGTTTTTATTTCACTCTTCACTTTACAGAACAATGATATTAACCTGTCAAGGAGGATCAATGACAGTCAGAGTGTACACAAAAGTAAAAACGAAAGATAAAAGAAGTGTACATCCAGAACCGCAACACTTTGTACAGCTCTCAGACCATTAGAAAAAATGGTTACATGGAAAACATCAATGTAGATAAAGGTATGTATCCATAAATCACATAGTTTCATGACCACCCAATATAGGTGCATATGTGGGTGTCCAACCCAGGCAGGCCTAGGCCAAAAGAGCGTTTTTTGAGGGATATTTAGATATGGGGACTGAGTAAGAAATGGAAAAATGTAGGAAAAAAGTAAAGGGAGGGAAAAAAGGGGGGGGGTAGGGGGTAAAGGGGTTGATGTCCATTCAGAAGCATACCAGAGGCATCTTGTCTAATCAATCACTGTGTCTGAGCCTGTAAGACCTGAGGAGTTATAAACATGGTATTGTTTTGTGAACATTGGATGTCGTACCAGTGAAACCACATTTTGCGAAATTGTTCCTCTTTACATTTTATGGCCGCTGTTAGGCATTCTATGTCATTAATCTCGTTTACCAAAGCTATCCATTAACAGATCGTTGGAGGGTCAGTCTGTCTCCATTTTTGTGGGATGCAAACTTTGACTGCATTAGGTAAGTGGATCAGGAGGGACTTTTTGTACCTACATCTTGAGGGAGGTGTAATGTTTAGAAGGAATATCTCAGGGCGCATCTCCTAAGAAAAATACATGAGCTTGTAAATCAGCCATTCAGTATCTTTCAAAAAATTGGTATTAAGAAAAGCGCCACACCCTCCAAATGATATAGCAGCAACTCTAACTCCACAAAGTATGGAAAAACAAATCAAATCAAATATAAGAGTGCTCTAAATAGACATATGCAATGTCCATACATCAAATATGTGAAAGTCCAAAAACTCATGTGACAAATATAACAAACTTTGTGAACAATCCACCACCAAATCAATCAAATGCACTCACCAGAGCTAAGTGCTGATTTGCAAAAGCGCTAAGGCTGGTCTATAATTTGATCAGCACTTAGCTCTGGTGAGTGCATTTGATTGATTTGGTGGTAGATTGTTCACAAAGTTTGTTATATTTGTCACATTAGTTTTTGGACTTTCACATATTTGATGTATGGACATTGTATATGTTTGTTTAGCGCACTCTTATATTTGATTTAGTATCTTTTCAGAAGGATTGTAAGCAGGAGCACAACCAAAAAATGTGTAACAGCATGCCAGGATTTTGATGACAATGCCAGCATAACAGAGGGACCGCAAGAAAGAACCTATGAAGCACTGGGGTCCTGTACCAGCGAGTCAACAGTTTATAACCTGCCTCCTGGTATCTGCTACAGGGAGGACCGTGCAAAGTAGAGAACCCGGTCTCTCTGCATGGAGGTCAAAGTTTTCTCTAAGTCCCTTTCTCACTTCTGAAGGAGGTCATCCGGAGATTTGGAGATTAGAGCATAAGACATCAATAGTGTGTGACGCAGAGGGGAAGTCTGTGAACAAAGTGGTTCAAATGGGGAGATCCTACTGGTTTTCTCCCTATTCAGTCTGATAGAGGGTAAAAAATGGCATATCTTCATGGCCCTCCATGAGTTTAGAGGGGGGGAGATTCATGGCCCAGTTCTCAGAAATGGACTGCCATCTGCCACCTATCAGAAAATGCTGAACACGGAATTATTTAGTTAAAAGAAAAGGTTGGCATCTTGCGTCCTCTAATCTTGGGATTAATTCCTGAGCACCTGTGATTAAGGGCATCGACGTAACTGTACAAAAAGCAGATCTCATGCAACCCACTTTGGCCAGTATTACCACTGTGGTCCCTATGGTAAGGGTGCGTTCTCACCTCTAACAGGAGAAGTGTGGTTTGCCACAGGAATGTTTGTAAGGGGAGCAGTGACATATATTGCTCCAGTCCTACCCAGCCATTTTCTAACCCATGTTTAATCCAGTCTAAAGTGCAGTACATATGAACTGCATAATAAAATTTAAAGGGATCTGTGAAGCCCATTCCCCCTTTTTTTTTTGACCCCATAAGAAGTTCAGGAATTCCACCTTGGTCACTCATAGGACAGAACGGGGGATAGCTATCGGGAGGGTTTGTAAAAGATATAAAAGTCTTGGCAGGACTTTCATTTTCAGCATGCTGCTATGACCAAACCAGGTAAATGTTTGCTTATGCCACCGATTTAGATCGATCCTGATTGACGCCAGCCACGGGAGAAAAATTTCCTTGAATATATCCGACAGAGTGGGGGTAAGATATATGTCCAGGTATTTAAGTTTCTTCTGTGCCCAGGTAAAAGGAAAATTGTCTCGAAGTCGACAGGTCAACAAAGGGCTTCATGGGTCAGATTAATATTTAAGGCCTCTGGTTTATGGACATTTATTTTGTAATGTGATAATGTTGCATGGTTTTGCAACTTCTGAAGGAGGTTGGGGATAGTTATATCTGGGTATGTAAAATCAAAGAGAAGGCTGTCGGTGTAAGCCTCTACCTTGTGCTGCACTTCTCTGCCCAGTAGACCCTTGATGTCCGGATGGGCCCCAATTCTATACAAAAGGGGTTCCAGGATCAGTACAAAAGTTAAGGGTGACAGGGGACACCCCTGCACCCCTGTCTAGTACCATTACTTAATGAAAATGTGGATGATAAAGTTTTAGTTGCTCTCACAGCCGTGGTTGGATGAGAATAAATTGCATCCACATGTTGGCTGCCAACCCAATACAGTATGTCTCAAGGTTCATTTCAGAAAGAGCCAGTTGACCTGGTTGAAGGCCTTCTCTGCATCCGCTGATATCAGTAAAGTAGGGATATCCCTGGAGCAGGCCAAATTAATCAGGCTGAGGGCTCTACATGTGTCATCCCTGGCCTCTCTGTTCAGGATGAAACCCACTTGGTCATTATGAACAAAGGAGGGCAGAAATGAAAAAAGCAGATTGACTAAAACGTTTGTGAAAATCTTAAGATCCACATTTAGCAAAGAAATGGAACGATAATTTGCACATTCTGAACCATCTTTACCCTCCTTGGGAATTAAGGTTATGTGTGCAGCAAGGGTGGCTGCGGGTAAGGCCTCCCCATCCAACAGGGAGATACAAGAATGCACCAGTCTGGGCACTAGGTTGGCCAAGAAAGTTCAGTAGTACAGTCCATCTGGGCCAGGAGCTTGGTTCGTCTCCATCCCCTGTATCACATTTAGCACTTCCAGTTCTGTTATGGGACTTTCCATTTCTTCTCTATCCTCTGTGGAAAGTTGAGGGAGACCTGAACTGTGAAGATAGTCCTCTATTACTGATGGTTGAGTCTGAAGATCTATTGGGGTGCCAGTGTTAGGTAAGTTGTAGAGTTTCTTGTAATAGTCACATAAGCAGTTTGCAATGTCCTGAGATTTAGGAAGTTTAAGGCCCGTAGGTCTTATGCTTGGTGTCCCATAGAGCCTGGGCCAATAGTTTCCTTGACTTACCTCCAAATTCATAATAATGCCTCCGAGAGTACCTAAATTTTGTTTTTGCCTTCATAAGTAAAATAGAGTTAAGGGCTTCCCTTTTTCATTTTAGTTCGACTGCCATTTCAATTGCTAATGAACGTTTATGGGCTTGTTCCAGAACCCAAATATGTTCCAGAAGTATGGTGATATCCTGATGACACTCCCGTTTAACTCTAGCCCCCAGATTAATAAAAGATCCCCAAAGTGCACATTTGTGCACCTCCCACACTACCCATGACGAGATCTCCTGGGATTCGTTAGAGGTGAAGTATTCTTGAATATCCCTCTCTATGGAGGTCACATATTGTGGTTGTTGGAGCAAACGTTCTTTCAACCGCCACATTCCAGAAAGTCTTCTCCCTTATGGTCGGATACAGTCCAGAGACCAATCTCTGGAGGGCCACATAAGGCCACATGTTAGAAGACCCCCTAAACACATCTAGTAATGGATCCAAGGCTACATTAAGATCACCATCTTTTATCCAGAGACCCTCTGCAAAGGCAGACAGTTTCTCAAGATAGAGTTCAATGAAGCCCACCTGGTTCGTATTAGGAGCATACAGACTAGCCAAGGTGATGGTACGACCATAGACAGTTTGATTAACAAAGAGATATCTACCCTGATCATTAAAACAAAATTGTAGTGAGCGCTCTTAAATACATACAGCAGCTAGAACACTCCAGGTAACCATAATACCTTCAAAATATACAGTATATATATATAAATGTAAACAATAAACAGTGCAGCGCTCAAAAATGAATTAAAGGCAGTATAAAGTCTATGCAATATCCACGGTGTTGTCTGGATTTGATGAAAAAACTTCCAGAATATTTACTGCTTCAAATAATAGCAATGCGCACTCACCAGAAACGCATGGATTATGCGAATGTAGGAATAATCATCCCAGATGTCAGATCCATCGAAGATCAAGTGGTGGGCATCCCTCTCACAATGGGTCATCAAAGACTCCTGTGCATGTACCACGTGTACATGCACAGGAGGCATTGTTCCAAGAAAGGGGGTAGTAACCCCCTCCTGTAATGTCGCAGGGTCCCATCCAGCAGACAAAATATTACAGAACAATATGGTATCTGGCTCTCTTAAGAGTGCTGCATTTACCTGCCTAGATTCAAGGCAGCCAGAAATAGGATATATATCTGCCCCTTGAGATCCTGCTACACCACCTTAAAGGCCCAAATAAAGAATTGTAACTTGCCTAGTAATACACAATAATCAGTGTAGAGTAACTGAAGATGTATACACCAGGGGGGTAACCACCCAGGTCATCAGATTTTTGGGGCTCCTCTCCAATCCGATGCAGGACCCCCGGGATAAACAATATCGTCAACCCAGGACTCGGCACAGGTATCACAGCAATCAACATACATCTGGTCAAACAGTATGAGAGACATGAAAAATGATCTAAGACATTATACATTTTATTTTATGCATTTCAACAACAATACACTCTGTCGTCCTTGAGGTGACCCTGAATTTGACCATCTCTACAAAATTCAGCCCTTCGTAAATCTCCTTAACCAAAAATTTGCAGATGTCTATACTCCCCAGCTAAAAATCTACGTTGATGAGTCCCTAAATAATGTTTCTGGGAGCCTTGCATTCATATAATTTCTCCCCGGCAAGCGTGCCAGATATGGGGTCAAGATGTAGAAGACCTGTGAGAGGAAAACAGGCTATACTTATAAGTTTTGGATTTACAAGGGAAAAGATAGTCACTGTCAGGAATGGACTCAGCACTGGTGGTGGGACTCACCTGCTGTGTGGGCTGCAGTACCAGGGCTGGCCAGCGGGTGCTCTCAGCAGCCAGAAGCTCACTCCTGCAATCAGCCATCACCTGAGGCTGATTGCAGGAGGTGTATTTAAGGAATGGCCAGACCTGCAGTCAGGGTCTTGGTGTATGTTTCCCATGAGCCCCCTGTACCATGTATCCTGTGTTCCTGTTCTGCTGACTATCTGATTTGTTGCCGACCCTGCCTGATCCTGACCTCTGCTGACTTCTCCTGCTTGATCCCTGGCTTGCCTGACCATCCTTCTGCCTGATCCTCTGTACCGCGCTGCCCGTGAGTTACTGAACCTGGCTTGTGACCCTGACTATTCTCTGCCTGCTCCTCCGGTACCTCGCTGCCCGCACATTGCTGACCTGGCCCGCCTGACTACGCCTGATGCTACCCAGACGATCCATCCATCCCAGACGGATCTGTCCCTGTTACCAGGTCTGCTAGCCTCTTCAGGTCAGGCTTTCCCCCGGTACATACCCTCGGCGGACCCCTCTACCACAGTTGGGTGAACTCAGGGGCCGCGACCTGGTCTCAGTCCTGCGCCAAGTCCATCCCCACCATCAGGGGCTCTGGTGAAAAGGCAGACTGGGGCTTAGACTCCGCGCCCTGGGGAATCCTGTTCTGTGGGTACTAGAGATCCTGTCAGGCGGTGCCTGACAGTACCTAACGGCCTGCCTGACCATTCCACCTCTCCAGCCCTGACTACGCCTGTGTTCCCACACATTTCTGGTCATACCCGGATCCTTAACAGTCACGTGGAGCCCCGCGGATGCCCAGACTACATGGGGAGTAGTGGCATGATAGTTTGGGACTTGGTGTCATCCTTTTTCCATATGGGGTACTACTTATACGTGGACAATTTTTATGCAAGTGTGCCACAATTTAGATATTTGTACAATCTTGGAACTGGCGCATGTGGCAAAGTGTGACCTAATGTGTGCCCACCTTTAGAAGTGGGGGGATGCAGGGCGGTATATTTTAATGGTGGGCAAAGCACACATTTTTTTTTTGGCAGAGATTTCTTCTCTTTTTTTCATTCAGTCCACAGGCTGCATAAAAAAAAAAAAAAAGAACATAGCATATATACCCAACAAGGACCAGCGACGTACTGATACATCACTGGACTTTGAATGATTATACCAGGATGATGCCTACAGCTGCAGGCATCATCCTGGTATCATTTTTTTCAGCTAGTGATCAGCTTTCATGTAAAAGCAATCCTAGTGGCTAATTAGCTGAAGGATTGCTTTTACAAGCAGCAGGAGACAATGCCCCCCCTCCCCCACTGCCTTCCACGGCCTTCTCGGGCAGTCCCGTGCCATCGGGGGAACCTGAGAATGCAGCCCGTGTTTCTGCCAGCTGACCATAGAGCTGATTGGAGACCAGAATGGTGCCAATCATCTCTATAGCCTAAGCAATCAGAAGTTACAAGCATTTTATCACTTCAGTTTCGCAGGATATAAGCAGCGCCATTTGTAAATTGGGAAAGCATCTGATCACACCGATCTTGGTTTGATTAGATAATGTAAGGGCAGAGGATATATCTAGAGTCTGACAGAACCCAGATTTATGAAAAAAGAATATATGACAATGCCCATTGAAGTTATAGGGGATATTTGCATTCCCTGTGATAGCATTAAAAGTGATCGAAAAAAAAATTTAAGGGACAGTGTAAAAATAATAAAAAAAATCAAAACAACTTTAAGAATAAAAAAGTACCCTCACCTTCCCCCCCGGGCAGGCGTGCACCTGCATTCGTGAGCCTTGACCCTGTGCCAGTATGGAAACAGCAGTTGCACCATGCATGTGAGGTATCACATGCATGAACATGTGAACATCAGATCAAGGGCAGTAATTCTAATACTAGACCTCCTCTGTAAATCTAAAATGGTAGCTTGTAAAGGCTTTTAAAACGTTTCCTATGGATATTAAAAACATATGCAGTTTGTCGCCATTGCATGGGGCATGCACAGTTTTAAAGCATGTCATGTTTGGTATCTATTTATTTGGCATACCATCATCTTTTAAATTTTACCAAAATAATTGGCCATTATATTGTGTTTTTGTGCATTAAAAGTAAAAAAAGTGTATATTTTTTAAAAAAAATTGAGTTTGAAAAATCGCTGCGCAAGTACTATGTGACATAACAAATTGCAGCACCCACCATTTTATTCACTAGGGTGTTTGCTTTAAAAAAAATATATAATATTTGGGATTTAAATTAATTTCCTAGCAAAAAATACAGATTTTTTTCATGTGAACAAAAAGTATCAGAAAAGGCTTAGTCTTCAGGTGGTTAGAAGAGTGAATGATGTGTGGCATAAACTTCTAATGCTGGGCATAAAATGCCCCCACCCCCCAAAACGACCCTTTTTTTGGAAAGTAGACACCCCAAACTATTTGCTGAGAGGCATGTTGAATCAATAGAAGAATTAATTTTTTTACCACATGTTTTTGGAAAATGAAAAACGAAAAAAAAAATTTTTTTTACAAAAAATTGTCACTTAAATGATTTATTGCTCACACATGCCATGGGTCTATGTGGAATTACTCCCCAAAATACATTCTGCTACTTCCTAGTATGGGGGTACCACATGTGAGAGACGTTTTGGCAGTCTAACCAAGTACAGGACCCCAAAATCCAATAAGCACCTTCAGGCTTTTAAAAAGCTTTATTTCCTCATTACACTTCCAGACTACCTATCACAGTTTCAGAGGCCCTGAAATGCCAGGATAGCCCCAAACCCCCCAAAATGACCACTTGTTGGAAAGTAAGCACCCCAAGGACCACCACAAGTTTTTGGAAAATGAAGAAAAAACCAAAAACATATTTTTCTTTTTTTTTTTGTATTTCAAAACCTTGTGAGAAAAAATGAGACCTGCAAAATACTCCCCATGCCTCTTTTTAAATTCCTTGGGGTGTCTACTTTCCAAAAAGGGGTCATTTGGGGGGGGTTGGTGCTATCCTGGCATTTCAGGGCCTTCGAAACTGTGATAGTTAGTGAGGAAGTGAAATGAGGAAGTTATGCACCTTCAGGCTTTCAAAGTGGTCATTGGATTTCAGGCTCCTGTATGTGGCTAGGCTCCCAAAAAGTCTCACACATGTGGTATCCCCATACTCGGTAGAAGTTGCAGAATGTATTTTAGGGTGTAATTCCACATATGCCCATGGCTTGTGCGAGAAATATATCATTAAATGACAACTTTGTGTGAAAAACAAAAAACGTTTTTGTCAGTTTCCAGAAACTTTTGGAAAAAAATCAATCTTCCATGGACTCAATATGCCTCTCAGCAGATAGCTTAGGGTGTCTACTTTCCAAAAAGGGGTCATTTGGGGATGTTTGTACTGTCCTGGTATTTTAGCACCTCAAGAAATGTGATGAGCAGTCAGAAAGGAAAAGCTGTGTAAATTCCATTATCTATACTAGAGTTTGTAGATGCTATAACTTTCATACAAAGCAATCAATATACACTTATTGGGATTTTTTTAACCAAAAACATGTAGCAGAATAAATTTTGGCCTAAATTTATGACAAAATTTTAATTTTTTTGGATATTCTTTATGATAGAAATGAGAAAATATTGTTTTTTTCAAAGAAACATTTTTCTTCTCAAAACTTTTTTTGTTTATAGTGCCAAAAATAAAACGTGCACAGGTGATCAAATACCACCAAAAGAAAGCTCTATTTGTGTGAAAAAAAAGGACATAAATTTAATTTATGTACCATATTGCATGACTGCGCAATTGTCAGTTAAACTAATGCAGTGCTGTATAGCAAGAAAATGGCGTAAATTGCAGTATCTATAGTTTGTAGACGCTATAACTTTCACACAAAACAATCAATATACACTTATTGAGATTTTTTTTTATCAAAAATATGTAGCAGAATACATTTTGGTCTAAATTTATAACTAACTTTGAGTTTACATATATTTTTTATAGTCGAAAGTAAAAAATATTGTTTTTCTTCAAAATGTTCGGTCTTTTTTTGTTTATAGCGCAAAAAATAAAAAGCGCACAGGTGATGAAATACCACCGAAAGAAATCTCTATTTATGTGAAAAAAAAGGATGTAAATTTCGTTTGGGTACAGCATTGCATGACCGCACAATATCAGTTGAATTAGTGCAGCGTCGAGTAGCAAAAAGAGGCCTGGTCATTAAGGGGGGTAAATCCTCTAGAGGGCAAGTGGTTATAAAGTAAAAGTCCCAACACTGAACCTAGGGGTACACCACTGACAACCCTAGACCATGTAGAGTATAAATCATTAACCACTACTCTCTGAATATGATCTTCTAGCCAGCTTTCTATCCATTCACAAACTGATTTTTCCATGTCTGTAGATTTTACCTTACACATTAGCCGTGTGTGGAGAACTGTGTCAAATGCTTTTGCAAAATCAGAAAGTATACCACGTCCAGCGCCACCCCTCTGTCCAAGGTTTGCTCACCTTCTCATAAAAAGAAATCAGATTTGTTTGACAACTTCTGTCTTTCATGAATCCATGCTGTCTGCTGCTTAAAGTATTTTTTTCCAGCAAGAACTCATCTATGTGGTCTTTTATTAAACACTCCATTATCTTCCCAGCTATAGAATTTAGACTAACAGGTCTATAATTACTTAGTAAAGATTTTGACCCCTTTTTAAATATTGGCACCACATTGGCCTTATGCCAATCCAGTGGTACTATGCCAGCCATTAAAGAGTCCCTAAAAATTAGAAACAATGGCTTTGAAATGACAGAGCTCAATTCTTTAAGGACACATGGGTGTATGCCAACCGATCCAGGTGCTTTATTCACCTTTATTCTGTCTAAATGTTTTTGGATCATATCAATTGTGAGCCAATGTGGATCATCTGGAGCTGTGTCAATACCATGCCCATTATGAGAGCTCCCCCATGCTCCTTTGTATACACAGAGCTGAAGAAGGTATTAAATAAATTTGCCTTCTCTTTGTCCCCAGTCACCCACTCTAGATTATTTTGTAAATGGCCTTCATGCTCGGACCGGACCTTTTTACTATTAATATATTTGAAGAATTTTTGGGGGTTGGTCCTGCTATCTTTTGCAATCTGTCGTTCATTTTCAATTTTTGCGGCTCCTATTTCCTTTTTGCATATTCTGTTATATTCTTTGTACTGTTTAAATGATGATAGTGTTCCTCCATGTTTACATTTAATAAAAACTCTTTTCTTATTATTTATAGCTTTTTTAACTTTGGCCGTAAGCCACATAGGTTTGATTTTTAGCATTTTAAACTTGTTGCCCATGAGAATATATTTTGCAGTGTGTTCACATACAGTCTTTTTGAAGAACTCCCTTTTCTGTGTTGTGTTCATCGATGCCAATATTCCCTCCCAGTCTAAATCTTGGAGAGCAGCTCTCAGCCTTGGAAAATTAGCCCTCTTAAAGTTGAGTGTTTGTATTTTTCCCGTATGTGCTTGTTGTTTACAGCTAACAATAAATGAAATCATATTATAGTCACTGCTACCCAGATGTTCTTTTATATGGACATTAGTAATAAGCTCTGCATGGTTTGAGATTACCAGGTCCACAAGAGCATCATTCCTAGTTGGGGCCTCTATGAACTGCAACATAAAATTTTCCTGTAGTAAGTTTATACATTTTTGACCTTTAACTGTTCCTGCAGTGCCATTACTCCAGTCAATTTCTGGGTAGTTAAAATCTCCCATTATTATCACTGTCGCAGCTCTTGCAGCCCTTTTGATCTGTGCAGGGACTCTCCGTCTCCTCATTAACACTGGGTGGCCTATAACAAACTCCAACAATTACCTTTGTAGTACGCACCCCATGTGTGGTTCCACCCATAATGCTTCAGCCTCATCACAATCTTTATCAACTAGGCCCTCTTTCACACTCACTCTGAGATTACTTCTCACATAGAGAAAGACACCACCATCTTTCCTTTTTACCCTGTCCCTCCGGAAGAGCACATAGCCAGGAATATTAATGGCCCAGTCATGGGAAGAATGAAGCCAAGATTCAGCAATACCAATTAAATCATAATTCTTTTCATGCACCAAAACTTCCAACTCACCAAATTTGCTTGGCAGACGTCTGGTATTGGTGGCAGAACACTTTAATTCATTGACACCTTGTGCACATGTATTTTGCATATTTTTTATTTTCATACAAATGCTTGGTCCTAACATGGGAACCTTCTTATCACCTGCCATAGCCTCCCCCCAACTTTCCCCATTCCACCCACCAATAAGGACTGCGCTCTGTTGGATCTGTCTGCCCCATTATAATCTAATTCTCCATCCCCCTTAAACATTTGTTTACATTTTCATCCAACCATCCCATAAACCTCTCCCTCAGCACAGCAGACTCCCTTCCATTTAGGTACAAACCATCTCTAGCATATAGGTTGCACCCCAATGAAAAGTCAGTCCAGTGCTATGGAAACCCAAATCCTTTCCTCTAACACCAGGTCTTAAGTCATGCATTTAGTTCTTTAATCGCCCCCTGTCTTTCCTGAGTTGCGCGTGGCAGAGGTAATATTTCAGAGAATATCAGCTTGGAGGTTCTTCCCTTCAACTTGTAGCCTAGTTCTTTAAATTGAGTCTCAAGGAGCTTCCACCTTCCATGTATTCTGTCATTGGTTCCACCATAGAGCAAGACAGCTGGGTCATGCCCAGCCCCTCCCATTATTTTATCAAACTGGTCTACCATTTGCCAAACCCCAGCACCAGGGAGACAGCAAACCATTTGGTTGAGGCGGTCCTGGCAACAAATTATTCTATCAGTCCTTCTGATTATAAAATACCCTATTACTACCAACTGTCTAGGCCTGCGTTACCCTCACCACCCCTCCCAGATTGTCTGCCCTTCCGACTGTTAGGGATAGTAGTGACAACCAGGGCTGCCATCCCTGAGTTTGCCACCCCCACATCTTCTCCCAACTTCTCCTTTTCTGTGAGTCCCTACCACTCCCTCTCGCTAGAGCAGGGGTCTGCAACCTTTAAGACATAAAGAGCCACTTGGACCCGTTTCCGAGAGGGAAAAAAAGACTGGGAGCCGCAAAACCATTGCAACATTTAAAACAAATCCGACACTGCATATATTGCAAAAAACGCTCTGGTCATGAAGGGGGTTTAAGGGCCCAGTAAGCAAAGGGTTAATCAGGGCCACAGTGTATCGTCATAATCACAATCATAGCCTTAGGTCAGTGGTGGGCAACCTTTTTTTTCGACTGAGCCAAATCTCGCCAAAACCACGATTGAAATTTATTTTGAGAGAAACATTTTTAAAACTGAAAATACATCCCCCATATAGTAATTCATCCCCCATAGTAATTCATCCCCCATAGTAATTCATCCCCCATAGTAATTCATTCCCCATAGTAATTCATCCCCCATATAGTAATTCATCCCTCATATAGTAATTCATCCCCCATATAGTAATTCATCCCCCATAGTAATTCATCCTCCATATAGTAATTCATCCCCCATAGTAATTCATCCCCCCTATAGTAATTCATCCCCCATATAGTAATTCATCCCCCCTATAGTAATTCATCCCCCCTATAGTAATTCATCCCCCCTATAGTAATTCATCCCCCATATAGTAATTCATCCCTCATATAGTAATTCATCCCCCATAGTAATTCATCCCCCCTATAGTAATTCATCCCCCATATAGTAATTCATCCTCCATATAGTAATTCATCCCCCCTATAGTAATTCATCCCCCATATAGTAATTCATCCCCCGTAGTAATTCATCCCCCATAGTAATTCATCCCCCATAGTAATTCATCCCCCCTATAGTAATTCATCCCCCCTATAGTAATTCATCCCCCATAGTAATTCATTTCCCATATTGTGTGAATTCACTTACCTTTGCTCCGCGCGTTCCTCTCGCTGGGTTCCCGCGCCGTTCTGGTCTTCAGGGCGGACTGTGAGAGGAGAGGAGTTCGTCACGCTGCCCCGCCTACATCCGGGCTGCCCCGCCTACATCCTGACAGCCAATGTTTGCCAGCGGGTGCCCGGCACACAGAAGATCTGCATTAAAAGAGCCGCGGCTTGCCGACCCTATTGCCTGTCACCTGGTGGGCAGTGTGCTCCGGAGCCGCAGGAAAGGTGAAAAAGAGCCGCATGCGGCTCCGGAGCCGTGGGTTGCCGACACCCGCGCTAGAGTAACCCATCTTCCTACCTGATAATCCTCACTAAATCTGTTGGGTGCTGTAGTCTGGGAGGCAGAGTAGTTATAAAGTTCTTTACTAACACGTTCAGGAACCCATAAAACATGTACAGGCTTCTGAGTATGCCATAACAAGAACAGAATGGGAAATAACTTGTACAGAGTATAGAAAGTATTATATATGTAACAACTGTAAATAGGCCAGAAGCATGAACACCACATAATACATCTTGCCAATTTACTATAAAGATTTAACACCTTTGCTATGATATTCACAAAGTGAGTCATGACAGAGAAGTCAGAATTCCAATGCACAAAGAAAACGACAGAAGATTTCCAGAAAAATAAATGAAATTGGGTACCTCAATGTAAAAAACAAAAACAAAAAACAAATAGTAATAAAAAAGAGTAATAAAAGCAAAATAATGCTGTTGATGGTTAAATACTGTGCATGGGGCTTTTGATCAGTAGGGCCAACATGCACGAATGGTATTATTTCACATGCACCAAAGAGGCAGCTTATGAGGTATCTATTACAGTCTCTTTTAAAAAAGTCTCTTTTAAAAATCAAGAATGTAAACAAGTGTCAGCTTTCTTGCTGATTATGGTAAATATTTTTCACTCAAGGTCACTCAAGCCAATAGCCACAGTAGTCCCACTATTGATCCCTTGTGACCAACATAGGCTCTGCCTCAAACATATACACTGCTCAAAAAAATTAAAGGAACACTTTCAAAACACATCAGATCTCAATGGGGTAAAATATCTGCTGGATATCTATACTGATATGGACTGGGTAATGTGTTAGGAAGGTAAGGATGCCCCATCGTTTGATGGAAATGAAATGTATCAACCTACAGAGGACTGAATTAAAAGACACCCCAAAAATCAAAGTGAAAAATTGATGCAGCAGGCTAGTCCATTTTGGTGAAATTTCATTGCAGCAAGTCAAAATGTTACTCAGTAGGTTGTATGGCCTCAACGTGCATGTGATGTGCTTGACAACATCAGGGCATGCTTCTAATGAAAAGACAGATAGTATCCTGGGGTATTGCCTCCCAGATCTGGACCAGGGCACCACTGAGCTCCTGGACAGTCTGAGGTGCAACCTGGCGGAGTTGGATGGACTGAAACATGATATCCCAGAGGTTCTATTGAATTTAGGTCAGGTGAGCGTGGGGGCCATTCAGTTGTATCAATTCTTTCATCCTCCAGGAACTGCCTGCATACTCTCGCCACATGAGGCTGGGCATTGTCATGCACCAGGAGGAACCCAGGGCCCACTGCACCAGCGTAGGGTCTGACAATGGGTACAAGGATTTCATTCCGATACGTAATGGCAGTCAGGGTGCCATTGCCTAGCCTGTAGAGGCCATGGATATGCCTCCCCAGACCATCACTGACGCACCACCAAAATGGTCATGCTGAACAATGTTACAGGCAGCATAATGTTCTCCGGCTTCTCCGGACCCTTACACATCTGTCACATGTGCTCAGGGTGAACCTGCTCTCATCTGTGGAAAGCACAGAGCACCAGTGGCTGACCTGCCAATTCTGGTATTCAATGGCAAATGCCAATAAAGCTCTATGGTGCCAGGCAGTGAGCACAGGGCCCACTAGAGGCCCTCAGGCCATCCTCATGAAGGCTGTTTCTGATTGTTTGGTCAGATACATTCGCACCAGTGGCCTGCTGGAGGTCATTTTGTAGGGCTCTGGCAGTGCTCATCCTGTTCCTCCTTCCACAAAGGAGCAGATACCGATCCTGCTGATGGGTTAATGACCTTCTACGGCCCTGTCCAGCTCTCCTAGAGTAACTGCCTGTCTCCTGGAATCTCCTCCATGCTTTTGAGACTCTGCTGGGAGACACAGCTAACCTTCTGGCAATGGTACGTATTGATGTGCCATCCTGGAGGAGTTGGACTGTCTGTGCAACCTCTGTAGGGTCCAGGTTTTGCCTCATGATGCCATTACTGACACTGACCCTAACCAAATGCAAAACTAGTGAAAAACAGTCAGAAAAAACAAGTGGGGAAAAAAATATCAGTGGTCTCCACCTGTAAATCATTCCTGTTTTGGGGGTTGTCTCATTGTTGCCCATCTAGTGCAGCTGTTGTTAATTTAATTAACACCAAAGCAGCGAAAACTGATTAACAACCCCTTCTGCTACCTAACTGACCAGATCAATATCCCAGGAGTTTAATTGACTTGATGCTATACTCTGATTAAAAAGTGTTCCTTTAATTGTTTTGAGCAGTGTTTAATGGCTTACACATTTTTCCTAATACCATAGAACACCCTGAGAACAGAACCATGGGACCTTGGCTCCATTGTGCCTGGGAACATGTTTTCTGAAGGCACAAAGCTTTCTTGTGTCTAGATTTCATTAGTGGCAGATCATTTGAGGAGAGCTATAACTGGACAAATCTGAATCCTGAATATCTTATGTCAGTATTAACCACACTAAAGGAAAGGACAGACTAGCCCTACAGCTAGAGGCTAACTTTGCAGACACAGTGTATCTTAAGTAATCGTCAACATCACTGTACTAAGTCACTCTTGTTGGCTGACTCAATTAATTCATTGTGAAAACAAGAAAACATTTCAGTGTAAATGGAGATTAAGTTACTTGTTATAAATGCCATTGAACAACAGTGTACCAGTTAAAAAAGTGGCATTCTGCCCATTCTAAGCCTGCCTGTGGAGAGAAATGACACTGTTTATTTTTGTTTTTCTGGATATCCTAGAGCTGAGTACAGCCACCCATAAACATGAATGGGTGAAGGCGGCTGTACACAGGTATTTGATTAAATGAGTGCATGTGTACAAAGGGAATACACTGAATGCACCTCTAGTGTGTTCTGTGCATTATGTCTATGGGCATACACTAATTTGCGCAAATAGCTGCATACCTCTGCCTTCACTCATTCATGTCTATGGGCAGCTGTATGCTGCTCTAGGACATCCAGAAAAACAAAAATAAACAGTGTCATTTCTCTCCACAGGCAAATGCGCCAATGCTCATGTAACCTAACTCAAAGAAATGAATACTGCAGCACCTGTAAGGAATTTAGAAACTTTCATCAAGCTTTGCAAAATGATTAAGTGCATACCTAGAATAGACTCTAACCTTTTGAAATCATCTAAAATCAATTGGAAAAACCTATGCCTTTTAATTGCAGCGCTACAATGATTTACAAAGCAGTTTCTTTCTGTGCTAGGGTATTTGGGTCTTGTATAAGTTTGCCACAGAGGTTTCTTGTGCAAAATGAGGCAAAAAAGCAAAAGAATAGTGGTCAGGATTTGGGGAGGTTGTCAAATATGTAGTGCTTACTTCAATGGTTAGCACAAGTGTTAGGGTTAGTAATACGTTTAGTGTTCAATGTTGTTTGGGAGAAGATATAAGGTCTTATTTTAGGGGTTATGTTTAGAGTTAAATAGGCTCCAATATTTTAGGGTTAATTGATAAGAAGTGCCTAAAGCCCGGTATACACTAAAGGGAAATCCGGGCGAAAATCAGACGAAACGTTGTTGATGTTTCACATCAGGTCAAAACCAAGGATAGTGCTAATCATTCTCGTACAACAAAGGCGTTTTTTTATTGTTTATTGTTTCTGATCATGCAAAGTTTTGCATCTGATTTTTCTCATATGAAAAATCTACAAAAATAGTACACATTAAACAAAAACCATTAGTTCTATTCATGTATGAGAAACATTTTGGAGCTTGTCCCCTTCAGAGGTTTTCATTTGGAAAGTCTGAATCGGATGTTGAAAGTTGTGTACACACTATACGAAAATCAAATGATCGTGCCTCATACGGATTTTTTCTCATACTGTGTACCCCACTTAAAATTGGCCACAGATGGATCGAGCAGCAACCAGACAAATTTCAATCCCTGCTCATCAAATGTTGATTGTTTGATTGACTTCTGTTAAAGGAGAATGTTAGAAAATATTTCTTGATCAGTGGTTGCAGCCAATAGTGTATTATTACAGCAGCAGGAGCCACTGTCAGAATACAATGTTTCAGTGGGGGGATTACTCCATCCACATCATTTGTGTAGATGGAGGAACCTGTTAGTATTTTATTTTATTCAGCCTACTGGCTGAAATAAAATAAAATAAATGAAAAAAAACGTTGTGGAGAGTCTGCCTGGGGCAGGTTTAAGACAGGGTTAATTGTAGAAGGCAGGTGCTTTCCCTTCAGGCCTGATTATTAACCAACTGATCAGAGAGGCTGAGTGATGGCAGTTTTGCTGTCTGCAGTGAAGAGATCTGGATGCAGCCTGGAAGTCTCAATAGTCTGACTTTTACCTGCTCAGTGAGCTTGCTTCTACTGATGAGGACTTTGAAATACCACCCTACCCGTATGCTTCGCTCTTCACAGAACCTCCTTCTATCTTGCTCCCTGGTCTCCTCCTCCCATGCACGACTGCAAGACTTCTCCAGGTCCTCCCCCATCCTCTGGAACTCACTACCCCAATCCATCAGACTGTCACCTTCCCTCCTCACCTTCAGGCGCTCCCTGAAAACCCACCTCTTCAGGGAAGCCTACCCCACCCTCACCTAACAGCCGTTCTCCTTCATTCCTCCTACCACTCCATCCCCCACAGCCACTTTCTCCTGTACCACTACCCCCTCCCTCCTAGATTGTAAGCTCGACAGAGTAGGGCCCTCTAACCCCTCGTGTGCTGTTTGTAGTTGCTGTACTGTTTCATGTATTGTCCCCCCCTCTATTGTACAGCGCTGAGCAAACCCTTTGGCGCTATATAAGCTCGATGTAATGTAATGTAATACTGTGTGTGCTGTGGCTGGAATCTATGCATGTAATACTGTGTATTGTACTGATGGGAATATTTACCTGTCTTGCTTGAGCTGAATCTGAAGACAAAGACTGTCACTTTTCTGTGTGCTGATAAATAAAGCAGATTTTAAGTTTGCTGAACTGTCTGCCTGTTTACTCCTCTGATCCCAACGCAATGTCTATGGCCAGCTTTATTGAGTTAGTTGAGGGTTATGTGTTTGACTGTACCTAAATAAGGTAGAAGATAGTTATGTTCTAGGGTTGTCCTTTCATGTGGTAGTAAAAGCTTAACTGTTAACTGTAAAGGCTTAAAGGTTAACTGTTAGGGGGTGCTTTATCTAGGCAGTCCAGGGGTTAGGGGGACCGTAATAAAGTAGAGCTGTGTTTTGTGCTGGGGGGGCAAAATAGGCAAGCAGAAGATAAATGAGTAGTCAACAATATTGCCGGTAGCATCCCTGCAGCTGATGTTTCTTCATTATTGACTTACCATGGTTTGTTCTGTTCTCTGTAGGGGTAGGCATCTTGGAAGAGGCAGGGCTTTGCTTCCTCATGTCAAAGTATCCAGCAAAGAGAACAGTGAGAAGCATAATACCACCAATCTCCTAAGACTAGAGTCAGAGACAGCAATGGTTTAGATGTCACTCAACAGATATATAGCTAGGAGTGCCTAGGCACACTCAAATACCAGAAACAAATACCTATTCAGTTTTGCATGACAGCTTTTGTCACTATCTGCCTGTCTGTGTTACATAGTTAGTCTGGCTGAAAAAAGACAAAAGTCCATCCGGTTCAACAAAAAAAAAAAGTTATAATCCTATACCCATCATTGATCCAGAGGAAGACAAAAAAAAAACCCCAGCAAAGCTTAATACAATTTGCTCCTGCAGGGGAAAAAAAATTCCTTCCTGATTCCCCGAGAGGCAATCAGATATTCCCTGGATCAACTTTACCTATAAATGTTAGTAACCAGTTATATTATGTATTATGTGCATTTAAGAAAGAATCCAGGCCTTTTTAAAGCAATCCACTGACCTGGTCAGAACCAACTCTATTCCACATTTTCACAGCTCTTACTGTGAAGAAATTTTTCCATAGTCTCTTTTCCTCCAGACGTAAAGAGTGCCCCCTTGTCCTCTGTGATGACCTCAGGGTGAATAACTCTACACTGAGTTCACTATATGAACCACTGATGTATTTATACATGTTGATCATATCCCCCTTAATCTCCTCTCCTCAAGAGAGAATAAATTCAGTTCCTCTAATCTTTCCTCATAGTTGATGTCCTCCATGCCTCTTATCAGTTTGGTTGCCATTCTCTGTACTTTCTCCAGTTCCCCATTGTTCTTTTTGTGAATTGGTGCCCAAAACTGAACTGCATATTCCAGATGAGGTGTTACTAATGATTTGTACAGGGGTTATATGATATCTCTCTCTTTGGAGTCTATACCTCTTTTAATACAAGAGAGGATTTTGCTCGCTTTAGAAGCCGCAGCTTGGCATTGCATGTCATTATTAAGTTTGTGATCTACCAGAACTCCCAGATCCTTCTCCACCATTGATTCCACCAGTTATACTCCCCCTAGTATGTATGATGCAAAGATGGTGTCTCTCACAGTGTTTCTCTATTAGTCTGGACACAGGTATAAACACCCGCAGACACTAGAAGGTAGTTGGATGCTGTACCTGGATAATGATAGATAGGGATTTAGAAACATTTCTATCACATGTAATTTGTTTAAAGCAGAACCTCAAGCACAAAAACTTTTATTTTATCATATTCCTCAATAGCCACCAAAGATATACATCTACTTTCTGTACACCAAATGCCTTTGCAAGCCCAGTAATGATCTTGTAAAAGAAGCAGTGACATTGTAACTGTTTTGCACAGAAGAGTATAGCTGCAGCACCCACCCACAACAGGCTGCCTACAGAAAACTACAGAAGAGGGCAGAGACTGGACCAGTCATCCTGTACAAAGAGAGATAGCAACATTGACTGGTCTTTATTACAGGAAGTCCCTGCACGTTGCTTCACAAGTTCACGTTGGAATACTGTACAGATCTGGAAGAAAGATCCAAAGCACACCAAGGTTCAAGAAAGAAAAAAAATGTTTGACTCCCAAACATTAACCAGTGGTGAATTAATTACTGTAAATGAAAACAAATGTACAAGGAAGCCAGGAAGATTCACCTGCACTGAATGCCTGGTGAATGTTACTCATATTCACTGTTTTATAACTATTTGAATGCCCTTGTGAATTTGAATTACATATTTTCTTTTTTCTTCTATTCACCTTTGTGATAATCCATATGCCATGTATATGTAATTTGTATGTTTCATGGCTGTAAAGAGGTAGAAATATTACAGAGGCAAATAGGTTAAGCTAGCGTTGCTGTTTATGTGAGCCTGTCTGATATATTTTACTGAGAGATATGATTATAGTAAGAGATCACGCTGGCAACGTTCACTCGCTTTTATGAAATACACTTGTTTAGAGCGCGTGAATTAGTGTCTCTGTGATGAGGGTCTACAGAGATATCTGTGCTTTTTCAAACAAGCACAGATATAAATGGTATCTTAGCAGATGAGATGATCTGCTTTATAAAAGTTCAGCATTTATCCATCACTATTTTGCATAAAATATGTGACTCTATTTAAAGAGTAACAAGTAAAACATTGCAGGCAGAGAGCTGTCTCAGTTTTTTCTGTATGATTCAATGTGTTTAAATCCCATCTCCCACTTTTTTTTAAAAAGGCATCCCCCCCCATTAAATAATAAAAAAAACTTTATACATACCTGACTCCTGCATTGTTCTGGCCAGTGCCATCACAAGTTCTTTCTCTTGTTGTCCAGAATCATCCATGAATGGCCCTTATTTAACAGGACTGACTTTATTATTTGCAAGGCTCCAATAAAAAAAAAGTATTAACTTTTTTGATGTGAGCTAATACAAAGTAGTGAGAGGGCGAAAAACATTTGAAGAGCTCACTGGCTCAGGGTAGACTGTTCACAATAGACAGGGCTACCCTCCATTGGATACCCCAGTAGGTTACCAGAAAAAAAAAAACATGTGTACATGGAAACAGCCTCAGACCAAATGAGTTAAGAATCCACATTCATTTATTGGTATTGTGCTACAAAAAAAAAGCAACACGTTTCGGGGGTCAAAGTAACTCCCCCTTCATCAGGGCTTCAGGCAAAATGAGAACCTTGAATGGACTCAAAATAAAGCTTTTCTGTGTGAATCGGTGCAGGGAAGCTAATTGTGGGATCAGAAAAATTACTGGCCACCAGTATCTGCAGCCACCTTTATTTCTGGAAGATCATTACCATCTGTGTCATTTTGGGAAAAAGGACAACAGGTTTAGTGAAACTGAAACTCTATAAGTCTTATGCTGGGTTTAATTTTTTGGTATACATTTTTTTTTTTTTCGTTCAACCTGGCGGGCTGAATGAAGAAAAACTTAAAAGTTTGGGAGGAGCTCGCTGTACGAATTATCCATTATTAGAACAGCAATCTCCTTGCTGAGCTATTGTGTTCTGATAGGAGGACTGCCCCCACCAGAACACACCAGTTACCTCTCAGGTATTGACTGCCAGCACTGATTGAATGCTGATCGGATGCTGGTTTTCTAGCATGCCTGTTCAACTGACATCTGTCAGACAGGCAGGTGTACACACAGGCCTACTGTCGGTCGGTTTCTATTGAACTGGTTGATACCAGCTGATATTCGGCTTGTGTGTAAGGGGCTTTATTCAGTAGATCAGTGAACAATCCAGTGGCGATGGATGAAACACAGGGATCCATTGAAGCCTATAAGATTTAATCTTTCATTTGATCTGACTAGTCTTGGTTTGGATTCCTTTCTATAGGTTACTGCTCAGCTTAACTGAACACTAACATGTGATCTAAAAACAATTTTCTGTAACTAAGCATTTTTTCCATTTCATGAGTCATTGACCTGTGAATTGGATTTGCAGATTAGATAGTATAAGGGAGTGTCACCCTATGGCCCTCTAATTTCCATTGTTCTCTGGGCACAAATGACACAATCAAGCATCCAGGGCTAAACACTAATAAGAGGAAAGGGACATACGGGAAATGGGACTCTTTCCTAAATGATGTGACAGGAAATGACAAGCTGGCCTTATATAACAGCATTCTGTTGGAAAAGGGAAGAGAAATCAGGAGAGAGGGAGGAATAAAGGTCCTTCCTCTATGTTGAGCAGTGCCAGATCTCAGTAGGTGAGGATGATGACATAATAAAGTATTTCCCGTGTGTGTTTTTCATTAGCCTGGTCTTGTTTTTCTTCCAAGTGCCGTGGAAAGAGAACAGAAGCCCCAGCTTCAGCCAGGAGGCAATGGTCCACTCCGATGGGAATAGCAGCTGCAAAAATAGGAGGGAAAAACCTCACAAGGATTGTTTCCAACACCTTTCTAATGGAAATAATGATTTGCAAAGCCCAACTTATACCTTTGCCACATAATTAGTCGTCAAAGTACTGGAGATGAAAAAACATTGCACCGGCTCCCAAATCTGTGAAATCCACAAAGACCTTAATGTTTCACTCTGTCTTCTGATTCTAGAGCTACACGATTATTAAATGGGCAACATTGGTTACAGATTAAAATAGCATTTGAATCAGTCAGCACTTAATATTCACTTCTTTAATGCATTTTAATGGTTATTCCCTTTGGATGCAGATTTTTTTTTCATGTAAAAATGATTGAAACCAGCTGAAAAAAATATGTGATGGGGCAAAGTCGAAAACTGTTTTGTGCTGTGAACAATGTTTAAATTAAAGCAAGGTATTCCAATTATTTCATAGCTCCAACTTGCATGCCCTAAAGCAAATGCATCAATAAATTCTGAGTGATGTTTTTGTTTTTTCAAAGGTAAACAGAAATGCAGTTTGGAAATGATTGCAATAAATTGTCTCTTTTGCCTAAACTTTTTAAAAATAATGTTTAGATAGAGCAGGGAAGGGTTTGAATCTCTTTCAGGTTTTAATTGCTTTCTGTGCCCCTGCTGGGGAGATTCAACCTCTTGATTTGTCCTAGAGACCATTGTCACCAAGACGAAAAGTGATGAGTTATCCAAACCTTTTGCAGTTTTCACCAGAAGAGGACAATATCAGCAACTGTTCTGATGACAACTCTGCAAGAGGGGATTTTCCTTCACTTTGGAGAAATATCCTCTCACTTCCTGTAGTTTCTCTGGGACAGAAAGTGAAGAGAGATTGTTCTAAGTGGACACAGACAGGAAAAAACCTAAATCCCATCTCCAGGCATGTGCAATCCCCCCCCATCCCTACCTCCCAACCCAATCTCACCAATTCACAAGGTTTTTTAAAACAAAAATTCCTTATGAAGATGCTTTTTTACTGACCTTCGTCTATATCCCTTGCCTGTACCACTTCCATGAGTGGAAGATAGTTATCCAGCAATGCAGCTTTTGCCTGCAGTGACCAGTTACCATTTCATAACATTTCAGGAAATAAAACAGAGAAAACCTCAGCACAACCTACCAAAACCACTACCAACCCATGTGTACACCCTAAAGTGTTATTTAAAGCTACACTATGCAAAATATAATTACTCCTATGGGTCTAACACTAGGTTCTCACAAAAAACGATGGCTTAAGTTAAATTAGGGTACTGCTGCTCACACTCATGTTCACACAAGATACAAGCAATACAAAATATATACAATAGTGCCCCGCAGTACTGAATAATAAAGTTCTTTATAAATATGTGCACAAGTGTCATAAACTACAATAAAGAAAGCAAAAACATGAAAAAATTAAAATAATGAAAAAAGCTAATTGTCCGTGTGTGTTCCTTGAAAAATAACCAAACAAAAAAATGCCCATGTGGTTTCCTTTAAAAATAAACAAACAACAAAAATGTTTGTTTATATTCCTTTCAATTAAAAATGATAGTGAACGCTCCAAAATGGTCGTATGTGTCCTTTTAAATCATCATAGTATCTCTTAAAAAGGAGCAACAAAATGTATTCACGTACTCAATATTGTCCATATGTACCACTTGCAACATGCAAGAAGTTGACAATTCTTCAGAAACTCTTCATAATTCCACCGTGCCTTTAGCTATATAGACCATCCAATAGAGCCAAGCCCATAATACATATGTTCTCACATTATAGTTAGACCTAACTGTCATTAGGTCATATGCACCTCCCTCCTTAAATGGGGTTCTCATAAGTTACATAAGTTCTCATAAGTTACAACAGTGATCTCCAGTCCAATGCTTAGTGGCTCCACAATCCACTTCCATACTCCATGGTGTTTGGATCCAGGCTGAAAAAAAGCTCAAAAAGAAGAACATACATTGCTCTCTGCTATGCTTAAAAAGTGCACAAAGAACTGGTGCACTACAGTATACAGTATTTACAATAGGATAGCCTCCCACAAAATGGCCAACTGCACACTTCCTGTGATGTCACCGGCTCCTCCCAACACGTTACATCATCCCATGACCTCATACCCGGGAGTAAAGCAGAATAGCGCCTGGAAGCAGCTGGGCTGTAGATGCAGAGTACTACATGGAAGCATGGCTGGGGATCAAAGAGCTGGAGCAGGGAGTGGTGATAACTGTGACCTTCAACAGGAGCCAGCGTGTACTGTCAGCCTCAGACCAAAAGCAGAGCCAGAGATACACAAATGTGACAGGATAGGAAGGGGGCATGGTAATGCATTTCGGGGACACGCCTCTTTGTCTCATACAAGAGCTGAGCTGTTGGGTGGGCAGAAAATGATGGAGATGTTATAAGACTAGTTAATACACAACACCCCACTCTGATGACTTTGTCCTGTTTCTGTATGACAATTTAGTGCTAGTCATAATTACCTCCAGTTTCATGATCTATGAACTGGCAGTAATACTTTTTGAATTTGTCACAGCCATAATGACACATTATGAAAGCAGTGTAAATGAGGACTACCTGAATCAGTAACATATGTTGGAACTCTTACCAAAACTGTCACAAGGCTTTCATGAATTAGATCACATCTTTTTAGATGGACCATATCACCAGAAAAAAGTTGCCAATACTTTAATGAATTCCTCCAACTGCACCATTTATTGCATTATCATGCACAGCGGAACCGCAAGGAATCTTTCAAGATGAAATGGACTCCATGTGCCCCATGAATGTTGCATATGTTATTGTAACAAACAAAAAGCAGTTATTTTAATGATATCTTATTGTGAAGGACATCTTTACTTGCATGTGGAGAGCACCTCCCATCGCTAGCTCCAAGCACCAGAAATCAAATAGGTTGATTATTAAAAGGAGTGTTGCTGGGAATCTTCTATCTCTCCAGGGTAACAAAACATTTCTTTCTTTGTATGTCGTTGAAGGTTTTATATACTATATGTGGCTTCTTGTTCTGATGACAGCAGCTCCCTTCATTTCTTGCCCTGTAGTCAAAGGCTGTCACATAGAAAAGGAAGTAAGGTGAAATCTTTTCAGCAGTTCATGGACAGCTATGAAAACATGAAATATTTACTTTTCCCACATTTATCCAAGATTTTCTAAAAAATTCAGATAGACTTACCTAATTTTTTATAAACTTGTATTGCCCAGGTCCACCATACCATTAAAAAATCCTTTGACTCTAGCTACTTTGCCTCTAAAAAAATTGGGTGGTGTGAACCTTTGTGTTACTATTCCAAATCTTATTTTCTTAGGACTAAAACAGGTATTACGTAGCATTAAGTTTGCCTTCATCATACTCTATCACTCTCCAGATAATTTGTAGTTGAATTATTTCTTCTATAACATCATAAGACTAAATGACTTAACGGCTTACACAAATAATGATGTGTACAACGCAGTGATAGACATGATACTACAGTTCACCCGTCTTTTCCTGACAGCAAGTAAAAATATACTGCCAGGCCATAATTGGAGAGAGACAATGTTAATTCAAAACATATAGGTTTACTGGAGGTATTTCTTATGCGATTCTCCACTCCACAGTCGACATTGGAAATAAATAACATTCATCCAGACAGAAAAAAAATACTTTGGCTATGTGAGTACACACAGGATTGCAAAGCCCTTAATGAAAGATATAATTCATCACCACCAGTCAATGAGCATACTGTATTTTCATGGAAAAGCCTTTAAAATATGACATGAATATAATTGTGGCCTGCGTTAATGTTTATTACAAGTCTTCATCCAAAAAATGTTCTTTTTTTAGTTTTTTTGGAAATATTCTGTCTTTAAAGTAATTGTAAAATAAATATACAGTACGATTAAACAAACATTTTGTTATGGGTCATTAGAAATAACTACGAATATGATTGGATATTTAATATGGTGTTCTGCATTTTGGTTAGCAGGTAGTGCTATTGTAGTCAGCTTCATGTAGCCTCAGTTTTGTGTAGGTACATGTTAAAGTTGAAGTTAAAGTAGAAGTCCAGGCTATTATTATCTAATTTTCAACCTGCTCCCACCCCCATTCTAATAACTATACTAACTAGTCTGTAAAGGAAAAATGTGTATACTTACCTAACCTAAGGATTCTTCAGTCCAGTCATGTGATCTTCCCAGTGGCTAGCTTCAGGGGAGCAGAGAGAGCAGCGACAATGACTACAGTGCCTGGGCAGTGACATCATCCATAGACTTACTATGGGGCATCCATTGTCCACTGCTCCTCCAGTCCCCTGAAAACAAATATGTGACCAGACCGGAGCACCCTTAGTATGAGGGTGGGAGCAGGTTTAAGCATATGTAACGCTACCCCCTTAGGTGTTGAAAAGAGATTTGGGTACCCCTATAGTCCTGCACAGCCAGGCAGCACGCATTTCCTTCACTCAGACTTGCATTAGGAGACAGTAATCAGTCCTTGAACTTAGTTTTGAAGTTTTATTAGGGGGATTATAACTTGGATAGTGAAAGGGGTGTATGGGATGCACAATGGATTTAGCAAAAGAGGACAAACTCCTTAACAAATATGTACAAGTCTTTACAGAAAATGTTCTCTTCTGGAGAGGTAGCATCTTCTGTAGTACCACCCCAGACCCCAGATGACTCCTCACCTCATCCACCTGTACTGGGTGAAACCCTGGGCAGGGGATACAGTGCCTGCCACTGCAAGAAGTGCTCTGTTCTGCTCACTGGCCCAGGGGGTGCAGGTCTACTCACTTGGTCCCTCTCCTGTGCTGCCGGTGGGTTGGTGGCTGCTACCAGGCCTTCTAGCTCCTTCCCTGCTACACAGATGCTGTTCTCTCAGGGGGCCGGTTAAGCCCCAAGTTTTCAGCCTTCCAAGCTCCTCTACTTGCAGGTGAGCCCCTCTCTATCTGGGCCCCCTCACAGGCTCGTGCCTCCAGCCTCACATCCTTATCTCTCTTCTGCCCAAACTCTCCTGCTGCTGAGCAGGCTCAATCACTCTTAAGGGTTGTCCTGGCCCCTTGCCAAGCCTCCTGTTGGGGATTGGCCAGGCTCCCTCAAAATTACAAATCAGCTACTCCTCAGATGCACCCACTGCTTTTAGACCTTTCTCCAAAGTTCTAGAGCAGGGGAAATTCCAGAGGGACTGGTCTGCAGAGCTCTGACTCAATTTTGACCCCTTTCTAGCTATTATTCCCAGGCTGCTACTCAGCCCTAGCTAACAATTGGAGTCTAGCTCCCCCTAGCTACCTAGGAGGGGGCTACACATGGTACTTTAAGGTTAATTCATATTACTAAGTTTGATGATGTCAATATAAGTAAAAAACCCGCAAACTACCTTCTAAGAAATGCTAGTATGTGGATAGTCACACTGGCTATTGCTGCTGCTGTTATAGTTTGAGGATAAAAAATAAAAGTGTAGCGCCAATCATATAAAATAGAGTATGTATAAAATGGAGCCTGCGTAGTGGACTATATTTAATGAGTAGATATACTGGCTGCTGCTAGCAATACCACAAGTGTAAATGCAAACAAATGTGTGAATACAAATATAAATAATTGCTGTGCTGCCACTAGTAAATTAAAAAGTGCCACAATCCGTTAGTGATAGATGATGCAATACACATGTTGTACATGTAAGTGCAATTTTAAGTGTTTTTTATTCAATAAAAAACAATACTACGCTATGGAAGCTCTTCTTTGATGTTTTTCATGGCGGTGGAGGAGTATTGTGGATGATTTGGAGTGTTTTCACATATAAAGTCTGCAACCAGTGAATAGAGGCATCAAGAATATACAGGCAGCTGATCAGTGTAGAAGCGTGCCGAGGCACCAAATGCGCAGTTTGACCTACCTATGAAGGTGGTCAACATCTTGGGGTGAGTGGGACTCTGGAGGGGGGAAACTAAGTGGAGCACTCAGCTTTCATGGATAAGAAGATGAATCATTGAATCACTTTGTTTCACATGTGTGGATGGAGGAAGTGTTTCACATTGGGACTTTAAATATTTGGATGTAGTGGTGCACGGGGAATCTAATACTTATAACAGATGCACTGGACTTATGTTTATTATAATTATGTTTTGATTGATATTGGTTCAATTTGGGAGTATTGTTATTCATGTTTGATGCACCATTTGCACATTATCTCACTAAAATTAACACAGGTTTAAAACATTGGTTTAAACATGCATGGACTATAGGAATGTTGTAATTTCCCCTTTCATAGGGACACATGGAGGGGTACACTTTAAGACAACCAATATTTTATTTTTATGTTCATTTGTCATACAGAGGTCACATTTATTTAATTGTGGGCCACTATCACTAACGGATTGTGGCACTTTTTATTTCACTAGTGGCAGCGCTGCATTTATTTATATTTATATAAAATAATGTAGCTAATAAAACATATAATCCAAGGACATATGACAAAAACCAAAATTAAAAAAATAAATAAAATAAACGTCCAAAGAATCAAAAGTTCAGTGAAAAAAATTAATGATGTCAATCCACCACCATAAATGTGCTCTTGCTTGCAGTATAGCAATTCACAAATGCCATCATCGTCTCCCTGTGAATTCAAAACTCACCAACACTGATGGCTACCACTACAACAGCATGAACGCCTTTGTGTTTAAACAGAAATTCCAAAGGTGCACGTGGCCGGAAAATTACTGTATCACTCTGTCTGGATGGGCTGTGATGACATAAAGCTCACAAGAAGCAAATATGTCTCCAGTAGTGTAGTATTTATTAAAAATCCATAAAAATACATCAAGTGCAACAAAGAAATGTCAGCTTACATAGATGGCTGCTTCTGACCCAGAATCGTGCAGCGGCATGACGTTAGCACTGTAAACTCTTAACTGACGCGTTTCGTCCGACTGCAAGCAAGAGCACTTTTATGGTGGATTGACATCATTAAGTTTTGTCACTGAACGTTTGTTTTTATGGATGTTTATTTTATTTGTTTTTTTAATTTTGTTTTTTGTTATATGTCCTTGGATTATATGTTTTATTAGCTACACAATTTTATATGATTGGCACTATACTTTTATTTTTTATGCACATTCATTTAGGTTTGGCATACTACCTATTGGTGTCAGCTGCCTCACACTTTTAAATTCAGTGCGGATATTGTTTATTTTATTGTACTTATAGTTTGAGCATAATTGATGGTTGCTAAGCTTCTGCATTTTACTGATACTATGCATTATCGTAAAACAAATTATGTATTAATCCATGGTGTGATGTATTGCACAATGGTTTTAAAGAGATCATGTCACTTTGCCCTGAATGGTCTGTGTAATGCCCACCCCTGGTCACTTTACGGTCACTTCTCCAGCTTTCCCCTGCTGCTCCCTCTTCTGTCACAGGTGCCACCAAAATACCCATTGTTTGCTAGTATCAAATCTAAGAGGGAACTGTGAAATCACTTCTTTATCATGTGACAATATTTTGTCCTAAAGTATTGGCCCCTAGGCTTAAACAGCGCCTAATGGGAAGAGCATTCTCATCCATACCTTGAAGCACTGGGTATTTTACAGTGGTGGCCTCAAAAGCAGGAGCAGCAGGGGACCACTCCATACAGACTGTCACTTTGCATTGAACAGGCAAGGTATAAGACTTTTTAATGAGTATACAGAACTTTTCACATTATTTTCTTCCCTACAGGAGCTTACAGACTAACACATTCATGCAGATATGCACCTACACACACAAAAACTAACTATAGTGGATGACCAATATCAATATTCAGGGAAACATCTGTTAAGTGTCTGTAGGACACTGTTCTTCTTCTGCATCTTGTGAGACTTGCCCAACAGCTTGAACTGGCCCGTTTCAACACCCTACTTACAATCTGGCCAATTCCTTCCAGTGCTCAAATGCAAAAAAGGAATGATCTCACTATGCCATTTACCAGGACGAACATCTAGTTAATTGAAGGATGTAGTGAGTAAGTAAAAAGGTTGCAATTGCTGACTTATGAACATACTAGCTCTCTTCACTGTAACTTTCCTTATCTGCCAGGGTGTTCAAGGTCAGTATTCAAAAATACTAATGCTAGAGAGAGCCAGCTAGTATTTGTTGGTCTGAAATGGCACTATCCAAATTTCCCATAAAGAAGGATTTTTTTAAAATTCTGCCTGGGGTCTTTTGTACTTCCTATTCATTCCAGGCGTGATAGTGATGCTATTTCTCAGATAACATAGCTCGTTAAATTGATGTATCCTTAAAGAAAGCCTTTAAGTCAGGCATATTAAAATCAAGTGAAAGAGTGACTACCTAACATTTTAATTATAACTTACTAATTGACCCACTTCAGGTTGTTAAATGTATCCATGCACTGGCCAAAATCCTTACATTTCCCCCCACTCCATGCGTTAAATGTTTGCATTTGCTAGGGGGGAAGAAATGAGATCAAATACTTACCTTATTCCTTGCTCCCATAGGCTTTCTTCTCTTCATGCAAATGGTCCCCCAAAGCCGATTCACTTCACTGCCCAGCTAGTTACAACTCTCAGGTGTCATCATTTACAGTGCAGAACCAGCAGTTTTTAACCAATTTTCTACCAAACACATTAAGTACACTAAGGGGCAAATTTATAAAGCAGTGAATCTTACATTGAACGAACATTTACTGCAGGTCAATCTTCCTGTGTGTTTTAAATGCCAATGATTGATTAAAGTGGCAAAAGGTAGTGCATATTATTTATACAACTGACCATTTAATTGTCCTGTCTTACAATAGAAATTATGCTAGAAACAGTGAAGATATGCTGAGTTGTAATAAAACATGCCCTTGACTCTTTCCCTTTAAGGAAATGAAATTGCTTCTTTGGTGAAAAAGTTGTCTTAGTGCCTTTAGGCAAACATTCCAGTACAAATAAAACATTGTAAATTGGTGATCCCTTCATATGAACATCCACTTAAACTTTACAGTCTGATTTATTTTCAAACCCTACAGTTCACCAGAAGGCAATGAAGTTCACCGCTTGTGACACCTAAAATGTAATACATTTAAACATGTGTTCCTCTTCTAAGTTTTCATCTGAAAACATGCTATGATAGACTTCATTTGTATGGCATACTTACTGGAAATAAATACGTAATAAAAGTCTGAAAACACTTCCAAACTTTTGTTTCATAGTTCCCGTAAATTGCTTTGTGGGTCGTTATGCTATTTAACGGCCCAGTATATCAATCTTACGATGTATTCCACAGCATAAGCTTTCAAACCTAAACAGGCTTCTTCATCATCTTATTTTTACAACCACATTGTAACACATTTGCAAGTTCAAGTGTCTTTGTAGCACCACTAGTTTTCAAGAAAGGACTGAACTTTTTAAAATGTATTTGAACTGAAAGGTGAAGTTTTTGATCTCCAGCCATGTAAGGCCTTTTCAAATGAATCATCCTTTGGGCTAAATATATACTTAGATTCATATTTCAAATATATATGAATTACCAAGTAAACTTATTGACCTCCTGTAGTGTATTTCACAGATGCTCCGTATCAAACTCTCTGTTATCTAAATTTTAGCTTTAAAATATACTGTATATACTGCATCGTTAGGAATTCACTGTCTTTGTCTACCCTGGCTTTGCTAAACTGGTGATTAATCAGTAAAGGGAACACAAATGTGGGTGAAATTTGTACTGATGGACAAGCTTTGCACTGCAAGTTGTAAGAACATAGCCAGGGTAAAGAAAAAGCAAGCTGTGTAAATTTCTTCTGATCTGCAGTAATTAATATATTGGGTACAGATGAGGGAGGTTAATAAGTTCAGCGTCATTCAGATTTATCACTCAGTCACAGTTAGGAGTGATTTTGAAAGACAAAAAGTGGTTGTAAACCTCAGACATGAAATATGAACACAGCAAATCCCTCTATAGTGTGTACTTGTCTCTATACAGAGCACTGAGTGCCATTTCTGTCTGCTGCTTCACTCCTCTGCTATTAGCATGAATCATTTCTGACAAGTTTTCCTGACACCAAGAGAAAAATGGTGACAGGGGAGAGACCGCCAGCAGATTGACAGCCTCCCCTCTGTTGCTGTGTGCTGTGTGAAGGGGGGTGTGTCTCTTCCCTCCAATCAGCTGTCAGAGCTCTCCTCATTGAGCTCTGCAGTGCAATCTCAGTTCTCTGTTCTATTTTTTTCTGAACCCTTGGACAAGCTTTATAAATTCCAGATTTTGAATGGCTGTAGAGAAGAGAAGAGTGCATATAAAACAGGTAAAACTTATGGGGGAGGATTTGTTTCTTCTCTGTATATCATATGTGGCCATTCACTTCACGGGGTATATGTAAGGGTTCACAACCACTTTAAGAACTAAAGAGTCATGGGACATGTAGTCCTAACTGCACATAAAAAACCTAATGGATTGATTTGATTCTTAACCACTTCCCATCTGGCCCATGTACATAAAAGGCTGGACGGGAGCAGTGCCGAAGCTGGTGGCCATTTATAAACATCCCCCCACATTCACTGCCTGTGCGCGCTTCTCCAGACACAGCGGAACACCAATCGCTGTACGGGACCTCTGTGTGAGGTCCCGATTCATATGATTCCTGATTGGCCAATCGGGGATCACATGAATAGTAGTAAGCAAGATGTCACTTGCTGACATCATTGCTTACTACTAGTGAAATCTATGAGTGATCACAGACGTCACATGGTACAAGGCTATTTACAACAGCCTTGTACCATGTGACAAGCTGTGACCAATCACAGCTCTCACAGTATTTCTCAATAACTGCAGGAATGCAGCCAGAGAGAAGGAGAAATGATTGTTTTTACAGCCTTTATGGGTGTAAAAGCAATCAGTGTAAAAAAAGAAAAAAAATCTTCATCACCCCCCACAAGTAGTACAGTGTCACTATGGTGATTATAATTATAATTTTTGGTTATAAACTAATCTGGGTTTTCTTTTATTTTACTAAAAAGATAGCTGAATACATTTTGGCCAAGATTTATGAAGAAAGATTATTTATTTGCTAAATTTTATAAGAAAAACACTTTTTTTTTCAAAATGTTTGGACTTTTTCATTTATATAGAAAAACAATACAAATCCTAGTGGTGAATAAATACCACCAAAATAAAGTTTTATCTGTCTCAAAAAAATGCTAAAAAATCATATGGGTAGAGTGTTGCATGACCATGCAATTGTCATTCAAAGTGTGATAGCACTGAAAGCTGAACACTGGCCTGGACAGGAAGGGGGTGAAAGTGTCCGGACTTGAATTGGTTACATAAAGCTCATTCTAAATAATAAAAAACAATGCTTGCTTTTAATATTTTTGTTTTAACTCTTTCCCTACAAGATTAACAAAGTATTCTGAACCTGAATCTGGAAATGTATGTGATAGATTTATGTTGTCATCAAAGCAAGATATGAGGGAAAATATTCCAATGAGGACAAATGTTCTGGTGACAACAACAAAAGATGAGAGCTCCCCTCACTTTGGGGATAGTTCCTCTCATTTTCAGTTGTATCTCCAGGACAGGAAGTGAAGGTAAACCTCCCTAGCAGGACAGCCTACAATAAAAATGCACAACATGGGCTTTAACCCTTCTCTTCCCTATCCGGAATTTTACAAAGTTTCTGGTATACATTTACTTTATTAAAATGAAATGTTGCGCTATGTCTTTAAATTATTATACTTTTGTGTCACTATGAACCAGAGTAATATAATTAAACCGTAACTTAAATATTCAACAAAAGAATTTCCGTGTTTCAAATGCAATATTACCACAATATATGTGACTTGGTGAGTGACACCACTATTTCAAAAGTGCAGATACATGCATAATCATTACATTCATAATAAATGAACATCAGTCAGTGATAAAAAGTCCACCACCTTCACGTTAATGTACAAACAAAAATTATATGTGAGAGGGTCCCACCACCATTGCAAATGTAGCCATTTTCTTCCATTTATGGATAGCAATAATGACCGCTGTGAAACACACCACCTCCACCATATCCACTTGACCTCTGGAAGATTCAACCCCCTTTCTGACCAGGCTTTTTGTGCTATACTGAACTGCGTTATTTTAACTGACAATTGCACGGTCATGCAATACTGTACATAAATGAATTTATGTCATTTCTTCTCACAAATAGAGCTTTCTTTTTAGTGGTATCTGAACACTACTGTTTTTTTTTATTTTGCACTATAAACATAAAAAGACAATTTTGAAAAAAATATATATATATTTTTCACTTTATGCTGTAAAACATATCAATAAAAACATCTAAAAAAACTAATTTCTTCATAAATTTATGCCAATATATATTGTGCTAAGTATTTTTGGTAAAAAAAAATTGGTTTGTGCAAAACATACAGAACATACAAACTATGTGATACAGTATATACTGGAGTTTTTTTTTTTTAAACTAGATATGGTGGGGATCAGAAATGATCTTGCCAGAAATCTTATGAGCCGATAACTTGCTGTGTTCTTTGCCTGTGCTGCATTGGAATAAGTTACACTATTTTCTCAGGGCTACATAGCCTCATCTGTCTATGGTATATAGAATGGGAGTAGAGAGGTGTTCTGCAGTCCTATTCTGTTTCTGTTGTCCTGATACAGTAAACTAAGTGAGCATTGTCATTCTCGGACTGGAAGTGAGTTCCTAGGAGAATTACTGTGTAAAATCAAAGGAAAAAAAACCATGAAAAAGAGTGGATCTGACATATCTAACACTATTGTTGGAGCAACTGTTCAAAAAACACATGGCTTCCCAGCTTGGTCCCATGCCCCTACCCTACCCTAAACCCTTTTCCCTCCCATCCTTCCACTTGATGAACTTTGGCTTCTTCTTGCCCTACTTTAACTTTTCTTTGCCCTACAACTCCCTACACACTTTCCCATCACTGCTCTCCTCCATATCTCCTTTTTTCTCTTTCCGTGCTTTCTTTAGCCCCAACAAAAGAAAGGTACCCTATACGCTACATCAGGGCTTAAAATTTCAAGTCTAGACCTACTAGCCAGGCACAAACCTTACTCTCCAACAGTTGCCCCTCCCAACCTTGCCCAGGTGTGCCTCCAACCGCACCCCCAGCCCGCCCCCCAACCCCGCCCCCCAGCCCTGCCCCAACCACGCCCCTTAAAGCTTATGAAATTACATTTTTCTTTAGAATAAAGAGTCCAAAATATAAAACTCTATACAGTAATGTATATCCCACCTCCTGGAGTACAGGGGACCTGGGACATACATTACTGCATACATGTCATATCACTATAATGGAGTACAGGGGATCTGGGATATACATTACTGTATACATGTCATATCACTATAATGGAGTACAGGGGAGCTGGGATATACATTACTGTATAAATGTCATATCACTATAATGGAGTACAGGGGAGCTGGGATATACATACTGTCTACATGTCATATCACTATAATGGAGTACAGGGGAGCTGGGATATACATACTGTATACATGTCATATCACTATAATGGAGTACAGGGGAGCTGGGATATACATTACTGTATAAATGTCATATCACTATAATGGAGTACAGGGGAGCTGTGATATACATACTGTATACATGTCATATCACTATAATGGGGTACAGGGGAGCTGGGATATACATTACTGTATACATGTCATATCACTATAATGGAGTACAGGGGAGCTGGGATATACATTACTGTATACATGTCATATCACTATAATGGAGTACAGGGGAGCTGAGCTATACATACTGTGTACATGTCATATCACTATAATGGAGTACAGGGGAGCTGGGATATACATACTGTGTACATGTCATATCACTATAATGGAGTACAGGGGAGCTGGGATATACATTACACTGTATACACGTCATATCACTATAATGGAGTACAGGAGAGCTGGGATATACATTACTGTATACATGTCATATCACTATAATGGAGTACAGGGGAGCTGGGATATACATTACTGTATACATGTCACATCACTATAATGGAGTACAGGGGAGCTGGGATATACATTACTGTATACATGTCACATCACTATAATGGAGTACAGGGGAGCTGAGATATACATACTGTGTACATGTCACATCACTATAATGGAGTACAGGGGAGGGGGGATATACATTACTGTATACATGTCATATCACTATAATGGAGTACAGGGGAGGGGGATATACATTACTGTATACATGTCATATCACTATAATGGAGCACAGGGGAGCTGGGATATACATTACTGTATACATGTCATATCACTATAATGGAGTACAGGGGAGGGGGATATACATTACTGTATACACGTCATATCACTATAATGGAGTACAGGGGAGGGGGATATACATTACTGTATACATGTCATATCACTATAATGGAGTACAGGGGAGGGGGGATATACATTACTGTATACATGTCATATCACTATAATGGAGTACAGGGGAGGGGGGATATACATTACTGTATACATGTCATATCACTATAATGGAGTACAGGGGAGCTGGGATATACATTACTGTATACATGTCATATCACTTTAATGGAATACAGGGGAGCTGGGATATACATTAATGAGTAATGTATACCCCAGCTCCCCTGTACTCCATTATAGTGATATGACATGTATACAGTAATGTATATCCCAGCTCCCCTGTACTCCATTATAGTGATATGACATGTATACAGTACTTACTCCTCGAGTCCCCCACGGCGGTGGAGAGGGTGTCTCCTCTCAGCGGAGAAGAGCAGACCTCTAAGGCACCTGTCCCCTCAGCGGTGGTGCCGAAGAAGCCGGAAAGCGGAGGTTGGAAACCAAAACTCGGCTTCACAATGAGGCTTGGAGAGCAGCCGCTCCATCATCTGTGCGCGCCGCTAAAGAATTTCTCCTCGCATTTGGCGAGCAGCTTTTTCAAGCCCTACACTACATCCTACTGTGCCCTGACATGCTCAACATGTCCCATTTCACTCTCTACACTCAATGCACATTTTCTAATTACTTATCAGACCGTATCTCAATGCTAACAATTCCTTGTACTTCTGTGATTTATTCACTTCAAGCCTTGTTGAACATCCCATTTTCTTCAGTGTAGCACCCTCTAGTGTGCTACTAGAGTAGTGTAGGATAATCTATTGTGTAGTATTCCATGGTAACTGTGCGAGTCTGTAAATTAGGTTGGGTCCTGCAGGTTAGGCTGAATGGCTTAACAAGTTGGGACTCTATTACCTCCACTTGGTTCTGGAGGACCATGGAACCTTCCAGAAGCCAGTGGGCAGAAGAGGTGAAGACCTAATCTGCATGTTTATGGGAGTTTAACCAATCCCAGGTTTGGAAGCCCTGGTAGAGTGGTGAGACCAACCTTTATATATGGGAGAATCAGGCTGGCATGGGAGTTAGGTGGAAGATGGAGTGCTGAGGAAACTGTTGGTGGCCTGGGAGGGGTCCCCAATGTCTAGGGGGCTGGCCTCCAGGCTGAGCTTGGGCTGGCTCAGGAAGGTCCATTCCACATTGCAGCATGAATAGAATCAAGGCCTGGGGGCAGTGGGAGCAAGGAGGACAGAGTGAGTATATCAGCACACCCAGGGATATACAGGGGAAGAGACTGCCACATGTAGCAAGCTTTCAAAGGACAGACTTGTACTTAATCCTTTATCCTTGTCCTGGCTGTAGAGCTGGGAGCAGTTCTACAGGGGAGAGGAGACATCTCTGCATGTAGATTACAACAAGCTAAGCTAACTTTTAAAGGGGCCTGCAAGTCTCTAGCCCGTAAGGGGCAGTTGCTACTGATCCATAATAACTGGCCGCTTTCAAGGAAAAGAACAGTCCAGGATCTGTTTCTGTAAATAGGAAGGAAGTTGTCCCTTTGCATTGATCCAGTAAAGTTAGGCATCCCAAATCCCTATTACCCCATCCAAGTTGTATCCCCTAATAAATAAAATACAATAAGTGTTCACTAACTGTGGATCCAAGTGTGGAAAAAGTGTGTTGCCTGGCTGTGCGAAGCTTAGAGGGATCCTGAAACACAGCGACCCTCAAGAGGGTAGCGCTACATCAGGCATCTCTCACAGATGATTTTCTATTTGTTAACCCTGTAAATATTATATATTTTGTAATTCCTATGCATTTCATTAAAAGAAAGTGAATGCTGCCACCACATATATGGACTGGTAAACTGCAACATATTTTTTTTTTAGTTTTGGTTTTAGATACAATTTAATACATAGAGAAGTGGTCCAATGCAAAGCGAAGATTCAATCCAGATTAGAAATTGCTTTAACATTGTTCATACTCTCTTACCTTAAAGATAAGAAAACAAATCTGTCTCTGTTTACATATAAATGACACCTTTCTGTCCCTCATTACTGTTACACAGAGACCTTTGATGGCAAATGAATATGTACTGTTTACAAGAGTAATATGATTTTAATTAAAAACAATTTAAACCCCCATCTTGTCTAAGCAGACAAGGCAGCATGATCAGATGGACTTCATGATATATACTCACAGCTATCAATTCTAATACATGCAAACTTTCTAGGATACATTTCTGATATATCCTGACATTTTAAAATATGTCCTTTTCTGTTCTGCCGACTAAACGCAGATTGTTCAGTCTTATATCACTGTCACAGCAGTATTAGAACAGATGGCTGCTTCATCACAAAATCAAGAATTAGGATAATTTATGCTGTTCACTCTTACAAGAATGTAGATATGTAAAGCACTTGTAATCTGCATACTGAACATAAGAAGGAATGTAAGCCTGCTGAAGTTAGCTGGATGGAATTCTTTATAGAAGGTGTAAAGAGGGCTATAGGGAGCAGGAACCACTCCTAGTACATTGCTACAGGAAAACCCCAGGGGCATTTCTTGGCTTGGGCAATATAGGCAGTTGCCTCTCTGGGTTGGGCTACATTGTATCCTCCTCCTGCTCCAATCAAACACTGTATAGGAGACGTGTCAAACACAAGGCCTACTGGCCATTTTATGTTGTCCTCACACCTCCCACAGTTGCGGAACCCCCCTCGTTTGCACTCCCACCTTGTCTCATCAGTCAGCAACAGACAGGAAGACATACCTCCTCCACCAGATCCTGCGCTTCTCCGTGCAGCTGCAGAGAGGCTTGTCTCTGCCTTCTGCACCCATCTCAGCAGTCAGCAGCAGAGAGGAGGACAGAATGCCTTGTACAGATCCTGCGCCTCTGTGTGCAGCCGCATCACCCTCTCATTTCTGCTTCCCCTGGTCTCAGAATTCAGCAGCTGACTTCAGCCCTTCTCTGGTCTTTCTCCAGACCCTGCACTTTCTGTTCCCCAGCTCCAACCCCAGCAGCACAAAGTAAGGGGAGCAACTGTGATGCATGGTAGGGTGTAAGTGGGGTGGGGTGCTCTGGAAATCTTTTCTTACGGATACAACCAGCCCTTTGAGGGCAACCATCATGCTGATGTGACCCATGCTGAAATTTAGTTTGACACTCTGGTGTAGGAGCTGAGACTTGGCCAAGTCAAGTGTGTGCACCTTTTGGCCCAGGAAGTGATGGGGAAACAGTGGAGACACAACATTTTTTTCAGTAAAATGAGAGAGAACATCTGCTCCCCTTATTTGCTCTCCTCCAGGCACATTTTTCCAACAAATTTCCCCAACAAGGTCATATATGGCAACACAACTAGACAGTAGTTTTTACTTATCCTGGGTCTATCCAAAACAAAAAGAAAAGTTTTTTGACTGGAGTTGCTTATAACATGTGTAACCTTGTAAGTTTAACAAAGTGTTATATCTTTTTCAGTGGGTGTGGTATTTTACCAGGACGGGTAACCAGCCGAATTATCAGATGGATGGTAAATGTAACTTGCAGTTTACTAAGCATTTGCAAAGTTAGAAGCAATAATGCAAAACAGGTTTAGGGTGGCAAAACATGCATACCCTGAAGAATAATGAAAAACAGGTTGATGATGACAGAGAACATGCAAACAATGGAGTCTGATTATGAAAGCTGCATAAACATGGACTCTGTACAGCTATGTATGTGACTTAATCAGTGAAACATGTGGCTACATACCACAGTCTTTATAAGACTCTATACCAACAGAAAGTCAATCTGAGAATCACTAGCTCAGTAAAACAGTACAGAACACAGTTACTCGTGATTATACTCAGCATCCCTCACAGTGAAATCCAAGGTAGTCTTACTAACACAAGTGAACAGCTGGAGGGATCAAAGGAGCAGGGTCACCCCACTGCAACTAGAGTATTTTGATACCAATCGGGGTTCTGCTTCCAACCTTCTCCCAATTGCTACTAGAGAATTGTGGTTCCAGTGAGGTGGAACTTCTCGTTTGGGCCTTGGATCCCTCCAGCTGTTCCCCTGTGTTACCAGAGCTATGCTGGACTTCACTGTAAGGGACAAATTTTATGTCCCATTTTTATCTGGTTAGTAAACTTCAAGTTAAGCTGGTTAAACACTAGTAGAATTTTGTTCCAAATTTTTTGTTTTAAGAATGTTCGTTTGAATTTCTAATCATTAGCGGGGTCAAATTATTGTTTTTTTAACTACAGTGACAAGAAGGAGCAGAGTGGAAAATGTTTCTAGAACAAATGTGGTTTTCATTCATAAATTATATTCATTGCAAAATTGAATGTTAAAAGCATACAAAATTTTTAAGGACTTTCAAAATGACGTTCATCGAGTCATCAAATGTAGAATTTTTTTTACAAATGTACATATGAATATTTGCATAGCTTTACAGTTACTCCCTGTCTGATGATTCAGCTCATTACCCTTCATGTTTCGAGAGTATTAGGCCTCATGTACACTGGAACATTTATTTTACTGCCAGCAGAAAAACGCTAATATGCACGTAAATGCAGTACCACGATTAGCTGTGTTTACCCACATTTTGCACTTGAATGACAGGGTCCCTAACATTTAGCGGGACCACATGAGATTGCTCAAAGGGACTTGGTCTCTCTCTCCCTCCTTCCCGCTCTTTTTCAGGTTGCCAGAGGAATCTGTGTGGCAACAGTTGCTGATTGGCCCATGCTTTCCCCCCATAAAAGCTGCTACTCACAAGCTCCAGCAGCTGCTGAGGGACCGGGCCGCGGCTCATTGAAGACCAGGAACCTGTGTCATGGAGAGCCTTCTTTGCCGCCTCATTGAGAAGGCACAGCTCCGGTGGTGAGGAGTGGCTTAAGAACTGCTTAGAGGACGATTCCACCCCTCCTCTTCCTTACGTTCAAGAGCAGGAGATGTCTGGAAAAATGGCAGCCGAAACTATAGGCATGCGCAGCGCAATCCGACAACCCAAGAGGAAAAGGCAGAGGAAGGATTGTCCAACTCCTTCGCTCATCAGTAACAGTGCTCCCTCATTTTCAGCCAGTGAGATTACTCCGTGTACATATGAAGATGCCACTCAGCCTGCTGTTATAGCTGCATCTAGTGGACAAATGAAAAATTCTTGTTATGGTGAGAATTTGTCTTATTATAAAGTTAATGAATTAAGGTGTCTTTTTATAAAACAGAGATCAGCGTCGATCCTAAGGATCGTTGCTGATCTCAGATCACTAGTGGCTTAGGAAAGATAGATGATCAGCGGAGAACATGTTCTCCGCTGATCATTTTAGCACACAGACTGCCAGTGTATGAAGGAGCGATGTCAGCCCTTCACTGGCGATCTGTGTTCTCCCTCCAGATTCTCCAGCCCAGAGCTGGAGAATCGGGGGAACCGCAAACAAAGCAGCGATAATTTACCTCTGCTTAGTAAATGGTGTTTGACTGATCTCTTACTGTAATCTCGTGAGATTCCGTTAAAAGCAGCTGTTTTCTAGTGTTCAAAGAGTTTGTAGATCACTTCTCTCTTCATCTGGAGAAGCGATCTACACCACTTCATAAAAAGCAATTCAGAGGAGAACCGTCTCCTCTGAAAATGCCGGAGAATTGAGCAGCAGTCATTTACCGCTGCATGATAAAAGGACACCTAAGTGTTATAGTTAATTATATTGCAAATATTTTGGATGGTATAATAAAAAAAAGTAATTTGGATATATCACAAGAAATGCAAGATTTAGGGGCACAGGGTTCTGGTGCATTAAATAATAGTTCTACTTAAATTTCTCGTTCTGACCTTAATGCATCAATGGCATCTTTAAAAAAAATATGTTGGATGTTAGTGCAAATATGAATGAAAATATGCCTATTGTACCTCATAATAAGCCATCTATGCCTGTCAGCGCTTCTTCACTCTTTTCGGTTAATCCGTCATTACTTCCAATAAATCTTAAGCCATTGTTAGCAGAAACATGCCTTAAAGAAGCACTTCCATGTGAAATAATTCCCTTAGGTTTTCACCTGGCCCCATCAGTAAAGGAAAAAATTTGGAATGGAGATTTTGTGGATATTTTATCTTTATTGCCAGCATCCAAGGAATTTTTGGTTAAAACAGAAAAAAAGGGGAAGACAGAACAGAAGAAGATAGGAGAAGGGCTAAAACATTTCAAAACTGGCTTCAGGCATTTTGCATATACGCTGCTGTTTTGGGTGAACATTTCCCGGAGAGATGCTCAGGCTTGTTTCAACATTAGGATATTGTCGCGGAGGCTTTCTGACATTTTGGTGGCACAGCCTGGTATACTTATGATGAAAATTTTAGACAAAAGCTTTCAGTCCATTCCACTTTACATTGGGGAATTAAAGATGTTGGCTTATGGTTGAATTTAATGTTACCACAAAGATCTTTAATCTCACAAAAGACCAACGTCAATCAGAATTCCTTTTCGTAAAGGATTGCATTTAACAAAAGCGAATGTCGATTCCTATCTAACTGTAGATACAAACATGAGTGTTCATACTGTAATGGGTCACAGCCAGCCTTTAGATGCTTTCGTAAATCCTCCGCTCCATCATTTCAGCTTCAAAATTGGGATCCAAATATTAAAAATGAAGACGCCAGTGATATTGTCAAAAATGTTACCATGGTTCGATCACTACCCAAACAGCAGGATGACAAATCTATTGCGTAGACGGTTCAGAGAAGGTTTCCTAGTTCCTTCTTTCGACGGTAAAGGTTGTTTTCCAGTTAAAAATTTACGTTCAAGCTTTTTGCATTCAGACATTGTGGAAGATAAAATTAAAAAAGAACTCAGATAGGATAGCTGGCCGCTTTTTTGACACCTCTTTTTTTCAATTTTAGACTATCTCAATTAAGTTTGGTTCCTAAAAAAGAACCTGGAACCTTTTGTTTGATCCATCATTTATCTTTCCCCCCTGATAGTTCTCTTAACGATGAGGTTTCAGATTTTGATGCTTCAGTTTCTTATGCATCCTTTGATGAGGCCATGATTTTACTAAGACGCTTTGGTAGATCAGCGCTATTAGCAAAAGCTGACATCAAATCTGTCTTCCGTTTGCTACCTGTACACCCTCAAGGTTTCAATTCATTGGGTTTTTATGTTAATGGTTCCTTCTATTTTGATAAATGTATGCCGATGGGTTTTTCCTTGTCATGCTTCTATTTTGAAGCCTTCTCTACCTTTTTACAATGGGTTCTATCCGAATTATAGCCAGAAGGTGGTTTTCTTCATTATTTAGATGATTTTCTTTTCATTGGCCCTCCTGATTCCAACGTTTGTTATGAGTCTTGAGTTTGTTTCTTTAATATCTAAAAATGTTTTGGCATTCCTCTTGCTCAAGAAGAAATGGTATTCCCAACTACAGTCATTGAATTCCTAGGCATTATCATAGATTCATTGTATATGGAATTTAGGCTGCCTTTAAATAAATTGACTCAATCGAAAGTTATAATTTCATCTTTCCTAGGTAGATGGAAAGCATTGTTAAAAAAAGTGAAGTGCAATCCCTGCTTGGTCTTCTTGCCTTTGCGGCTAGGATTTTTCCAGTTGCTAGAATATTTTCTCAGTGATTGGCTCTAGCCACAAAGGGCTAAAAAAATCCTTATGCACATATTACCATTTCCAAACAAACTAAGGATGACTTGAAAATTTGGGATAGTTTTTTGTGTAACTTTAATGGCTCCACAATTTGGCAAGAAGAATGTATTGATGATTTCGACTTGGGTTTCTTCACGGATGCTTCTGGATCTATCGGCTTCAGTGCCTTTTTACAAGGCCATTAGTGTGTATGGCATAGTAGCTGGAAGATTCCAGAAATTCAGCAGAATATAGTTCTATTAGAATTATTCCCTGTAGCAGTTACAGTTGTCATCTGGGGTAATACATTTAAGAATCGTCGTATTCTATTACACACAGATATTAATGGCGTCCAGTTTGCTATCAATTATTTATCCTCTAAATCTGAATTGGTGATTAAGTTACTCCATTTTCTTGTATCACATTGCATGAGATACAACGTATTTCTAAAAGCTAAACACAATCTGGGAATGGAGAATAACATAGCAGTTTCTTTATCTAGTTTACAGTTTTGCAGGTTCTGAGAACTGGTTCCAGAAGCAGATCTGATCGGTTTCCGTTGCCCAGATTTCCTTTGGGGCTTGATCTGGGATTAATTGCTTCTTCCCTCAAGAACTCTGTTTCAGGCAAAACTTGGGAGGATTATCTTGACTCTTGGTATAAATGTGGTTCTTTTTGTTCTAATATGAATATTAATCCATTGGAGATAAATGCTTATGTGGCATTGTCTTTTGTTTCTAATTTAATTCATTCCAATTTCAGTCCTGCTTCAATACATAGAATTTTGGCAGGAGTTTCCTTTTTCTTAAAAATGCAAGTCTTCCAGGCTTAACTTCCTTTTATCAAGTTTCTCAGGTTTTAAAAGTTTTAAAAAAATCCAGGCTAAGTTGCTATAATAAACTGCCTTTTTCCATAGATTTATTGGGTAAACTTGCTTCAGTTCTTAAAATAGTTTGTTTTTCCTCTTTTGAAGTTCTACTATTTCGATCTGCTTTTACACTAGCCTTTTTTGGTGCTTTGAGACTGGGTGAATTCACAGCTCCATATAAATCCTCACTTAGTTTTCTGTTATTTTCAGGACAATTCCCTTAGAATATTAATTAGTAGATCTAAGACAGATCCCCTTGGCAAAGGCAAGTATATTACTTTATTTTGTTCTCCCAATCCAACTATTTGTCCCGTTTTCAATACATCCCGTTATATGTCCATCAGACATTGTGACATCCACTTTAACAAGATATCAGTTTTCAGAAATTCTCTCTGCTTGTGTCAAGAAATTGAATCTTTAAGGTCTTCGTTTTTCTCCTCATTCCTTTAGGATAGGTGCTACCACAACTGCCAATGGTTTGGGTTTTTCTCCATGGGTAGGACGTTGGGATAGTGATAGATACAAAATTTATGTTCGCCCGCACTTATTAATCAGTTAATTGTGTCTTTTCAGGTCTGACTAAAATAATTATTTGGATAGTTGGTCATTCTTTTATCTATTAGGCCACAAAGCAAGCCGAGACCAGGAATTATTCCACTAATTTAGGTTTAAACTCTAATACATTTCAGGTTTTTTGGTGGGGTGTTAGAGGTCTCCATTGGAGGAATATTAGAGAACAACTGATCTAATTATCCAGTATTTGGCCTTTGCCCAACATACTAATTATACATGCCAGGGCTAATGACATTGGAAGGATTAGGACTTGGGATCTGCTTTGCGAAATGAAAAGAGACTTACGTTTTTGTAATCTTTTACTTCCTCATACTGTCTTGGCATATTCTGAGATGGCAACCAGGCTTTTCTGGTCTCCTTGGGTAAGCTTCATTATATTGATAGAATTGGTAGACATCTTAATAGGACGATTCCTAATTTCTTGATTCCTTCTGGCGGAGTTTCATGCTGTCATGTTGAACTTGAAGGTTTTTTGCCTGGCCTCTTCTGTAACGACTTAGTTTACCTGTCAGACGTCGGCCTTGACATATTCAATACTGGCTCACAAAACATCATTGATTTGGCTATGGTGTTGGTGTGTCCTCAGCCAGCTGGTTCCTCACTGGCTGAGGTTGGCGGGGTTTAGTTGTCCAGTTTATCTGGATGGACATTGTGACTGAATTTTTGTTTATTCTTGATGGTTTAGCCAAAAAAGTATATATATATATATATATATATATATATATATATATATATATATATATATATGTTAGGTAATTTGTTTAATTGAGGTTAGCCTTTAAATAGCACCATGGCCAAATATTTTCCAGTAAAGAGCATTGTATTTGAATATTATTGTATTGTGTCTTTATTATTGTATATAAGACTCCTTTGGGCTATCCCAGGACAGGGTCCCAAGCATTTAGCGGGACCCACAAGACATTGCACAAAGGGTCATGGTCTCTCTCCCTCCTACTCTCTCTTTCAGGTTGCTGTGGCAATGGTTGCTGATTGGCCAGTTTGGGCGGGTGTCCGCAGCGCCTGCGCTTTTCCCCCATAAAAGCTGCTGCTCACAAGCTCAAGCAGCTGCTGAGGGACCGGATTGTGCCCCCCCCTTTTTTGTTTTAGTTTTAATTTTTGTCATGGTGCCTGTTTAGTTAGAGTTTAGTAGTCCAGTTTATCTGGACGAACATCGTGACTGAATTTTTGTTTATTCTTGATGGTTTAGCCAAAAAAGGGCTATGCAGTATATATATATAAAAAAACATGTGTTAAGTAATTTGTTTAATTGAGGTTACCCTTTAAATAGCACCATGGCCAAATATTTTCCAATAAAGTGCGTTGTATTTGAATATTATTGTATTGTGTCTTTATTATTGTATATAGAACTCCTTTAGGCTATCCCATGTTTATTCATTTCATTGGCCAGAGTACTTGCCATTGAAATGAATAAACACCCAAGCGCTAAATGCAGTTTGCACTTAGGCATGTTTACGCATGTTTTTACTGCACATGGTGTTTTTTTACCAAAATGTTCCTCTCATGAACATGATTCTTAGGAGTTCAGGAGAGGGACGTTTAATTGCCCCTAAACTCCGCTGCTGCTAAACTCTGATAAAAGCCTATGTGTGCATGGACACATAGGCTTTTATTGAGTTGAGTTCAGGTGTTTTGGCTAAAAAAAAAAAAACACTCCTGAACTCATGTTTAGGAGCAGCAATGTGCACGAGGCCTAAAACTGTACATAGTGTAGGCATTAAAGCGGAGCTCCGCCCAAAAGGGGAAGTTCCTCTTTAAGGCTTTGACCCCCGCTCCCCATTAAGGATTGGCATCTTTGGGGAGTGGGTACCCGAATTTGACAGATACCCGTTCCCTCTTCCGTTGCGATCACCTAGGCGATCGGAAGAGGAAGTTGTCCTCCCCCCTCCCTCCCCGTAGTCTTCTGGGACACGTGACAGGTCACAGAAGACTACGGGGTCATTCACAAAGTGCAGCGGTTTTCACGCATGCGCAGTGGGCATCCGGCTGTACAGCCGCAAGCTGTCACAGCTGGGTGCCCACACTGAAGATGCTGGCACCAGGGAGAGAACACGGCCGGTGAAACCAGCCGTGGTGAGGACACCGCTGGACCAAGGGACAGGTAAGTGGCTGTATTTTAAAAGTCAGCAGCTACAGTTTTTGTAGCTGCTGACTTTTATTTTTGTTTTTCAGGTGGAACTCCGCTTTAACCTACGCTAGACAATAGGCTTGGAAATATATATTGTTAGAGAGACTTTGGCTGGATTTACACTACATGCATTGGTTTTCATACGCATTACATGCACTTGTGTAGATGCATGCTTTCTTTTGCCCATTGTGTTGCTGTGGATTATTTATTTTTCACAGGAAGAGCCAATATGGTTTATTTTTTATTTCCTGAATGTGTTGCTGGGCCCATTGAAAACAATATATTTTTACTTGTTTTTGTGCTGGGCCTGCATTGTGCAGAGCAGCCCATAGTGCACAGTGTGAATGAGTCCTAAATAAGTAAAGCTATTTTAATTATTTATTTTATAACCAGCATCTAAATTTAAAAGTATTTTCAGCTTTAGCCTTAACTAAGCACTTTCTTCCTAACACACTTTGTTAACTTTCAATACTCATATTTTTGTGGCTGCCTATTTTTACAAAGTTCATCAGCATGGCAGATAGTTGTTATGCAGAAGCAGTAATTCAAATAATGTGAGATGCCATTTTTCTCCAAGTCTTGCTGCTCTGCTGCCTCTAATAGCAACCTAGAGCTCAATTTCCTTCTCGAGAACATTGCATTTCTTGTGGAATGTCAATTATTAAAAAGCATTGCCCCGTGTCTTACTCTCCACCAGATGAATTAACTTGCAAAACTTGCTAATTTAATTAAGTAATCTATGACTTTTTATGCAATATGCTCAAGGCCCTATGCCAGGATTTTTATAATTATCAACAGCTACATATTTTACTATATATTGTATACTGCATGGTAAATTAAGGGCAAAAAATCATATACATGCCTTTTGAATGTTGGGTGTGCATCTGTATTCCAACTGATTTTATAATACCTGTAATTAACTTTGATCACCTTTCACTAGGCAAGTTTAAATCAGCACTACAAAGAGTTTCCAATAAATCTGCTAATGCTAGTAATTTGCATCAGCCTTCAATATACATAGTGAACACAGATCATGAGTAGTTTATAAATCAGTGCACAAGGAATCAGCAATAACATAGTTCTTTGTAGCTCTTGTAACTTGTTCCACCCCATGCTCCAGCTGCAGGAAAAATTCAATAAATCTAAATATACACAGAAGTTCAGGGGGACATTGAATCCTCTTTTCTCTGTGCTACAATAAACATAGACAGAGATACCCCTGCTCATTATTACTTTGGTTTAATCTTCCCCGCCAAGGAAAAATGTTGGTGAACAACTTAACTTACACAGCTGATTCTACATTAGATGTTCTCCAGGTTTCAGTGCATGTCATATGTCATATGCTCTCAAAAATTCTGTTGAATACGACCTTATATAATACCTTCCAACTTTATGAAATGAGAAGGGGGCACCTTTTAGAACAAAGATTGTGAAGAAAACATGGACCACAAAGAACTATAACAATAAAAATGATTGGTTAAATCCACAAAGGCTTTACCTCAAAACTACTCTTAATTGGCACTGGCTTTTTAAGAAAATCAATGCACTAATGTAAAGGTCAGATAAAAGATCTAATAAAGTATAAAACTTTTGGCAGTTTAAAAGTGGATTTTATTAATAGAGGTCTATACATCCAACTAAAATGAGGGACAACTATAGAAGAAATAAGTCAGATGGATAGCCTTCCAAATGAAAGACAGTTGGGAGCTATGTTATATTGTTATATTACACTTCTAAATCATGGATAATTACTGGATACTGAAAGCCACAGATACAACACAATCAGATAAATTGATATGCCAGTAAATGACAGGAGCCACTGTTGGAATGGCATGTATTGGGGAACAGATGAAGTGGTTTGCCTGACTGAGGGGAGGGGTACATAGTACCTGCAGCTTTTGGTATCCATCAATTTTTCAAAATCTGAAAATATAATATAAGATCTTATTAAATTATTTTTATGAGTAGAATTGCACTGTTTTTAAACAAATGTTGCGCTGCCCCCGCAGGAGCCACTTGGTAGATTGAGTTCTCTGTTCTTTTGCCATGACTCTGAGAACAACCTCAGCCCCACTGACACACCAGGTTAAGCAAATGGACACTGCACTGCTACTGGGACCACAAATATAGATACCATGCAAACAGCTAAGGTTCAGTATCAAAAAGCAAACATCAAACTGGTTAGTGACCGAAGTACTAGCCAATCTAAAACCGTGCTGCCACTTGCGTAACAATGACACTCTCAGCTGCACCCTGCACAAAGATTTTCCAGCTCTCTGGACCCCAATCTAGGTGCCAACAGCCTGAGAGTGATTGTTACTGGGTTAGGTTAATTACGCAATTAACCCTTCACACTGCCACCACCACCTTTTTACAGAGAAGGAGGCAACTCACAAATCTTAGCAGTAACACTATGATGTTTGAATAATCGTCTGTATACAAACTGTCACCACAGACAGATGTATCCAGAGTTTTTAAAACACACAGTAGCACTCTTCAGAGACAGGGAGTTTTAGTTTGCATTAAAGAGCTTTAGAAACAATTCAGCACTTTTCAGAAAATAGGATTTATTACTAAAAAGGTCAAAATGGTGCAATAAAAATATCTACAGAAAAGATGTAACCAACATATATTTATATAAATAAAGAGAGCAATAACACAACAGAGAGATAAAAGAAAGAAGTTTAAGAAGATAGAATACTTGCAGAAGTCCTGGTTTAAGCAGAGTTCAGGTGTCCTGAACAAAAGGGTACCTTTTCTCCAGAAGTTGGTTCCTGATGTTAAAAGGGAAAATCTCTTCATACCTCTCTCTCCAGGCATGACAGCTTTTCTAGTGTCCCAGCAGGGGGTGTCTACTGAAGCCAAGGGCCAATCGCCTCATTTGGGGAGGGGGGGTTAGGCAGAGACCCAGGCTGTGACCCAAATCCCTCCCAAGTTTATACCATGGTCAATAACCTTCCATAGGTGCATGCAGCAGCCTAGCCACTGGCAGGTTAATATGCAGAATGATATTCTGAACGTCCAGACACCAAATATGACATATCCAGCTGTGACGGATAACAAGATATTGCTTTCTACTCTCTGGTAGACGTTATCTAGGGGTGTAAGATATCAGGTGACTCGTATTAAACTGACCTATCTGAATATATGCTTTGTTTTATTGTACTTTGTTCCTGCCAGGATTTATTAAATTGTATGAAAAAGTGGTTTCAAGTGGGATGTCTGTTTTATTGCAACTCTGGAATGCTTTCATGTCCAGTGACTGACTGGTTTATAGCTTTACGATCAGGCCAAAGCAAGAGTCTGACAGACATCATTGAACCAGCTAATTGGGTTTACAACCATGAAGCGTATCCAGCTGTGCCCGGTGATCTTGTGACCCCAGCATACACACACACCACATGCCATTCAAAAAAAAAGGGAGGGGGAAGACTGATTTGGAGTGAGAATGACATTTGCAGAGTATGATCCAAATTATGGTTGTCATTGTCCATATATGTGCACACAATTATCACAGTGGTAAATGAACCCAATATATTGCCACAGGTTGTAATAAATAGCAGTATGCTGGGTCAATCACAGTTCACTAGGCTATAACAGCATAGAATAGAGCTGAAAGTTAAAGTGAAAGATAAGCCTCCATATAGAGATACCTCTTACTATGTACCATAGGCAAAGTTCTTGTGAAGTAGATATCTGAGTGAGCAGTCTTTGGCCCTAGTTCTTCAGCCGGCTAGAATTGGGGCCCAGTTTTCACGGTGGTGTACATGAGTACAATCCCAATAAAGTCTCTTTGCAGTAAATAATGCCTCTAGTTAGATAGCCAGTTCATATGTGCTCAGTCTCTGCTGCAACAGGTTAATTGCAGCAGTGTTCTCTCACCCAGTACCAGCGATACAGCAACAGGAGTTCCACTGTTCAGATGTCAGCTCACTTCTGGATTTGCCTGCAGCAAATGGCTGCAGGCTGGTAGCAGGTTGATGTGCACACAGGAGCAGCAATCTGCACACCTTGGTCTCCTTGCAGAAAAGAGAATGTTCCTCAGTATTCAGCCTGAGAAAATACTCTCTCTCCCTTAAACCTGTCTCACATTGGACCATAGACTACAATAGTGAAGGTTCCTTCCCAAACTTCCTCTCCCATGATTCAGTACTGCCAACCATCAAGTCTCTTGGGCTCCTTCTGCTTGTCAGCTCCCCTGGTGGATGGAGGTGAGGTAGTGTTAACCCATTCCACTGAGGCCCATTGAGAGCACAGAGAGCACTGCAGCAATGTCCTAAATCACTCTCTGTCTCTAGCCAAGCACTTGACTACACACATAAAGTGTGAGACTTTTTTACAACACCTGGCTGCTCTGGTTTTTTGTTCTTGTGTTACAGTTCTACGCCATGTCATCCCCAAAAGCTGCAAAAAGTGATCCTTAAATATTACCCTGACCTGTCCTACCTGTTTGGATTATAATGCATATTATGAATATACAGTATGCAGCACTGGTGGGCTTATAATTGTAGCATCCTATACATAAATAAATATAGAAACACTAGTGTACTACTGTATGTAATGTACATAAATACTTTAAACAAAAACACACCTTAACAAAAGATATTCAAAGGACAAAAAAACAAATAATAATTGTCAGAACACATAATAACAATGTGTAAAAAGACATGTAAATCAAGCTAAATAAAGCATGTAACAATAGTCTGTATCTCAATGTGCAATCTTGAATAATAAATAAGGTGATAAGGTAACACCCAGTACCCCAAATATAATCCCGCTACCTACTTGACTAGAACCCACCACATCAGAATGACCACCTGTTTAAAGGTTTGTCACATGCTCTCTTTAATCTCTCTTATTGGAATCACACTTGTTTCTCTGTATAGTATTGGACTCTGTATAGATGGATAATCTACTAACCTCTCAGCACACTCTTGCACCGGCACATACTGTAGGTTTGCAAGAGGCTTCTCATAATGTAATTGACTTATTATCCATAGCTAGGTTAAAACCAGCAGGGGACACTCAAGTGATATAGGTGCTTCTAGAACTATCTGGTAATCTCATGAAGGACTGCTGCTATCTGTGTGTGAACAGTGGTCTCTCTGCAGTGGTCTGATGTGCTCCCCAATAAGTCAAAGCTAGAGCTAGGCAGTCAATAAAGCTCATGCTTCTTGATTGGAGAAAAATTATTAGATTGTATGTAAACTAAATCATATAACCTCATACAAGCTATACCATGTAATGTAATTTCAAAACCAATATTTATTATTTTTAAATCTGCATTTTTTAATAAAAATAATACTTGACGATTGTGCCTGTTATAGGGTCCCTTTATTTTTGTGTTGTCAGAAGGGATTCCAAATGTAACTTTAAATGGTGATTTCAGCCCCAGGGATGCACTGATGCTGGTATTGGTATCAGTGCCGATACCGAGTATCGTACTAGTGAAGATACTACCGATACCCTAACCGATACTTTGCGGTGCGATTTGCTTTAATGGACACAAACTTCACCGCAAAGATTTCAAATCCCCGCCACTTTCTCTCCTCTTCTACCACTGACCCTCAGCCTGGGATGCCTGCAGGGAGGTTTCCTACACTGCTCCTGTGTGAACTCGGGCTATGGCAAGCTTGGAGAAAGTGGAGAAACTGCATGCGATTTGGACAGGAATCGCATTCCTGTTCAAATCGCATGCTACTTTTCCATTAACACAAATCGCACCACAAAGAATCGGTACTTGGTATCGGCAAGTACTTGACCAAAAGTATTGGTACTAGTACTCGCAGATCAAAAAAACGGTATCGGTAGATCCCTATTCAGCACACATTACACAGGCATTGTGCACAGTTGTCACCATTAGAAAATCCTGAGCAATGTAATGCAGCCATTACTGGAGCACATGTAGATGGGAAGGAGCTGCAAAGAAGCTACAATAAACCCTAGTATTCAAACTCACCTTACTCGTTGTTTTGGAGGATAAATATAGTTTGTTCAAGTTGATAGAATTAATATAGAAAATAATTAATTCTCCCATTTAACAGAATATTTTGTTAATTCAGCTGGATCTTTGAAAATCAGGGATGCATGTAGAAACATGGCTTTCTACTGACAAATATTCAGGGAGAATTGTCATATCTACTGCTTACTATCCAACCTGAACATAAGCCTTGTGCACTATAACTAGACATGATTCATCCAAATATTCAAATGATGCACAAGTCTGACTCAAGAATAGAAGAAATACAGCAGAGCTGAACTCATGTGCATCTCACCATATGATTGATATCAAGCATTTTCATAATTAAACACTTGTTTCAACCTTGCTGTCGCTCCTGACCTTGCTAAAGGTATTAATCTTTCCAGTAATTCAGTACATTTGTTTCTGCCACATTACTACCCCAAGATTTAAATTTTCCATTGTGTTCAGCAGCTAAAGATCTATGTGCAAACAATGTACTGAGTCAATAGATAAAATAATTCTTATGAAGATTATTGTGCCATAAGTATGTTTTCTTTTTTGTAACATATCAATAGCTCTTTTCCAAGCCTTGTCTGTTTTTTAGGAAGTGTAACTGAATCTACAACACATAAAGCAAGGTTATATACAATGTAAATCTATTGGAATGTACTTATTTTTATGTATTATGTAGTATGTAGATCTAAAGCCAATAATCAAAATCTCATGTAATCTTTACCAAGTTAACATAATTTTGAAGGTTGTTTTTAATTCTATAAATCTATAGCTTTCATTAAGGAACCACTGAGCTTTTGGTACAAGTTGCCCTTTCAGGCATGCCCCTAACCTCTGATTGCAGCCCACCTGGTCCTGTCCATACTTCTGTCCCTATTCCAGCGATCTTTACTGTGCAGCCCTGCCAAGAAATGCAAAGCCTTTTTTTCCTAAAGCATCCCTTCTAGGTCCACATACCCCTCAAGCATAAACAAAACATCCAAAAGGATGTTACTAATTGGACCATGCAACATATGTAGTATAAGGCTTTATTGAAAAACATACAAAAATGTAAATATAGTCATACACAAAAGAGCAGAAAAAATCACTAACCACCACCACACTTAAAATAAAAAGACAACATTGCTTAGTCACCACAGCAGCTGCTCAGCTGGCCCACACATGCACCCATCTCACACTGTCCACGTGTGAGATGGGTGGACAGTGATCTAGTAAGCTATTAATGTCTTACAGGACCAGGTGCAGGCAGCCAGGCTACTAGGGCAAAGTACAGGTGGAATCCTCCAATTGCGTAGCATAACAAAGTAACAATGCTCCCGTGCCAGGCAGTCTCCAGTCACCTAATACCCAACTAGTATATTGCAGGCAGACTGTAAAAGACGTCTCATTAAAACCTGGTGGCCGAGACACACAGTCCAATCAACTATAGCAGTAGACTAGCCCAATATGATGGAGGATTGTTCAAAACAATATACCTTCTACAGAACTCATACTCCTCAGGACCACTGAGGCTGCCGTGAGTACAGTTCCCATAAGAATGAATGGGTCCATGTGAGAGGAATGAGGAGGATCCAGCTGGGATGCTTCTGAAAGAAAAGCTGTGCAGCTCAGGTTAGGGCTGCTCAGTGAAAATTGTTGGAACTGAGACAGAAGTGAATATTGGACAAAGTGAGATGCACTTGGGAAGGAGGGGGGCATACCTTAAAAGGCAACATGTATCAAAGGTACAGTTGCCCTTTAACCACTTCACGTCCTGTGACGTACCCATACATTGCAAGACTTTCAGTGGTTATACCGGGATGATGCCTGCAACTGCGTATAGTTTTTTTTTTCAGCCAGTGGTTGGCTTTCTTGTTAAAACAATTCTAACAGCTAATTAGCCACTGGATTGTTTTTACAAGCAGTGGGAGTAGTCATCCATCCCCTTCCGCTGCCTTCCCAAGCTCTCCAATCCCACTTAATTTTCCAACCCCCGCCTTGCTGCTCAGATCCACCTGTGTTCTCCCCACCTAGCTCTCCTCTTCTCCCTCTTGCCGGCTGAATCTGCTGTGAGGCACAGGAAGATTGGGTTCAGGATGGAGAGTAGGGAGCTGGCTCTCTTCTTTCCTGAATAAAAACAGTGAGAGATCAGTACCAGTTGCTGCTGTGCTTATTCATAACTGAAGCATAGTAAACTGTGTTAACTATGCTTCAATTTGTTAATGAACAGGAAACTGCTTTGTACAGAGCACTTCCCATTCATTTACTGTCCTGTGCAGCTGAGGCTGCAGAGAAAGGGACTTTCTCTATTGGCTCCACCCGTGTGACGTCATTGCGATGATGTGTTGCCTTCTTTTCTCCATATGTTCTTCTACCATTTGATGGGAGATTCTGCTGTTTGAAAGTTAACCACCTCCCGTTCGGCCCATGTATATAAACGGCCAGACGGTGGCAGTGCAGGGTTGGGTGGCCATTTATAAACAGCCTCCCCGTACCCTGCTTGTGCCTGCTCCCTGGGAGCTCGCAGCACCGCGATCCAGTGTCCGCTGTGTCCTCCGGACACAGTGGAACACCGATCGTCATACGGGACCTCTGTGCGAGGTCCCAATCATGTGATCACTGATTGGCCAATCACCCCCCATAAGTAGTACAGTGTCACCATGGTGACACTGTACTGCTAGGGTGTCAGGAATGGACTGGCCAGCAATGGTGGGACTCACCTGCCTTATGGGCTGCAGTACCAGGGCTGGCCAGCGGGTGCTCCCAGCAATCAGAGACTCAACCTTGCAGCCAGCCAAACACCTGAAACTGCTTATACTGGTGTATTTAAGGGATGGCCAGACCTGCAGACTCTGCCTTGGTGTGTGTTTTTCCTGGGCCCTGTATCCTGTTCCTGCATCCTGTTCCTGTTCCTGTCTTGTTGCTGACCCTGCCTGATCTGGACCTCTGCTGACTTCTCCTGCTCTGACCCCGGCTCGTTCCTGACCATCCCTCTGCCTGACCCTCTGTACCATGCTGCCCGCTAGCTGCTGAACCTGGCTTGTGACCCCGACCATTCTCCGCTTGCTCCCCCTGTACCTACCTGCCCGATTGATATTGACCCGGCCTGCCTGACGACGCTTGCATTGTATGTACTGTTATCTGTGGGTGGTTGGTTTGGTTTGTTTGCACTGTGTTATGTTTTAGTATTGCACTGCGTTTATGTTTGTATTGTTAGTGTTAACAAATTATATTGTTTATAACATATCTGAAGTCTGCGTTTCCCTGCGTCAGTCACACACCTCTGGTCATACCCGGGAGCCCTGACATTACACCAAGGCCAATCCTGACCAGAAGTGGCTGCACAGGGAAGCCATCTTGGTTTGTTGATGGGAAGGATGGATCTTGATGAGGTTGTGTATTTATATCTGCTAGTGTTTGATGACAGAAAGTATGCTTATCAAACTCTGAAGGAGTATCCCCGGGATGAACTGCTAGAATGTATACGGCTCGCTCATGTTCTAGTAGATCAGGGCACAGAATTCTCTGAGGTGCAGCCATTGATTCAGGTTTGTGCGGAGTTGGTTTCATCTGGTACCCCCGAATGCAGGGATGAATTTGTGCCGCCATTTAGTGCCGACCAGGTAGAGTCCCTGGTATGGTTATTAGAGGATGATATGGATTACTTTCTGGAACGTTATTCTGCATGTTCACCACAGGTATTAAGGGATTGTATAAACGCAGTGCAGTCTTTGGTCAGACAGGCTTTGTGTAAGCTGAGCTTTGTTCAACCCATACTGCAGACATGGACAGATTTGTTGCACCCAGCCTCAGTCAGCTTACAAAAACCCAGTCCTGCTTCTAATCTATTTCCTCAAAGCTCTATTCCTGCATTCCCAACAGCTCCTCCTGCCCTGCTATCAAACGCATGTCTGTACCCTGTTCCCACTCGCTGCACCTATCCTGCCTTTAACCCTGTAAAAAAGCCCTCTGTAGCAACTGCTCCCTCCTCTGTTCCATCCTCCAGCTCTTCTCTGTCTCCAGCTGCTCCATTCGTTTGCAGACCTGCGTTTACTTGCAGTGCTCCAGTAGTTAAAACCAGAAAAAAGCCAAAATTCTTTCCAACCAATACCATCCTGCCAGTATCCAAACCGGTGAGCCTGCCGTCTGAGAACCTGCCTTCCGTGGTTCAGCCTGGTGCCTCGGCACCCGCACTTCAGCTTGAGGTCTGTACCCAGCCTGATGCCTGTACCCAGCCTGATGCCTGTATTCAGCCTGATGCCTGTATTCAGCCGGATGCCTCTACTCAGCCTGATGCCTCTACTCAGCATGATGCCTCTACGCATCCTGATGCCTCTATTCAGCCTGATGCCTCTACTCAGCCTGATGCCTGTACCCAGCCTGATGCCTGTACCCAGCCTGATGCCTCTACTCAGCCTGATGCCTCTACTCAGCCTGATGCCTCTACTCAGCCTGATGCCTCTACTCAGCCTGATGCCTCCATTCAGCCTGATGCCTCCATTCAGCCTGATGCCTCTACCCAGCCTGATGAACTGATCCAGCCTGATGATCCTATTAGGCCAGTTGACTCGATGCCCACTGTTGATCCAGACGATCCGGTACCTGATCCGGTGCCCGCTGTCGTGCCAATTGACTCAGAGCCCGCTGTCGTGCCTGGTGACTCGGTGCCCACTGCCTTGCCAGATGACGCGGTGCCCGCTGGCGAGCCAAATGACCTGATGCCTGGTGACCCAGTGCCCGCAGTCATGCCAGTTGACTCGGAGCCCACTGCCTTGCCAGATGACGCGGTGCCCGCTGTTGAGCCAAATGACCTGATGCCTGGTGACCCGATGCCCGCTGTCCAGCCAGACGATCCAATGTCTGACCCAGTGCCCGCAGTCATGCCAGTTGACTCAGAGCCCACTGCCTTACCAGATGACGCGGTGCACGCTGTCGAGCCAAATGACCTGATGCCTGGTGACCCGATGCCCGCTGTCCAGCCAGACGATCCAATGTCTGACCCAGTGCCAGCGGTCATGCCAGTTGACTCGGAGCCCACTGTTGTGCCTGGTGACTCGGTGCCTGTCGCTCCGCCTGGGGGTCCGGCGCCCGCCGCTCCGCCTGGGGGCCCGAGACCTGTCGCTCCGCCTGGGGGTCCGGCGCCCGCCGCTCCGCCTGGGGGCCCGAGACCTGTCGCTCCGCCTGGGGGTCCGGCGCCCGCCGCTCCGCCTGGGGGCCCGAGACCTGTCGCTCCGCCTGGGGGTCCGGCGCCCGCCGCTCCGCCTGGGGGCCCGATCCCTGTCGCCCCTCCTGGGGGCCCGGCGCCCGCCGCTCCGCCTGGGGGCCCGGCGCCCGCCGCTCCACCTGGGGGCCCGATGCCTGTCGCCCCGCCTGGGGGCCCGGTGCCTGTCGCCCCGCCTGGGGGCCCGGTGCCTGTCGCCCCACCTGGGGGCCCGGTGCCTGCTGCTCCACCTGGGGGCCCGCTGCCTGCTGCTCCGCCTGGTGGCCCGGTGCCTGCTGCTTCGCCTGGGGGCCCGAGACCTGTCGCTCCGCCTGGGGGTCCGGCGCCCGCCACTCCGCCTGGGGGCCCGAGACCTGTCGCTCCGCCTGGGGGTCCGGCACCCGCCGCTCCGCCTGGGGGCCCGAGACCTGTCGCTCCGCCTGGGGGTCCGGCGCCCGCCGCTCCGCCTGGGGGCCCGATGCCTGTCGCCCCTCCTGGGGGCCTGGCGCCCGCCGCTGCGCCTGGGGGCCCGGCGCCCGCCGCTCCGCCTGGGGGCCCGATGCCTGTCGCCCCGCCTGGGGGCCCGGTGCCTGTCGCCCCGCCTGGGGGCCCGGTGCCTGTCACCCCACCTGGGGGCCCGGTGCCTGCTGCTCCGCCTGGGGGCCCGGTGCCTGCTGCTCCACCTGGGGGCCCGCTGCCTGCTGCTCCGCCTGGTGGCCCGCTGCCTGCTGCTCCGCCTGGTGGCCCGGTGCCTGCTGCTTCGCCTGGTGATCCGATGTGCCTCTGCCCGGAGCCCAGCCCGATGTGCCTCTTCCCGGAGTCCAGCCCGATGTGCCACTGCCCGGAGTCCAGCCCGATGTGCCTCTGCCCAGTGTGCCTCTGCCTGGTGTGCCGCTGCCCGATGGGCCTCTGCCCGGAGTCCTGCCCGGTGATCCGCTGCCCGGAGTCCTGCCCGGTGTGCCAGTCTTTGATATCCCGCCAGTTACCAGACCTGGGCGGTGAAACATTTTGCCCAGCTAGGACTGTTTGGAGCGTCCTGAGGCCGCTCCTTGAGGGGGGGTACTGTCAGGAATGGACTGGCCAGCAATGGTGGGACTCACCTGCCTTATGGGCTGCAGTACCAGGGCTGGCCAGCGGGTGCTCCCAGCAATCAGAGACTCAACCTTGCAGCCAGCCAAACACCTGAAACTGCTTATACTGGTGTATTTAAGGGATGGCCAGACCTGCAGACTCTGCCTTGGTGTGTGTTTTTCCTGGGCCCTGTATCCTGTTCCTGCATCCTGTTCCTGTTCCTGTCTTGTTGCTGACCCTGCCTGATCTGGACCTCTGCTGACTTCTCCTGCTCTGACCCCGGCTCGTTCCTGACCATCCCTCTGCCTGACCCTCTGTACCATGCTGCCCGCTACCTGCTGAACCTGGCTTGTGACCCCGACCATTCTCCGCTTGCTCCCCCTGTACCTACCTGCCCGATTGATATTGACCCGGCCTGCCTGACGACGCTTGCATTGTATGTACTGTTATCTGTGGGTGGTTGGTTTGGTTTGTTTGCACTGTGTTATGTTTTAGTATTGCACTGCGTTTATGTTTGTATTGTTAGTGTTAATAAATTATATTGTTTATAACATATCTGAAGTCTGCGTTTCCCTGCGTCAGTCACACACCTCTGGTCATACCCGGGAGCCCTGACATAGGGTGACAGTATGTAAAAACAAAAACAATAATAATAATATAAAAGAATAAAAAAAATGTAAAAAAAAAGTTTAAAAATGATAATTTTTGGTTATAAACTAATTTGGGTTATTTTTTTTTTTACTAAAAAGATAATGGAATAAATGTTGGCCAAGATGTATGATGAAATACTATTTATTTGCAAAATTTTATAAGAAAAACACTTTTTTTCAACATTTTTGGACTTTTTCATTTACATAGCAAAAAAAAAATAAAAATCCCAGTGGTGAATAAATACCACCAAAATAAAACTTTATCTGTCTAAAAAAAATGTTAAAAAATTCAAAAGGGTACAGTGTTGCATGACTGCTCAATTGTCATTCAAAGTGTCATAGCACTGAAAGCTGAAAATTGGCCTGGACAGGAAGGGGGTAAAAGTGTCCGGAATGGAAGTGGTTAATTGAAGTTGGAGAAGCATTTTTATTGTTCTGGAGGGGATTTCTATTGATGATCCACTGTTACACTACATTATATATCATACTGCTCATGTTGACTATGCCTTTGGGCGGTCAAAAGTTCCGGTAAGAGTCCAATCTATTGGGTGGATGGTGACGGTTTTTGGATTGGATCTTTTCTCTCATGCACCAACTTCTATCTATTTGGGAATCTATGTAGACTTTATCACAATTATTGTGTTATAAGATCTTTGTGTAATTAGCGCTGCATTTATCTATACTTCATCATTATTGTCTTCAAATGTGCAAGCTGCTTTTCTATTAGTCTTTGTTGTTTAAAATTCTGAGCGCAAGTTTTTGTACATATTAAAGTTGTAGGATTTCATTCATATGCTCTGGTATTGCCCCAAGTTACATAGATATTGGAGTGAGGTTCTCCAACGTATTTCTCTAGTATCGCAATATACTGTTCCCCAGGATCCCTTGCATTGTCTGTTGGGGGCACTGGACCAGGAACTGTTCCAACCAGGAGGGTATATTATGGTATCTAGACTTTTATATCTGGCTAGGAAGTTGATAGCAAGGTACTGGTTATCATTGGCTCCTCCGACTAATAAGCAGTGGATAGATTATGTTAATTCTTAACTCCCATGGGAAAAACTCACATACCAACATCGCAATGCTTATCGTAAGTTCCAGCAGGTATGGCAGGGTTGGCTGGATACACCTGGGCTCATCCCTCCTCAATTAATAGTGGACCAACTTCTGCAGATGTGATATTTTATATCAGGTGCGTGGCTCCACTTCTCCCCCTGGGGGAGTTCATGTGCATTTCCCATTCTTTTTGATAAGACGTCTCGGGTGAACCAGAGGTTGTTGTTGATGTGGGTTTTTTTATTGTTTGAAGACATGTTTTGGGCTTTGTTCCTTTCCCCCATTTCTGTTTACATCTGGTCGGGAAGGAATAGGACGTAAAAAGGAAAAAGCAAGATATTGTCAAGAAAGTTTTGGATCCTTGTGGTCTCTGTTTTGTTTGATTAGCATTCATGTTATTCTGTTTATTAGGTGATCTGGATATCCACATTGTTCTATTTATGTGTAATCCTGCTGTTGCAGTAATGTCATTGTGGATTCTGTAAGTACTGTTCCATTTTCTCTATTATCTTGACAATAAAAGTTGTTTAGATTGAATAAAAAAAAAGTTGTAGCCTTGATGCCTTGGAAAAATCTAATATTTCAGAATTCTCTAGTGCTAGGCCAAAGGCAGGATTGTCAAGTAAAGGAGTGAGCAGGCCAGGTTGATGGGATAGATTTTTGGATAAAACAAACTGGTCCTGAATCAACAAGGGTGGACAAGTTAGGTGAGGGGGGAGAATTGTGATAAGGGGCTCAACAGTGGAGAGCTCTCAAATCTAGGGGTCAGGGGTCTAGTTGGATCATTTGTTTAACAGAGCTACAGTGAAACCAGTCAGCAATTCAATAAGAGCTGCTTTGACAGAGCTCAAAGCTTGAGAGTCTCATTCCACCTTCATGTTTAGGTTTAGTGAGTATGGAATATTTCAGTCTAGGGTGTTTGTTCCTGTGCATAAACTCAATAGTGCATGATCAAAGGTAGGCAAAAACCATTTCGGAGGGATTATGGGTAGGGCAATAAAGGAGGCAAGGTAAAATATCCATCTTTAAGGAGTTGATTCTATTGAACCGCAATACATTTTTAGTTCAAATTCGTAATTAAGGGTGTATATGGTCCATCAGAGGGGCTATGGTTTCCAGGTAGGTTATGATATGGCGCCTGTTTGGTTTTGAGGAGGACAATATTTAAAGTTTCCAATTTAGTAGTGTTCACTTTGGAATTGCTGAGATTGCCAAAGAGTTAGAATTCCAGCAGAACTTTAGGGAAACTGATGATTTATTGATGAAAGAAACAGTCATCAGTAGAAATTGCTAGCTTATGAATTTCCATGCCAACCTTGAGATCTTTAATATATATGCTGTCAGTTCTATGGATAGATGTTCCATCATCAGCTCATAACGCAAGAATGATAGTGGGCAGTCACAGGCGTGTGCCATTATGTATTTAGAATGGGTCATAGAGGATGCTGTTTGATCTAATCCATGCTTAACAGCTTGTCGTATAATGCCAAGATCTTTTAGAGGAGGAAGTTGACTACTCCAATTTGATGTAAAGAGGCTTCTGTAAAGGGTCAACTAACCCTGGTCAAACATCATCTCGAAGTCAACTGTGCAGAGACAGTGGGAAATTGATTTAGATTGAGAATGGGATATTAGATCAAGTACCTGAGAGGTGTTGTCCCTAGCTTCTCATGTTTGAGAAAAGTCTACTTGATCATTGTGGATTAGACTAGGGAGATGGGGTTGAAGTTAGATAGCGATCATCTTGGCAAAAGATTTGACATTGATATTAAGCAGAAAGATGGGTTTGTAACTACTACAGTTGATCTTTTCCCATCTTCTGAATGAGGTTTCATTGTGCCTCCATCACTTGGAGACCTAAAGGACTGGTTCATAAAACAGTATTGCAGGCTTTGAGGAGAGTTGGAATTAACCCTTCTTTAAGTGCTTTGAAGAATCTGGCTGAGAAGCCATCCAGGCCAGGGCATATATTTGTAGGGAAGTTAGATATGGCAAGAAAGAGCTCTTTAGTAGTAAAAGGGGAATCTAATTCAGTGCTGGCTTAACTTATCTCCAAATTCTTAGTTGGCTTCATGTAATCGGTCTCAGCAACTATGAATTAACAGTCAATAATTTAATATAGTTGAGATCTGGTATCATAGAGTTTCACTAGTGTTGTGAGTGAACAGGAAAATATGTGACTTGTCTCAAGGGTGGAAGTCTTTTGGTAAATAGATTAGTAAGTTCTTTTTTTTAGTTGTGAGCCATGGGATATAAATGCATTTCAGAGTTTCCAGTTGAATGGGTGGCAAGGTTTCATCTTTGGTGTGGATCTCCATAAATTGAGTACTAGTGTGAGATACTGTACATCTCAAAGGCAAGTAGAGTTGAGAAGACTTTTATTAAGACGCCATAAGCAGAGTCAATGGGGTTTATCCGGAATATTATTACTTACAAAGATTGGGGCATTGTCACATCAAAATACTGGGCTGTCAAGGAATTGTTCAATAGGTCTGATGATGCGAAAATGTAGTCTAGCCTGCAATATGAGGTATGTAGGAAAAAGTAAAAATTGTGATCTTTGTCATGTGGGTTGAGGAGGTGCCACACATCACAAAATGGGATGTATGTAGGGCACATTTGATTGAGAGAGAGGGGACTTACCAGAAGAAGAGTACTTAGTGAGATCCAGTGTCCTGGAGATGAGAGAGGGCAATAAGGAAAACAAATAAAACTTGACCCTGGGTGGGAAAATACATGCTAGCTATAGCGCAGATAGAATTGACATGAGAAATTTTGAGTAAGAGCCTGCCCTGAGCATCTCCCACCAAGTCAAGGACAGAGTTCGGAATACTTTTGTGGAAGGCTATTGACACTCTATGGGACTTAGATTGAGGGCTAGTGTAGTGAACGCACTGAGGATAATTTTTATTCTGGAAGGTGAGGGAAGTCTCACCCCAAAAATGGGTTTCCAATATAGTAGTTTGAGGAAACTGTATAGGATTTTAGAAAATTGTTTGGGAGTGTCAAAGCCTTTTAGGTTGAGCAAGCAAATTTTAAGGATAATCTCTGCAGGTCATGGATGATTGGATTATGGAGGGAGGATCAATAGAGGTGGGGGGCATGGGAGACAAAAACTAGGAAAGTCTTAGTGTGGGGGAACTGGGGTAACTAGATAGGTGAAGACTGAGCCTTCTAGAGCCTAACTAAAAGCACTTAGGAGAGCCTGTGGAGGAGACCAGGAAGCCTAGGAGGGTGGTAGCAGTCTATTTATTGCCCCCAGCCCTCACAAAATCTGTTGTAAGGTACACTGAAATAACCAAAACAGGCACCATCAAACCATCTTGCTCCTGCTACTGCTGAACAGAGTTAACCACTGGAACTTTGGGGGGGGGTTGCAGCAAGGAGCCATAGTGTAAGTATGGACAAACACAATAATTTGAGGAGATGGGAAATACAATAATATTAAACATGCACCTAGGTGCAGGATTCCACTGTCCCAATGGGAAGAGCCATCATAAAATGATAGATAGGTATGTGTCAGAACCAGCAGGAATTATGGTAGACAAGCTTCAATTGTGGTTGCCTCCTATGATAAACATGTTAAAGCAGAAGTCTCTATTACACATGGGTGAGGCAGTGTCTTGCAAGCCGAATAATTGGTTCCATGTTGAGAATTCCTGTGTCGAGCTCAAGGGAAGGAACAAATAATACATTTAAAAGAGCAGAGTAGCTTATGGAGACTGGTAATTAGTTGGAGGTATTCGAGTCTGATTGAGAAGGGAAGTTGCAGATGTCTTAGGAATGGTGGCACTATCACCACTATTTTGCTTGCAAGCTGCTTTTTGTAACATGGCTGACTGGAAGTGAATGGTCCCTTTAAGAACCCTTTATGTAGCTTTCCAATATATTATACTTAAAAACCAAAAGTGCTAGTGCAAATTCAACAGCTGTCCCAAACCACACAATTAACAATTAACGGACAATTTTACCCCCTTCCAGCCCAGGCTAATTTTCAGCTTTCATCGCTCTCACAATTGCTCAGTCATGGAACACTGCACCCATATAAAATATTTACCATTTTTTGAGAAAGATAGAGATTTCTTTTGGTGGTGTTTGATCTCCACTGGGTTTTTATTTTTTGCTATATAAATGAAAAAAGTACTGAAAATCTTGAAAAAAAAAATAATTTTTTGCCTAGTTTTTGTTATAACATTTTGCAAATAAATACTTTTTCTTGATAAATTTAGACCAAAATGTTTTCCGCTACATTTTTTGGGTAAAAAAAAAACAAAAACAAAACAGTGTATATTATTTAGTCTGTGTGAAAGCTATAGCGTCTACTCTACAAACTATGGGATATACATTTGAAAATTGATCAGTTGAAACACTAAAATGCCTCATGCTGGTACGGAGGTATAGCAGTGATCAGGTTGCTGATATGACAGTGATCAGGACTCTGGTATGGGGTGATCAGGATGCTGGTATGGGGTATGGCGGTGATCCGGATTCTGGTGTGGGGTTTGGCAATGAACGAGAACACTGGTATGGGGTATGGTGGTGATCAGAACACTGGTATGGAGTATGGTGGTAATCAGGACACGATATGGGGTATGGCGGTGATCAGGACATTGGTATGTGGTATGGCAGGGATCAGGACACTGGTATGGGGTGATCAGGATGCTGGTATGGGGCATGCCGCTATGCCGGTCCTGGGACCAAAGATAGGCAAGTAGAGCATGGGAAACATAGTGGGGACATGCACATGGTGGGGGGGTATGAAAGTAATCTGGACTGCTTTCATCTGGCAGCCTTGTCAGGTTTACACACAATCCCAGTGACTGCAGCCTCCAAGGGTGTGCATAAAACCCTCTGCTGTCAGGTACATACGATGTATAGACCTGACTGCAAAAGGGTTAATAAAAAACACACAGTAAAAGTACACTATTTTCAGAGAGAAAATAGCCACAAACGTTCTAGATTGACTGAGAGCTGGAAATAGAGAAAAAATAGTGAACACCAAGCATGATTTCCCTGCAGCAAACACTAAATTTTGTAGCTAAGAAACAGCTGTGAAAACATTAGTGTAGCACCTTGACAGTGCCAGAGAATACTTTGCAAACCTAGAGGTGCAATACAGGACTGACCCCATTGAAAGATTTACTGAAATCTTGCACATTAAGACCAGCTGCAGAAACATTATGTGTGGCGCCTTGACAGTGCTGTAGTACTACAATAGGGCAGTAGAGGTTGCACACAATAGTAATGCTGGTATGAAAGCAGTACGATATGGTTATGATAGAAGAAGCTAATAAAGGTGGCAGAATATGGTAATGGTTGAGTGAAATAGTGGCTGGTCAGCAGCAGTCTCAAAAATGCTAATGCTGTAAGGTATAATGTTTCTGGTGCAAGATTCCAAGGGAAAACATACATATGTTTTAGCATCACCTGCAGGGATTTAGTACTCCTTTCTGGTCCAGATCTGATTTATTTTAATAAAACTGAACAGGTCAACTGTGCCAGCAGACAAGTGGATTTTTTCTGTCACAAAACTGCCTGCTGTGCTGGATGGTCTCTCTGAAAGCACAATGACTACCAGGCAGGCCAGCAACTCAATTGCATATTGTGAAAGCCTATGGTCCAGCCCAGACACCAAGAAATCCAGAGATCAACTAGATGGATGCCAAAAGTCCAGAGAGTCCTTGGTGCTAAGTGTGTCTTCATCCACCCTTGATCCCAGATAACTCAAGATCATATGGTTTCTGTGCTGCCTGAAAATGCTGCCAGCAGTCAGTCCTGGCCAATAAAAAGGAGATTCTACATTCTTCAATAGCACATCTTCCAAGTTGTCAATTTTTTTGCTTCCTCATTGATGGCAGAATGGGTTCTGGCATTTTCTCCTCGTATTGAAGATCCAAAAGGGTGGGCAACAAGTTCAAGACCAGAATCCTGGGGTCCCCGTGCAGGTTCTACAGCATGAATGACCCAAATCACCCCCAACTTCTAGTTGTGAAGATATGACCCATGTCAATGGACAGGTGAGTAGAGTCACTGAGACTGTAGAATCATGCATAGGGTAAAAATGGGTCATAAAATGTGAATGTCAATTGAAAGAATGCACAGCAAATTAGTCACAAGTAAAACAAAATATCACATTGGTGAACTGACACTTAAAATGAAATAAATGAAACTGAAAAGAAAACAAAAGACACAGAAATATGATCGGATTGTCTTTCAGTGGAATCTGCATTTTTTCAGTCTTGTGCCTACAGCTGTGATTGCTGAAGTGTGACTTTAATTTGCAGCACCATGCCTGGATATTAATAGACAATTATTTATTGCAAATCTCAACCATTTATAATATTTACTATCTGACAAGATGTAAAATTTTGATCGAAATGTTAATATGTTCATGACATTGCATAATTTTGCACCACGTCCAAGATTTTTTTTTAACCTCTCATGTAAATGAATCGGACTTTCTAGAGTAGGAAATTGTGTTTTAATGGATGATTGATTTACAGCTCAAAGTTAGCAAACTGTGTGCTCACTGAACTGTATTAGGAGACTACAATTGGCCAGACAAATATCCCTACAAAAGCAAGAGATAAAACTATGAAGGAATAGAGGGTTTTATTTCACAATGGAAGAGATGGAAATGTTGATATTTATGCTATTTCCTTTTCAGTTAAAGGTTAACCATGTCACACACAAGAAATGGCTAGAAAAGTTTTCTTCTCTTTTTAATATCTCATTTAGAGGGTAAGTGCAATTATCCTTTTTGTCACCAGCACTGACTTAAACTTGCCCTCTACTCAGATACATAAATACCTTGATTTGACAGCCATGACCTTAGGGCATATATTTATATCCTGCCTGAACATCCTCTGTGTGCTTTCTGAGCATGTACAGAGGTTTCCTATATACTTCTATAAGGGTATGTCCTGATGTCAGAGATACTTGGTTGATGGTTCCATAGAATACATTAGGCTAGACACATATGATGATGAGATTGAAATGTAAGCAAACATTGGAGGTCACAAACACTGAATTGAGGTACTCTATATTGCTAAAATACGGGACACCCCTCCAAATCATTGGATTCGGGTCTTCCAATCACCTCCTTGGCCACAGGTGTATAAATTCAAGCTCCTAGACATGCAGACTGCTTCTACAAACATTTGTGAAAGAATGGATCACTCTCAGGAGCTCAGTAAATTCAAGTGTGGTACCGTAATAGGATGCCACCTGTGAAATCCATCCTTGAAATTTCCTTGCTACTACTGCACGGTAAACTGTTAGTGGTATTATAACAAAGTGAAAGCAACTGGGAAGAACAGCAACTCAGCCACGAAGCACATGCCAAGTCGCCATCTGTCTGCATAGTCAATAGCTAAAGACCTCCAAACCTTGTTTGGCCTTCAGATTAGCACAACAGTGCGTAGAGAGCTTCATGGAATGGGTTTCCATGGCCGAACAGCCGCATCCAAACTTTACATCACCAAGTGCAATGCAAAGTATCAGATGCAATGGTGTAAAGCATGCCAGCCTTGGACTCTAGAGCAGTGGAGACGTGTGCTCTGGAGTGACAAATCACACTTCTCTGTCTGGCAATCCGATGGACGTGTCTGGGTTTGGCAGTTTTCAGGAGAACGGTACTTATCTGACTGCATTGTGCCAAGTGAAAAGTTTGTTGAAGGGGGGGATTATGGTGTGGGGTTGTTTTTCAGGGGTTGGGCTTGACCCCTTAATTCCTGTGAAGGGAACTCTTAAGGCATTAGCATACCAAGACATTTTGGACAAGTTCATGCTCCCAACTTTATGGGAACAGTTTAAGGATGGCCCCTCCTGTTCCAACATGACCAGTGCACAAAGCAAGGTTCATAAAGACATGGATAAGCGGGTTTGGGGTGGTAGAACTTGACTGGCCTGCACATAGTGTAGCACCTCAATCAGACAGAACAATTTTGGGATGAATTAGAGTGGAGACTGCGAGACAGGCCTTCTCGGCCGCTATCAGTGCTTGATCTCACAAATATGCTTCTGGAAGAATAGTCAAACATTCCCATAGACACACTCCTAAACCTTGTGGACAGGCTTCCCAGAAGAGTTGAAGCTATTATAGCTGCAAAGGGCGGGCCAACTCAGTATTGAACCCTAAGGATTAAGACTGGGATGCCATTAAAGTTCATGTGCGTGTAAAGGCAGGCATCCCAATACTTTTGGAAATATAGTGTAAGTATGCATCTGGGGTATGGGGGCAAAAAGAATAAGTGCACTTATCCTTTGAAGTCCAACAATTTGTGTTTTAATTTTAGACAGAATATGGAAGAGTTAGAACCTCTGTTGGGTTTTTATTCCTGTTGGTGTCTCCATTGGAAAAGCTTCCCCTCACTTTCTATTATTGTGACACCAATACTAGGACAAGAAGTCAGGAAAAATCTCAACAAGGACATAGACACTGATAACATAGTGGTTCCCTGCAAGTCTGTTCTATTAAAAATGTTGTCTTTGTCTTTGAGATTTCCACTCATTTTCAGGTAGATGTCAGCCTGCTAATATGCTGGAGTGCAACACATGGGAGAACTTGTTGTGGGCTTTTGAATCATGTCTCAAAAATATGACTTTTATCAAGACATAATAGTATATGGCAAACAGCTCAGCATAACCGGATGTTAAGAGTTAATTTTGTCTTGGTTGAACCACCAAGAATTCTAGTTAAAGAACTGGAGAGAATGGGTGAAGGGATTGTTTTTCTTTCCTCCTAGAGACAATACTATTTTGAAGTTCTACAGGTGATCAAACACCATTATTCAGACTTCAATAAGCAGGTAAACATATACAAGGTCTGGACATGACAATAGAGGAACCAAACTGATTGTCTGAGAGCTTACCCAAACCTTGTAGAGTGTGATGAACCAACAGACCTCTGAAACTATTACCATATACTATTGTTCACCAAGGGTGAAGGCATTAACAGATGTTTACCATGAGTCCAATACAAGGGCCAGGCAAATAGAGAATTTTTTTTCCCTACACAGAGGAAATGTTGATTCTGAAACAAAGGGGTGAAATTCAGGACATTTAAGTTTAAAAGTTCACTGTATATCATGACAAAAATGTACTACAAAAACAGATTATAAATAAGATGTCATAGACTTTAAACACCACTAAATACTCAGCAATGGGAACTATATATCACTAACTTGAGTATTGAGATGATGGGAAGTAAGATGTATTATAAACTAGCATTAGTTACATGTCTTATCAGGAAACAAACAGGATGATATTTCAAGTAGGAATAACCGAATATACACCTATATTCCATGGTCCCTATTTAGAATAATATAGGTATCACTGCTATATCTGGATAGAGCCGTATATTTTATTCCTGAAATTACCTGAAGATTCCACCCAAGGTATGAGTCATCTCAAATACTCACATTGTTCTGTGATACATGACCGCCACCTGGCGGGCAGGTGAGAAATAGCTTATGTACACACATTTCTCAACTAGCCAATCAGGAAGCCTGGTGGGAAGGTATCTTAGAACAATGGACTAGTGGATATAAAAGCCCATGTGCTTTAAGAAAAAAAGGATCCCTCATAAAAACCTCATGGAAAGACCTGACATCTGAAGAAGATCTCTGCTGAATAACTACTCTTCCATCTTTTCAAACTTCCTAAAACTTTAAACCTCTAAACTTATAACTTCCTACATTCTCCCCTATTGAATCTATCACTTGCCTATATATCAGTCTAAAGGCGTTCCACTGCCAGCTAAATCCACGGGAGAGTTGCCTAGTCTGAATTCCGGGTGTGGTGAGATATTTATTTGATTTTTGTATTAATTATTTTCTCTGTTGTGTGGAATCATAAAATTACCTCAGTGTATCATAACAATATTGGGTAGTTAGATATATGTAGAAAGATACTGTGTTACTGTTAAAAATTGTTTATTGCCATATTATAAATTTTTTCATATTTCATAATTTATTGAATATTAATAACCAGAGTATCATATATCAAGGGCTTGCTTCTTGCAATCCTATGGCCACGGCTTGTAAGAATATAACCTTTGAGATATTCGAAATTATTAATTATTAATAAATTTAATAAATATCATATCATTTAAAATTTGTGATTGATGTAATTAGTTAGAGACATTATTAGTGTGTCTTACATTGGTAGGATATATTTTTGATTGTGTGTACCAATGTTCATTTATCACCAGTCTTTTGCGTTTTGTGTTAATATATATATAATTTTTGTACATAAATAAATTTTATATTTATCTATTATAAGGCAAATTTTGTGTGTATGGTACGAAATCATATTGGCTAAAAGAATTCAAGGTATAATAATAAGTGGTGATCAAATTATCAAAGTGTCCAAATTATTGGTTTACTAAGTATTTGCCGTATTTTAACGGCTGGAGGCACTGTAATATTTCATCTAAGGGAAAGGGACACGCCCTTTATAAATAATATATATCCTTACATAAACCACCACAACTTAAATTTGGAGGCACTGCTGAGATTCATAGAAATCGTACCATAACACAAAACGCACTGGTGATTGTATATTTGTACACTTGGTCAAACATATCTTTTGTATCAAAATGGCATCCAGTAATCACGGATCCACCTCTTCCAAGCATAACGAGGAAAATATGGCGGCTCAAGGCATTGAGCAAGAAGCTATGAAGCCAGCTCGGAAAGCTGCCGGTGCTTGGCAGAAGTATGTTGAAAATGAAGTAATAGATTATCTCCGCAAGAGATTAAGTTTGGGGAATAGCAATAAGGAATTTGTGGATGAAGAGAAAAAGCAGGCTATTAGCACTTTTGAGGACCTGTTCAACCAAAAGGGCCAGGTTGTTGGGTTTTTAATAGCATTTGCTGGAGCAGAAAGTGATAGAAGCCGTGACAGACTTCTCCTAGAAGCTTGGCCCATGTTATGGTTCATGACCGCTGGAGCTGCCCAGCAGACCATGACTCTAAGGGAAGAGTTGTCAGAGGCCCGCCTCTTGTTAGAAAGCAAAAATCAGGACATTGAATCTTTGAAAGGGAAGCTTGGTCATGCCGGTGTTCGTTTAGACGAATCCGAGAAACATTATGATAGATTGGTCGGAGACTTTCGAAGTGCTCAAGACCTATATGAAAGAAACTTTCAGGAATTAAAACAACTTCAAAAGAAGTATCAGGACTTAAAAGATGAGGTGGAGTACTTCAGATCAGAGAGGTTATCTCCTGTCAAAATTAAAGTTCACCCAGGGGATAAGCATGACCAGTCAGAACTTACCTTGATAAAATCTGAGCAGAAAACTCTGGAGGAGCAGATTATAAGGTTGACGGCCCAAATAAATTCTGGGGTCCAAAGACGGACCAACCCAGTCAAGCCAGAGGCTGATGAGCGGAGATACCCGCATCACAGCGAAGTATCTGATAGTGAGTCAGGGTCAGAATATAGGTCACCTCCTAGGCTTTCAAGATATACTCCAGAGCGCTCAGAAGAAAAGTATGAGGTTTCATATAGGCAGGAAGGGAAATCCCAGGGGTCATTCAGGAGATATGACACCCCAAAGGTCATTAAGTTCCTGAAGGACACTGTTCCTATGTTTTCTAAGAAAGGGTCCCTTGAAATCACCGAACACATGAGAACATATGAACAGACGTTAGAGATTCTGGGCATTAGAGATGACCACACCAAAATAAAATTGCTGCCATGGGTGTTTGAAGAGAAATACCGGCAATTCTTTGAGACCTTGAGGGCCTATTCCAATCAATCCTGGAGAGAGGTTAAACATAAGTGCCACATGGAATTTGGGCCTTATAAAACTGTAACCTCTGCCAAGGCTGCGGCCTACAATTTAAAGTGTGGTCCTCACCAAAGCCCTGCAGAATTTCTGGCTGTCCTCAGAAATGCCTATTTCCTGGCTGAAAAGGATCCCAATCCTAACCAGCCAGAATTCAAGACACTATTCTATGAAGCATTACCTGCTTACATAAAATTGGGACTTGCAAAGGATTACAGAAAGGGATGCTCTCTTGATTGGTTGGTGAGAGAGAGTGACTATTTATTCTCGATCCAACAGTCCAGTGAGGGCGGGATAAAAAGAGAACCTAAAAATAGCCCCAAGATAGTAGCAGCCACTACCGTTTCCCCTCCAAATCCAAATTTGCAGGCAGAGAAGAAATCATATGCGGAAGTAGTCCGTGGGGGTAAAACCAATGGTTCCCCTAGATTTGTACCTCAAACCCAGCAAGTGAAGGAGGTCCAAAACTTTGCACCCCAAAACCAGTGGGTAAGAAAGGATAGACAAAAGCCAGGAAACTACGGTAGTGGAAGTGAGAAGAATAAAAAGTATGGTAAGGGTCAGTACAGTGATGAGAATCAAAGGAGGCAATGGTATCCTCAGAGGTTCTATTATCCTCGCCAAAACCAACATGGGAATTTTTATGGGAACCCCAATTTCAACAGGAACCATAATTACAATAAGAATCCCCATTTTAATAAAAACTCCGACTTCCAAAGATTTTCTCCACGCCAAGAACACCCTCAGGCTCAAAGGGGGGATACAGTACCCCAGGCTCCCTTTAATAACAGGGAGACCCCAAAACCTCAGAGGGAACAATGGCGTCGGGACCAGAGCAGTAGTTCTGACTCTGAGTCTCATTACCAGTCTCGTCCAAAATACAAGCGCAAGTATAGGAAAAGGGAGAATCAACAGAATGACTCCTCTGAGCGTATTGGACAAATAGAGGCACAGGTCAGCAAAATGGCTGAACAAATGGACAGGCTTGTCACTCAATTTCCATCCAATCCTTTTTTAGGAGCAGCTCCTGTGACCAACCAAGGGTCACAGAATTAACAGGCAACCAAGCCTTAAACCAACAGGGGAGGACACTGAGTCAAATGACAGGAGATGGGTGCCCCGTCCCTGACACGCCTACTAATGGAGAAGTTAGTTCTCAGGCAAAGGGGGACCATTTGTTGGTTATTAATGATTCTCCTGCTTTTCAGTGTCCATCTATTGCCCCTAATATAGTCGCGACATCGGAAGTCATTAGGATTGACAAGCCAGACGGAGCACCAACTTCTAGTTGTGCTTCTGTCTTGAGACAGTCCAAGAATCCCACCAGGGAGGATAAGGGTGATGTGTCCACCACATGCGGTGAGATAAGAGCTAGTCATAGGTTATTGAAGGGCCCACAGATCTTCAACCACACTAATTTCATGTGTGAGCTGACTGAATCTGATGGGAGATATTATGCCACAGTGCAGGTGCAGGATGCCAGTGATCTTTCGATTGTCGGCTTAATAGACACTGGATCCCAAGCAACCATCATGTCACAGGAACATTTTGACAAAGTGGCGAATGTCATGCCCACCAAGCCGAGACTTAAAAGTTTTGACAGCTCATTGATTGGTGCAGGTGGAGACCCGTTACAAGTCATGGGTACCGCCTGGCTTAAACTAAAACTGGGTAATAAGGAACTGAGACACCCCATCATCATTGCCAGCATCTCCCGGCACCACATGATAATTGGGATGGACTTCCTAAAAAGGCTGAACACCATAGTTGACTGTGTGAACCAAGTCCTGTGGTCACAGGTAAATATCCCAATTAAATATGGGAAACTTAAAACTCCCCATTCCCGACAACACTGCCACCTGGTGGAAGAAAGGCCTGGATCATTAGAAATCCATTTCAGGAACAGCCAACTTCCTGATGTAACGGTTATCAAACCTGATGACCATAACCCTATCAGAAGAGATGAGGAACACATCTTTAGAATTCCCCAAGATAAAATAAAAGATATTTCCCTCCAAGATGACATCCTTACGATATCTTTTCATCAGGAGGATAAACCAAGAAAAGGGGGAGATCACACCCAATTCTTGACAGGTATTGAAAGGGTTAACAGCGACTTGTTTATCCCCATCCGGATAAATGGTCTTAATAGGTCAAAATATGCCAAACTAGATTTGAGACAGGAACACAGCTTTGTAAGCCATGGGTTGATAAAACACCTGACCGAAATGGAAATGATCCGTTTCTCCACACCTCAGCATCATTGGATTTCAGACTCCCTTGATGACTCTGATGATCACAATTCAATGGCTAGGTGTCTCTTAAACGTCACTGTAGGAAACAAAACAGCCACCCATGTGTTCCTAGTCTTGGATAATCCCCAAACTAAAATTTATTTTGGCAACGATATATTACATCGCTTTGCAATGCAAGTCGACCTAATTAATGACTGTTTATGGAGTCGACTAAAGGGGGACCCCGAAAAATACCAAAATCTGGACTTAGCTTTAAAATCCCAGCAACAGATGCCTTATGCTGTTGAAGTCCAGGTAGCCCAAAAGATTACAATTCCTAAGGGCATAAATAATTTCATACTCCCCATCCAAGTTAAAAAGGGACATAGACTGAAGGGGTCAGATGCATTAGTATACCTCTCCCATAAAATGCAGGGGGAGGGACTGAACATTACACACACGCCCCTAGTCAACACACATCAATCCCCGATGTACATTTACATACATAATCTGTCCAATCAGGACATCGTCTTACCCAAAGAGACCCTTATTGGTCTAGCGGTAGAGACTGAATATTACACCTTTGGGGTCACTAACCAGGTGATTGGACTCATCCCCGATGAATATTTGTCGGAGGAACAATTAATTGAACAAACATTCCATTCATTACCAGAGGGTATTTTCACCATAGAGTCCATTTATCCATTCGATTCTAAAGATGGCACCTGTCGAATCGAAGAGACATCAATTGTCTTTGATCACCCAATCAAAGAACAAGAGTACCCCAAAGAACCTGGATGGCAGGAGAACACACACACACATCACATACCCAATGACCTCACCACGAAACTTGAAGAGGCATATGAGATAGGTCAGCCGGAAAGCTTTCCTGGATTCAAGGAGTTAGTGGAAGAGATGGTGGCCCTCGCCGACGCGTGTGCCAGTGATCTCGACCGACAATTGCTCCGAGAGCTTCTCCTTGAATTCCAAGAGATCTTTGCCAAGGATTCTTACGATTGTGGGACTACTGACCTACACATCGCTAGGATCCAAACAGATCCAGATGCCCCACCAGTATTTGTAAGACAGTATAGGTTACCATTAGCTTCCTATGAATCTCTAGCTGAGATTATCAGGAAGTTACATGAAAGGGGTATAATTAGGCCCATCCACAGCTCCTACAACCACCCGATCCTGGGTATTTTAAAACCCAATGGACAATGGCGTTTGTGCGCTGATCTCCGTCAGCTGAACAAACGTGTGTACATGTCAGGATGGCCTGTCCCATACATAGACCAATGTCTAGCCCAGCTCCAAGGATCCCAAGTTTTTACAGCCTTGGATTGTGCACAGGGGTATTGGACCATTAAGGTGAGCGAGGAAGACCAATACAAACTGGCTTTCAGTTTTGGAAATCGACAATATTGTTGGGTACGAATGCCTTTCGGATTCATAAATTCCGGACATGAATTTGCTGTGTTCATGCACAAGGCCATGCCAGACGCCTTCGAAAGGGGGACGTTGGCATATGTGGACGATATCCTGATCAAAAGTACGGATATGGCCAAACACATTACAGAACTTCGGCATGTCCTGGGCCAATTAAAAGCAGCAGGAGTAAAACTGTCCTTACAAAAAGCCCAGTGGTGTCGCACGAAGGTAAACTTCCTAGGCCATGAAGTTACTGCTGAAGGTTTGAACCCACAAAAGAAGAAGGTTGAGGCGGTTCTGAACTGTAAAGTCCCTACTAACCTTAAAGAATTGAGATCATTCCTAGGTATGGTGAACTACTCGCGTAAGTTTATTGATAATTACGCCGAGATAAGCAAGCCACTGCTTCACCTACTGAAGAAGGATGTCGAATGGTCGTGGGGTAAGAAACAGGAGGACGCCATGAAGGAATTAAAGGAACGTCTCACACAAGCTCCGTGTCTCGGATATCCCGAAGGGGGTAAAAATTTCTATCTAGAGACAGGGTTTACGCAGGTAAGTATGAGTTCTGTTCTTTACCAGAAACGTGATGATGTCAGTAAGGTGATTGCCTATGCCAGTAAAACTTTGTCCCCGGTTGAAGTAAAGTTCAGTGACTGTGAAAAAGCTCTATTGTCCACCGTGTGGGCATTACAGAATTTCCGCAGTTACATTCAGGGAGAGAGAATCATTGTTGAAACGGCACACCAGCCTTTACAGTATTTAAAGAGTGAACGTATCAAGGGAGGAAATGTGTCTAATAGCCGCATCACTGCTTGGACTTTGTCTTTGCAAGGGTGGCCTCTTGAAATTCGGTACAAACAGAACAAGGAAAGTCCAGTAGCCCAGGGCCTAGCCGAGCTCCATGATTGTTCCGCAACTACGCCTGCTATGGAGGGCCCGGACACTGACTTTCTGGAAGAACAACTGTTCTCTCCCTACAAGGTTTACGATGAAGAATACTGTAAACAGCTGCCGTGTGTATATGTGGATGGTTGTGCTTTTCATCACAAGGATGGGGAACAGCTCCAACTAGTGGCAGGTATTGGAATCGTTTGGACCCAAGGTGTCACCCCAATTTCTGTGGGATACAAACTTGGACCAAAAAGCAGTCAGGTTGCTGAACTTACTGCAATTCTTAGAGCAGTTGAGATGGCTATAGAGTTCAACATTAAAGAGTGTGCCATCATAACCGATTCCAATTATGTCAGGAATAGTTTTGTGGAGTATTTCCCTAGGTGGAAGCGAAACAACATGAACAAGAGTAATCACAAACCCGTGAAACATGGTAAGCTCTTTTGTCACATCGATGAACTGGTAAGGTCCAATGATATCACCCTGCACTTCAAGAAGACCAAAGGTCACTCCAAGGTTCTAGGTGCCGAGAAAGAAGGGAACGATCTGGCCGATTCTCTAGCCAAGGAAGGGGCAATCACCGGTGAACTGTTAGACATTGACCAATTTTTAGGTACCGTACAGGTTGAAGCTGTCACCAGGCAACAGGCCAGAACAGCTGGTGATCCGAATGCATTACAGTGGAGTCACGATTCTCCTAGTGAGGATTTAATTACTGCCCAAAAAGAAGACCCAATAATTGGCTTGTTTTATAGTCATATAGAAGATCCCAACCAAAATCCCATAAATAAGGAAGTATGTAGTGGGAAGGAGGATTTACGTATCTTAATGAAATCCAAATCCCAATTCTCTTTATACCAGGGATTGTTGATACGAACCTCAAAGGGTGGCGTACAACAATGGGTCGTCCCACTTAAATTTAGAGGTTTGATGCTACAGCATGCCCATGATGCTCCCACTTCCGGTCATCGTGGAGAGAAGATCACGTATGAGATCCTGCGGGATTATGCCTACTGGCCTCATATGTTACGTGATGTGAAGGAGTACTGCCAAGGTTGCCTAATATGTCCCCAATTTCAACCTACCAAGCCAACTCACAGAGCACCTCTCCAGAAGAGGGGGATATGTATGCCTTGGTCAGACCTTCAAATGGATTTTATTGGGCCAGTAACAAAATCTTCACGAGGAAATCGGTATATGTTAACAGTTACATGTTTATTCACCAAGTATGTCGAATGTATACCAGCACCAAATAACAGCTCCGAGACATGTGCTGCATTGCTAATAAATCATGTATTTTCACGTTTTGGTTTACCTCAGAGGATAGAGTCTGATAGAGGATCACACTTCACTAGCGAAGTGATGGCCAAATTGTGGAAAATTTTGGGGGTTAAAAGGAAATTGCATATCGCCTATCGGCCAGCCTCTAGTGGTGGTGTAGAACGATACAATCAGACCATCGTTAATGTCCTTAAGAAATTTGTTAAGGAAACAGGCAAAGATTGGGATGTCAAGCTGCCACTGGTCCTGATGGCGTTGAGGGCTACTCCGAATACAGTTACAAAAATGTCATCTTTTGAACTGATGACAGGTAGACGGATGGTACTGCCCCAGCACTTATTGTATCGCACTACAGATCAAAATTTGATCAATGCTACCACCACACACCAGTACATAGAGGATTTACGTAAACATCTGCAATATGCTTTTGCCTTTGCCCAGCGAAATTTGGAAAGAGCTGCAACTAGTGCTAAGACATACTATGATCTCAAAACCTCCAAGAAGGAATATGAGATTGGTGACAAGGTCTATCTATACAACTTTGCAAGAGACCAGATCAAGGAACGGAAATTCCTTCCATCTTGGAAAGGTCCGTTCCCTATCATTGATAAAATCTCTCCGGTCGCATATAAATTGCAGGTTACCCGGTATGGTGAAATCAGTGATAGATGGGTGCACATCAACCAATTACGTGCTTGCCATCCGAAGTCTCAATTGCAGTTGTTGGAAGACTAACCCACCAGTTCCTATCTGGAGATATTGAGATCATCATTAAATTTCCTTTGAACATATAATTCATCTTTTGTCTTACAGGATCCAGTAATATAATTTTATGTATATCCCATACTTAAACTGTTCATTTTAATAATTTAGAAAGGAAGACCCAGACTATGACCAGACCGGCGATCGGAGGTGTCAATGACCGGACCCTAGAAGGAAGCTATAATGTCCTGTGGGAAAGACCAGATGCCAGAGATCGATCCGGAGACGATAACCTGATGTCCCAGGCCACCAAGGGCCAGTACAGAGGAAAAGACCCGCCTAGGAGACCGTCTAAGAGACCTGTCGTGCGGTGGACCCATGGACCCCAAGGTGGATGTGCCAGGCCAGGCCGGCCTCATCACAAGACCAGGATCGTCATCGGAAGTGTCCATCTAAAGACGCCGAGTCAAGTTGAGGAACAACCAGCATGACCGCTGCCATTTTATTATCGAAAATTTTTTTTTGAATTTCATTCCCTTCACCGGAGAAGACGAACGATCACTCTAACCAAAAGTCCCACTCATGTTTTTCGATACAGACACCCCTCTACGCGTGCCTATACCCCAAAAACAAAGGGGGATTTGTTGTGGGCTTTTGAATCATGTCTCAAAAATATGACTTTTATCAAGACATAATAGTATATGGCAAACAGCTCAGCATAACCGGATGTTAAGAGTTAATTTTGTCTTGGTTGAACCACCAAGAATTCTAGTTAAAGAACTGGAGAGAATGGGTGAAGGGATTGTTTTTCTTTCCTCCTAGAGACAATACTATTTTGAAGTTCTACAGGTGATCAAACACCATTATTCAGACTTCAATAAGCAGGTAAACATATACAAGGTCTGGACATGACAATAGAGGAACCAAACTGATTGTCTGAGAGCTTACCCAAACCTTGTAGAGTGTGATGAACCAACAGACCTCTGAAACTATTACCATATACTATTGTTCACCAAGGGTGAAGGCATTAACAGATGTTTACCATGAGTCCAATACAAGGGCCAGGCAAATAGAGAATTTTTTTTCCCTACACAGAGGAAATGTTGATTCTGAAACAAAGGGGTGAAATTCAGGACATTTAAGTTTAAAAGTTCACTGTATATCATGACAAAAATGTACTACAAAAACAGATTATAAATAAGATGTCATAGACTTTAAACACCACTAAATACTCAGCAATGGGAACTATATATCACTAACTTGAGTATTGAGATGATGGGAAGTAAGATGTATTATAAACTAGCATTAGTTACATGTCTTATCAGGAAACAAACAGGATGATATTTCAAGTAGGAATAACCGAATATACACCTATATTCCATGGTCCCTATTTAGAATAATATAGGTATCACTGCTATATCTGGATAGAGCCGTATATTTTATTCCTGAAATTACCTGAAGATTCCACCCAAGGTATGAGTCATCTCAAATACTCACATTGTTCTGTGATACATGACCGCCACCTGGCGGGCAGGTGAGAAATAGCTTATGTACACACATTTCTCAACTAGCCAATCAGGAAGCCTGGTGGGAAGGTATCTTAGAACAATGGACTAGTGGATATAAAAGCCCATGTGCTTTAAGAAAAAAAGGATCCCTCATAAAAACCTCATGGAAAGACCTGACATCTGAAGAAGATCTCTGCTGAATAACTACTCTTCCATCTTTTCAAACTTCCTAAAACTTTAAACCTCTAAACTTATAACTTCCTACATTCTCCCCTATTGAATCTATCACTTGCCTATATATCAGTCTAAAGGCGTTCCACTGCCAGCTAAATCCACGGGAGAGTTGCCTAGTCTGAATTCCGGGTGTGGTGAGATATTTATTTGATTTTTGTATTAATTATTTTCTCTGTTGTGTGGAATCATAAAATTACCTCAGTGTATCATAACAATATTGGGTAGTTAGATATATGTAGAAAGATACTGTGTTACTGTTAAAAATTGTTTATTGCCATATTATAAATTTTTTCATATTTCATAATTTATTGAATATTAATAACCAGAGTATCATATATCAAGGGCTTGCTTCTTGCAATCCTATGGCCACGGCTTGTAAGAATATAACCTTTGAGATATTCGAAATTATTAATTATTAATAAATTTAATAAATATCATATCATTTAAAATTTGTGATTGATGTAATTAGTTAGAGACATTATTAGTGTGTCTTACATTGGTAGGATATATTTTTGATTGTGTGTACCAATGTTCATTTATCACCAGTCTTTTGCGTTTTGTGTTAATATATATATAATTTTTGTACATAAATAAATTTTATATTTATCTATTATAAGGCAAATTTTGTGTGTATGGTACGAAATCATATTGGCTAAAAGAATTCAAGGTATAATAATAAGTGGTGATCAAATTATCAAAGTGTCCAAATTATTGGTTTACTAAGTATTTGCCGTATTTTAACGGCTGGAGGCACTGTAATATTTCATCTAAGGGAAAGGGACACGCCCTTTATAAATAATATATATCCTTACATAAACCACCACAACAAACTTGGACTTTGACAGTCAACTAGTAGGCGACCCAAATGTGGAAATTAATAGCTGAGTAGGAGCATAGTCAGATAGTAAGGATGCCCACTGAGAAACAACATCACAAGATGTGCAAAATGTCCAGACAAGCATCAGGCAGAGGTAGGAAGGGCCAATAAGAGGGCTTTAATATAAACCAGCCACCACACTTTAATGGAGTGGAAACAGAGCAGCCATAGTGCCAGTATATTATATGCTGCTGTAGGAAAAGGATATGGAAAGTCATAGAGAGAGTTTAGGGTTAGTTAGGAAACTATACTTTAATTTTGATTGCTAGTTCTTTGGGCAATCAATCCCTTTGCTGCATTTTTGTCTTTAATTTTATCTTCAGTGATTTGAGGGCAGCCTTTTTTCCTTATCTTTAATATAACAGACTTTTTTAGGTGACTTCCTCAAGGAGATCTTGATCAAGGATCTCCTTGAGGAAGTCACATAATTATTGATTAAACGTGTCAGGGGCAGAGTCAGTGCTAAACAGGAAGTGATGCTGATATGCAAGTGTAGCTCCCTGTCATTCTGGACCCCTCTCTGAAAGCCCAACCCCTGCTGACACCACAGTGCTCTTCTGACCAAAGTAAATTATCACCAGAAAACAAACACACACACACACACACACAGATTGGAGTGAACTGATATGACGTTTATATTAAACTTGACTGTAAGCTCAATCAAACAGCATAAAGTGGTATATGTGTATGTAATGGCAATTATTACTCTTAGCAACTCTAAGCAAAGAAACAACACATACAACAAAATCTCAATCAATGTTAGCAGGCCTGCTATTCAGAAGTTAATCCAATATCTTCAACCTGAGGTGTTTCTTGTGCCTAATGAGCAAGGAAAACTATAAAAGGTTGAACTAGCTCACTTTGGGCCCTCTGGATCTGATGGCAAAGTTTAAATCAGAGATAGAAAAGAGTTCTTCAACCTCCCTGGTGGTATTCCCAAGTGTAGCTCAGGGTAAAGTTTCAGCACCACCAGCGGTAACCCCGAGCTACACTCGGGAATACCCTGCAGAGTTGCTCCGGGATCTCTTCTTCACTTACCTTGTCCTTCGCTCCCCCAAATGTCCTCCCTGCAGCGTCCCCTGCAATGTCCTCCAGCTGATGCCGGCATCTGTCTTCTGGGTTCCGTTCCCTGCCATGTCGGGACGTATGGGGGACGGAACTGGAGGGAAATTTGAAAGTTGTAAAAGTGACATTCACTAAATTCACTAAAATCACATAGTAAAACATTACTGTATCAAAGCATTTCACATACATTTGGTCCCTACTGCTTTGTCCTGTGCCCTGCCTGCATTTTTACTGTTCTTTCTGCCTGGAAACTGAGAAATGTCCATGGCGTCCAAAAAGCGTCCCTTTAGGTCAAAAGCGGTTTTAGACCAGCTAGAGAACAGCGATAATAAATCAGAACCACTTGCAGAATTGAGTGATGATTCGTGGGGGAAATTCGTCATCAGACACTGAAAACGATTCTGCGACTGAGCTCAGCGATGTGCGAACTTAACGCTATATTTTAAATTTCAGTGTTTTTGGTTTGATTATATTATTGAATTAAATTTATTATTATATTATTATTTTTTATGATTATTTATTATATTGTAATTTATGATTTCGTGTTTCAAGTTTTATTATACCCAGGATGTTTACTAGACTCTTGTTTGGACAGATTTTAGTGAGGTATTCCTAAAAATTACAGGCCTACAATAAAAAAAGACATATTTCCATGCAAAAAAAAGTACCGCTTTCAGCACAGAAATATGGACATAATCAGACCGCTAGGGAGGTTAATAAAGATTGAGTTTTAATGATGGTAAAGCGCAATGATAGCCTATTTTGATTCTGTTTGAGCTATGAATGCGTTACACAATGAAGCAAAAGGAGCTGTTGGACCCAAGGTGCACCTGGATAATATTCCAGACAAGTGGAGTAAATCCCCAGGTGGGGAAGGCGTGCAGTGACCTGTTTTATAGGTCAAATATGGAGGTGAGCACTTGAAACTGCTGGTGACAGATATCACGGTGTGCAGTTGCTGTGCGATTGGCATTGTGTTCATAACTCAGGATATCATTAGGCAGATTGTTTGTTATGAACTTATTGATGCACTGGACTTTATTATTTTATTTAGGAGGTTTCCCCTACAATTCACTACATGAATTTTATTATTTTATTTATGAGGTTTCCACCACTATTTACTATATGCACTACATATTGTTGACATATTTGAGTCACAATATTGATATTCAGGTATTGCGTGCTATTTAGCAGTATAAAAACACACAATGTATAATATAGAAATGTATTTTATTTGTATTTATTTTTTATTTACTTTTCATGTACTGTGGTTCAATACATCATTGAAAATAAGAATGGTAAGCTAATATTCTGTATAGGAGGTTTCCACTATTATTCACTCATCAGTAAAGGCGTTACTTGTAATCAGGACGTTTCAACCGCATTTCACACATATTGGAAAAATTGAGGTAGCACTACACTTTTTTGTATTATTTGGTTCAGTTGGTATGGGAGCACACATCAGTGTTTAGCAACAAGCTAAACTAAGAATATGCATGCATCATACATACTGGGGGGGGGGGGGGGGTACAACTGGGGTAATCAATGATGAAGGATTGGGGAGTTCTGGTAGATCACAAGCTTAATAATGGCATGCAATGCCAAGCTGCAGTTCTAAAGCAAGCAAAATCCTCTCTTGTATTAAAAGAGGTATAGACTCCAGAAAGAAAGATATCATATTACCCCTGTACAAGTCATTAGTAAGACCTCACCTAGAATATGCAGTTCAGTTTTGGGCACCAATTCACAAAAAGAACATTGGGGAACTGGAGAAAGTACAGAGAAAGGCAACCTAACTGATTAGAGGCATGGAGGAGATCAGATATGAGGAAAGATTTGAGTAACTGAATTTATTCTCTCTTGAGAAGAGGAGATTAAGGGGGGATATGATCAACATGTATAAATACATCAGTGGTTCACATAGTGGACTCAGTGTAGAGCTATTAATCCTGAAGTCATCATAGAGGACAAGGGGGCACTCTTTATGTCAGGAGGAAAAGAAGTTTAATCTCCAAACACAGAAAGGGTTCTTCACAGTGAGAGCTGTGAAAATATGGAATAGACTCCCTCAAGAGTTGGTTCTGGTCAGCTCAGTAAATTGCTTTTAAAAAAGGCCTGGATTTATAGGTAAAGTTGATCCAGGCACTATCCGATTGCTTCTCGAGGGATCAGGAAGGATTGTTTTCCCCTGCAGGAGTAAATTGTATCATTCTTTGCTGGGGTTTTTTTTGCCTTCCTCTGGATCAACTGTGGTTATAGGATTATAACTTTTTTTTTAATGGTTGAACTGGACGGACTTTTGTCTTTTTTCAGTCAGACTAACTATGTAACTATGTAATATAGCAGTCTAATACATTGCAAGATTTCACTTATCATAGTAGCGGGGTGGGGGATTAATTTCCCATTGAAGTCTATGGGGAATTAATCCTGTAAGTAAATTCTGCTCGTTTTTGGGCTAATAGGTGATTGTAGCTGTATTAGTGCACTACTGCAACAACACAGTTGAGTATTGTCCATGATACTTCTATTTGCACATTTTAATGTAAATTAACAATTAGCACAAATAAAAAAGGATCTTGGACAATACCAATCTATGTAAGGGCCATGGGGACATGTACAAATACAAAAATAAATGTAAATATTGTAAAGCAAGGAGAAGACCTTTATGCAGCTTCAAGACCAACACTGAAAATAAAAAAATCCTTCAAATAATGTGCTTGAGGGGTAGCCTAAAATTGTATGTGATGTTAAGGAACAGTACAATTTTCCTGCACAGTCTGAGCAATACAGCATACTTGCAGTGAATATATTGCTGTGGAACACATTTTTTTCTATTGCAATCAGCTTGGCTTGCATCTTAATCTGGTTAATTTCAGTTAAAAAAAAACTTTGTAGGTAATTTTAGCAGCAGCACCTACAATCCTTCCACTTTTCAATTTCTATAAAACTCTGATTAAGAATTGAGTGACTGCAGGTGATCCAACAGGGCCACATTTGCTATTAACAGCATATGTTATTGAAGGAGAATTGGCCAGAAATGCACTAGAGAGAAAAAGAATACAGGCAGGGCTTTTAACTATGAGAAGTGCAACACCACAGATGATACAGTAGTGTATAACTGGCTTGCAACAAGACAAGGCTAGGTCTAAATATACTAAAGACAAGCAGTGCAAGCAGAAACTTTAATACAAGAGTTTAAATCAAGGATAAAAGGTCAGTTCAGTATTCTATTTTTTTTATTTCTATTATGGGGATTGGGGAGTGCTGCAAATGTGACTGTTATAGACTTACTGTAAGTGATTTAGCTGCGCACTGTATGTTTTTTTTCTTTTAAACAATGCTGTGAACAAAAGGCAGCTGCCCTTAAATAGAAAAAAAGTAATAACAAAACAATATACCCACAATATCAGCATAAAACATGAAATAATATCTCTTGAAACAAAAGCCCATTTTATTTTTAGAAGGGAAGCATTGTAGTAAAAAAGCAATTTAACCAAAATTAAAGGCCTTATCAATAACAAATCCAAACCAATACTCTTTATCCCCCCAAAAAATTAAAGCTCCAAAATACTGCCCTCTGAATCAAAAGCCATTAGAAAAAAAAAAATTTTGCAATAAAAAATGCTATGGGTGAAATAGCAGTGAAACTCGACCTCGATTTACCTACAAAATAAAATTAAAGACAAAAAACCCACAATAATAAGAACAAAAAGGCATCAGAAAGGATAATTGCTTAAAGAAATAGCAATCAGAACAGATTGTCACCTTTCCCTATCATTTTTCTAAAGCAGCTTACAATACAGCAACACTATGGGGGGAATTTACTAAAACTGGAGAGTGCAAAATCTGGTGCAGCTCTGCATAGTAGCCAATCAGTTGTTAACTTCAGCTTGCTCAATAAAGCTTTGACAAATAACTCGAAGCTGATTTTACACTCTCCAGTTTTAGTAAATCAACCCCTATGGCTGCTTTTTCCCCCTTCTTTTAAAATAGTGAGGGGTGATGTAACTTATAATAAATCTCTATTATTGGCCCTCCAAAACCTGTTGATCATAGGGCAAATCTGTACATAAAAGCACCAGGACAGCACATTTTAAACCGACATGATTTGTCTTGAGTCTATGGTAGCAGCGAACCCACATGTCATTCCTAGTAGAAATGTATCAAGCTGCAATTAGCTGAACTGATAAAAGAATAATGTGTAGATATATAAAGTATTACCTTGTTCAAGTGAGTTGCATTTGTAGGTCGTAACATTTTAATAGATGCACATACAAATCATCCTAAATGTGTTTCAGCAAAATCTCATTATGTCATTTCTCCAATTTCTTATCATTTGTATTGTTTCCCAGGTCATTATTCTGCTAAATTTATCAGAGGTACCTTAGATCAATAAATGTTATTTCCTTAGAAATGTATTTATTATAATTTGCATCCACTAATAACACAATATTACCAGACAATTTGAAAACTTTGCAAAGTTTATGAAATAACACTTTTTAATTCAATTGATGTTAAAGCCGAACTGCAGGCAAAGAGCTAAATATGCAGACAGAATACATATACAGGAGCTGTTTACCTGCCAAAGGATTAGTATTTCTGTCCTTTCAATCCTGAGAATTTCACATTTCTGGCATTCAGCGCAGTCGTATTAGTGATCTGACTTTTTTGTACAGAAGATGATATTAATGTATCTGTGGACACACTGCTAACAATGCACGTGGTAAAGCAGCAAATATTATATTTGCACTATAATTGTGTAGCGCTACTCCCATTGGAGCCACAACAAAAAATGTCCAGGTCCTCCTCAAATTCCTTGCCCCACAGCCAGGCACATAAGCTCATTTACTCGTTTCTCCAATAATTAGTCTAGGGGTGTTAATTTAGTTGTTTTTATTTCTGTTAAATAGGGATAGGGATGAGGGAGATAAGTGGGATATTCCAGATTAGGAGCTATGTACACTGAGGACTTTGTCTAGTCTCCAGAACAAGCTTTATCTGAGTCCGCACTTGAATCAAATGGTGGACTTAAACTTCGAGCAGTAACAAAGAAGTAGCAACTTCCTTAAAGCTCAGTGCAGTGTCCCTTTAATTCCCCCTGATGAAGCCACGTGACCAGTGGCGTAACGTGTAGGGGAGGGGCTCTGACGTCATCACGCTAAATCGGCTTGTTCACGGCGAGTACGAGTGTGGTGCTGTGCACACACTATGCTTTGATAAAGCGCATTTTTATGTATTATACATGTGAGTGGGATCATTGGCTATATAAATAAAAGGTTTTAAAAAGGATAAAGCACTATTTCTTGCTTTTCTTTTGATACCATATATGTGGAGATCTGGAGGAGGTACAAGCAGGAATAGACCCCTGGAGGTGAGAGGGGGAAATCCATCCATCCATCCATTGTATCCTTATACCACCATACTGGAGAGACATCAGGTGGTTAATTAGTGAATTGCTGAGTGGAATCATCGAGGACGGATGTCAGGAGGAGCAGCAGTTTATGTATCTGTCCCATGTAGGACAAACAGATTTTTTTTAGCTTATATTGAATAGGCAAATAAGGAGGTAAGCGCATAATAGAGGAAAAACTATCCTGAAGCCTCCCAATGTGTGGGAATTAATGTGTATATTAATCTTTGGAGAATTATGGATTTCATTATCATTTTTGGATACTTGATGATGTGATTTATGGGTTTTATTGGATTGGATAATTTTTTTGGGGTTTAGTGTATTTTTAATTTTTATTGATTATCACTTATGTTATTTGGTACACATATTTATATATATATATTGTTTGACAGTATACCAACTAATTAGCAAGGGAGCGCTGCACATTTGGTTGTTTTTATAGTTTTGACACACTATTTATGAGTTGGTGTAGGGTGTTAACGAACCTTTTTTATATATAAAAATAATTGCTCATTTTTTTGGAAAAAAATGTTTTATTTTTTATTATTACTTTGTGGGAGTTTGTGTTATAAACACTTTTTTGAATTTCACCATATTAGCATATTCTCATATATATATATTTCTTGGACCTCCCCATGTCAGCCTACCACAGGTCAACTTCTCCCTCTCTGACCCCTCCAGGACAACCTCTTTCCTAGCCCATAAGTCCGGCTGTCTCCCCTCACTCAGTGTTCTTTTTTCGGCCTCACTTCAGACACCTTGAAAAAAAAATTAAATCTCTCTTCTATGGCCTTCCCAGGTACAGCCCCTCATTTGGGCTGTAAATCTCCCTGTGCAGTGGATTCCGTTGATGCGGGGTTTGTCATGCATGCAGTATAAATTGCGTTGATTATGCCACCCTACAGCAGTAAAATCCGTGGGACAGTATAAAGTACTGCTGGGAAGGCGGGGTGACTTACCTGTGCATAGATTGGCTGGCACTTGTAGTCCCATATCTCAATACATCTGTGGGCTGGCTTGCACTTGTAGTGCCATATCTCAGTATGTCTGTGGGCCAGCTGGCACATGTAGTCCCATATCTCAGCGCGTCTGTGGGCTGGTTGGCTGGCATTTGTAGTCCCATATCTCAGCATGTCTGTAGGCTGGCTGGCACTTGAAGTCCCATATTTCAGCAGGTCTGTGGGATGGCTGGCACTTCTAGTTCCATATCTCAGCAGGTCTGTGAGCTGGCTCCTGTAGTCCCACGTTTCAGCGCATCTGGGGTCTGCCTGGAGCTGGTAATACCCACATCATGGTGGCGGCGTTTGTTTGAGGTACAGAGCAGGCTAGGAGGTACACGTACAAAGGTGGCGGGAGCTAAACTTCCCATGCCATGGAGCTGCCAGGACTCTCTGTGACACAGGAAGCTACTGCCTTATCTAGAGGCTGGCTCTCTCTCTCTTATGTTGCAGCTTTGTGGCTACTACAGACGCTGCTGTGTCTCTATGAGCTCCACCAGTTTACCTAATCACTCTGCTGCTCCAGCCTGAATCCTTCTGTAGCTCTGCTCCCTGTAGGTTGCCACAGCTGTTTTCCTGTTTGCCTTGGATGCATGCACATGTATTATGACTCTGAGATGTGGATTAGGTTATATCCCCCCTTAGGCTTTTGCTAAAGCTCCAGCTTCAAGCACTGAAGATCTAATGGAGAGGTATTTTTTTTTATTTTTTATTTGTTATTTATTTATTTTGTTTATTTTTTCTTCTCTTTCCCTGCTTTCTGGAATCATTATCATTTTTATTTTATTTATTTTTTGCTACTTTTTAAAAGAGTGCTATCTGCACCTTTTTTGGCAAAAAGAAGACTCCAGAATAAAGAGTCCACCAAGAGCTCGGTCCGAGGCACTGTCTCCTGTTGTCCAGGACAAGTTGCTTCACCAGAACAGTCCAGGGTGGATTAAACATCCACCGAGTGGGCATTCTAGGACACTGTAGCCAGTGACCCATTGCAGTCGTATAAAAATGGGACGAGGAAAATCACATCACCAAAACACTTCCAAGAAGAGTAAATCCTCTGGCAAGCACAGCGTAAGGTCTTCCACCAGAGGTTCTTCTCCAACCCACCCTCAAGTGGTGGCTTGTTGGGACTGTTCAGCTGAGGCATTGCTGGGCAAATTGGTGTGCACATCCTATCTTAGGTAGGGGGCACGTGAAAAAGCTGCAGATGCACAGCAAGTAAAATTGTATATTAGAGAAGCAGCAAAAGTTCTCCATCCAAAAGACCCAGAACAGAAAGTACAACCCAGATTTAAAAGAAAAAAAAAAGAAGACAGTTCCTTCTTTCCCTTTGATTTTTGAAATCCAAGAGTCCAATAACCTCCCTAGCGGTCTGATTATGTCCATATTTCTGTGCTCAAAATTATTTTGCATGGAAATATGTATTTTTTTTTATTGTAGGCCTGTAATTTGTAGGAATAACTCACTGAAATCTGTCCGAACAAGAGTATAGTAAACATGCCGGGTATGTTAAAATTTGAAGCACGAAATCATAAATTATAATTTAATAAATAATCATAAAAAATAATAATATAATAATAATAAATTTAATTCAATAATATAATTTTCAAAGTTATACCCCTTGGGTCAAAGGGATGGTGAATTATGGAATATAGTTCCCAAAGTAGAAAGTCTTTACAGAGACTGGCCAGCCACATAACGCTTCCACTTGAAGGTTCGGTGTCTTTTAGGGATCCAATGGACCACAATATTGATCCAGATCTGAAGAGGATGTACACTTCGTGGGACCCTCCCTTATGGCTGTCAGAGTTTGGGTGGCAGAAATGGAGTCCTGTGGTTCAGGAGAAGTGCAGTTCTTCAGGATAGCTGTGGACTTCATTGCTGAAGCGACAGTGGATCTAGTCAGGATGACAGCAAAATTAATGGCTCACACGGTAACACAAAAAGAGCCTAATAGCTAAAGTATTGGTCTGCTGACAATGCCTCTAAACACAGCCTTTGCTCAATTCCATTTGATGGGAAGCTCCTTTTTGGCAAGACCTTTAAAGATGCCATTCAGCAGGTATCTGGTGGGAAGTCAGGTCTTATCCTGCAGGAGAAGAGATGGCAACATCAGTACTTTCACTCTTTCCGAAGAGTTAAGAATTGTTTCAAAGAAGCCAGCGCATGCAGGCCTGATGGGCCATTTTTTAGACATCGGAAGAATGTTGGTGCAGCATTTTCCAAGGCAGCCAAATTCAAATAAGCCAGCCAGTTAAGTCTTCTCAGAAGGCCTTCAGAAGGTGTCTCCGCCCAGCCCTTTCAAGTGGGAGCAAAATTGGCTACATTCAAGGAGGTCTGGGTGGAAGAAGTGGAGCATGATTGAATTCTGGACATCATCAGAAGTGGATATCTGTTAGAATTTGCAAAAAATCCCCTCAGTATTACTTCATGGGAACTCAGGTACTAATGTGTCCAGAGAAACTGAATTGTTTGCACGCATATATAAAGGATTTGTTAACAGCAAGAATGGGGCGAAGACATGTATTCCTCTTTGGTTCTGGTCATCAAGTCCTCAGGCACCTTCAGACTAGTTTTAGAACTGGAATATTTGAATTCCTCTATGAAGGCCCCTCCTTTCAAGATGGGTTCTTTAGAGACCATCATTTCAGTAGTAAAAGTCAGAGACTGGATGGCCTCAGTGGATTTGGCAGGCGCCTATCTGCATGCCCCCATAGTTCTGGCTCATTATCGCTTTCTCAGGTTTGCCACACAAGGGGAACTTTTCCAGTTCATTCTTTGCCATTCTGACTTTGAACTGCTCCCAGAACCTTCACAAGACTGCTGTCAGCCATCATAGCTGTTCTGAGACTCAGGGGTCTTCAGATATTTCATTACCTTGATGACATCCTTCTGTTGGCCCCATCAAGGAGTCTTCTGATGGATCACATTTCTCTAACCTGTAACACGCTAAAATGTTTTGGGTGGATAATCAACTATCAAAAGAGTGAACTGCAACCAACGCAATATCTTTCTCCTTTAGAAGAATTTCCAAAAAATCCAGACTTGGATGAGGGAAGTAATGAGCAGGCCATGCTTATTGGCAAGAGAGTGCATGCAATACCTGGGCCTTCTGTTATTCACCATCCCAGTTGTACCTTAGGTCAAATGCAAAATAAGGAAGTTTCAGTTCAGTTTCCTCCACCAGTGGGATCATCATGTTTTGAACCACAAAACCCTCATACCAGATCCGATAGCCCATTTATTAATTTGGTGGATGGTTTTGCACAATCAGAAGGGCAGTATCCCTCTCAAGCCTACAGAACCAGGCTGGTGGGTTGGGGGAGCCCACAGCTTTGGTCACCAGGTTCAAGGTCATTGGAAGATGTGGACTACGCACTAATCTGCTAGAGTTAGTAGCTTCCCGTTAGTAGTTAGTTAGTAGATTCACTCTGCTAGCGTTTCAGTATCTGTTACGTGGAAAAGTAGTGAAGGTGCTTTCAGAAAATCGGACTACAGTGGCTTACTTGGCTTGTCAAGGTGGAACCGGAAGCTTGCCTCTCCTGAGAATAGCCTGTTAAATCTTCCTTTGAGTGGAAGGGAATTTAGCCTCGCTTCATACCTCCCAGGAACAGACAACATTCTGGTGGGCCAGAGTCAGAGTTTTGTACAACACAGAGAATGGGGCCTCAATTCGAAATTCTTGTGTAAAAAGCCTGGGTAACACCAGACATGGATCTGATGGTGTCAGCAATGTACTTCTAGCATCCTTCTTCTTCTCCTAATTTGGGACCCACAAGCCTTGGGCCAAAATGCCCTTTCCAGGCTGTGGAGGTTTCACCTAGTGCACATCTTTCCTCCAATACCTCTACTTCTAAGAGTTCTCCTGAAGATACAACACGAAGTGGGGGTAATAATAGTCCTGTCCTTTTGGCCGAGGCAGCCTTGGTTTCCTCTTGTATAGAGGATGAGGCTAGAACAAGCAATTCCACTCCCAGTTTGTTTGGATCTCCTAGTTTAGAACGGGGTGTTCCGAAACTGAAATGAACGGCTTGGAAGTTGAGAGGTGGTTTCTAAGACATCTGGAGCTGTCAAAGGGCGTAGTCGACACCTTGTTGCAAGCTAGGAAAAAGTCAACTATTTCAACCTTCCATCGGGTATGGAAAGCCTTGTTGGGGCTCTCTTCTGGCAAAAATTGGAATGCTTCAATTCCCTCGGTATCTAATGTTCTTGAATTCCTGCAAAACAGTTTAAAAGTAGCCTGGCTGATAATTAGCTGCAAATTCAAGTTTCAGTCCTCTCAGCCATGGCAAATAAAATATGGGCCTTTAAACCTTTGATCATTCATTTTCTGAAGGCAGCAATGAAGATTAGATCACTAGTGAGAATTTATCTCTTGGCTTGAATGCCTTGCTGGCACCACCATTTTACACGATAACTTTGTGTTCCTTATTCCATTGGGCTCTGAGGACATATTTCCTGATGGCAATTGCTACCACAAGAAGAGTATCTGATATGTAAGTCTTTTTAGGTAGAGAGCCATACTGCTTGATCCTCCAAGACAGGGTCATTCTGAAACAGGTCCCAAATTTCTTCCAAAAGGTTTCAACTTCATTCCCTATAAGTTGGGAGTCCATACTTTCACTTTTTCTGGAAGATGGGTCAGAGGATAAGTGGAAGAAGAAAGATCTGGTTCATTCACTTTTAGTATATCTAAAAAGCATGGAGGACATCTGTGAACAAGATAGTCTTTATACTTTCCTTCAAGGTCCAAGGAAGAGCTTCACGATACTACCCAAGGTCATGTCTTCGTGGATTGTCAAGACTATTCAGATTGCCTACAAAGTCCTAGGCTTGCTGCCACCTTTGGAAGTGAGAGCTAATTCAATGAGAAGCATCTCAATCTCATGGGCAGCATAGGCTAAAGTATCAGCAAAGGAGGTTTGCAGGGCAGCAAGCTGGAGCACAGCAAATGCACTTAATTGCCATCACAGAATGAGTATGGCTTTTCCATCAGTGCAGTCTTTCTTGGATGTATAGTCATTGCAGCAACTGTCAGTAATAGAGATTTATATGCAGCATTCAGTTTGTTTATGTCTTGTGTTTTCCCCTCCCTTTGTTCCTTTTAGCATTACTTGGTACATCCTGTGGTAGGCTGACATGGGCAGGTCCAGGAATAGGGAAAATTGTATTTCTTACTTACCGTATTTTTCCTTTCCTGGATCCTCCCATGTCAGCCAGGGATTCCCACCCAATCTCCACCACGAGGAGTGATATGTTCAATGCTGAGTGAGGGGAGACAGCCGCTCTTATGGGCTAGGATAGAGGTTGTTCTGTAGGGGTCAGAGAGGGCGGAGCTGACCCATGGTAGGCTGGCATGGGGAGGATCCAGGAAAGGAACATTACGATAAGTAAGGAATACAATTTTCCCATATACTGTATATATATATATATTTTTTTAAATTTCTAACAGGGCTGTACCTGCTTGAAGAGAAACCCAAATGGTGTCTCACACCTCCAGTAATGGTGGCCCATTAGACTAGCCCAAGTTTGTATCTAAGCTGCCATGAACACAACAAAACATAATCAGACTGTCATACAATATGGACTAGGTGTATTCAACAATTTAATGGGCATAGGAACAAATTAAAGTCAACATGGACTGTCCTCATAAGCATATCGGATATCTCTCACCAATTGTGTTCCATTTATATAGAAATGTGATATGTTGCCAGTCTTAGCAGGCCTAATCAGTGTCATAAGTCATTCTGGGCATACAGTACATCCCTTTGCATAAGCCATTCTGGGTATACTAATCCATACCAGATCAAAATAAACCCCTGAAAAATAAACATAAAGCACACTAAGTCCTCTGTGCTCATCTATAGTCAACATAAAGTTGTCCATGTGTAGTTAAGCTGCCATACATTTGGCCACAATGTTCCTGCACTTATAAAGCAGTAATGGTGATACCGCGCATGTGCATGTGGATGCTCAGTCCCACAGGCATGCCCACCTGGCCGCATGAGCATTACAGTCCTCCTGAAAACTATATATCAATAAGCAAAGCTGCTACACCAAACCTGACAGAGCCTGCCTGGAAGTACATTCCCCCTTTGTGTGTGCAGCACTCCCTTCCTTGGATCAGCTATCCAGTCGGGATAAGGCGGCGCTGTGATTGGAAAAAGAGGGGTATGTGATCTTGGCTACTGGGTAAATGATGAGCCAACAACATGGTGGTTCACCATGGTCCTCACTGGCCAGTTTCCATGTTATTACACTAAAGACCTCTCTGGCTGGTCTCCATGTTGCCAATTTAGGGCTAACTTTAAAGAGATTTATTTACATTTATGTAGCTCCCGAACTTTGGCTGAAAAACTCACATAGATGGCATCGTCCTGCCCTGCCTTGTTGCTAAGATGTTGCTAAGACACTCCCAGCCATTACTGCTCACCTCTACCACCACAGGAACAAGCTCTCAACAGCCCCCACCCCTGCACATTTGTGGTCCACTATCTCCTCCGCTGCAGCATTGTTGAGCTCAGGGCTACTGTAATTGGACCAGAGAGTGTGAATCAGCCAAGAATGTCTTGGCAACATCCTAGCAATAAGGTGGGAGGAATAGATGCCATCTCTGGGAGTTTTTCGGTAAGGCTTTGGGACGTACATAAATGGCCTACACCCACAGCAAGGGCAATATTTAACTTTGGTCAAAGCTGCACAATTTGTTTTTATCTACAGATTCCACTTATCTGCATATGCAATACCAGATGCCTCAAAAAACGTAGCTCTTGAGCGTTTATGGCATAAGACTAAGACCCAGCAAGACTTTGAGCAAGATAAATCTGCCCTTCAAAAATACAATTCTTGTCTCCACATTGCTAAACAGACCTATTTTATCAGTCTCATTAACACCCTCTCACACAATCCCATCCATTCTTTTCTACCTTTAACTCTCTACTTCGTCCTTCTTTACCTGCACCCACTAACTCACTCACTGCCCAGGAAATCACTAATTATTTAAAAAATAAGATTGATACAATTCGTGATGAGATCTCCACTGTACAGATATCTCCCTCACCCTACACTCCTTGTCAACCTGCACAATCTATACTTCCCTTGTTTAACCCAGCTACTATAAAGGAGGTTGGTAAACCTTTTTCTAAAGCCTACCTAACCAGCTGCCCCCTGGACCCAGTTCCCTCGCAAATACTACGGTCACCCTCTGGCTCTATCCTTCACTCTTTAATGCATATCTTCAATCTTTCCCTTTCTACTGGCATCTTCCCCAACTCTCTAAAACATGCGCTAATCAGCCCCATACTTAAAAAGGCCTCACTGGATCCCACCAATCTTAGCAACCTAAGACCCATCTCTTTACTCCCTTTTGCCTCCAAACTCCTTCCTAAAACTCAATCTATCCAAAACCGAGATCATAATATTTCCTCCCACACGTGCCTCTCTCCCTGATTTCTCAACCTCCTCAACATCTCCAGAATATGCCCCTTTTTATCCAATGATACCACATAGCTCCTAATTCACTCCCTGGTTATCTATTGCCTTGACTACTGCAACTCCCTCCTCATTGGCTTACCTTCAAATAGGCTACCCCCCCTCCAGTTCATCATGAATACTGCTACTAGGCTCATCCACCTTACCAAACTTTCAGTGTCTGCTCCCCCTCTCTGCCAACCCCTCCACTTGCTTCCACTCGCCCAACGAATAAAATTCAAAATACTAACAACAACTTACAAAGCCATCCACAACTCTGCCCCCAGCTACATCACTAACCTGGTCTCAAAATATCAACCAAACCGCTCACTTCAACCCTCCCAAGAACTTCTGATCTCTAGTTCCCGTGTCACCTTCTCCCATGCTCACCTCCAGGACTTCTCCCGAGCTTCTCCAATACTATGGAACTCTCTACCCCAATCTGTCTGGCTATCTCCTAATCTATCCACCTTTAGATGATCCTTGAAAACCTTTCTCTTTAATGAAGCCTATCCTGCTTCTACCTAGTAAACTGCCTTTTATTTCCTCCATCAACTCATCCCCCCACAGCTATTTCCTTTTGTAATACTCAATCCTTCCTCCTAGACTGTAAGCTCTAATGAGCAGGACCCTCTGTTTCCTCTTGTACCAAATTGTATTGTAACTGTAATGTCTACCTTCATTTTGTAAAGCGCTGCGCAAACTGTTGGTGCTATATAAATCCTGTATAATAATAAAATAATTAGAGATGAGCGAATTATTCAAAAATTCGATTCGGCTGATTCGCCGAATTTGCGGAATAAATTCGATTCGATGCGAATTTATTCGCTGCGAATTTAACTTATTAAAAGGGTTTCTAGGCTTCAGAGAGCCTTTATATTAGTGCAGAACACTGTACCTTTAATTTAAATGCCCTTGGAGTCTGCTGGGGAAGAGAAATAATACTGTCAGTCAGTATGACATGCAGATGAGTGCCGTCAATCTTAGAATCACCGCACACTTCACTCATTTGGGCAGTCACGGGGCCAAAACCAGAGTGTGGAGCCACAGTGTGGCGGTGGAGGCAGCAGCAATGGGAGGCCATACAGCACCCTATGACAAAATGGAACCCACCAGCAGTGTGAGGAGACCTGAAAGTGGCACATGGCAGAGTGTGGCGATGGAGACAGCAGCAATGGGAGGCCGTACAGGGACCCATGACACACTCTGGACCTGGCAGCAGCATGAGGAGGCGGTACAGGGGCCCATGACAGATTACGGGCCTGGCAGCAGCATGAGGAGTCGGTACGGGGGCCCATGACAGATTACGGGCCTGGCAGCAGCATGAGGAGTCGGTACGGGGGCCCATGGCAGATTACGGGCCTGGCAGCAGCATGAGGAGGCGGTACAGGGGCCCATGGCAGAGTGGCGAAGCGTAAGCAGCTTAAATTGAAGGCCATACAGAGGCCTATGTTAAAAAGTCCCCCCAGCAGCAGTGTGGGGAGACGACTATCAAGAGTCCAAAGGCAGAGTGGCAGAGCGGAAGCAGCTTCAATTGAAGGCCAATAGTGGTTGTGAAGCAGAAAGTCAGTTTATTGTACACAATCGGTCAATTGCAGCTTGCCGTTGGCTGGAAACTGTACGTTTATGTCACTGGAATGCACTAATCACCCAAAAAATATTACCGCCAGCCGGCGTGTAAATGGATTTAACTCTTTGAACGTACAATAGTGGTTGTGAAGCAGAAAGTCAGTTTATTTTGCACAATCGGCAAACTGCAGCACCAACTGTGCACGACAGCCACCAAAAAAAAAAAGGGTGTATGTCACTTTAAATTTTCGATTCTTTGATAGCTGTGGCCCTAAGTAACGATTCTGTGTCCCTGGGTAACGATTCTGTGTCCCTGAGTAACAATTCTGTGTCCCTGAGTAACGATTCTGTGTCCCTGAGTAACGATTCTGTGGCCCTAAAGTCTCTGTGGCCCTAATGCAGGCCATAGATGGATCGAAAATCGGCCGATTTTTCAGCCGAAAATAAAATCGGCCGATTTTCGGATCGTTAGTGGGCTATTTGGTCGGCCGTTTTTCGGTATTTTGGGCGTTTTTTTTTTCTGTAAAGTTGGAAAAAAAATCGGCCGATTTTGCCGATCGGCCGATTTTCGCGGCAATAGTGGGCAAATCGGACGATTTTTTGCCGATAAAAAATCTGCGCATGAGCAGTGACCTGCAAGAGGAAGACAAAAAGAAGAAAAAGAAGAAGAGGAAGAGGATGAAGAAGAGGATGAAGAAGAAGAAGAGAAAGAAGAGGATGAAAAAGAAGAGGATGAGGAAGAGGAAGAAGAAGAAGAAGAAGAGGATGAGGATGAAGAAGAAGAAGAAGAAAAAGAGGATGAGGATGAAGAAGAAGAAGAAGAGGAGGATGAAGAAGAAGAAGAAGAGGATGAGGATGAGGAAGAAGAAGAAGAGGATGATGAGGATGAAGAAGAAGAAGAAGAAGAAGAAGAAGAAGAGGATGAGGATGAAGAAGAAGAAGAGGATGAGGATGAAGAAGAAGAGGATGAGGATGAAGAAGAAGAAGAAGAAGAAGAGGATGAGGATGAAGAAGAAGAAGAAGAAGAGGATGAGGATGATGATGAAGAAGAAGAAGAAGAAGAGGATGAGGATGAAGAAGAAGAAGAAGAGGATGAGGATGAAGAAGAAGAAGAGGATGAGGAAGAAGAAGAAGAAGAAGAAGAGGATGAGGATGAGGAAGAAGAAGAAGAAGAAGAAGAAGAAGAAGAAGAAGAAGAAGAAGAGGATGAAGAAGAAGAAGATGAGGATGAAGAAGAGGATGAGGATGAAGAAGAAGAAGAGGATGATGGTGAGGACGATGAAGAAGAAGAAGAAGAAGAGGATGAGGATGAAGAAGAAGAAGAAGAAGAAGAAGAGGATGAGGATGATGAAGAAGAAGAGGATGAGGATGAAGAAGAAGAGGATGAGGAAGAAGAAGAAGAAGACAAAGAAGAGGATGAGGATGAGGATGAAGAAGAAGAAGAAGAAGAAGAAGAGGATGAGGGTGAAGAAGAGGATGAGGATGATGAAGAAGAAGAGGATGATGGTGAGGATGATGATGAAGAAGAAGAAGAGGACGAGGATGAAGAAGAAGAAGAAGAGGATGAGGATGAAGAAGAAGAAGAAGAAGAGGATGAGGAAGAAGAAGAAGAAGAAGAAGAAGAAGAAGAAGAGGATGAGGATGAAGAAGAAGAAGAAGAGGACGAGGATGAAGAAGAAGAAGAAGAAGAAGAAGAGGATGAGGATGAAGAAGAAGAAGAAGAAGAAGAGGATGAGGAAGAAGAAGAAGAAGAAGAAGAGGACGAGGATGAAGAAGAAGAAGAAGAGGATGAGGATGAAGAAGAAGAAGAAGAAGAAGAAGAGGATGAGGAAGAAGAAGAAGAAGAAGAGGATGAGGATGAGGATGAAGAAGAAGAAGAGGATGAGGATGAAGAAGAGGATGAGGATGATGAAGAAGAGGATGATGGTGAGGATGATGAAGAAGAAGAAGATGAGGATGATGATGATGAAGAAGAAGAAGAAGAAGAAGAGGATGAGGATGATGAAGAAGAAGAGGATGAGGATGAAGAAGAAGAGGATGAGGATGAAGAAGAAGAAGAGGATGAGGAGGAAGAAGAAGAAGAAGAAGAAGAAGAAGAAGAAGAGGATGAGGATGAAGAAGAAGAGGATGAGGATGATGAAGAAGAAGAAGATGAGGATGAAGAAGAAGAAGAGGAAGAGGATGAGGAAGAAGAAGAAGAGGATGAGGATGAAGAAGAAGAAGAAGAGGATGAAGAAGAAGAAGAAGAAGAAGAGGATGAGGTTGAGGATGAAGAAGAAGAAGAAGAAGAAGAAGAGGATGAGGATGAAGAAGAAGAAGAAGATGAGGATGAAGAAGAAGAAGAGGATGAGGATGAAGAAGAAGAAGAGGATGAGGATGAGGAAGAAGAAGAAGAAGAAGAAGAAGAGGATGAGGATGAAGAAGAAGAAGAAGAAGAAGAAGAGGATGAGGATGAAGAAGAGGATGAGGATGAAGAAGAAGAAGAAGAAGAGGATGATGGTGAGGAAGAAGAAGAAGAAGAAGAGGATGAGGATGAAGAAGAAGAAGAAGAAGAAGAAGAGGAGGAGGACGATGAAGAAGAAGAGGATGAGGATGATGAAGAAGAAAAGGATGAGGATGAAGAAGAAGAGAATGAGGATGAAGAAGAGGATGAGGATGAAGAAGAAGAAGAAAAAGAAGAAGAAGAGGAAGAGGATGAGGATGATGATGAAGAAGAAGAAGAAGAAGAGGATGAGGAAGAATAAGAAGAAGAAGAGGATGAGGATGAAGAAGAAGAGGAAGAAGAAGAGGATGAGGATGAAGAAGAAGAAGAAAAAGAAGAAGAGGATGAGGATGATGATGATGAAGAAGAAGAGGATGAGGATGAAGAAGAAGAAGAAGAAGAGGAGGATGAGGATGAGGAAGAAGAAGAGGATGAGGATGAGGATGAAGAAGAAGAAGAAGAAGAAGAGGATGAGGATGAAGAAGAAGAAGATGAGGAAGAAGAAGAAGAAGAAGAAGAAGAGGATGAGGATGATGAAGAAGAAGAGGATGAGGAAGAAGAAGAAGAGGATGAGGATGAAGAAGAAGAAGAAGAAGAGGATGAGGATGAAGAAGAGGATGAGGATGGAGAAGAAGAAGAGGATGATGGTGAGGAAGAAGAAGAAGAAGTGGATGAGGATGAAGAAGAAGAAGAAGAGGAGGATGAGGATGAAGAAAAGAAGAAGAAGAAGAAGAAGAGGATGAGGATGAAGAAGAAGAAGAAGAGGATGAGGATGAAGAAGAAGAGGATGAGGATGAAGAAGAAGAGAATGAGGATGAAGAAGAGGATGAGGATGAAGAAGAAGAGGAAGAGGATGAGGATGAAGAAGAGGATGAGGATGAGGATGAAGAAGAAGAAGAAGTAGGATGAAAATAAGAAGAATTCCAGTCCAGCAAAAAGTGTTTCTGCAGAGAGCTCCGCTATTTCTGACAGTTCTCTGACAGTTCCTTCACATTTACAGCGGTTGAAACATTGTATCTATTTGTTTCCGAATAAAAACATCTGTATCCTAAATGGAAACAAATAGATACAATGTTTCAACCGCTGTAAATGTGAAGGAACTGTCAGAGAACTGTCAGAAATAGCGGAGCTCTCTGCAGGGACACTTTTTGCCGGCTGTAGAAGGGATGAAAATCGGCCGATCGGGGAAAATTCGATATAATATTCGAAACGAATTCCACTTCGCCAAGTTCGATTCGCTCATCTCTAAAAATAATAATAATAGGCAATTTTTTGGTAAAGATGAACTATCCCTCTTTAAGTGATACTGAGATACTTATATTAATAGCATTTAAAAATATGTTCTTTTATCACTGCATTCATTGTTTTTTTTATCTAAGATCTTCCTTAAGTTCAGCTTTAAACTGGATTTCCAGCCGTCATAAATATTGGCCCTTTCATAAAATTAAAGTAGAACTTTAGGTAAAAATATAAAATGGGTGGACAGGCAGGATTTTTAATGCAGAAGAGACATGCTTTGTCTCTTTTGCGTTAACACTACCTACCTGCCTGTCCACACCTGTACAGTGAGCCGCACAGGTGCAGCTGCATGCGTGGGAGTGACGTCATCCCCACCCTGCCAACGACAGTGGCCGCCCGGAAGCTGGCCGCCCGCCCAGCCAAAGATGTCAGTGGCTAGGCGGGGGACAGTGCATCGTGGATTCTGAGATGAGTATTGTTCTGCTTTAACCCTTCTATTTTTCTGGTATTAAAAATGATTAATTCGGTTTTTCCTTGGAATGGCTGCTTTGAGTGTATTAAGAGAATGCAGTTACATGATTTTGGTAAATGTTTGCTCTGTAAACATGAATATACCCAAATGCTCAGAATTTAGTCCCCTGAGAATATGAAATACAATGAAAAGATAAAAAAAGAAACCACACCAATCTTCTGCATTAAAGCATATGTACTATCACATTTACAAATATTATATTCATTTCCACATTGTATGTCAATTATTTCCAACTGTCTCCTACTAATCTGAATGTTATTGAAATTTGTAGACTTACTTTATGCAGAATCCCCACACATGTAATTCCTTGAATTCTGTGACACATATTCACTATGCCCTGTGAGAAGGAACTGCTGTGTCACACATTTCACACAGCCCGCCTTCTGAACTACAGAGGTGCTGAGAGGAGGAGTTTCAGGAGGTGGAGTCAGTACAGGAATCACTGCTTGCAGGCAGAAGGGATCATGGGATATGTAGTCCTTAGAAATGGAAAGTAAAGAGCAGAGAAACGTCAATGCATGCGGGGAATCCAGGAAGTTGTAGAAAGAGAGATCAGCAGGAAGGCAGCACTCACAAGATGAAAGTAGATTTATTTTTAAGTATACTTATGTGGGATTGTCAAAAATAACTATTGTTTGTGTTGCTATTACAGTGCTGATCTTAAAAAAAATAAAGTATAGACTGTGATTATAGAACTCCTTTAATTAAGAACACCTTTAATAGTAAAATCATATTGGGTGCACTCACATGGGGTATACCATGTTTGGTACATACACATCCTCGCTGATCATTAGATGCCAGATACCAGGGCCAGCTGTACCACCAAGGATGGTAATCTGTCCTTCATGAGCATTTCCTCTGAACTGAAGAAAGGAGGTAGCACATTTCAGATCTTTAGGGAGAATAGCATGAGCCACCCTGGAGCTGACACACTGTCACACAACCCAGTCAATTTCTTGTGGGTAGAAGGTACCCAGGCAATGCATTTTTGAGTCATATTTCCCTTATCAAGCTTGACACAGGGTCCTGTTCTGTGAATGGACGAGGTGGAGATCTTCACATCATGCTTCGCCTCTCCGCCATATTCAGAGAACACTTTGCATGCATTGAGAAAATGCAAAGCAATCTCTGAATGGCGCCCATGCCGAGCAAGTAACCCCTTGTGTTCAGAATGCATCCGAGAAGCTGCTCAGCACAGGACCTAGAAGCAAGTGGATATCCTTGTAGTAGTGGTGCCTACTACAATGATTTCCTGCTTCCACGGGCATCCCACAGGTGTGGCACATACATACGGTACTTACATTGGTCCAAGCTGGATCAATGTAACTATGTAAAACATATCCATACTTGGAATTCTTCTTTTAAATGCAACTAAAATCAATAATCACTAACAAAACACATATAAGCTTTATTGTGTAATTTTAAAAGTTGTTTTCAACCTTTTTAAAACTTCAGCTTTCATTAATATAATAACCGTTTATCTTGGCATGAAGGTCTTTGTTCAGGCATTTCCTGGTACGGGGTGAAATCTGTCTTTGCCTTCCCAATGTGCTCCTGTGTTGTCATCCTGTCACATTCACCCTAGATGTAGGCTACGTGGCTGTGCTGATATACATTACTCAGTCATGGTCCATCGTTGTCACCATCAGGAAGCTTGTTCAGTGCAATGATGTGTAGACATGGTCAGGGTGAATGCATATAGACAGGCTGCAAGAGGCTAGAGGAGTTTGGGATGCAACAACATATCGCAACAACATATTGTATGTGTATTTAATAAATCATATGCTCTATCATTTTCATGTACATCTTCCATTGAGGTACCTGGTTGATCCTGCTAGTCACCTTTCCTCCTTGTTCTAAACTGACCACACAAAGCACAGAAGCTGATCTGTACTTGCATAGTCAGATTTCTTCCTTTGGCTGGCCATTCAGAGGTACAGGATGGCCTGTACTGGGTAGTCTGTTCAGCCATCACGCCCCCAGACCAATCACAGCCTGCCTCTGGCACACACACCCTCCCAATCACAGCCTTCCTCTTGAACACACCCTGCATTTTGCCTCAGGCTGAACAAACAATAGAGTAAAGGCACACTGTGGGGTTGATTTACTAAAAGGAAATTCACTGTGCACTTTGCAATTGCAGTGCATGAGATTGGTAAAATGTGGTAAAGCTCTGCTGACTTCCATCATCTAATCATGTGCAAGCAAAAATACGTTTTTTTTTTTTTAATTTTCCTTACTTGTGATTGGGTATTCTTTGTATATACTAAACTCTGGAGCAACTGCACTTTCAAATTTCAGTCTTTTTGCTTTTAGTAAATGAATCCCTGGGTGTCAGCACAGTGTCCTGTGACTTCGACCTCCACTATCAGGAAGAAGAAATGCATGGTTATATGACAAAACATTTTAAACATGTAAAAAAAGGTAAGAAAGATTATTTCTGAAACTAAGCAAAAGCAGTTATGGTGCCTGCATAATTGCAGTATAACTGTATTAGAATGGATCTACAACATTGTATGTTCACAACTACTTTATTGGAATAAAAAAATAGTTTATGATACATTATGCTTTAGCAAACTAAATGTCATCTAGCTGGGGTTCTTTCTAGAAAAAAAATGTATCTGTATTTGTAATGATGGTGTTGAGTTTATAGTTTGCATATTGTGCCTTTTACACTAGTTTTTAAGAAATTCTACCAACTTAGTTGGTGAAGTCATAAGTTACCTAGCTGACTAATAGGCTGTGTACTGACAGGCAGCCTTTCTAGACAAACATGCTTCATTTAGATAAATATAAAACAATCATCTGGCAGGAACAGCTTCGGCTCTTGCCAATCAGTGTTGTTGAGGAAAGAACATAGCCTTTCACTGCAGTACCGCTATAAAATGGAAAGTGTTTAAAACCAGCAGATGGTACTCTGTGCAGTGCATGGAATAAAACAGAGAATTAAGGTGCCCTAAGGTGTGCATAGGAAAGGCAATTACATGAAACAAATGGGCCCACGGCCTAGCTGACGTTCTAGTATGCTACACAGGAGACAGATAGTACATCTGGTGAACAGATTTTATCACACACTAGAAAGCCATAAAGCGCCCCGTCCAAGTTCAGACCTTGGTCTCCCAATGACATTTTACCTGGCTTGGCATTCACTCTGCTTCAGTTTAAAAGGTGCTGTAATCTGCAAATTGTGATTTAAACAACTTCTTGCCATAGTGCGCTAACGAGTCCCATTTTCAGACAGCTTTATAAAAAGTAGCGGGTTCCCCTGGAAGGGTATGAGGTGGTCCAATCAAGAGCTTGTTTTTTTGCCTTGATACTGTATATCAGTTCCTAGATGTCCAGGTGATAAAATTACACCTTTACAACCTGCTTGTGAATTTTCAAGACTGGATTTGTTTTTTCCTCCCCCAATGGGCAGTTTTTCTGCGCTGGCCTTCCTCATGTATAATTTTAGATACTCTACGTAGTCATAAATATAGGAAAGGTGATCCCATTTGTAATAAATATATAGAAACATTTCAGTGTGAGATAAGCATATGGGTTCATGTTTATATTGTGATAACATGTTTTTCAACATCTGGAAATTATAAATTGGAGCATACTCTAAACCTGTCATGAGAGGCTTGGGGGCTGCTTCTGAAAATGCACGTTGCTTGGCAGTTATGCTGACCCAAGGGCATCAATACTTACTCATTGACTGTCTTGGAACAAGTATGCAGACCGAAAAGTTGGAAAAATAAGAAAATAATAATAAATTATATGTGTGTATGTATATATATATATATTCAAAACAAGAATAGAGGCTTCCAGTAGATGAAGATTGTCAACAATAAAATACTTTTGCTTTGGTTTATCTCTGCCACAAGATTGTCAATGCCTCCAACCCTGCTATGGATTCATTTGTGGGTGAGCAACTGGTCATTCACCTCATACATAGAGTGAGGTGGCTACCCTTGAGACTATATATGCTGTATAGATAAAAATATATATTGTATATATTTTTTATAGGTACTTATATAGCGCCATCAATTTACATTGTACATTCATATCAGTTCCTTAAGGGGCATACAATCTAAGGTCTCTAGTTCAATTTATACGTACTAGGGCCAGTTTAGACCAGAGGCAATTAACCTATCAGCATGTCTTTGGAGTTTGGAAGGAAACCCAGGCAGGCACAGGGAACACATGTAAACACCATGTAGGAAGTGCCATGGTTGGGAATTGAACCTTTGACCCCAGTGCTGCCAGGCGGAAGTGCTGACCACTGAGCCAATGTGCTGCTCCAGGATATTGTATACTGTACTACTGTATTGACCATATGCATATAGAACAAATAGTCTGTGTTTGAGGTACCAGCACTAGAGAGAGGTTTGCGTCAAGCTGACCCAAGTCCCACCCCGCTTCTTCTCCAGATAGGACACTTACATACCCGTCTTTTTGGAGATAGTTCACTATATTGTGTCATGCACTCCCCTGGCCACAGGTCCTCAAACCAACAGCTACATACAGTGGGGCAAAAAAGTATTTAGTCAGCCACCAATTGTGCAAGTTCTCCCACTTAAAAAGATGAGAGAGGCCTGTAATTGGCATCATAAGTAGACCTCAACTATGAAAGACAAAATGAAAAAAATAATCCAGACAATCACATTGGCTGATTTGGAAAGAATTTATTTGCAAATTATGGTGGATAATAAGTATTTGGTCAATATGAAAAGTTCACCTCAATACTTTGTTATATATCCTTTGTTGGCAATGACAGAGGTCAAACATTTCCTGTAAGTCTACACAAGGTTGGCACACACTGTTGCTGGTATGTTGGCCCATTCCTCCATGCAGATCTCCTCTAGAGCAGTGATGTTTTGGGGCTGTCGCTGGGCAACACAGACTTTCAACTCCCTCCAAAGGTTTTCTATGGGGTTGAGATCTGGAGACTGGCTAGGCCACTCCAGGACCTTGAAATGCTTCTTACGAAGCCACTCCTTCGTTGCCCGGGCGGTATGTTTGGGATCATTGTCATGTTGGAAGACCCAGCCACGTTTCATCTTCAATGCCCTTGCTGATGGAAGGAGGTTTGCACTCAAAATCTCACGATACATGGCCCCATTCATTCTGTCCTGTACATGGATCAGTCGTCCTGGTCCCTTTGCGGAAAAACAGCCCCAAAGCATGATGTTGCCACCCCATGCTTCACAGTAGGTATGGTGTTCTTTGGATGCAACTCAGCATTCTCTCTCCTCCAAACACGACGAGTTGTGTTTCTACCAAACAGTTCTATTTTGGTTTCATCTGACCATATGACATTCTCCCAATCCTCTTCTGGATCATCCAAATGCTCTCTAGCAAACTTCAGACGGGCCAGGACATGTACTGGCTTAAGCAGGGGGACACGTCTGGCACTGCAGGATCTGAGTCCCTGGCGGCGTAGTGTGTTACTGATGGTAGCCTTTGTTATGTTGGTCCCAGCTCTCTGCAGGTCATTCACTAGGTCCCCCCGTGTGGTCCTGGGATTTTTGCTCACCGTTCTTGTGATCATTTTGACCCCACGGGATGAGATCTTGCGTGGAGCTCCAGATCGAGGGAGATTATCAGTGGTCTTGTATGTCTTCCATTTTCTATTTATTGCTCCCACAGTTGATTTTTTCACACCAAGCTGCTTGCCTATTGCAGATTCAGTGTTCCCAGCCTGGTGCAGGTCTACAATTTTGTTTCTGGTGTCCTTCGACAGCTCTTTGGTCTTCACCATAGTGGAGTTTGGAGTGTGACTGTTTCAGGTTGTGGACAGGTGTCTTTTATACTGATAACAAGTTCAAACAGGTGCCATTGATACAGGTAATGAGTGCAGGACAGAGGAGCCTCTTAAAGAAGAAGGTACAGGTCTGTGAGAGCCAGAAATCTTGCTTGTTTGTAGGAGACCAAATACTTATTTTCCACCATAATTTGCAAATAAATTCTTTCCAAATCAGCCAATGTGATTGTCTGGATTTTTTTTCTCATTTTGTCTCTCATAGTTGAGGTCTACCTATGATGCCAATTACAGGCCTCTCTCATCTTTTTAAGTGGAGAACTTGCACAATTGGTGGTTGACTAAATACTTTTTTGCCCCACTGTACCTGCTAAGCAAAGGTCAGGGGTAGCAAGGTTCCTTCACCTTCTCCCTTGTGAGTCCATATACAATCCTCCTAGCAGTCCTACCCTGCAAAGGGCTTTCTTGCTCTTGTAAACAGGACACAGATCTACATGGTGCTGGTCAGGGGTGTCCTCTTCCCATGCTCTAACCCAGACGCCTCACCCACAGCAGCTAAAAAAATGTCACAGACAGACTTCATCCATTACATCAACATGGGAGTGGCACCACTTAAGGAGCACTACACCTGCCAACAAGTCCACTTAAGGTTCAGAATGACTATTAGGCAACTATCCTTTTTGTGATGGAGAGGTCAACAGTATTTATTTATTTATTACAGGTACTTATGTAGCGCTGTCAATTTATGCAGCAGTTTACATATATAAGTATGTATGTGCCATGCCTGTGGGATCTCCGTGGAAGCTTGAAATCAGCGTAGAAGACAATGCTTCTACAGTGATCTGAACTAGCTTCTGGGTCCTGTGCCAAGAGACTGCCTTGCTGCATCATGACACAGGAGATCAAGTGCTTGGCATGGACACAATTCAGGGAACACGTTGCATTTTCTCAATGAATGCAAGAGTTCTTGGATTGGAAAAGGTGGAGATAGCGATCTTACTGCCCCACCTCCCTCACCTCCCTATGTAAAAATTGCCAAACGTGGAATTCAGCTTTAAATGTTTAGTTATTTTATTGGTATGTATTTTTGCACTATAGTCACTTTATACAAGCCACTAAAGTTTTGATTGAGTTGTCCTGACAAAGATCAGTGCAAAGAGGATTAATGCTTCATTAACCAATCATATTTCAGATTACGGCAATGAGATCAGTGAGTAGTGACCTCTAATTAGTTGTTATTTGTTGCACATCTTTATTACCTAATTGTCAGCACTCTAGATTTTTCCTTGTATACTCTTTATGTATCACCGATTAAATGTGATTTACCTTATCATGCACCCCTTGTATAGCCTTTCTTGCCATTGCCCATTATAATTGTGCCACATTACAACATCAGATTGGCGGCACAGTATGCTCAGAGGTTATATAACCAGAATAAAGTGACAACACGACTGGGTTAAAATGCCTCATAAAACTTCTCATTTAGTAAGCTGTCTCCTGCCATATGGCCCTTCCAGTGCTGGTATATATCTGTCACAGTCCTTTCAAGTTTATAGGCGGTAACATGTTTTTCTACCTCTTTCAAAGCAGAAGACAGCTGATAATTATGTCTGGTAATCTAATAACACACAATCATCCGCTGAATTCATCCAATTAAAATTCATTATATACTATGATGTTATAGCAGCAATTGTTGAACATTTGTTGATTCCCGTAAACTGGATGTAAAATGTAGACATATATTGCAGAGATCACCAAAAACCATTGTCAAGCAGCTGTGCTCCGTATATCACCATTCACAATCTTCATTTTAATACTTTATGGTAAGATTTTCGATTTTAGGTCTTGCAAAAGTGGATAACCTGAAATGTAACATGAATAAATTGTATACCTTTTATTTTAAACATTACCCTATCAATTCAACAAAGTAATATATTTAAAAAAAACTGCCCAATCTATACTATATACTAAGGAATTCCATAAAATATACAGTTGTAATCTGTAATTTACTATGCTGCCAAATTTTCAGGTTGGTCATGAACTTTGCCTAAAGAATGAGTATTGAATTTGGACGCAATTGCTGTAATAGCTGGAAAATATGCCAAGGGTGCCCTGGCATATCCTCTGGATGCAACAGAAATAGAAACATCTTCATTAGTCAGGCACAAAAAAGTTTGTGAGTTAAGCTAATGAATAGCAAAATTCGGTAATCACAGCAGGCACAAAGGATGAGAAAGCCATCCTCTTCTGAGTTAACAGAGTTTGCAAAGCATTAAAATCACTCATCTTGTGTTACAGCTGTTCCATTTTTCCTTTATCCACCATTTTACAAGACTGGATGAAGCTGCCAATATCAAAGCAAATGTCCATTTTCATGGTTATTCCTTAAGCAATTGATTACCAGCTTGTATTACCCCTTCATTGCCAGGCCATTTTAAGTTTTCAGTTCTGTGGTATCCTAACTGACAATTACTATGCCATACATTACTTTACCTGTATGGATTTTATATAACTTTTGAGATACATAGAGCTTTCTTTCGGTGGTAATTAATAACCACAGCTTTTTTCACTGCTCAAAAATTTAAAGCAACACTTTTTAATCAGAGTATAGCATCAAGTCAATTAAAATCCTGGGATATTGATCTTGCCAGTTAAGTAGCAGAGGGGGCTGTTAATCAGTTTCAGCTGCTTTGGTGTTAATGCAATTAACAACAGGTGCACTAGAAGGGCAAGGATGAGATGACCCCCAAAACAGAAATGGTTTTACAGGTGGAGGCCACTGACAATTTTTTCCCTACTCATCTTTTCTGACTGTGTTTCACTAGTTTTGCATTTGGCTAGGGTCAGTGTCACTTCCTGTAGCATGAGGCGATACCTGGACCCTACAGAGGTTGCACAGTCAGTCCAACTCCTCCAGGATGGCACATTAATATATGCCATTGCCAGAAGGTTTGCTGTGTCTCCCAGCACAGTCGCAAGAGCGTGGAGGAGATTCCAGGAGACAGGCAGTTACACTAGGAGAGCTAGACAGGGCTGTAGAAGGTCCTTAACCCACCAGCAGGACCAGTATCTGCTCCTTTGCTCAAGGAGGAACTGGAGGAGCACTGCCAGAGCCCTACAAAATGATCTCCAGCAGGCCACTGGTGTGAATGTCTCTGACCAAATAATCAGAAACAGACTTCATGAGGGTGGCCTGAGGGCACAACGTCCTCTAGTGGGCCCTGTGCTCACTGCCTGGCACCATAGAGCTCGATTGGCATATGCCATTGAACACCAAAATTGGCAAGTCAGCCACTAGCTCCGTTTGCTTTTCACAGATGAGAGCAGGTTCACACTCAGCGCATGTGACAGGCGTGAAAGCGTCTGGAGAAGCCGTGAAGAATGTTATGCTGCCTGCAACATTATTCAGCATGATCGTTTTGGTCAGTGATGGTCTGGGGAGGCATATCCATGGAGGGATGCACAGACCTCTACAGGCTAGACAATGGCACCCTGACTGCCATTAGATATCAAGATGAAATCCTTGGACTCATTGTCAGACCCTACACTGGTGCAGTGGGTCCTGGTTTCCTCCTGGTGCACGACAATGCCCGGCCTCATGTGGAGAGAGTATGCAGGCAGTTCCTGGAGGATGAAGGAATTGACACCATTGAATGGCCCCCAGGCTCGACTGACCTAAATCCAATAGCACAGTTCTGGGATATCATGTTTTGGTCCATCCAACGCCACCAGGTTGTACCTCAGACTGTCCAGGAGCTCAGTGATGCCCTAGTCCACATCTGGGAGCAAATACCCCAGGACACCATCTGTCGTCTCATTAGAAGCATGCATTGACATTGTCAGGCATGCATACAAGACCGAAGGTTTTTAAATGAACCTGTTTTCTTTACTTTGTGATAAAATAAAATTGTCAGTACAGTACGAAACCCCTAAAAATTACCCCTTTTTAGAAAGTAGATACCCCATAGTGATCTAATTTTTTGCCACAATTTTTGGAAATGAAGAAACATGCCAATATTGAGGTAGTTAAATCATGAAACTTGGTAATAGTGCACTAGATGCATAAAATGGATAGGACAAGCACAGAGGGAGGAGGAGATGACAAGGTTAATTGTTTTCAGGGGTGTGTGATAGAATTATGGTACTGTATATAGGCATCTGCTTGTTAGCAATTGTTAGCCAATGTGTAACCGCTTCATTGAGTGAAATGCATTAAGGTGCTTGTACCTCAGATGGATGGATGAATCTGTTAGTAGAATCGTCTAATAAATGTTTTTGAGGCTTTCAATATGGAGAGCAACTCCCTTCTCTTGTTTGGAGCAACTGCAAAGATTATCCTAGGGGCTTACAAATACAGGGAACTGGCTCCGGTTCATCGGTGGATCGAAGCCTGTGGTGGAATAGTGGAACATTTTCTCTCTGTCTATTGAGGTCATATACTGTACAGTGCAAGGACAGAGATGGTGGTTGATGTCCAGGATAAGGGAGATGAATGGTTAGTATAAAGGTCACTGCAGAAATGTCCATGCCAGCTGTTCCCCAACTGTCCTATTATGCTGACATCACTGCAATCCTCTTGCAAATCCTGAGAGGATCCCGCTGCTGAGCAGCCAATAGAAGTGTCCATGTCACACGGGAAGTGGTGTAGACACCCAAAGAAGGACCCCACCTCCTGTACAGAGAAGAAGAAAGAAGACTCATTTGACCACAGAACTAGGTGAGCAAAAGGGGAAATTTAGGTTATTTTTTTATTAGGCCAGTGATCAGTTGGTAATACCCACACCATCAAGAATCTTCTTCTGAATCCTGCGAGGATCCCGCCAATGGACAGCCAATAAGAAGTGTCATTGTCTTATTGGCAGTGGTGTAAACACCTAAAGCAGTTCCAGAACATCATGTGACCACAGATCTAGGGGAGTAAAAGGGGAAATTTGGGTGGGTGGGGGAACCCAGAGATAAGGTTTACCTTCATGGTCAGCACCCTTGGGTATCATCTATAAATTCTACATGCCCTCTCTCGGGTTCTGTTTTCTTCTTTACCTGTGTAGGGTAAAACAGATTAGTGGTGTAGGTATATATCACCGAGCCATACTTGCATCAAACTCAATGACTAGACCCCACTTTAGGAGCTTCACACTTCTGTAGTGCCCTCCTAGTTGGCTAGGGGGAGCTAGAGTCCTGATTGTTAGAGAGGAGGGCTGAGTAGCAGTCAGGAGGACAAATTGTGGTCAGATCTGAGAGGCTCTGCAGGCCAGCCCCTCTGGGATTTTTTCCTGCTCCAGAGCTTTGGAGGAAGGTCTAGAAGCAGTGGGTGGATCTGAAGAGTGGCTGGCTTGTACTCCTGAGGGATCCTGGCCAAACCCCAACAGAAGGCTTGGCAATGGGCCAGGACAACCCTTAAAAATAAGTGAGCCTGCTCAGCAGGCAGGAGAATTTGGGAGGAAGACAGAAAGAAAGATGTGAGGCTGAAGGCAGGAGCCTGGGAGGTTTCCCAGATGGAGAGAGGGGCTCACCTACAGGCAGTATATACAGCTCAGAGCTTCACTGGCCCCCAGATTGAGGACCACCTGTACAGCAGGGAAGGAGCAGCCCAGCTAGAAGGCCTAGTAGCAGCCATCAACCTATCAGCGGTATAGGAGAAGATCTAAGTGAGTACCCCTGCACCCTCTGGGGAAGGAGAGGAGAAGAAGCACTCTGGTGGAAAACCAGATTCACCACCTGCTTTAGACTTAAAGCGACAGACACCAGATCCCCTGTTCAGGGATACCTCCAGATTGCTAGATGAAGGAAGAGGAGTTCATCTAGGGTCTGGGGTGGTACACTAGGAGACGCTGGCTGACTCTCCAAAAGAGACTGTTGCAGTGGAGGCTTGTAAATAGTTGCAGGAAGTTGTCTACAGTTCATCAGTTCCATTGGGCATCATGAACACCCCTAACCCTATCTCAGTTCAATATCCCCTCAATAAAAACAGCAAAAACAAAATATCAAGGACTGATCTGGATACAAGCCTGTGTGAAGATGCTTGTTGCATGGCTGTGCAGGACTATAGGGGGACCTGAAATTTTTGCAACTCCTAATGGGGTAGTGCTACACTTCTATTGGTCAGTACAGGTTCCCACCAATCAAGTATAGGGTATCTGTCACCCTATTACTGTTATATGAAGACTTTTAAACTTCTAAAATATTTGGGCTAACAGTGATGTGACATTCTAGGCAAGTGATATACCCATGTTCAGATGCTAATTATTCATATTTAAATGTATTGTGTCTTGAGCCACTCCATACTTTCTGCCCTAAGGATTTTTTTTCTGATAAAAATAACTCTGTCTTCATTTTTTATTTCTTAGCAAATTCATATCAGAACATTTTATATCTGTCGTCCCAAGTATGACCTCGCAGAAAAAAAATATCTTCCAAATACTGGTAAAAAATGTCATTAATTTATACTGTTCCACGAATTACAGTATGAAGACAAAGAAAGCCTATAATCTGAATTTCTCTTTAGATATCTTGGTATCATAAAACTGAATGAGAGGTGAAATTGAGAACTTCATTTCTCGCGAATGTTATTAGCGTTACACTCATTGGGGGATGGTGGCGAGGAAATGGAGCTTATGTCTCTATGAAGATTTACCTTAAAAATAGATTTATGGCGAGTCCGAATGCCCATGTACAGTACGTGCATGTCTGATTGGAAATAAAACATCTGATATATTGAGCTTTATAATTTGTAGTTTTTGATGAGCCAAGAAATCTGCATTTTGAGTTTAATTGACCAAGATATTATTTCTCATTTCTCTCTCGTATGAAGCCTCTAATAGAAGAGTCGTAGAACAGCCAAATAAGCATATAACACTTTTACAGTATAAAATTAGGTTCACTTTAAAATCTGCCTGCTCTAAGGACAAGAACACATTTAGCTTCTAATGTATCTAGCACCATGATAGAGAGGGGGATGGGCAATTTTTTTTAATTCACAGAAATACATACTTTTAAGCCTATTAACCATGTTTTAAAGTGAACCTGTGAGGACAAAAATATGGAGGCTACCATTACTGACTTCTCCCTCTTACAATGCTAGTTACCTGGAAGTCCTGGCTTTGACATTATTTGAGACATAAACCTAGATCAAGCAAACAGGAGTTCACATTTTGCTCTTAAAAAAGAAGGTCAGCAAGGAAGCCACCATACTTCTTTCAGCACAGCCCTAAGGGAACTGGATCATCAAAAATAAAAATACTATTACTATAGTTAAAAGCTGAATTCCAGGCAAACAGCTAAATACACAAACCAAATACATACTGTATATGAGGGCTGTCTGACCTGCCAAAGGGTTTGTATTTCTGTCTATGCAGTCTTGGGATTTACACAGCTCCGCCACACATCACAGTCCTGACTGATCTGATTTTTTTCTCTGTGGCAATTTAGTAACACTTACAGGTCTTGTCCCCCTCTCAGACTGTGATTGGGCCATAAAAGGAGAAGCAGCAAACCGATAAGCTCATCCCTCTATTGCTGCTCTCTCCTCCTAACTGGTTGATTTTCCCTCTCCCAATGTGAGCTCTGTCTACAGGGACTGCAAGAGGTGTATTAATGAATACAGAGCTGCATTAGTTTGTGTATTTTATATTTACCTAAAGTTCAACATTTTTGTATGTGATGTTCTTCGTTGTAGTTTATTTTTTTCACCTTTTTATAGCTCTTTGTTTTTTCATTCTTTATATAGGCTCATATCCTGCTTGGACATATCCATGGGGAAAGAAGAATAAGGCAGAAGAATAACAGACGTCTGTGAAGAAAAGTGAATCACACAGTGGCCAACTGGTAGTGTGTTAGCTGAAGTGGGATCAGATTGCATGCACCATGTTCAGTCTAGGTCTGCCAGAGAAAAATGATCTCCTAGTATTATATTCACAGTCTTTTCAGATATACTGTAAATATTGTATTAGGGGCAGCCTGGAGTCTAAGGGTAGACATAAATCAAACTATGACAAACAAACAATCTCTGTTTAAAGACTTCAAAATACCAAACTACTGAGTTAGGGCTCTTTCACATTGGCAGCCGGGGTGGTAAAACAGGTGGCTGAACCATGGTTTTACTGCACTCCAACTTCCCCCCAGCAGTCGCCCACTGGAAATCTAACATTACTGCTTGACAGGGCTGTACACTTGCTGCAGCATATTTAACTCATTAACCAGGTGGCACCGCTTGTCAAACTTGCCCATTGAGATCAATGTGGACACTTGCAACAGCGAGACAAACACTTGGCTCGCAGTTGCGGCAAGCTCCTGTGATGTAAAACTGCTGTTTGGCAATTAAAAGAAGAAGTAAAAAAAACCAGGAGTCAGGAGGTGGCAGTAGTGCTTCCTGAACGCCTGCCAGCCACTGTTATAATGCCCATATTAAATCATACTATACATAATGAATTATGTGCTGTATATTTATTTGTTGAACAACAACAGAACAAAAAACACAGAGTTTGCGCAGCGCTTTACAATATAAGGGAGACAGTACAATTACAATACATTTCAGTACAGAAGGAATAGGAGGGCCCGGCTCATGGAGCTTACAATCTAAAGGAAGGGGGAGGTGATACAAAAGGTGATAGCTGTGGGGGATGATCTGGTGGAGGTGATTCAAGTACAGTTCTTAGGTGGAGGTGGAGGTGGAGGTGGAGGTGGGGAAAGCTTCCCTGAATAAGTGAGTTTTCAAAGATCACCTAATGATGCAGGTATGCATTCATATAAAAAAAAAGCAAAAAAAAAGCATATTTTAGAGGTAACTAGTGTAACATTAGTCAAGCTTAAATGTTGCTTTAGTATCTGTTTAGTAGATTGTCCCTTCAATTCCAATTCTGGACAGGAAGTGTGAGGGAATATTCTCAATGGGGGCACATTGGGGAGATTTTTTTATCCCATTTTCTGTTTTGAATGACCCTTGTCGAATAGAAAGTTAGAAGACAAGTCTTCAAAGGAGGTGCAGACAGCAATAAAAAAATTGCCCCAAACCAAAAAAAAATAGTTTGGAGTTAGGCTATAGTTTACGGGTAAAAAAGTACTGTATGCAATGGTGTGAACTGACATCATAGGACACAAGGCAAATTGTCTTGTCTTTGCATTGGGGCAGCATTCCAGTGCAAATGGTGTAAATGGGCCCTCAAGTGTAGGTACAGTTTTTCACCTATGAGCAAAAACCAAATATCTATTTGCACAAGTTTTCCTTTCCAAAAATCCAGAAGCCAGAACCAAACGGTCTGATGCCGCTGAAAAAGAATGTGAACACATTTCAGTTTTCACTTAAAATATATGTAAAGCCAATCGCTTATATCACATATAAGCATTAACATGCTAATGTAATTTTAAAAGTAATTTTTAAAATTCTTAAATATTTATTTTTTATTAAAATAATATCTGGTGATCCTGCTTTGCAGGTCTTAGGCTCTCCCTGTTGTAGGATGACGCGGTCACCCAGTTGAGCTCCTGTGTTGTCACCATGTGACTTGGGCTTCCAATGGAAATTACAACTGGGTGTTCCAACTGACATTTTGCAGGCATAGTCTGCTGTTGTCATCAACTGAAAACCAAATCTGAGAAATGCCCATGCAACCATTGATGGAGCGCAGGTAGACCAGAATGGGCTTCAGAAGAGGTAGAAGAAAAAAGTGTTTTTTTTAAACAAAACCTGTTTATTATGCACGGTGCTTTAATAGGATAAGTTCAGTTTTTTAAAAACAAAAAATGGCCATTTTGTTGCAGGTAAAAAAATGTGCATTTGCAATTTGTTTTTTTTTTTTTTGAGCCTAGAAAGCATTGCACAAGCGACCAGCAAATTACTGGTGCCATGCAGAACCCCTGCAAACCTGTCAGTATATCTGTCTGCTCATACCTTGTATACTCATGTAGATACACTGTGACAGGAAGAATCAACAGCGACATGGTAGTTCATTGAGAACTTCAAGCTGAGAACCGCAAAGACTGTTGGGACTTGTAGTTCATTCATTCAAAGAACTCTGTGAGTGAATGATGAGTCCATGTGAGCGGAGTCCTGCACGGCCACACTGTTTTCAGAAAGCGTCAGTACGGGGAGAATTTCCCCGTACTGCTGTCACAGGGAGAGAGGCAGCGGTGGCAGCAGTGGAAACATGTAACATGTTCTCAAAGGTGAACTAATTCTTTAACAAACTAGTGAGGGTTTACTGTAAATCTGATTTAGGTCAGAAATTAAAATACAATTTCTGATTGGCTGTTATGGTATACTGCAGACCACAAGTTCTTTTTTGGTGCACCACTGAACTAGTTTTAGGTATATGAAGCCCTTTTTAGTAGGTAAAAGGTATGTTGGACTTCAGAGCAGCTGTGCAGACTGTCAGGACAATTGTTCCACTCTTGACCAGAATAATAGTCTACAAATCTTCAAAATATAGCAATAATTCCACAGTAGCTCATAGACACCATGGGTTTACGGTTGGAGACATATCTTTAATGTCCCCCAGCTGCAAATATGAGAACTCAATTTATGTACTTTATTTATGATGGGAAAATCCTACTGTATTATATTACTTAAATACTAGAGATAATAAAAATGTCTTCAGTTGGGAATCTGAGAGACACTGAAACACAGTCTTCCCTGTCTGCATGTACATTCAGCGTTGCTGACAAAGACATTTCTAAACCATGGGAGAGTAGTTAAATGTGAAGCTTGTTCACTGTCCACAATATTCTGATTTCACATTCTGCAGTTAAGTCGGGGTTTCCTAAATTGTAAGTTCAACATTTGCATTAAAAAAAAAAAAAAATACTCTGTGGATGTGCCATGAACTTCTACATGCACTATATTGCCAAAAGTATTGGGACGCCTGCCTTTACACGCATATGAACTTTAATGGCATCCCAGTCTTAGTCCGTAGGTTTCAATATTGAGTTGACCCACCCTTTGCAGCTATAACAGCTTCAACTGTCCACAAGGTTTAGGATTGTGTCTGTGGGAATGTTTGACCTTTCTTTCAAAAGGGCATTTGTGAGGTCAGAAACTGATGTCGGACAAGAAGGCCTAACCCGCAGTCTCCGCTCTAAGTCATCCCAAAGATGTTCTATCGGGTTAAGGTCAGGACTCTGTGCAGGCCAGTCAAGTTCCTTCACCCCAAACTCACTCATCCATGTCTTTATGGACCTTGCTTTGTGCACTGGTGTGCAGTCATGTTGGAATAGGAAGGGGCCATCCCCAAACTGTTCCCACAAAGTTGGGAGCATGAAATTGCCCAAAATGTCTTGGTATGCTGACGCTTTAAGAGTTCCCTTCATTGGCACTAAGGGGCCAAGCCCAACCCCTGAAAATCAACCCCAGACCATAATCCCCCCTCCACCAAACTTTACACTTGGCACAATGCAGTCAAGTAAGTATCATTCTCCTGGCTCCCGTCAAACCCAGACATGTCCATCGGATTGTTAGACAGAGAAACGTGATTCGTTACTCCAGAGAACATGTCTCCAGTGCTCTACAGTTCAGTGGTGGCATGCTTTACACCACTGCATCCGACGCTATGCATTGCACTTGGTGATGTAAGGCTTGGATGCAGCTGCTTGGCCATGGAAACTCATTCCATGAAGCTCTCTATGAATTGTTGTTGTGCTAATCTGAGGGTCACATATAGTTTTGAGGTCTTGACTCTGCAGACAGTTCATGACTTCTGCACACTGTGCGCTTCAGCATGCGCTGACCCCACTCTGTCATTTTACGTAGCCTACTACTTTGTAGCTGAGTTGTTGTTGTTCCCAGTTGCTTCCACTTTGTTATAATATCACTAGCAGTTGAACATGGAATATTTAGTAGCAAGGAAATTCCACGAATGGACTTATTGCACAGGTGGCAACCTATCACAGTACCACGCTTGAATTCACTGAGCTCCTGAGAGCGACCCATTCTTTCACAAATGTTTGTAGAAGCAGTCTGCATGCCTAGGTGATTGATTTTATACACCTGTGCCCATGTAGGTGATTGGAACACCTGAAACCAATGATTTGGAGGGGAGTCCCAATACTTTTGGCAATATAGTGTTTTATTTAGACATTTGCTTAGACTAATATATTTTGTGCTGACGGTTTTTTTAAATGACTTTCCAACTACTTACAATTTTTTTTTTTTTAAGATTCTATTTTTTTGTTTTGTAGAAGAGAATTACAAAAGAGAGCCTCTGGGCATTCCCCGGCTCAGATTTAAAGGATAAGTTCACCTTTGGAACATTTTACATATTCAACCCGTTTTTAGAGTGGAACATGTAACATGTTCCCATAGCTTCAGCCACACCCGCTGCCCCCCCTCCCTCTGACAGATAGAAGTTTCCCCGTACTATCTGTAGCATTTGAAAACAGCACAGCTGTCAGGGGGTCTGCTCCCCCCCACATGGCTGCAACATTCATTCATGAACTTCAGTGAATGAATAAACTGCAAGTCCTGACAGCCTTAGTGGCTGTGGGCTTGTAGTTTTCAATGAACTACTACGGCAATGTGGAGCGTCGTGGTAGTTCATTGAAGCTTCCTGTCAGAATATCTGCTTGCTCATACATCCCATATGGCAAGCAGATATTCTGACAGGTCTGCAGGAGACCTGCATGGCATCAGCAATCTACTGATCGCTGGTGCAATGCTTTACAGACTCCTTTGGACAAAAATAATAAATGCACATTTTTTTTTACCAGCAAAAAAAAAAAATATGCATTTATTATTTTTGTCCAAAAGGTGAACTTATCCTTTAAGACAATCAAAACTTCACAACAAAAAAAAGAACATAACCATAAGAAAACAAGTGCTCAACATCTTCTTAACCAGGATATTGCTACCAAGTAGCATCCAGTAAGGGATATGTGATCAAGGCAGTCATGCCAGTCAAAAAAGTAAAGTGATCAAGAGGGGGCATCCGTGTTGGAGTAATCCTCTAGAGTAGACACATTCTGGCAGTAATTGGGGGGGTCCAGGTAAGACAAACATAAACAAACCTTCCCTATATGTAGTGTGTTCAGCTGTTTGGATATAGATGTGTTTAAAATTGTTGAACCTCCTGCCCTTCCCCTTGGGCTATCATATATGATATCCCCTTATGAGGTGTCTCCATCGTTCGTAGAAGAGGACTCAAGTTATAAGTCCCAAATTTTGTGAAATTTGTTAGCGCATCCCCTAGATAGGTATGTTAACTTATATAAAGGTATGACAGAGCTGAAAAGTGCCTTCCATTGATTTAAAAAGGGAGGGTGCTCAGTCTTCCATTTTTAAACTATGGACTTCCTGGTGTAGAAGAGTGATAAACCAAGCAATGTTCTGATTGTTCTAGTATTAGCCAGAGCATTGATTGATCCCAATAGGCAGAAATAAACTGTTAGGGGAATAGTAACTGTGGTCAGAGAATGTAGGAAGCCCAGGACTTCTGCCCAAAAAGTACATATTTGCAGGCAGTGCCAAAATATGTGCAGAAAGTCTGCCGTGGGATCCCCACAGCGCCAGCAATTAGGAGATACTGGGAGGTATATTCTGTGCAGCCTGGCTGGAGTTAAATATATCATATGTAATATTTCAAACTGGATTAACCTATTGCTAGTTGCCACTAATTGAGTTTGGGGATAGTCCCAAACATTCTCCCAATCTTCACTATCTAACTCTGCAACTTCTGCTCTCCACTTCACTTGCAGGGAGTCTAGACCCATATGTATAGAGGGTAATATCACCTTGTAGATGGCTGAGAGCGTTTTTTTATGAGTGGAGTCCTGAAGGAAGGATTCTAGGTCATCAGGCAATAAATGAATTGGTTCTGTGCCAAACTGAGAGTGGAAGGCATGGTGGAGCTGGAGATGGCAAATTGTGATTTTAATTGATCAAAGGTAATCAGTGACCCCCTATCACATATGTTGTCCAGATATTTAATACCTTTTACTGCCCAAACAGGAAGGTCAGGTATAGACTCAAACTCGACTAGATTGGGATTATATCATAATGGGGTATAAGGAGACCAAAAGGCAGAGTTTGCAGAGTTCTTAGGCATAGTCAGCCACCAGGCAACTACTTACAACTTTGATTCGCTTGTCCCATGCACAGAGTTTAAAGCCTTGGTACCGAACCTGTTTGTCCCTCAGAGCTCCTGCAAGACAGCATGGGGTTAAGTGCAAAATCTGGTGCAGCTCTACATAGAAATCAGCTTCCAGGTTTTTTGTCAAAGCTTAATTGAACAAGCTGAAGCTAGAAGCTGGCTGGCTATGACTAGCTGACTATGGCCATGCACAGCTGCATCAGATTTTGCATTCTCCAGTTTTAGTAAATATGGCCTTATGTGTGTAGCGCTAACCTAGAAGGAGCCGCTTGTATGTTGTTCACGGGATCCCTTTGCTTGCCTAGCAGTTAGGCACAGTGTACTTCTCCAGCCAAATACACTCACACAATTCAGCTTGTTGTCTTCAATGACCAGTGTAGGGCATGTTTTGTTTATAGAGTTTATTGTGGAACTGGGGATAGGGATGGAGAACTGTAGTAGGATACTCCAAATCAGAACTATTCACAATAAGGACATCTAGCTGATCTCTTAGTTGAGCACTGTAGAAGTCTTGACTGGCAATGGATAGCAGACTTCCCTTGGTCGCCTATAGCAGCAAGTGATTTAGGCATGGGCAAAGTCTCTTTAGCGGTAGTGGTAGTTACAGGGTTGAGCTCCTCAACTATTAAGCCTGTTACGACAGACCTTGACAGCCCAAAGGTAACGTAGCTAGGTAAAGGCCTTTGCAGTGGTAGCACTTGGCTAGTACTCTTTGGAACACTAGCCAATGTTCTTTTTTTCTAGACCAACACTGCCTAACAAGCACCAGGAGAGGTAGCAAGCACGCAGAGTCCCCACATTCCTCAATGTCAGTACTCATGAGGCTCACAGACAGAATGGTTGCCTTCTTTCAATCGTCCAGGTGAAACCTTCCAGTGATAATAGACAGAGCTTTGGTGCACAGCTCCCCTCAGTCAGCTTACTGAAGAACCACAGTCACTCGCTCTGGCTTCAGGCCCTCAGGTCGCCCACCTGAGGCCACATGGCAGCAGTTGCCATGTGAGGCAGCCTGCCTCCAGCCTGGTTTTGAAGAAAGGAGAAAAAGAAAAAATGGAGAAGAAAAAAAATACATGTAGGTTCTAAGCAATAAGAGAAAAGAACAGGGTTTGCCCTTTTTTGAAGTGAAGAGAAAAAAAATTGGGCTGTAGATGATTTACTGTAAAAAAAAAAATGGAGGCAATTTTATTAACCAGTTGAACTCTGGAAGATTTTACCCCTTTCATGACCAGGTCATTTTTTGCTATTTTGCACTGTGCTAGTTTAATTGGCAATTGCGCAGTCATACAACTCTGTACCTAAATTAAGTTTGTATCACTTTTTTTTTACACATATAGAGCTTTCTTTTGGTGGTATTTGATAACCATTGGGTTTTTAACTTTTTATATTATAAATTAAAAAAGATAAAAAATTTTGCAAAAAAAACAATATTTTCTACTTTCTGTTATGAAATATATTCAATAAAGTCAACATTCTTCTTCATAAATGTTTGCCAATATGTATTCTGCTACATGTCTTTGGTACAAAAAAATCCCAATAAGTGCATATTAATTGGTATGTGTGAAAGTTATAGTATCTATAAACTATGGCATACTGTATATACTTGAAAATTGATCAACCCTGATGTACTGATGGCCTATCTCATTTCTTGAGGCCCAAAAATGCTAGGACAGTACCAATACCCCCCAAATGACCATTTTTTTAAAAGTAGACAGTCTGTGGTATTTAGTAAGAGGCAGAGCAAGTTTTTTGCAGTTGTAATTTTTTCACACAATTTTTTAGAAAATTATCAGGGATGCTGACTGATGAAAGTATGTTAAAAAAAATTTAAATAATTTTCTATTCAATTTTTTTTGTTTTACTTTTTAGTACTTTTTAAACATTTTGTTTTACATCCTGTCATCAGAGTAGTTCAGTGTCACCATAGTGACATGGTACTACTCTGAGGGGGTGATCAGGGATTTTTTTTCACACTGTATAAGCAATAGCTTTAGCTCTCATGAATGGGTTTCCCTTTGCTTCATGATTTTCACAGATTGATTTAGGCCTTACTTGCTAGATTTGAAGGAATATTGGAAAATCCACTCTGTTATTCAATATAAATCCCATATGAATTTGATTTGCACTAGCAGCCACAGTGTCTGAAGATTAACAGGAAGGAAATAGAGCTTCAAGGTCTGCTTAGATCAGCACACAGTTTGACATACACCGATGACCACAATATTATGACCACTCACCTAATATTGAGCAGGTCTTCAGTTGGCTGCCAAAATAGCCCTGACCCATCTAGACATGGACGCCACTAGACCTGTGAAGGTATGCTGTGGTATCTGCCACCAAACTGTCAGTAGCAGATCCTTTAAGTCTTGTAAGTTGTGAGTTGGGGCCTCCCTGGATCGAGCATGTTTTTTCAGCACATTTCACAGGTGCTTGATTGGTTTGAAATGTGGAGAATGTGAATGCAAAGTCAAAACTTGAACTTGTTTGTATATTCCTCAACCCATTCTTGAACCTTTTTTTGCAGTGCAGCAGGGCACATTCTATGGCTGAAAGAGGACACTGCCATCAGGGAATACTATTTCTATATAAATGGTAGGACCCAAGGTTTCTAGAATAACATTGCCCAGAGTATCACACTGCCTTTGCCAGCTTGCCATTTTCTCATACCGCATTGTGATGCCACCTCTTCCCCAGGTAAGAGAAGCACACGCATCTAGCCTTGCATATGATCTAAAAGATGTGATTCATTAGCTTGGGCCACCTTTTTCCATCAATCTGCGGTCCAGTTCTGATACTCATGTGCCCATTGTAGATTTAGCTGTGGATAAGGGTAAGCATGGGCACCCTAACGAGTCTATGGCTACGCAGCTCCATATACAGCAAACTACTATGAACTGTGTAATCTGATACTTTTTATCTGAATATGTTCACTTGCTGCCTAATATATCCCATTCACTTACACCTTTTTCAATCTGCTGGGGATTGAGAGCTGCACATTAAGTTTGGCATCAATGGGACTGCCTGCATGGGGATGTATGGAACACCTATGCATCCCCATTCAGACAAATGCTGAACAAGCCCTTAGCTGCCAGAAGTGTCAGGGTCCAGATATTGGTGGGGTTTGTGACCAGAAATGTTTGGCTCAGGCATTGAAATTGTTGCACTGTACTTTACTTTGTGACTGTCCATTGCTGCTGCCATTGTTGTTGCCTCATTGTGTGTGTAGCCCAAATAAATTTTCCTTCTTCAGCTTTCATGTGTCAAAAGGTGTGGCATTGCTGGAAGAGGTTGTTGTCATCCAAAATCAGGAAACCCATGCATCAATTGCTCCTTCTGGGAAGCCTACAAAGGTATGCTAGCAATAAGAAGTTTGCAACTATCTCTAGGTATCTGTTTACAGATTACCATTGCTAAACATTTATAAAGGTTTCTTTATTGTAATTTATAAGATAACAGTGAAGTTTCTCTTTAAACGCTAGGCTAAGTTCACCTTTTAAAGAAAATTGACTGCCCAGTCAAGGATCTCCAGTAGGTTAAAATACACTGTACAGGTTTGAAAAATATTGCTTACTATAATTACCATGGCACCTCTGAAGCCTGGCAGGAAAACTCCAGCATTGATTACATTCCCTGTCCTGCCTAGTTGCCAGGTTGCTCCATGTGCTGAATGCTCACTCCTGGCATTGCAGAAGATAGTGATTTCCCTGGTTAAAAGCCCCACATGCACAGTGCACTTTCTCTCCCCAAGTAGCAGCAACAATGAGCTTAACTGCTACGGGGGGGGGGGGGGGGAAGATAGAGCGCACTGCACACATGCAGTTTTTGAATAAGAGAAAGTGATGTTGGGGGTGAACGCTCAACGTATGCAGCATCCTTGCAGCTAGAAATGTAAACAATACGTGGTGTGTTCAGCCAGGCTTTGGGTGTGCCAAAAAATGCCTACAGGTATGGCAATTACACCCTTTAAAGCCTTTAAAGAGTATTTTGGAAATATATCATCTCACTTTCTTTCTACAGGACAAGATGTGAATGGAAATCTCCCTAATGAGGCAAAGATGGCAATTAACTCTCCCCTACTCTAGGGCTCCAGTGAAGAGGGTCTGCCCTTGAAACTGGTCAATGAAGATACACAATAGAGACAGCTCATGCATTCTTTTTAGCGGGATCTACGAAAGGGATTTCTCCCGTGCTATGAGCTCCCATGGAGGTCTCTTTTTAGAGGTTATTTTATATAACAAAGAGTTTGTTATTATTATTATACAGGATTTATATAGCGTCAACAGTTTTCACAGCACTTTACAAAATGAAGGCAGACATTACAGTTACAATACAATTTGGTACAAGAGCAAACAGAGGGCCCGGCTCGTAAGAGCTTACAATCTAGGAATATTTGTGAATATCAGTTTTTATTATTTGTAATAAAGGCTTTATGAAGGTGGCTCATGATGCTTGCTCACTTTCTGTTTGTTCTTTAGTGTTTTGTAAAACCTCCTCTACTTTTTCCAAAAAAATAAAACAACCTTAAGGTATACTTAAAGGGTAGACAGATGTTTCCCTTCCCATCATTCTCAGGGCACCATATGCTTTTCTATGGCTACCCTGTACAATGTTTGACCAGTCAGATTACGGAATTTATACACAATTAGACAAAAATGCATCAGTGCACAGTGATCACATTTTTAAAAAATATATTCTCATCATTAATTAAAAAGTAAATCTATTAATGGAGCAACAATATTTTCCATAAGACCTACTTCCTTTGACTTATTTTTTTCTCATTGTCTTCTTTACTGTTCTGCTAGTATCTCTCCTTTGGCAAAGCAGCTGATCATATCCTAAGAGGATTTCTTTGGCAGAATATGACACCATATGGGTGTTATTAACAATCCACAAATTAAGCTCATTATGTGGTGGTTGATTTTATAAACATTTCTCAATAGCTTGCACAAATAAAATTAGTTTTTATGGAAATGTTTGCCAATAACGATGTCTGCTACTAAGTGATTTATGTCCAAACAAAATGTAATCAAAACACGCTCATTACTTTTAAATCTCAATTCCTAAACATCATTTCAGCTTTAGAAGTGTGCCATTTTTACATGATGAGGGAAGCGCACCTTCTCTTGGTAAAAGGCAATCAACCAATTATCACATGACAAGCCAGGTGTAGGACTTAGGAAGAGGCAACATATCAATGTTACAAGTAGCTATTACAGACTTTCCACAAGGGAACTAGTAACATTTAAACTAAAATTGAAATTGCTTTGCAGTGACTAGAAGATGGCAGCTCGTATACACACAATAGATCAAGATTACAACATATCTAATTAAAAAGAGGTAGTGGTATTCAGGTTGCTATATAAATGTAGGTGTTTGGGGATGGGAGATTACAAAGCCAAGTAATCCAGCTATTTTGTATAACATTTAGGTCTTTAGGTACTATAGACATTATGACCTATTGTTCGGGTTTCATTATTGATGAATCCTGAAAATATTGTCCTGGAAAGACTGGGCCAGTACTACTAAATGATAGGATAATCAAAGTTTAAGGTAAGAGGCTGCTGTTTTTACAACAATATATTTCAGTGTCTTTTGATTTGGTGTGCACAGAAGTGGGTTTAATTATATATAATCAATCTTACCTTGCTAGGTGTCCAGTGCAGCTCCCTCCATATTGGCATCACCACCTCGCTTCTTGGAATTGCAGATTATGTTCTGATTTCCTAGCAGCAGATCGTTATTGATGGGGCAGCCACATGACAGCAAGGTGGATGCTAGGATCAAAGCTGTCTATTAATTTGAAAGAACATAGAAGACATAGGGAGTGCATACTCAAAGATTAGAATCCAAACTAACTTTATTCCATTGTAGCATTCCACCGAGATATTGCAAAACAAATCCAATGCATTTTGAGGATTCCCTTCCCCATTCATCAGGGCTTGAAGTGTTTGTGAATGCGTTTGTAAAGGCAAACTTTTTTAAATTAAAATAATTAAAATTGTATACTCACCTGCTCTGCACAATGGTATTGCACAGAGCAACCCCAAGCCTTTTCTTCTGGGTTTTCCTGCTGGCGATCTTGGCTCTTACTCTTCTGTGTGTGCCCCTGCCTGTGAGACTGGAGAGAGAGGAGAGAAGAACTGAAGCGGGGCACAGGGCTGGATCATTACAGGACTCAGGTAAGTGTTTGGGGGGAAAGGGCACAGCAAGAGGCAAAATGTTGTTTACCTTAATGCAGGGAATGCATTAGGGTAAAAAAGTGTTAACTTTAGAACCTGTAAGAGAAGCTCAGAATATGTTGGAACGAGAAGACTGTCACATGCTCATGTTCATGTGCATGCTCATAATTCTGAGCAAAGGCGCAATGCAAAATGGGCATTAGCCCATGTGCGCAAATGTGTTAACGTGTGCTCTAAGCATATGTGCACACACACGGCCGGTACAGGCACTGGTGCCAAAGGCCTATTTAAGCTGGACTGTTACATGAATGGATTGCTCAGTGGTATGAGCCTTGACCTGCTATACCTGCCTACCTGTGCACAACTTCGCTCCCCCTGACCTGTCTTTGAATTTCTGCCTGCCTGCCTGCTGTGACCTCAGCTTGTATTCTGACTGTTCCTGTACCTGCCCGGCTGTGTACCAGTCTCGGCTTGAATCCTGTTTCTGTCAAATGTTCCTGCACCTCTCTGCCCTGCTATTAATGACCTTTTGGCTTGCATTCTGGCTATGCTCTTGTCTGCCAATCAAGTGTCCTCATGCTCCAGTTCCTATTCCTGGTTCCTTCCTGGTGATCTACGGTCATCTACTTCCTGCAAACACCAGCTGGAGCTGCCTGTTACACCGGCCTTCATGCCACTCTGTGTCCTCACACCTCCTGTCATCACTACTGGGGTGTTGGACAAGAGGTGCAAGAGAGGTACGCGACAGAACCACTTAAAAGTTGAAAATTTACTCTGAATAGTTTAGAAAGATTGCAAATAGTATTGTTGTTAGGCATGCCACTTAGGAGTTCTGCATCTTTCTCAACCATCATGAGTCCATTTTCAACTACGATAAACTCTGCAAGCCCTGATGAAAGGGGAATCATTGAGTCCCTGAAACGTGCTGGATATTTTTGCTATATAACAATGGATTTGGATAGGTGAGTAGAATGCTACTACTATCACTTATGGTTGCAATTTTAGGTGGTCTCCCTTCAAAAGGCCCTCCTCCATCTGTCTGCTCAGTGTGAATGCACATGAATTCATCCAGTTCATAGTATCCTGTGGAACTAATTTGAATATAGCACCATCTGCCTACCCTCCTTTAAAAGGAGCAGCACCAATCTCAACAGTGGGTTTTTTGTAGCAAGGATTATAGATTGGAGCCAAAGAAAGACATGCCTTGCCAGATGACCAGCCTTAGAAATTTCTAGGCTGGTCATCTTTCTTTTTTTGGAAGGATAGAATTAAAGGACAGCTAGTGTTATTTGTGTACAAATGCCACTGGAGCTTTGCTTTATATTGTGTGCTAACTACAGTTTAGAGACCACTGAATCATCCTGTACAATGCTGCTATTCTGCAAGTTTATAGTATTGTAAGCAAAAATAAAATCTCTTTCAAGTGCAAGCTTCCACTATATTCTGTTTATGCATTTTATTAGAAAGAAAATATGAATTTAAAAAATGTTTTATTTTGTTACAAGGGATCTTTTGTCTGGAATATAGAGGGATGTTTGATTATCCAGACATGAAGTTTTCACCTGTTTTAAATATCAAGTGATGCATGCACAAAAAATAAAATACAAATGTATGTTTGGCAGAAATGTAGAAAATTTACATTGGATTGCAAGTATATAATATATTCTATGCCTGACCAAAAACAAGATGAAACACCTCTTGTTCACCTCCTTTCAGCTTGAGATAAGAGAGGTTAGAACAAAAAACAGCCTATCATAATGATTTCTGCATTCCAGCAAACGTCTTACATCAAACACAACATGACTGAGCAGTTATGTATTTCATAGTGATTCCGTATAAATGTGTGGTCACTTTCCTGTCCATATCCAGAGTGTTCTGCTCTCACGCTAGGCTATGCTTGGGTTACGCTGCAGTTGGTATTAGGTTTGGATAACATTCCAGGTCGTAAATTACTGGGCAGCCAGCGTTAAACAAATAATGGAGACAGTCAGACACAGAGACTGATTCCATAAGCAGAACTATTATTACAAGTCCAATAAAATTTTTATATAGCTTTGTGTCCCAAGACATTAGGAAATGTATATATTTTAGAAACAGACTTCTGAATTAGAATATAACATAGAGCAGGCTCAGACAATTTGTGTGAATCCCAGTCTATTAAAAAAAAAACAAGATTGAGTTTTAAATCAAGGAGCTGCTGAAATCACTAAATATAAGCGTTTAACACTTTCTTTGAAAAGGAAAGGCAGTTAATATAGAATTCAGTACTTGACACCACATTAAGTAATGGGTCCAAGCCCACCCACTTTGCTACATTATGTTAAATGATAGCATAGCTGTCAAAGAGTAGAGTGGCAATAGATTGCATTGTATCATGGTTGCTGCTTTATATGTAGACCCTTACCAGAACTGATTGTAGCACAGTATTGTTTCTAGCGTATCCTCTGTGCTTAGTTATGTGATGTCTTAGGTCTCATGCCTGAGCAAAGGCTATGCATGGGAACCATTGTTGTCCTCAGGATCTACTTACTGCAGAATGACTTTGTTTCATATGCTCAGCATAAAAAGTTAGTTACACTTGATGGTAGTATAGAGGATGGGTGCAATAAAGGAGTGTGTGCGTGTTTTTTTTTTTGTGTGTATGTGTGTGTGGGGGGGGGGGGGGGGGGGTCAGTAAAAGTGGGTCCCCAGTTCAAGTTTTGCAATAAGCCCTACAAATGTACTGTAGCTCAAGCTAAAATTTATACCTTGCTATAAGGCCCGCCATGGGATATGAAAAGTGCTAAGGATTTGCTTTCAAAGAGAGGAATACATGGCTTCTGATATTGCTTCACTTATTATACCAGCTCACATGAAAGTAAGCTAGTTCATGATGGATGTTAGAGCAATTGGTAGCTACTGATTGGATGCTGACTACTATGTGTTTTTTCCTGACGTAAACTGATATCTCTCATACCCATGGCCTTTTCAGTGTGCAATCTTTGGAGGGAAACTGGCTCAAAGACACCATTGGTTGGACTGTGCATGTGTAATCCAACTGTTGAAAATTCTGCATAGAAGAGCAAGGAGAAGAATATTAGAGAATGTTATCAGCCTCTCGAAAGAAATGGATTTTCATGAAACATCTAATCTTTTAGGTATACTTTTATTACATTTCCAAAATACTTTTTTTCCCTAGACTTACACAACACAATCTTAGGAAAGCATTCCTTGCTACATAACATAATGCAGATAATGCAGATAGTGACAGTGTATTTAAATCAATATCATCCTATTTTCCTGTCTTTAATTTACAGATAATAGAGGTAAATTGGACAATAAAATCACAGCAATACATAATCTAACACAAACACACCCACAAAAAAAACCATGGGGTTACATCTCAGTGTCTTTTTCTATTCTTATTCTTCAACGTATTCTTATTCTACAAGAAAAATATTCAGCAATGCAAACTAAAAAACAACCATCTGCAAAGAGTGAATCACCCAATAATTCCACAGCAGGTACACTGGCCATCTGATTGCTGTAGGTTTCTGAGTTTGTAAAGTTTTCTAGCCAGACCAAATGGAGTAAAAATACTGAAATCATATTCTTTAACAATTCTAATTTCCTTTATCAAGCAGATTTTGGGCCCCCTACTTAGCAGCCATTCACCCACTGAAGGCGGTTTTGGTGATTTCCAGTGTTTTGGAATTAAAATTTTGGTAACGTTCAGTAAGTGGGGAAGCATTTTGGTTTTGTGGAACACAACCAACCAAGCATCAAAGGTCGGGGGATATTGATGAGATCCTGTCGACCACTCCAAGGATTTGCCTCCAGTATATTTGAATCAGGGGGCAGTACCACCACATATGGGACAGTTATTGACATCTCCAACAAAGTAAAGATACCTGCTGATCCAATTTATTTAATCACACAATGGTTTAATACCACCTGGTCAGAAATGTATAAATGCTTTCAACAGTAGAAGAATTTAGAAGATGAATGAACTAGATTTTATGTTTTGTTTAGTTTCATCTGGCAACAAACTCTGCTCTAATTTTCCATCCCATTTGGATATGCAAGGTAAAGGGCCTATACTGGAAAGAGAAGCACACAGGTGGAGCAAACACCTAACGCATTATCCAAGGTTTATTTATAAAATAAAGACAGAAAACATATTCACAAAATGAGGTGCATGTAAAAGCCAATAAAACCACTAGGATGTCCTACCGTGATGGCAGAGTATCTGACTGGTGGTGAGGTGGGCCTGCTGATGTGTTTCAGGGACGTGTCCCCTTCCTCAGAGCTAGAGCCAAAAGAGGTAAATGCCCTAGGGGTAATTTGTCTTTAAGGTTGGAATAAATTTTATGGTGGTAGGAGTTTGCACCCTCTTTTGTGTGTTTTTACAGTTGATTGGAGTTTCCCTGTTCTGTGGAGGGCTACACCTGAGGAAGCATTCTAAACAGCACATTGTAAAGCTCCCTGGATTGAGTGCTAGAGTGTTTTTTGAAGATGTAAAATGTTAATGACTGACTGAAGAATACATGTAACTTTCATAGGTTAAATAAGGAAGAGTTTCCCAATGGGACTGCTCTGCAGTAGATATCACAGCAACTAAACTTCAGAGTAAATGCCATTTTTGCATGGGAGGCTTTTAAGTCAATGTTTTCTTGGAGAAGGTTACTTTATTCAACTGGACTAATAAGCCTGTAGTTATTCCAGATGGAACAACACAGCTAGCTATGCTAAGGAACATGCTACAAATAGATACTGTATGTATTCTGTTTACTATCCACAAACACGTTTTCTGAACCTCTGATTAGGCCCTGACTTTTTACCAAAATAATCTGAACTGGGCTTGGGATATTAGCTATATATCAAGTACATATGGAGATAATAAGAGTTATTTGAACATATGTTCTCTATTAAATGAACACAGGTGAAATATCACCTGGCTTTGCTCAATGAGCTCAGTTCTTTGAATTTGGCGTGACAGGGCAAATATATTCATACGATTATCTGAAGTACTTGTGGATTGTGCCAAGAGTTGTCAGATTATATTTATTCAGCTCTGTGTGGAGAACAAAATACAAAGTCATCACTTTTGCTCTTTGCTTATTGCATTAGCTTATGAGCAAGGTTCTTTAATGGGAAGAAGTGACTATGCAAATAATGTGGGCAGCATGTCCAGTGACTGAGACACACATTTTTTTTAATTTGTTATTAACCTGATTATATCATTATGAATCAAGCGCATTCTGAGTAAAATTGAGGCAACTTTGAAATTTAAAACAAACTCTGAGAACGCAGCTTACCTAAACAATAGTTTTTGAATTGTCCTAAATCTACGCCTAAGGAAAAGCAGACTGTGTGTTCTAAGGTTTCATCACCAAACTCGTTAACTCTCAGGATGTGTGCACACTACAGAATCATGTGAAAAGTTTATACATTTCCCCCAAAAAACACTGTGAAAAGCCTGTTGAACTGGGATGCAATGGTTTGTATAAAGTCAAAAATAAATCTTATGCAAGCTTCAGTAATTTAAACTAAGCACAATTAACAGGCAGATGTTAAATTTAGTATATGCTAAATGTCAAAATAAATAAAAAAAACTTCTGCCCAGTCCTGAGCCTCCTGTTAGTTCATGAGGGCACTGTTTATATTACAAGAGTAATATGTGGGTTTTTAAGATTTTTGGGGGTTGTAGCTTCATTGTATTTCTGACTCTAATGATTGTTCTGACATGCAGTTTTCACTATAGGTAACCTGCTTCATCCTAAACATAGACAACATGATAAATATAACAAGAGAACTTTAACTAAATAAGTATAAACAAGCTAGGAAAGGATAGAACTACTGGAAATGAAGTAAGAATCTTATTTCATTATAAGAGTAGAGTGATAATAATTCATTTTTTAAGGAGAAAATAATAGATGGGAAGTTTCTGGAGCCTGTCCCCAATTCATTTGAAGAAAGTGAAGTAGAGCTTTCCTATGCAGCCCTGTGAGATAGGGCACTCATCATACACCTGGGCAGTTGAACATAGAGTTTGATGCAAGTGATGGAGATCTATATTTTTGTTTTCACCTGTGTACATGGTGGGTGCATTGCCATCTAGGGTTTAGTGAACCATACATGCCTGTGTAGAGACCTCTTTGTTTCAGTTGCAGGCTGAAACTAGGTAATCAGAACATATATTTAGATGACCTCTAAATACCTGTCTACCGAAACCTTACATTTTAGTTGAAGTCCACCCAAAACCTATATTTCAGGTATGGATTGGCATAGAGTAGTTGAATATACCACTAAATTCTAGCATGCGTCAGGGTCTCTGAAGGTCAAATGTCTCCTTTTCATTTTGTATCTCCAGTCCACAAACATTGTTACTGGGTACCCCAATTAGTAACTTGTTTAACCTTATGGAAAATTGACTTAAAGTGATATTAACCACTTGCCTAACAGATACTTTTACCCAGGGGTGGACTGACAACTCATGGGGCCCCCGGGCAATAGGGGATCATGGGACCCCTGTGTCCTCACCCACACCCAAAAAAGCCTATGAAAAAGCCAATGAAAGATACCAGGGCAGGGGCGGACTGACAACTCATGGGGCCCCCAGGCAATAGGGGATCATGGGGCCCCTGTGTCCTTGCCCAAACTCAAAAAAGCCTATGAAAAAGGTACCAGGGGCATTTCATGGGGCCCCCTACTGACCCCGGGTCCTCGGGCAGTGCCTGAGTTTCCAAATGGTCAGTCCGCCCCTGCTTTTACCCTCTTCCTGCCCAGGCCAATTTTCCGCTTTCAGAGCTGTCACACTTTGAACAATTGTGTTTCTGCACACTGTACCCAAACTAAGTTTTTATCTTTTTTTTAAACAAATAGAGCTTTCTTTTAGTGGTATTTCAGTGTTTTTATCTTTTTTGCTAACCAAACAAAAAAAGACCAAAAATATTGAAAAAAAAAAGGTTTTCTTGGTTTGTGTTATAAAGTTTTGTAAACAAGTAATTTTTCTTCTTCATTGATGTGCGCTAATGAGGCTGCACTGATGGTCTCTGATAGGCTGCACTGATGGGGATTGATGAGGAGGCACTGATGAGGCTGCACTGATATGCGGCACTGATGGGCACTCATAGGCGGCACTGATGGGACCTGATAGGTGGCAGTGATGGGCATTGATAGGTACACTGATGGGCACTGACAGGCATCACAGATGGGCACTGACAGGCATCACTGAGGAGGCACTGATAGCCAGCACTGATGGGCACTTGAAATCCAGCACAGATGGACACTGAAAGCCAACACAGTAGGGCACTGATGGCCACTTGAAATCCAGCATAGTAGGGCACTAAAAGCCAACTCAGATGGGCGTTATTGCTAATGAAGACTTATGGAACTATACTGATCATTAGGGTACTGATGATCAGTGTCCTGATGATCAGTGTAGATGTCTCCCTGAGAAATTTCGCTCACCAGCTCTCCTCTCCTCATGCACTCTCAGCGTGAGGAGAGGACTGCTGATAACCGACATTTTGTATTTACACTGTAATTAGCTGTGATTGGACACATGACACAGAGATCACAGATTGCACAGGGGGTGTGCTGAGGGGTGTAGTTCTGGTAGAAAATTCATGGACACCCTCCCAGAACTAGCTGACCATGCTGTAGCCATCTTTTTGTCTATAGTGCAGTCGGGAAGTGGTTAAAGGTCCAATTTGTTTTTTTTTAATAACAAATATGTCACACTTACCTTCTCTGTGCAGTGGTTTTGCATAAAGCAGCCCCGATCCTCCTCTTCTTGGGTCCTCCCATCGGTGCTTCTGGGTCCTTCCCCCTGAGCAGTGCCCCCATAGCAAGCCACTTGCTATAAGGGACACTGGTGCATGCTTGCTCCTGAGCCCTGCTCTCTATCCATAAGACATCAGCCCTGTTCCCTTCTCACAGGCTATGATTGACAGCAGCAGGAGCTAATGGCTCCCACTGATGTGTCTGAGCCAATGAGCAGGCAGAGACCAGGGGGAGCTGCTGCTCTCTTGCATATCGCTGAACCAATATCAGGTGAGTATTAGGGGGGCTGGGAAGGACCTGTATATAGAAGGTTTTTTACAATTAATCTATGCATAAGAGTAAAAAGCCCTCAGTCTTTACAACCACTTTAAAGTGAACCTCTGCCAAGACTATGCGCACTAAAGTATTTATATATTCTGAACAAGCAATACAACCATTTGTAACTATGTGTATTGTGAAGAAATTAATTTTTAGAGTTCACAGAAGCACCCCTAATGTAAATACACAGCAAATGTTTCTAAGCTGCTAGAAACCAACCGAAACTCGACTTTAGAATCTTTGTTGCAATCTTTGAGAATTAATGACTTCACGTTACAAGCAGAGAGGTCAGGGATGGCTTGTTTGAAGCTGTAAATACTTTATGTACTTTGTCTGGGCAAAAATGCACTTTAAAAAAGTATGGCACCATTTCTGAGAGCTGAGGTTGAAAGGTGAATCAGGAAATTTGAGTCCCTGAGAAAAAAAAAACAAATAAGTGATTCCACCAACCAATCTCCATTCTAGGCAGAATTTTTATTTTGGAAGAACTTGGAATTTAAAAACTAGTTGAATATTTTAGAAAATTAAAAATTGTAAAAAGAAAGAATTGAAGACAGAAAGAGGTGAACATACCCATAGCAGCTTTCAGTAGCTACTGCTTCTCCCCAATACTGCGCCATTCTAATAGGCAAAGCTCGAGCATCTCCTACCTCCTTCACATTCTGATTAGCCAGTGAGGTAGCCCATCATAATGACAGGCAAATAGGAACAGGAGGAGGTAGTAGGATGTTTCTGCCTGAGGTTTCAATCTAAGATCGCATGTTTGAAAGCATTTCTTGGCATCTATATAAACCAGAGTAAATCACTGTAAAAACCTAAAAAGAGTGGACCCCAAACTATTACAGTTTCCCATTAAAACATTTATTATTTTATTATTTACAAAATTTGATCTAAAGTTACAACATACCCTTTCATTTTATAGTATCAGCTTTGTAAGATTAATACAAATAGTAGTTATTTGTGATAGTTCAATTAAGGCTTACTTGAAAGATTTCGTTATATGTTATGAATGCTGCCTTTCTGCTGGCCATCTCTTAACATCTTCTTGGATTCCATGCATGCTTTACAGCTTCTCCCTAGCTCATACCTTTAATTTCTAAGGACTACATATCCAATGTTACTTTGCTGTCACGTGATGTGGCGTGTTCCCTGTACTGCCTACTGAAACTCCATCTTCAGCACCTCTGCAGTATATCTGCATTCAGAAGGCAGGCTCTGTGAAATGTGTAACGCAGCAGTGAATATTCAAAAAGCATAATAAATAAGTGTCACTACATTCAAGGAATGTGTGGGATTCCTTAAAAAGCAATTTTCCAAACTTCAAGATCATTCAAATTATTACGAGTAGATCAGTAATAATTTAAATTCAATGTGGTTTTAACCATAGATACACTGTAGGCTGAACTTTGAATACACAACAAAACTAAAAAACACCCTTATAAATGATTCTCTTTAATTCTTTTTTTTTCTTACTAAGTCTATATATTATTTTTCCTCCCTGTTTATCTGTGGCAGATGAAGGAAATGTGTAATTCTAGTGAATTGTTGCCACCTCATGTATTCTCCTTCCAGGCTGCTAGTTCCTTCCCTTGGCACGTAGACAATTCAGCAGTTGTCAAAGATCTTCTGTCATTGTACAACTTCTATCATGTGCAAAAATTGGCAGTGCAGATCTCCACTGGGGTTTGCCTGTATCCTTCCAATGTTTTTGTATTGCTTTGGCATGCACGAAACAAAAATGCGCACAGCCTTCTCTTTGATTCAGCTGCCAGCATTGGATAGGAAAACAATAAGTTACACTTTAAAGCACAGCTTCCCATTGATGGCAGGCAACCTACTTCTGTAACATTGTATGAAAACAGCAATCCCACAGCTAAAATCTAGGCCAGGAATCCTTTGTGAGCTATTCTGATTTTTCCCTTCATCTTTAGCATGCAATGGGGTTTGGAGCACTGAAGCACTATTATGGGAACAAACATGTTTTATTGTGAATTAGGTAATATGTAAGTTTGCATAAGGAATATTGACAATTTTACTAGCTGTTATTCCAAGAAAAAGGCATTTTAGACTGCAAAAAGCGTAAATCATCCTCTTATAAGTAAAGAAATAAGTCAAATATAACCAGTAAATGTACGGTATATAATATTATATTAGAATGTTAAAGAAAACATTTAAAAAGTATATTTAGTACTGTCATGAAGCAAGTTCCTTGTTGGTTCTAAAAAATTGTCCATACCTCTAAACTACCGTATTTGCCGGCGTATAAGACGACTGGGCGTATAAGACGACCCCCCTACTTTTCCTGCTAAAATGTAGTGTTTGGGCTATACTCGCCGTATAAGACTACCCCTCTTCCAGTGCACACCAGTGGGAGGAATAGTGCCCCATCATCGGTGTCAGTGGGAGGAATAGTGCCCCATCATTGGTATCAGTGGGAGGAATAGCGCCCCATCATTGGTGTCATTGGGGGGAATAGTGTCCCATCATTAGTATCAGTGGGGGGAATAGTGCTCCATCATTGGTGTCAGTGGGAGGAATAGTGTCCCATCATTGGTGTCAGTAGGAGGAATAGTGTCCCAACATTGGTGTCAGTGGGAGGAATGGTGTCCCATCATTGGTGTCAGTGGGGGGTGGAATAGTGCCCCATCGTTGGTGTCAGTGGGGGGTGGAATAGTGCCCCATCATTGGTGTCAGTGGGGGTGGAATAGTGCCCCATCGTTGGTGTCAGTGGGGGGTGGAATAGTGCCCCATCGTTGGTGTCAGTGGGGGGGGGGAATAGTGCCCCATCGTTGGTGTCAGTGGGGGGGAGGAATAGTGCCCCATCATTGGTGTCAGTGGGGGTGGAATAGTGCCCCATCATTGGTGTCAGTGGGGGGTGGAATAGTGCCCCATCGTTGGTGTCAGTGGGGGGGGAATAGTACCCCATCGTTGGTGTCAGTGGGGGGGAGGAATAGTGCCCCATCGTTGGTGTCAGTGGGAGGAATAGTGCCCCATCATAGGTATCAGCGGGAGGAATAGTGCCCCATCATTGGTATCAGTGGGAGGAATAGTGCCCCATCATTGGTATCAGTGACACCAATGATGGGGCACTATTCCTCCCACTGACACTTGCTGACTCTGTTCTCGTATGGTGCTGCTGCAGCCAGCATATGTGGTTGCAGCAGCACCTCTACACTGACCACTTACCTGCTGGTCCTGCACTCGATTTTCGCGCGGCCGCTCGGCTCCACCCTCTCGCTGGTGATTGGCCGCCTGTGTGCCTTTCCTGAGCTACAGTTCTGGCGGCCAATCGCTGGTGAGGAGGCGGAGCCGAGCAGCCGCGCGAACATCCAGTGGCCGAACTGAAGGCGCAGCCGCGCTTCCTGGACCGGATCGTCGTGGGACCGGAACCAGGTAAGAAATAGCCCCTGCCCACCCCTGTACTTAGTGTCCCTTCCGTTAGGGGAAGGGGGGGGGCGGCGGCGGCACCGCGCCGCCCCCCTAAAAAGTGTCATGTCATGTTATACCGGCGTATAAGACGACCCCCGACTTTTGAGAAGATTTTTAAGGGGTAAAAAGTCGTCTTATACGCCGGCAAATACGGTATACCTCACTTGGAGGGACTGTCCCTCTTTGGCAACCAAGTGCCTGTGTCCCTCATTCCTCCTTATATGTCTTTCTTTTGGCTCTATTGTAGAGATTTGTAGATTAGTAGATTAGTAAATATAAACCGCAAAATACCTTTTCTCATCAGCAGTTAGAGCAGCCTTGTGACCTCTATCAGTGTCCGCAGAGCATTGGTAAAGGTTGTAGGAGGAGTTTTCATTCTCCCCTATGAGGGTGCAGGACCCTTG